>NW_023601754.1:16207411-16807411 GCF_014898055.3 Talpa occidentalis
GGTATGGGGGTACCATAGACATCAGCGCACTAGGGGGATGTCTCCATAAAGAGGTGACTCGTGCCCAGAGGGAGTGCCTTTACAGCATTTCCTAATGTGCAAGAGCTGCCTTAAGGACTAGTGGCAGCACAGCGTGCAGATGAGTGTGCACACAGGAAGCAAGCGCACACGGTTCACACCGGACACCAGGATATCACGGTGGACAGGATCCCTACTGCTTCAGCAACAGCCCATTGCTCCAGGTATCTGCAAAAGGGCACTGCCTGCTCACCTCAGCAGCTTAGAGAGGCAGGATGGAGCAGACAGAGCAGGTTTTCAAGCTGAGGAATCACGATTTCAAATCCTAGTTCTGCAACTGATGAGCTGTGACCAAAGAAAAGTAGGAGGTCACCTCTACAAGGATCAAGCTCGCCTACAAACATAAGAAAAATAAGCTAGTCAAGGCATGCATGGAACTGCTATGGATGTGAGATAATATACGGAGGAATGCCTGTGCTACTCCTGGCATGGAGTAGAAGCTCAACTAAACCCAGCTTTTCTGTAGTGACTTTGCAGGCAAATGCAGATACATAGGAGGCAAATGAGCAAAAATGGTTACGAGTAATGGTTCTGAAGTCAAACAGCTCGGGATATGTTTTCTAGTTCTAGTTTATGGATTGTGGATTCCATGCCTCATTTTCTCATGTGGCAAAATGGGAACCATGACTTGTGTGATGGAGTTAATTGATGAACTCAGGAAAAGTCTGGTCTAACCTGTTGTATCAGATGCACTCTCCATATGCCACGTAGTGATAGTGCCTTCCCCAGCCAGCACGGCTCTTCCTACCATAGGGCAGGGTATGCCCCATGCAAAATGCCCTGCATGTTAAAACCCCAGTCTCTCTCAGCCCTGTAGATCTCCCAGGCAGGTAAACGCACAATAAATCCTCATCAGAAGAAACGAATGGAATCAATAAAAAGAACACCACCCCCGGCCCTGTCCCTCACCATGAAGTGGGCATTTGATATGTTCCCAGGTCGCTTGTCGCCTTCTTTTCCTGCTTCCATTTTAGTAAGTTTAATTCTTGGAATGTTGAACAGTTATTTTCAGATAAGTCACAGTCGAGCTTTCTGGTCCAATTTGCAGGACTTTTCGCTGCCCGGGAAAATACGCTCTTCTGCCTAGGGAGAGAAGCCCTCATTGTCTATTCAGCGGTGTCGCTGGAAGGGGCCTCAGACACGCACCCCGTCTGGCTGCCCATTACCTGTCATTCAAATGGGGAGTGGGAAGCTTTTTAAAATGGATTATTCTTCAACTTTCCTTCACTTTCTTTCCTTTTTATTTTTTGTTGAGGGAGTGGTTGGCCAGTATGGCTTCACGAATACTAGCTTTATAAAAATGAGCTTGCCTAAAAATATGAACGTATTCCCGGCATGGGTGCAGATAAGCTACAGACATATGATTCCAAAGAGGGCATCCTGAACTCCAGGTCAGGTGAGAACTAAAGTTCCTATCTGGGGAGCTCTGCTCCCCAGAGCTTTCATTTTCCCAGGCCGCTCCCTACATAGCACCTACGCTGCCATTTTCTGCCAGCAGAACTTTCTTCTCAAAGTCCAGGCTCAAGTGGCAGAAAACTCTGGGTTTGAAACTGAGGTTTACCTTTCCTTTAGGTTTTCTCTGTCTACTCCTCACACCCCCATTTCTGTCCTTCTCTATCTGATCTGGCGTCCTGAGGGGCTGTCATTAGTGACCTACATCAACCAGGGACCCCACAGGCTTGTGGACACTGGCTGGACTTGGCCGATGATGGGCACTGATGCGTGGGGTCTGCGGCCAGAGGAGAGGATGCACTGGTGTCCAGTCTCCCAGCTCCTTCCCCAATGGACCTCATGCTTGTAGTACCTGTATTTCTAGAGGGAAGCCCCCTCCCACTCCGGGCCTGTCTCTGGTTTCTGACTTGATGTCCCTTCATCAACTTGCCCCCACGCCTCTGCTCTGGCAAGCATGAAAGGCATCTCGTACCAGCTGTGATAGGGTGTCCGTGACTTCACCTCTGTAGCTCAGGGCTCCCACCTTTGTGAGAAAGGCGCATGTCAAGGTGCCTGCCTTGTAGAGGCATGAGGATGAAGTGAGAGGACTCGGGGGACCACATAGCCTGGCGTGGAGTTTGTGTTCAGTAAATGGCAGCTGTCATTTGCTGCCATCACTGTCATTATTTGCTTAGACTTGCAGACTGCTGGCCTTACTCCCTAGTGGCTCCTGATAATTGTCTGTGATGGTGATTAGTGCTATTCATCAAATTATCTTCAGCTCTCCTTCTCCCAGAAGAGGGTAAGACTGTACCTTGCCCCCCCAACATTGGGCATGCTGACACCCACATATATAAGTTATTTGAACAAGAATAAACTTTTTTTGCTGCCTTCAGAGAAGGTGAGGAACAGACAGGCAAAGGTCCTAGCTCAAGGTCACACAGTGAGTTGGTGGCACACGTGGCATTGAAACTGAGCTCTCAAGGGGTTCCCCCTTCCTTCATCTCTCCTGGGCTCTGGACAGGAAGCCGGCAGGTACTGCAGAAAAGACCATGGAACAGGGACAACCTGTGCTCATCTTATCCCAGAGTAAGACACAGCCCTCAGGTTCAGTGTCAGGATTACAGCCATTTTTCTAGGCCAGTGGGAAGAGATCTTTAGAATGTTACTGAGTGAATTCATTTCCCTAAGACTGAAATCTCAAAATGCACCCTGAAAGTTGTCACCTTGTATGGTCTAGGGGTGGTTAAAATGACAGTAACTGTGGCCCACTTCCTGAGCTCCCATGGCAAAAGGGGAAGAAGAACTACATGCCATGCCCAGTAAGCCACAAATCTTTTTGTCTAAAATTTCCAATAAGGCAAGGTAGCTATTAGTATCCCTGCCCAGAGAGAGGGTGACTAAGATTCAGAGAGGCTAAGTAAATCTTCAAAAGCTACAAAGCTAGTAATAATAAACATGGTGATGATAGTTAATACAATGCATCATAATATGGGCTGGGGTGCACCAAATGCTTATGCTATATCTCAGGTGCTGCTGAGCTTATCCCATGGGGTAGCTCACCTATGAGGTGCTTATCCAATGTGTCCATGAAGATGCAGTTTCATGATCACCATTCGACAGATGAGAAAATTCACTCAAGGTCTGGTCTCATTTTCAAAGGGTTTTGCCACTATGCAGCGTTTCCCAAACTGTGTTCCATGGAGTTCTAAGTGTTCCATGTAATCAACTCAGGAGCAAGAGAGCAGAGATCTAAGATCTCATGATGTAATTCTTGCTCCTGTCTCAAAGGAACTACCTTCATTTGCTTTATCTGAATTTTGTTGTTAGTGTAAAATTTTCTTTAAACAAAGGTTTCCATGGCTAGGGTAAGTCTGAGGACCTCTGAGCTAGAGGTTCTCTCAGGCACCTTCAATATTGAATCTTCTAGAAGTCTGTATATGGGATCTCTAGTTTCCTTTCCACAGGACTTTAACACATTGCTCTCTTGAGTGTTCATTTCAACTATTTGCCATCAGCTGATACCAGCCAGGCACCTGTCTATTTGGCCATGTGGTAGATTCTGTAACTGCTAAGGTCTAAGTTCTGTTTTTGACTCCTTGTCTCCAATCTACTAAATCCATTTCCTCGGAAGACGAAGATCACAAAGACCAAAGAATTCTACCAGGCTCTGGTCCAGTCTCACTGAGTGGTACTGCCTAAGAAACATCTGGAGACAAAGCATAGCTGGGGAAAAAAGGCAGCTGCCAGTGTTGGTGGGCAAGCTCACACACTTTGCTATGCTGCTGTTTCACTGAAATTTTTACAACTCGACGCACTTACTCAAAGGTCCCTTGCAACAGACATATTTTCAACAATTTAAATAAGCAAAATCCAAATAAGTTCCTGCTCTAACCTTCCAAGTTTAGTCCACCCTCAAGACAGAGGGCCCCTTTTCTAATGCAGGGGTCTGAGTAGATTGGATATTTAGGTAGGTAGTCTTTTTTCTTTAAAGATTTATTTATTTATGCATACAAGAACTGGGGTATAGGCCAGAGGTGTGCGGGGTGAGAGGATTCACCAGAGAGAGTGGGGAACAGAACAGGCAGATCGACTGAAATACACTGTTGAGGGGAGCAGTGGGCGAGACAGGAGAGGTCTGCTGTGCCATGTGGGTTTCTCCCTGGCTGGCCAGGGTATCGAACTCGTGCTGCTGTGGCTACAGACAGCTTCATAGGTTGTATCTTAACCCCCTGCGCCACCAGGGAGTCCCTGGATATTTAGTCTCTACAACAAAGTCAGAGTCCTGAAGATATTCAGCAAAGGAGGGAGGGCAGGCATGATTTGCCAGGACATGGGACTCGGCACCTGTCAGCTGGGAACTCAGTACTGGCTTCCTTGCCCTGAACACTGAAGGTTGCTCCGTGTTCCCCTGGTGAGCTCTGGGTTCCTCACTTGCTTCATGGCCAGTGCCCAATGCATAGGCGCTGTGTATTATGCTCTCTCCATAGCATCTGAGGCCGCGCACAACTGTTTCTACTCTGCCAGTGAACAGAGACTTAGAGAGGATAAGTCAATGGTCTAGTGCCACAGCTTTGGGAGGCAAGCGAAGCGGTGGCAGCAGAGAGATCGTACCTGAGGGCCTGTAGTAATGATGCTGCCAGGGGCGTCCCCACTGCTCCTTGGGAGACCAATGCAGTTGCTGACCATGGCATTGGTCATACTCTCTGGGCTTCATCTGGGCGAGCTCCCAAGGCTGCCGGGGAAGGTGGTCAATAGCTCCAGCCTTGAACACAGACAGACCCATCTTGCCTAACTATGCTGGGGGATCCTCCAGTCCACCATGGACCTCCTTACTCAACAGACCGTGTGGAGGAGTGCTTAGATGCTTAGACAGCTGCCCTGGATTTGCTCCTGGCACCAACTCTTCCAGAAGCCTGGCTTTGGGAAAGGCATTTGTCCTCTCTGTTCCTTAATTTTTTCATCTGTGAAATGGTGATAACAGTACTTCATATACTAAGGTTACTGTGAGGACTGAATTGGATAGTAATTTGAGAATGCAGAGAAGAGCATCCAGCATGTGAGTCATAGTTAGCACCATCATCTCTTTTATACATGAGAACTGTAGGCACCTACAGGTGGAAGAGCCATCACTCACACATTAGGATATAGCCCCTAGTACACTGTACGGGTTCAATAAAATGTTGGGGTTCAAGACAGATATTACTACTATTAAGTATTACTATGTCATACTATGTTACTTGTTATAATATTAGCGGTTGAGCGCTGGGTTGCGAATGCGACGCCAGTTCGATAGGGTCCCGCATGGTGCGCAGATGTTCCAAAATTCCTTGTGCTTGTTAAAAAAAAAAAAAGATTTATCTATCCACTCACACAAGAACTGGGGTACAGGCCAGAGGTGTGGGGGGTGAGAGGATTCACCAGAGACAGAGTAAGGAGCAGAACAGGCAGACTAACTGAAACACACTGCTGAGGGGAGCAGCAGGAGAGCCAGGAGAGGTCTGCTGTGCCATGTGGGTAGCTCCCTGGTCAGGGATTGAACTTGTGCTGCAGTGGCTGCAGACAGCTTCATAGGTTGCAGCTAAACCCCTTGTGCCACCAGGGAGACCCTGTGCTTATTATCTGGGTGTATCTTCATAACCTTCTTGTGAAAGGGCCACTGCAATCATCCCCTTTGTACTCATAACATTCAGAGAGGATCAGTGTCTTGCCCAAGACCACACAGCAGAGACTGTCAACACTGGAGCTGTTACCCAGAACTTAGGAAATCTAGAAACAAGAGGGTGACCTCCTCAAGGACACCCATGGACAGGGGAACCCCTGGGGGTTGAGGTATAGAACACCCTATCTGTGTGAAGTCAGGCTGGGTGCACCCTGATAACTCTCAGAGGAGGAAGGTGCTGTCCATGAATGCACACCTGAGGTCTACAACCTTTTTTGTCTGAACAAGTTTCCCAGGAAAGCTGTTCCCCAGAGCCTTCAGTTCCTATCTTCAAATTGGCATGTGCCAGCTGCTTTCTTTGGCAGCAGGACAGCTGTCACCTCTGAAGCAGCAAGCTTTGGCCCCAGACCTCTCTCTCTCTCCCTCCTTATCGGCTTTGATACAAAACCCAGTTCCTTACCGCTTGTCATTGATAACTATGCCCTGGTCCTTGGGGACCAAGAGGGCCTGTAACCCCAGTGGCCTGGCAGCAGTCCAAGCCCACGACACTGCTCTTGTGTGGCTGAGTTTCCTGCCTGTGGTTTGCAATGCTGTGCCGGACTGGCCGCACTTCCTGTCCTAACCCACGGCCACCGTGACCCTGTGTTCCTCTGGGATACTCTGGGCTCACAGTGCAGGTAGCCTGCTGTATCCTGTGACCTGGTGCCAGGTGGGAAAGGAAACTAGATCCCTGGACCCTATGACCCCTCACCCATTGTGACTCAGCTCTCCTGGCCTATGTCAGGCCCCCATCCTGAGCGTGTGCTTTTTCCTATGCTCTGTCACCTCCTACAGAAGGAGTTTCTGTCTGTTCCCAGGTTGAGCTGGGCAGAGATAACACTGGGGGCTGACAGGAGGCAAGGTCGTGTTGTATGGATACCAGGTGTGTGTGTTCATACTCTAAGCCAAAATGATAGCACCTACAATGCAAAGGGCTGGGGGCTTTTCTGGGGAAGAGAGACACACTGGCCAACCCTCCGGCCCTCACCTGCTACTGTTCTCCTGACTTCCCCCCTCCCCGCCAAGCATTTATGCCTTCCACTTCCATTTCCCTTTAGCAGCCAGAGTGAGCCCATCAAGTCACAACCCTAATTCGAGACCTTCTGTGGTCTTGAATCCTCTGAGAAGGGAGAGCAGCACTCTCACCATGGCCTAGAGACCCTTCCATAGCTGGTGTCAGGCCCCTGCCTCCACAGAGGCCACTCTGAGCGCCTCCCCAGCTCTGGGAGCTGGCCCAGGCCATGCACAGGGCTCGCTTCTCCTATCTCTCACTCTCTCAGTATCTCACCCTCAGGGTTTCCAACTCTGAAAACGTACATGGAAATGCCTTCTCTTATTTCCTTTCTAATCAGAGCCCCCTCAAACCCTTTGAGAGAAAATATCTTTGCTACTAGAGTAAAACAAGCAATGGCTTTGGAATCAATCAGATCTGGCTTAAGTTCGAACTCTGTCTCCTGACAGTCTTGGGTCACGTTCATCTACCTGCTCCAGCCTGTCTCTGTCCCTGAAGCAAGAGTATGGCGCTGGTGTGCCAACTGCAACGAAGGAATCATACCCAGCATTTAAGGAATATAGACCACGTGCCTGCAGCCCTGCCAACACTTCACCTGCACATCTTGTTCCACCCTTAACGACACCCCTAGGAAGTAGGCATTCTCATCATCACCATATTTTAGAAGAATATATTCAGAGTTTAAGTAACTTATGCGAGACTGTTCAGTTAGTAATGCTGGAGTCTGGCCCCAGAGAATTCGCTCCTAACCAACATGCTAAACTTTCCTAAAGGAGCCAATAAAATGATGAATTAAAAGCAAGTGCACCTAGAAATTGCTTAGATGTTGTTCAGGGGGACATGGAACATGGGCTGAGAGTGAACCCTGTGTGCTCGGGAGACCAGGCGTTCTAAACCCAAGCCCCGCAGAAATACTCTCCCTTATTTACTTTTAGTTAATAAAATCGCAAAATATCATTGGATCTTAATGGGACCCCGAGGGGGTTAATTACATGGTGGGGAATTGTCTGTGAGCTCAACCACTGTTAGTTTAATAGATGTACCTTCAGTAAAAAGAAATATAGCACATTGATCTTTAAAAAGGCAAAGTAAAGATCTCCCAAATGCAGATGAGGAAAAAGAAAAGTCCTCACTCAGCATTTAAGCCCCGCCATTAATCCTCAGGACACATTTCCTACAGCCCGCGGGGCTCTTCCTGTTGTGGACTCCAGATTTCTAGGGCCAAAGCTGTTTCCCACCCACTCCTCCTCCTCATTAGTCGAAGTTTCGGGATGGAGAAGGAGACATCCTCCTGCCCTCTGGAGACACAATCCGTGCCCCCACGATACCCATCTATCCAGTATAAGAAGCTACAACACTCTCTTGTCTCCGAGACTCAGTTTCTCATCTATAAAGTGGGGATAACACTATTGATTTCTAAAGAACTGTTGCAGACAGTTGCTGAATAAATTATAACAAGAGTCAATAGTTTTCATATGCTTTTTATGTGAAAAAGACCACATTGAGCACTTAAATAACTATATCTCTATCTTACAGTCCTATGTGATATGTAGTAGTACTATCATCTCCAATATCCAGGGACAATGCTGGGCTCCAGGGAGGTAAGGATGCATTAGGTGGAGCCTTCTAGTTGGGGAAACAGTCATGAAAAATGGTACTTGCAAGGAAATTGAGTCTGAGTGAAGACAGAGCTGTGTTAGCTCAGCGTACAGAGAATTTGAGGGGTGCAGCGAATAGAGAGTGTCCAAAGGCATATGAGATTCAGAGAGAGTGAGTATATCGTACAGGGAGGCACAGCTACTTGAAGGCAAGCTAGGAATCAATGGATATGGTCTCAGCTCCCCAAAAATGGTCCCTCCACTGTTCCTGGGTCACTTGAACTCCTCAATCACATTCCTAGCCTCTCTGGAATAGAAGCGACATTTATATTTTTACATGAATAGTCTGTCTTTCTACATATGCGTGACAGTGTCTCCCTGACACCCATTACCAGAAAGAGTAGTAAGTTTGCCAACAGAGGCCAGTTTCCCTACACTAAAGGAGCTGTCTGTAGTTTCACCTCGAGTTGCACGAGTGTGTGGTAGGAATCACTACACAAAACACAGAACTCATGCAGTCCCACACGTGTAGTGACCACTCCTGCCCTGGGGGATGGGTGTGTCATGGCAGTCAAAACTTTGCTCCTGCCTTTTGGGAGTTTGCCATCAAATCTGGAGGCAAATGTCTGCATGATCCACATGTCTCAAGGCAAAGCAGAGTATCCAAATTCTCAGCAAAGTGCTTTGGGGCTCTAGAGAACCCATGATTAAATCAGAGAGGCTCCTCGGATTAGGATCAGTCCAAAGATAGTTTTCTTGCTGGGACTTCAGGCAAAAGTCATTTTATTTTTTTTTTTAAAGATTTATTTATTTATGCATACAAGAACTGAGGTCCACACCAGAGGTGTGGGGGGTGAGCAAAGTCACCAAAGACAGAGTGGGGAACAGAACAGGCAGAGTGACCAAAATACACTGCTGAGGGGAGCAGTGGGTGAGTCAGGAGAGGTCTGTTGTGCCATGTGGGTATCTCCCTGGCGAGGGATCAAACTCGTGCTGCTGTGGCTGCAGACAGCTTCATAGGTTGTGTCTTAACCCCTTGCGCCACAGGGAGGCCCCCAAAGTCATTTTAAATCACCCAATGTTGTGAGGCTGAATTGGATTAAGACTCAATGCTTGGGACTCCTTGGAGAATGTTGATTCAGAAGTACCATTCAATTGGAGAGCTCAGAGTTGCACCTCTTCCTGGGAGCATAATCTTTAGATTTCCAAATTCCGGAGGGATCTCAAAATCTTCTGCCTCAAAATCTTACCCAGCACAGGGAGAAAGAGAGAGTAATGGAAAACAAATTCTGAGGGTATTGGTGTTGTCATAAAAATGCCACTCCTAAGACATTTCTCTTCTGACACCTACTTGTTATTTTTTTTTTCTTGAGTTTTTCTTGATCCCTTGGTCAACACTGTAGATATTAGAGTACAGGACTTTCTGGGCGGGGGGAATCAAAATGACATCTATTCAAGTTCACCTTCCCTCCAGGGTTGTTCTAGCAGGAATTCTCCAGCACAGCTCAAGGGAGAACTGTGGTCTGTAGTCGCTCCCCAAGGGCAGATGGGCTGAATTCTTCTCCCATTGGGGTCTGGGAGACTTTAAAGGACGCTTTCTGGGTGCTAGACCAACCTCTAGCATAGGAAATGAGATTATGCTAAATCTCTAAATGACCTAGAAGACTCAGACTTAGACCTAGAATGACCTGGACTTATATTGTTTATTCCTATTCTCACAGCAATCTTTATGTGCCTTCTTTCACCATTTGTTCATTCTACACACACACACACACACACACACACTACCAAATGCCTGCTATGGCCAGGTATGCTGTTGAATGAAAGGCAAGACTGAAGAACAGGAGAACCAGCTGTCCAGAAAGTTTAGTGAAATTAAGAGAGGAGTAACCATTGAATGACAAGGTGAGAGAAGTCAGTTCTTGACACAGCAGTGGCAGAGGCGGGGGGCATTGAACCCAGCAAATGTTAGAAGCCCCATTGTACAGAAAGGGAAACTGAGGTACAAAGAGGTTAAATAACTCATCACAGGTCACACACCAGTCAAGTGATAAGCCCCTGAGCCATGCATGAATATTACCACCCGGCAGGGCAGACCTATGGACATGAATTCATTAGAATGACAGCTGAATTAAATGATTGATTTTTCAAGTTGCAGGGAACTTGAAATGTATGTTTAGGTTTATATCTTTTCTTCTCTACCCTGGAATAATATAATGGTTCTATGAGCAGTAGTATGAAGTGACTCCAAGCCATCTAGTATAAACACACACATACACACATACACACCACACCATGCACACACACACACACACCACACACACACACCACACCACACACACACACACACACACCCCACACATACACACATACACACATACACACACACACACACCCCCTATCCCAGAGATACCTGGATTCCTCCAGATATGCTCAAGCCTACTCAGACTCTGAAGGATTTGGAGCTTTGGAAGGGATGCCCTGGCATCCAGCTGTGCCCATCCATTGCTTTTCATCCCTGATAAACCCTCTGATCCCTGTGCAGGTCAATTTCAATGGACAAACGGGAAGCCTGGAAAGAGATCTAAAGGACTTACCCCTTCTGCAGGGGAGTTAATTTGCTGCATTAGCTGGAGGCAACATCACCCCTCTGGGCTCGACTTCCCACTCCACTTGGGACCCATATCTCCTAAGGATTACACCTTCCTCAGCAACTGGGCTTTGAGGCCATTTTTTCAGACAGTGACTTATTTAAGATGGGCAAATGAAATGTATTTAGCCATTAGCATGTTGCAGTTATTCCTGTCTATTCAGCCAAGTGAGAGCTTAGCTTGAGGTCCCAAAGGTTAAAGTTGGCCACCCGATATCCATCCAGGATTTGGGCATTTCCAGGAAGAGCAGCAGAACAGGAACATCTTATTCTTCATTTGTTCCCTGTAATTGCACTGGGATGCGTCACAATTTTGAGTCTGATTATATTAACTTTTCTTTGTGTTAATGTCGATTTCCTCGACAGCTGAATGGCCACAGACACTTTTTCTGGAGAAACATTATTTTCCACTGACCAAATATAGAAACCATTCAGTTATCAGCTAGCCCCCAAAAAAAAAAAAATGTCATTACTTGCTTTCCCCCAAATTCTTTATCCCATTGGATATGGGAATTAGATAAGATTAAGTTCTTAGGCAACATCAACTTATGGGGCGGACAGATTCTGCGCTGGGCGACTGTGTCAGCCCAGCATTGCTATCTGTTTAGATGGAAGACAATGCGGCCAACATGCACACAGCGACAGCTGCATGAGGTTTGCTTTAAGTAGAGCAGCATTAGGTTACTTTAAGGTGACAATTTCTAAATGAGAGCAAAACTGTGTAATAAGATTTAAAAAATTGGACCCATTCTTAGTTCACCAGCTCCCCAGCCAGTGACAAAATATGCCATTAGTGGCCACAGCACGATTCTGAAAATATACCTTCCTTACGATTTAACGCTTTTTTTTTCCCTGTGAGCTAAAAATTACAAAGCCCCGGATTTCATCGCTCTTGCAATCTATTCTTTTCCCCTGACTTCCTGTTTTCATGAAATTTTAATCAGGCACTTAAAATAAATAGCTATGCAGAGCTTCTCTGCCTCCCGCAATACCCGGGATGGATGTTTTGGGTAAAGTGATAGTCCAGAGACCTTGAGAACAGTGAATCCCATTCTGAGTTGGCAAGACAACAGAAAGGAAAGCATGGCTCTGCCCACCGCCACGCGATCGCAGGGGACAGAGCGGTCCTGGAGGATCAAACAAAGACATAGTACATGGGATTTTTTTTTAAATTCTTCTTCCAAATATTGACAGCAATTTGATAGGTTTAGAAGGGCAAGCAAGATGAAGCATAACTGAATTATTCCAGGAGGGAGAAAAAGCGATAAATAGCAGTAAACTTTTCAATTTTTTTTTAACAGTGAAAAATTAATCATTTTGTTTAGGCTGCTACTTTCCACTCTTAATGGTTTTCTACAGATAATGTGTACTGGAGTTCCCTTCCTTTAAACAACAACAACAACAAAAAGTGCCCAGTTGTTTTAACCTGCTAAGATTTTGATTTTGATTTCTTTTCTCATAAATGGGTATATCAACAAATGCCATGATAGAGATGGGTCACAAAACCTTATATTCAGAAGTAGAGGTATTTTCTGGCAATAACTATAGTTTCAGAGAAAGAAACTGAGAAAGAATACGATTAGAGAAAGAATACGATTACTAGCAGCTGCTCCTACAACTCAAAGTCCCTGGAAGCCTGGAAAGAAGATTCTTGGAGACAGATGAAGAAATCAACTTCCTTGCCTTAAAATGCCAAGCTTCCATAGGACAGCAGCTAAACAGCATGAAAGGCTCTTAACTCAGTGAAAATGAAATATAAGGTGGTGAGCAGTGACATCATTCAATGCCATGAACAAGTCTTCACGTGTTTTTGTGTCAGGTGTGAATAGATCCATACGAACTGCAGGTTCTGAAGAATGCTTTGCCCAAGCACACAGCCTTGACTCTGGAGATCTGGCGCTTGGTTTTAAATATCAGGATATGGCTCCTGTAGGCTAGTGATTGGCTGGTAAATGTTTTATCACTGTCTGTCTCACAGCAAAAAATAAAAATGGGGGGGTGACTAGCAGCATTTGTACATTTCCATGATGCACCCTCTGCCACCATGGCAAATTTCAAGCAGCCATGACAATTAAAGAAATTCACATCACTGAATGTAAATTTGAGAAGGGATGTGCAGTGACACTCCAATAGATAGTATAATAGGTGCAAATCACAACAAGAGCATATAGTGTAATACTGTACAATAATTAGGAAGTGGGATTTTTGAGTACTTAATACACTTTTTAAAATAGAATTTATTTGACTGTAAGTTAACATGATTTAAATTTTAGTAATAGCTATATATAGCAAGCTCAAAAAATTTTTGAAAATTTAACAATAGGCCCTTACAAGGCAGTGTAAGCCAACCCCAGCACACGAGTGCTGAAGGGGAACCTGGCTCCATCCATTGGAAATGGCTGTGTGTCATTTGTGGTTTAGTAAACTTGCCTGCTTCCAGGGGTAAACCATATTTTTGGATCCATACTAGAAAGTTTCAGTTTGGTCTTGGGCCCCCAAAGCTCCCCCCCAAATTACAACTGCCCACAAAATATCAGAGATGCCTGGTTTCATTGATATAGGGTTTCATCTGCCTCACTGTCTCCAAATATAGCTTTAAGCTGGCCTGCTTACCTTGCTTAAGTGGAATCTAAATAACCTCAAGAAGAGAGGACTCAACTCCTCAAACAAAAGACGTCATTCAGCATTATGGCATCTCATGAAGGAAGATCTTGATAATTTTTCCCTTCCTATTGGTCCAGGAGATCAAGTTCCACTAAGGGGGAAAAAAGGAAGTTAAATGTCCGCCAAATTTCTCTTCTAAAGCCAACTTCTAGTGATCTCATGGGACAAAAGATAAGCGGTTTTTCACCTTTATGGGGGGTCTGGGAAATCTGGGGTGCTTCCACCCTGATGGGGGATCCCAGGGGATATGGGTACCTCCACCCTGACAGGAGTCCTACCTAGTCTTTCATCTCACAACTGTCAAGACCACATCTTATAGCAGCTGGTGGGGGGAGGACATTCTAGGAAACTTTACAGCAGTTGAGGAAGAGAAAAGCATCAGCCATTAGTAAAAGGCTCCTTAGCAGGATGCCTCCAGCAACATATTGGTTCAAGTCAAACAGGAAAGAAAGTGACAGTTTCAAAAATTAAATTTGCAGATTCAGTCCAAATTGTCAGGGGTCTCTTATTTCACGTTTTTCTCTGCCCCCTTCAGTTCTTTGGCCAGCAGCCCTCCGCTCCTTCTCGGGGCAGCCCCAGGGCAAAGGTATGGTTTTCTGGAATCCTGTTCATGGAGAAGAAAGCCAAGCTCATGCGGCTGGATGCATCTAGCTTCTGTGAACCACCCACACTATCAACAGACACTGTCCCAGTGGCCGGAAAATCATCCTGCTTTTGGCAAAACCTCGGCGCTTGGGTAGGAACTGAGCAAAATCATCCAAGTCAAGCAAAACTGAGTAAAGCAGGGTTCTCTCCAGGCTGAAACCCAGATTCAGCGTGAAGGATCTTGGCAGAACCAGAGCTGGGCTCGGCCCTGGTTCATGTCATAGCCATATCTCACATAGCCCATTCTCTAAATGAAACACAGTTTGACTTAAGGCTTTGAGATGTCAATTTGAAGGGAGAAAAGAGGCAAGAGGGAAGCCAACGGAGAGCTTCCTGCTATAGTAGTGCTATTATTGAAGACATATGCTTATGTGCATTTCTGACAGAACAATCCAAAACTCAGAAAAAGAAACTGGCCGTCTTCAGCTCCTCTATTTACAATCAGTAACTACTCGGTGATTCTCAGAAATGCAGAGATTTCTCGGAGCTGGGTGCCTGCAATAATGTGACTTCCTTTCAGCCCCATCCAGGCAGTTGATGACCGGGTGCAGGATTTCCCTGCGTTTGCATATTTATAGGGTCTCCTCCAGCAACACTGAACGGGAGCTTGGTGCCAACAGAAGGAAATCAAGCTGTCAGGAGTTTCTATTTTCATCCCTACCTGTAGTCTTAGGCAGCCAACCCAAGATCTTCCCCCAACCATAGCACTAGCTCTACATCAGTGCATCCTGAGGCAGACTGGGAATCAGGAGACACTGGAGTCCTATTCCAGAACAGGCGATTTCACACTCTATCTGGGCTCTCTTTAACCAGTTATGCCCTCCCCTGCACCAAAAGTGGGAAGGAGGTTTTACTGTGGATTCAAACCAAGCCCAGTTTGGCCCTACTCTTCATCATTCTCTACCTGGGTAGAAACATAAAGATGAAAATAATTATCTGTCAATGATGTTCTCAACTACAACAACTGGAAAAACCCTTCCTAGCATTTTGGCCTTTTTGTTTGTGTCTGGTTTTTTTGAGGCATACATAAATGCATGTGTTTGTTCAGATTTGCACAAATCCCTAGAAACACATTGATAAAATGAACAATATCCTTAGGTATTGTATCTTGATTTTTCATTTAGAAAAGCTACTTAGCTGTCCTGAGCCTCAGTTACCTTGTGTATGAAAGAAAGAAAGAGGAGAGACAACTTACCATTGGGGACAGTTGGGTGAAGGATAATCAGGGTTGTAGGCACAATCTTAGCAAGTTTCTGTGAACCTATAATGACTTCAAAACGCTTTTTAAAGGAGCATTAACAACAAGAACAACAACAATAATATCTCAGAGTGTTTGGGGGAGGGTTAAATGGAATCACATATGTATAAACCACCTAGCATTGAGCCTGGCAGGTAGTTGACATTTAATAAGTGTTAACTGAATGCACAGATGAATGTATGGATGCTAAGAACTCAGTGCTATTTTAACATAATTTATAATAAGAAATGATTCCATTATATTCATGAAGTATCAGGAGAAAATCTCCCTCTCAGATAGCTAGAACAATGTGAGAAATTCACACCAGAACTTCAAACAAATTATTATAACAATACTATGAACTTAAGGTGGACACAACCCTAAAACTTCCCCACACACTTTCTTTTGAAGGCCTGTTATCTTTACATAACATCTGGCTTGAGGAGAACACAGAGCACAACCCCATTCCTCACATGGGGAGTTGTGACAGCAGAGGTGGGCTTTCTGAGATCCAGGAGTCATCCCCATGGGCCAGGGGTTGCCGACTCATCTCTAAAACCTTTGAGTATTTTCTATTTGGATGCTCCCTCATATGAGCACCCCAAAGGGCTTATTTATTTATTTTGTTAATATATTTTTTACATCATTGTTCATTTTTAAACAATGTTTGCTTCCCCCCTCAAGTGTGGTCCTCATAGAAATTTCTTTCACCAATGCACCTGTGCATCATCACCACAGATGTGGTACATATACATAAGGGAATACTATTGAGCAATCAAAAAAGATAAACTCATGCCATTCGCAACATGGAGGGAGCTAGAAGGAATTATGCTCAGTGAAATAAGCCAAAGGGCTTATTTAAAATAGAGTTCCCTGAGGGTGTCAAAGGAAACAGATCGAAGATTCGGAAGCACTGAAACCCCTATTTTCTCAAGGAACATTTTAATACACGTGGAAAAGATACATGGAGTACATTAAATGAAAAACCGGATAAAATATGTGTAAGCACCTTAATTAATTTTATTCAAGTGTGTGTTTAGGCATTTACACAAATATGAATGGCGTATGCATTTATGTATGCCTCAAAAATAGATACAAACAAAATGATCAAAAGGTTAACAAAGGGCCTCCCTGGTGGCGAAGCATGTTGAACGCAATGCTATGAAGCTGTCTGCAGCCCCTGCAGCACAGGTTCGATTCCTGGCCTGCCAGGGAGATTTCCACATGGCATGGCAGACCTCACCAGCTGTGCCCGCTGCTCCCCTTAGCAGTGAACAGAACAGTGTTCTGTTCCCTGCTCTGTCTCTGGTGAATCCTCTCACCCTCCCGCACCTCTGACCTGTACCCTAGCTCTTGTATAAAAATAAATAAATCTTAAAAAAAAAAAGGTTAACAAAGGTTTTTCTAGTTATTTTTTAAGAAAATAGTAATAAAAAATAAATTAAAAAGAAACACTGGTTTTATTTTGTGTATGTGTTTGGGTGTATAGAAACTGGGGTGGGGCCTCCCCGGTGGTGCAGCAGGTTGAGCGCAACACTATTAAGGTGTCCACGGCCTCTAAAGCACAGGTTCGATTCCCAGCCAGCCAGGGAGATTCCCACATGGCGTGGCAGACCTCTCCTGTCTCGCCCCCTGCTCCCCTCAGCAGTGTCTTCAGTCCGTCTGTCTGTTCTGCTCCCCACTCTGTCTCTAGTGAATCCTCTCACCCTCCTGCACCTCTGGCCTGTATCCCAGCTCGTTGTATAAAAATAAATAAATCTTTAAAAATAAATAAACATAAAAACTGGGGTGTAGGCCAAAGGTGTGGGGGGGGTGAGAGGATTCATCAGAGACAGAGTGGGGAGTAGAACAGGTGGATTTACTGAAATACACTGCTGAGGGGAGCATCAGGTGAGACAGGAAAGGTCTGCTGTGCCATATGTGGGTTAGCTCCCTGGCCAGGGATTGAACTTAGGCTACAGCACTCACAGTGCTGAAACTTAACCCCTAGGCCACCAGGAAGGCCCCAAGAAACACCGGTTTTAACTTTATAAGGTTTCAGGTATACATCCTTATAAATCAAAATATTTATATGCTACATTAAATATTGTTCTGGCTATTAAGAGTATCAATGAATGAGCATCATTTTCATCTTTGTGGCTTTTTTAGTAAACTTTCCCTAATGTACTACTTTTACAATAAAATGATTTAAATACAAATAAACAATGAATGAAATTAACAATTAATGGTGGTTTATCACCTCAGTCCAAAATTAGTTTGGCCACCTTACTGCAAAATCAGCATGCTGGAGACAGTGAAATGTAAGGAATGTGGAAGGAAGAAATGGCCATTTCTCTGTGGCCAAGAGGACTGTCACATACTGTCGGGTAAGGAGCCCACTCTGGGTGTGGAAAAGCCCAATGAAAGAGCCGCTATGAGGCTTTGAATAAAGCCTTCCCAAGATCTACTGTCCTAATTGTCCTGCTTCACATAGTATTTGAAGGGTGCATGGAATTCAGGTTTGTATTCTGAATACACTAGAGGATAAGTGGGTGCCCTCAGGAGACATTTCAATTCTATCCTAGCATTACCATACCCTGGCTGGAGCATTTAGGGTAAAGGCCAGATCTCCCCAACTTCAAACAAATAAAAAAGGAAAGCAGTGGAGTTCCTGTGAGACACTCCCAGCTGCTGTGTCCGCCCCTACCTCTAGAAGGTCCTAGAGTCACAAGCAGGGAATCTACAGGTTTTTTTTTTTTTTTTTTTTTTTTTTGATCATCAACTGAAACATTTTCTTTCTTTCTTTATTTTTTAAATTTAAATTTTATTTTTATATTCCCCATACAATTGCAACCCCCTTATTTTTACCCCAATCTCTCCTTTCCCCGCCCCCCCACCCCCCATAGAGTGTCTCTGCTTCATACTTGTTTGCTGATTTTGATTTTCACTTTCTTATAGTTATTCTTTTTCCTGGTCTCTTATTTAAGTTTTCTAGATTCCTGCTATGAGTGAGACCATCCGGTATTTTTCTTTTTCATTCTGGCTTATTTCGCTGAGCATGATCCCTTCCAGCGCCATCCATGTTGCTGCAAATTGCATGTGTTTATCTTTTTTGAATGCTGAGTAATATTCCATGGTGTATATGTACCACATCTTCTTGATCCAGTCATCTATTTTGGGGCATTTGGGTTGTTTCCAAAGCTTAGCTATTGTAAATAGTGCTGCCAAAAACATAGGGTGCATGTGCTCTTTGGAATTGATGTTTCTGTGTCCTTTGGGTAAATACCTAGGAGTGGAATTGCTGGATCCTATGGAAGCTCTATGTTTAGTAGGTCAAGAAATCTCCACACAGCTCTCCATAACAGGCACCAGTCAAATCTGAGAGGTCTGGTGTCCTCTCCTGTCCATGTGCTATGTGCTCTGAATCGGGGCTGAGATAGGCCGGAGACGACGTGGGTACCCTGAAAGCAGAGGCCACAGCATAGGGATGCCAGGTGAAATACAGATGCCCTCTTGATTTCAATTTCTGACAAAGAAAAATTATTAGTATAGCTTGGGATCTACTTAATTAGTATATATTGGGACTACTTATACTCAAGATGTACCTGTCCTTTGTTTAAAATACAAACTGAACTGGTGTCTTGTGATTTCATCTGCTAAATCTGCCAAGCCCACCACAAAGGCATAGGGAGAAGCACCACGGGCTCCCTCGTGTCTCTTCCAGCCCAGGACTCCCCTGTGACAGGGCTGAGTGTGGCGCAGAAACTGTCCCTGACTCTGGATTCAGAGGAGGAAGCAGGGATGTGGGCAAACGGGAGCCTGCACTCCCAGCTCTGCAGTGTCTCCCCAGCAGCGTCTCTGGAGCATGAGGGACAAGTCCTCTCAGCAAATTGAGAGAGGTGAGCCCTGAGAAGCAGCACGGAAAAGAGATTCTCTGAACAAGGGAGATGAAAGAAAAACACATGTGCAGAGCGTGAGAAACCCGCACAGTTCATGTGCAATTTATTTCGGCTGGAATCACTACAGCTGATATATTTTCGACTGCTCGGTAGCCAAATCAAGTACACTCTGCTCCAGAGAGAAGCCACAAATTACACGGCCTCTTTATACACTGACAAGATTTAACTACTTAGAAAGAGGTGAAATAAAGTATCCTAATCAGCTCATTAGGAGAAAGTGGGAGGTCTCTTTCTTATGCTCTTTTAAGCTTTTAATAAAAGTTGAATTGTAATTATATGGGAATTGGGGACAATTTTCTTCTCCTGAAACTGGCCTCTGTTGGGAGTGATACTAGGTAATATGCATGATGAACTGTCCTGTGCACACCCAGCTGTCACGCACATGAGTATGTGGGTGTGTGTGTGCTGTGTCTACATGTGTGAACATACATGCGTAGGCCTAGATGGACACAAGTAACGCAAAAGACTCACTCAGGGCCTCTGATGTCTTTGAAGAAGCACATGGATCTTGCCTTTCTGTCCCCAAGTGGCCAACATTTCCTTGTGGTCAGTACCAGCTTTGCACAGTTAAAATAAAGAAAACAAATATCCAATATCATCGCTGGGAGCTGGCCTCTGGGTTTTTGCCGACATCTGAACTGCTTCACATAACCTCCTGGCCTCTAAAAATAGATATTCTGTGGTACATATAATTTTTATAAGATGACTAATACAGGAATGCCCTTTGGGATAACTTAGTGTCTTAGTTTCTTTCTTTTCTCTCTATATTTATCTTCTGTTCACTGGCCTCTTTGTATAAAAGTTAGACTGTAGCCATGGCCCAAGAACATTAGCCAAGAAATTATTCATCTAGTCTTCAAAGGCTATCATTTTTATCAAAGAACAGAAGTTTATACTTTAAAGTGGGGTGGAGAGTGATGGCCTTAGACCTGTATTTTGTTTCTCTGTCTCTAAATATCACTTTTCCATACAAAGAACCAGTCAGAGGGGGTTTGCAGCTCCCCTGCTGAGTCTCTATTTTCTATGTAACTGAATCAAAAACTCAAGACAAATTTATGGACTCTGAAATACTTCTTATATTAAAGGTTGCTGCTCTAAACCCCAATAAGGGCAATGTGGTTATTCACAAGCACTGAAACACTAGAATTTTACTTGTTCTCTCTGAAGAGAGAAGAGACAGAAACAAAGAGGCATATGGAGAAAAAGAAAAACAGAAGCAAGGCTAGTTATCCTTTCCAATCGCCTTCACTGCCAGTGGAGCACACAACCTGATCTTTTGTCCAGAAGTGAAGATTCCAGAAATGCATGAAAAGCTCTGTCTGGGTACAAAGTAACACTGAGCCATTCCTCACTTCCTGTCACCTTTATTCCAACACTGCATGCAGCTCCACCGACCTGTGTGTGAACTCCCGGGTGATTAACTCCGCTCATGATGGGGACTCAGAAATGAATTTTCTTATCCAATGATGTCCTCTCTTTGGAAAAAGACTTCTCCCTCCTACCTAACCATTAAAACTATGAGCGCTCCATTCTACACCAAGCAAGCCAGGTGGAAACGGCCCTCTCCCTCCACGGATGAAAGCATGCCAGGAAGGGATAGAGGGTGTAGAGACAGACAGATGGGAGAGGGCAAAGTGATGGGACACTTTTGTCCTCTAGGTTCACCTGGAGTCCTCACTCGCATCATCCTTACAAGCTAATCATATGGGCCTCCCTGGTGGTGCAGCGGTTGAGCGCTGGGTTGTGAAGCTGCACGCAGCCTCTGCAGCGCCGGTTCGATCCCCAGCTGCTCCCCGGCCACCCCGGCTGCTCCCCGGCCACCAGAGGAGGGTCCCACATGGCGCGCAGACCTCTCCTGCCGCCCGCTGCTCCCCTCAGCAGTGTGCTTTGGTCCTTCTGCCTGCTCTGTTCCCCGCTCTGGCTCTGGGGAATTCTCTCACCCTCCTGTGCTTCTGACTGTACCCAGTGCTTGTATAAATAAATAAATAAATCTTAAAAAAAAAATAAAATCTCTTTGACTTGAGTCATGTTTTAAATTGCTATCCCCTGAGGAATGAAACCAGAATCTATTTGGGTAAGTGACAGACCAGAAGTTGGCTGTCACAGACAAGGAGATTTTATTCCTAACCTGTGAAGCTGCATGTTAGTTTATTTCTTTAAGGGAAATAGAGTCCAAATGTAATGTTGTTATTTTCTTTGGGTAAAATAAAAAAAAAAAAGGGAGGTTCCCTGAACACTCTTTCTTCCTGTGCCTCCCTCTATCTCACCACATTACCATGTCGTTTTGCTCTTGGGAACGAAGGAGCGAGGCCCAGGAACCTGCATATGAAAGAGAGTGTGTCACTTTGGAAAAGGGGCTTGGAATCTGCCCTGGAAAACATTGCCACACCATTAACTCCATTGCCATGTGCACACAGGCTTTTTCTGCAATATCCTTTATCCCAAGACATGTGATGTGCATAATGCTGCCAACAACACCTACTTAAAGAATATGTATGGATCAGTAGCCACCTCCTTCTAAGGGTATTATATAGGAGAGGCTGAGCTACAGGAAAATGGTGGGGATGTGGGAAGAAACACCTGAAACTGTCCAGGTATTTACATAGACAGTGGACTAGATAATTCATCTAATATTGAGGTCTCACCTCAATATCAATCTCACACATTGGGGATGATGACAATGACAATAACGAAAATACCACAAGCTTCATAAACCTGCTGTGAGGATTAGATGAGTTATTCTTGTTGAGCTTTTGCTCTTGTTCCAAAATCCCACTCAAGGATTTCAACCCTCTTGGGTTAAGTCTTCACCCCCTTTATGAGATAGCTATTACACTTTGCATCAGAAGAAATGGAGAGGCTCTGCAATAGTAATAAACTGTCCCAAATCTCATAGTTTTATATCTCCTTTGCACGAATTTCTAATGCAAATCTGCAGAGGGAGGTGTGGCAGCTGTTTTTTTTTTTCACATTGTAAAGTCACTCTGAGGCTATTGTCTGGTACCACCTGACATGCAACTACCTGGCTAGTGACAGGAGATTGGACAATCTATCCTAACTCTTAAATGTTCCTGCCCAGAAATGGCACTAGTCACTTCTGCTTGTATTTTATCAGTCAAACCAAGTTATGTGACCAGGCTTAAATCAAGAGGTGTGTGAAATTACCCTTAGGTCCAGGAAGATGATAAGAGCTAGAAGTATTAGTGAGCATTAATAATGTTTCACACACACTTATATATAATATATGCTAGTCATGACGGATTGGAGACAGCAGCAAGCACTGCTTCTTCAGTTCAGTTAAGCCTGCGTGAGATCTTAATGGTGATCATTAAGATCATAAATGGAGGCAAAGATAGAGTTATATGTTCATTATCTGCTTATGTACATCTCTCCCACCACTGAGAAACCCTCCCACCAAGAGGGTTTCCTGAATGAGGATCATGTCCAATTCACCCTTAGTTCGACATGCTATGTAGACAATAAGTGCTCAATAAAGTCTAACCAGATAAACAGATGATAGAGAGAAAGATAAAGAGGTAGGTAGGAAGATAGGCAGTAGATATTAGAACTAGAGAGAAGCCCCTTTTAATCTATGAGACATCACGATCAGAGGGCTACACAAAAAATGTGTAGGGTTCTTCTTACCAACACTGCCTTGAATAGGCAATACTCTTTTCTTAAACTTTGGCCCAGGCAGGGTCTGTGAAATTTTAGAGTTTTAGAATTCACTGCCAGTTTCTGCTAGTCAACAACAACAGCAACAAAAGATACATACTTCATGAAGTTCATGATGGTGTTCGGTAGGGAGACCTTCTGTACACTCCAGACTCATATACACACAGTCCACATTTCCGTATGTGTGGGGTGTGTGTGTGTGTATGAACTCACAACTTACCAAGTCTGCATAGCCATAAGATCCTGGGTAGACCATATCTCACTTGCCAAATCAGAGTGTTTCATTGGATAATAAAATGGGTCATGTAAAACAATTCTCAGCTCAAATCTGCTTTCAGTTTGTACTCAGACATCAAGTTTAAACTTTAGGGTTGCCTGGTTTTCCTCTGTAAGGTTGTACTAACAGGTACATCCAAAGACACATGGACACCTAACAGCATTATTATCATTAGGCCCATAATATTTATTAAGTATATACTGTACCAAGCATGTTGATGACAGTTTTATATCCAAAATCATCTTTATGTGTTACAAAAATTCTAAAAGGAAGGCACTAATGCAATGCCCATTTTACAGTTGAGGACACTGGCACTTAGAAAGGTTAAGTAGCATGCCCAAGGTTACAGCTGTAATTAAGTAGAGCCAGTCCACAAGCTCAGATGGCCTGACTCCGAAATGAGACTCATCATCCTTATGTCCATGACTATAACCGTAGAAGGATGTGACTCTGACTTGGATTTATTTAGCTCTATAGCGCTCTGAACCCCACCCACCTTTTTCAACAAGAAACAGGTTGGTGTTTATGGCTCATGGGCTTGAGACAGATGGCTCCATGTAGAAATTCTTCAGATGCCATGAGCTCTGCCACCTTGAAATGTCGAAGCAGCAAAATTCAAACCCAGGGGTCCTAGGTGCCAGGGAGACAGCTGGTCTCTTTTTTACCCCACCAGATTAGGTCAGGGATGGAATGTGAAACCCCTGACCTGAGACTGACAGTTGCCATAGATTGAGCAGCTTCAACTCCAGGCTGGGTGTAGGTACTCAAGGAATCCACCCTACCTGGTACCATTCTACCAATTCCACCATGGAGCAAACTGAATTGCAGGGAGATTAAGCAACTTTGGTTTATAGCTACATTCTGAAAAGTAAGAATTTGAGTCTTACTTAATCTGCCCTGCTGAAGAATGTGGATTCTAATCTATGTTCTGCACTGAGAGAAAATAATAGAAAATATTACTTTTCAATTTCAAGGCAATTTTGAAAAGGAAGAGTATGAACAATGGTCCAATCTAGAAAACATTAAAATGTATCATAATATAATAGAGTTCTGTACTATTATTAGAGTGAACAAATAGATCAATGAAGTGAAATAACCTTGAAGCAGAGCTCTGTATTTGTTAAAGCTCAGAAAAAGGTGAATCAAAAACAATGGAGAGAATTCTTTTGACAAATTGTTTTAAAAATGGGTTATTTATAAAAGAGGGTCAATTTAACATCTCATATCAAATATTAAAATAAATTATGGATGGATTTGAAGATTTAAAAGTCAGATACTGAAATCACAAAAAAATGAAAGTATAGATGAAGAGTTAATTGATAGAGATGGGGAAAATCTTTCTAAATATAAATGCAAAGAAAAAATATATTGTACCTATCAAAATATAAATATAACTTAATGGCAAGAGATAAACATGGAAAAATGTTGTCACAAATATGACAGAGGGTTAATATGTAATATATAAATAGTGATTAGAAATCAACAAGGAAAATAACAAACAGTAGTGTCAATTAGAAGAAAGAGATGAGGAGTCAGTCACAGAAATAAAAAATGGTTATCACTAAAAATTAAAATAAATTATAAGTAAACAGATATAAATGTTTATTGTGATTGTATATAGAGGAATACAATATATTTTATGTAATATAATGATACTAAAATGGTAAGATAATGATACTGCACTGTCAAAGAAAGTTCTATAACATGATCTTATAAGGGCAATGAAAGTGGCTGTGCCCTATAGTGCTTGTGGTGATATAAGTTGGTTCCATTTCTCCAGAATACACTTCTGTGTACTGAATTTTAAAAGCATAGCTTAAAAAATAATTTTTGCCAGCGTTTATGCTAAAGAAAGTTTTATACTAAAGATTCCAACAAAGATTCAGATGTTCAGCAGTGTTATCCATAATAGGGGAAAAAATAGAGGCAATCTACACATCCAATAATTGTCTGATGATTAAATTGTTTTCCTCGAAAAGTATAACTACATCTGAGGAAGCGTGTGAGCCTATTCCCTTTAATCATACACAGTAAACCAATGTTACCTCAGTAAGCAAGACAATAAATTTTGGACAAAGCTCCATACATACAGCCTGGTGCTAGCAGAAAAATACAGGAGGCACATTCGTATAAATACCATATGACCACAAAGAGATAAACACTCTACAATATGTATACACAAAATCAAGGGGACAATATTTTCTAAAGTAACAGCATTGATTTTTCTCTGATGGGATTATGACTGATTTTTGGTTTCTCCATTCTCCTTTTTTCTAAGCAGTAGTCTAAAATAGTTCTATAACAAAAATAATTTTAAGCAAAAAAAAAAAAAAGTTCTGGAATAGTGTCTCCTGGAGACTATTAGTTGGAGATGTTCCAGTTGTAAAGCTGGTCCTTCTACATGTAGGAATTGAGAGTGAGTCCTAAAATCACTACCAAAAGAATCCCCAAGGGGTGACTTACTCCCCCCAGGCAGGCAGAGGACAGGAGGGTGATCAGGAAGGAGAGGGAATAATCAGACAGGCTAAGTGATGGAGATGTTGAGGGAAAGCTGGGCAGTTGGCTAGAACATGGCATCTTATACCCCCCAGAATGTCCTCTCCAGACCATCTACAATACAGTTCAGCACTCAGCACTCTGCTTTCCCAGAGACTCAAAACTCTCTCCCCAAAGGCCACCAGCAGCATTGTGAGAAATAAACAGTCCCGATACCCATCCACCACCCCCTCAGGTTCACGGTGAAATCAGCTGCTCTGAGAACCTGGGTCTGCACATACCAAAGGACCTGCTGACTGTCTAAAGAGAAACCTGGCAGAGGGACTGGGGCAGCCGGTCCCCTGCTGGTCCCTCTCCCATCCCCTGGCCGCGGGCTCATCTTACTGACTCCCAAGGCCCATGGTGGCCTCGCCAGAAGCCCAGCTGCCTCGGGAAGCTGCACCTCCTCATTGGTGCCTGTGTATGAGTGGGGTATGACTGGGTGTATGACGGGGGGCGGAGCACTGAGCTAGACAATGCAGATAATTTTTCACAGCCCAGGCAGAAATAGCAATTCTGCATTCAAATATAGGCATTAGGCTGATTCTTCTCTGTTGCATTGGGAAGAGCAGCTTGATTAGGATTGTTGGTCCTTGGGGGAGTCTAGTAGCATGTGCTGCAGAATATAATCAAGATTAACTACTACGACTAGCGCTGCTGCTACTATGAGGGAATAGTCCTGGTACTACCGCCAATACGCTATTACCGTTACTACAATCATTAACACCATCAACCACTAATGTTGCTCCGACCGCTGCTGCTATTTGTGGTATTACATTATCAAGTTAATAGGAATAATCCTGTTCTAGTACTGCTACCGTAACTATTACTAGCACCTCTACTGCTATTGCTACTGTCATTACTATTGCTATCCCAAGAAAATCGCATACCTTTACAGCAATCACACAATTTTAGAAGTGGGGCAAATCATTGTGATTTGAATTATCCTGTCTCATTATCTTCAAAAGTCCTCTCACAAGGATGAGACTCCAAGCATGTTGGTACAGGAAATATTTATACCCAGAGTCCAAATCCTTGCTGAGAGAAGCAGTGGTGCTAAGGGCTGAGAGCAAAACTTGTCAGGTCCTGGTTGAGCTCTAGGTAGGGTCCCTTGGTCCCCCCACTGCAATGCTGCCACCCAGGAATCGTTCTCCTGTGAGGGGTAAGCAGACAGGCCTGGTTCACACTCATATGTGAATGGCAGGGCTTGGATTTGGAGAAAGCTCTCCCCAGGCACCTGCCACCTCTAACCCACAAGGTTTCCTATTGCAACAGGTTAGGTGCTGGCATGAACTTGTGTCCTGGGGCATGAGCTGAATTTTGGAATAAGAAGTTGAACTGCCTGGGGACAGGGATGCAGCTGAAGAGCAGGAGCAACTGGGGACCCGAGGAAGCGGAAAGACCAGGCAATCGCCAGGAGGTCGATGCAGGGGGGCAGCCCGGACGCAAACAGGAAGGCGGGTTCCTGGGCCTGCAGGGGCCTCTCGCTAGCTGGCCTGGTGTTCCCAACCTGTGCGTGTTATTTTTGGACCCGACCACGTGATGAGTAAGTGCCTGTTGGATTAGATAGAGTCAAGGCCAGCTTCCAGACTGGTGCTCGCCCAAACAACTGGGGTCAGTGGCTCCAGGGGTGAAGCGTAGGGCGGGGATCCAAATCAAGCCACCCCCCCCACCCCTAGAGCTCTCCAAGGCCTGCAGATAACAAAGGGAAGCAGCCAGAGAAAGAGGGAACCACTCTTCCTCCCATTCATTCAACCCTCGTCCTTGCGCAGGCAGAGGCCAGATCTGATGACTGCGGCAAAGGCCTGGGTGATCTTGCAAGCTTGGACTTTCTAGGGCTCTGACGGGTCAACTGGGTTTCCTGGGCTGGGAGGGATTAACTTCCTTCCCCTTTGGAACTCACACCTCAACCCCACAGCAATTCACAGCACGGCCCCTGACCGTGGTTCATCCCCCGTGACCATGGCAGGCAGATCACGATAGGCTTCAAGGGATGAGAGAGGAGGTTGGCTGCCTCACAATTTAGACTCTGAGTGGCCTTTATGTCACGAGTTGGCAGAAGCTCCCCAACAACAGAAAAGAAACTACCCCACCAGCATGGTCCGTGTGTGTGTATGTGCTCACCGTGTTCTTTCTCCATCTCTCTCACAATCCCACAAACAGTGAAAATCAGTAAAAACTTAAGATTTTTTTAAACAGCAGAACCAGGGGCCTCCCTGGTGGCACCAGGGGTTAAGTCGCAGCACTATGAAACTATCCAAAGCCATTGCAGCATGTGTTTGATCCCCGGCCAGGGAGCTACCCACACAGCGCAGCAGACCTCTCCCGGCTCGTCCACTGCTCCCCTCAGCAGTGTATCTCAGTCGATCTGCCTGTTCTGTTCCCCACTCTGTTTCTGGTGAATCCTCTCACCCCCAGCACCTCTGGCCTGTACCTCAGCTCTTGTATTCACAAATAAATCTTAAAAAAAAAAAAAAGGCAGAACCATGTCGTTTTACACTTCACCGCACAAAGGTATCCAGGGAATGACATCATGCGCAGTGACAACAGTCATAAAGCAGATTCTTCCCAGGCTTTGGAAAGGACACGAGATAAAGGCAGTCCCTGCTCATCACACCTGTGTCTCGCAATGCTACTTGCCAGTATCTTGGTCACAGGCGAGAGTGGGCAAAGAATGGAACTGGTAGCCAGAGAGAACCAGGATTCAGCACTGCCCACTCAGCGTGCAGGCGACATCATCCTGGCCGGGTCACCTTTCAGCTCTGGCTTCCCTAATCAGTGTATACAACAGGGATGGTGCCTGTGTCGCAGGCTTAATGCCACCATCACAGGAGTTGTGACATGGGTATTTATGTCAGACACGCGGTGGGTGTGCAGTGAATGCTGGCATGTTCTCAAGCCTCTGCCATCGTCCCGTGGCTTCCTCTGGAGGAGAGGCAAGCACCCTCCTTCGTCGAGATGTCCCACCTGCTGGGATGTCACTCTAGGGCACACCTCACATCTGGCCAAGTTTCCATGCTAAGTGTGTGCCATGAACCTCCCCAGGCCACATTTTCTAAGGCCCAACACGCGGAGTTTACATGAAGACCCTCCATCACTGAATCGCAGGCTTAAAGATGGGAAAACTGTTGGCAAAGGTTAGTTTTTAAAAAGCCACATAGCAGGCAGTAAGCTGTGGTCAAGGATGGGGATAAAGCTTGGATATGGACTAGAGAGCATAGACTAAAAGAAAAACGACTCTTCAGAGTGAGAAATGCAGTAGGCATCAGCTACATGTGGCAATTTATATTTAAATTAACTAAAAGAAGAAATTCCGCTCCACTGTCACCTGAACTTCCTGCCAGGTGCTCAGGCATCACACATACCTGATGGGACACACAGCTATATAATTTCTCCTTCATCAGAAAAATTTCTATTGGATTGCACTGATTTAGGGACTAAGAAATCCCAAATGATTTCAAAATGTTATCTTCCTCGGAAATGTTCTATTTTTATTTTTTCCTATGGAAAACCACAAATACCAACAGGCAGAGAAAAATACTAAATCATGATTTATGTTATCTTTTAATTAATTCTGCATATTCATTATATTTCTGTTGGTAAATAGATTATTGTTGTATCGCCATGACTCTAAAATGGCAAATGTAAAATTAGACTGGCATGCAAGTATTTTTCATGTCTTGCCATGGTTGGGGTGAGCCCCTGAAAAGTCCAAGGTTGTTCAGTATGAGCTCAATATTGGGCCAGTGACCTCTGGCTCTCTCAGAGCTGGACGATGTCCTTCATCACTTCCTCAGAGGCCCTTTGGCATGCATTCCTGATGTTTGTTTGTTTTCCTTCTGAACTCCTAGAATATTAAATAGATGGTCTTTCAGCTTTTCCCTTTGTGCTTTAAATTCCATCTTTAAAAAGTGTGCATGTGTTGGGGGGAGTAAGACTGATAGGGAAGGGAGAACAGAACACACATTACAAAGTATATCAGAAAATCAGGAGCATTTTGGGCCTCAAATGGCAGCAAACCAAACTTGGAAAACATAAGTATTTGGTTAAAGGTGAAGAATGCAGAACTGGACCGGAAACGTAACTTACAGCGACTCCTGCAAAATGACAATGCGGGACTCCTGCAGATCATCCAGGATTTCAAAAATCATCAAGAATTTCAAGCAGGGGACAACAACATTAAACCAAGCATGAGGCCCTTTTGAGCCCCAAGCCCCAGGTGACTACATACATCACAGGCCCATGAAGTTAGCCCTGATGCAAAATTTTAATTTTTTACAAGACACTAGGGGAAAAAAGTGAATCCAGTAAAATAGTAAATAGTCCAAAATCTACGTGTGTGTGCGCGTGCCACAGCAAAAGCATCCCAAGGCATCCTTTTTTTGGTCTATCTTTAATCTGAATATTTACAGCATTTTGTTAACCTATTCCAAAAAATTCATGTGAATGCTGCTGATATCATCGAGGGGTAAAGAGAGTGGACAAACCCTATAATTTGATCTCATTATATAAAAGACCCCAAATGTCCTATCATGGTGAACACAGGGTTTCAAAGGTAATCTGGGATATCTTATTTTAAGATTTATTTTTTTATTTATACAAGCACTGGGTACAGTCAGAAGCATGGGAGGGTGAGAAAATTCACCAGAGCCAGAGCGGGGAGCAGAACAGGCAGACTGATGAAGTACACTGCTGAGGGGAGCAGCGGGCATGGCAGGAGAAGTCTGTGCGTCATGTGGGACCCTCGCCGGCAGCTGGGGATCGAACCGGTGGTGCAGAGGCTGCGGGCAGCTTCGCAGCCCAGCACTCAACCGCTGCGCCACCGGGGAGGCCCGGAATATCTTATTTTAAATGTTATTGCTTTGGAACACAGATCAAAAGCAATGAGAGAATTACTTTTTTCTTTTCAGAATGGGATGTTATAGACTTATTCCTGAAACTACACTAACAGCATGAAGTCCAATCACAAACTGTAATTTATACCAGATTTTATGTGGAATGGGGTGAGTTGGGATGGGAAGTTAGAAAGTTTCAGCATGTTCGGAAAATGCAGGAAGTAATAAGTACATTTTTTAAGTTCCTAGTGGGGCATCTCTCCTAATGAAAACTTACAGAAATTGAGATATTCCATTTCATATATGACTAAGATGGTATTGAGAGGCAATTTACTTTGCACGAGGACACATTAACTCCTAGAAGCATTGGAAGAAGTCAACCATCAACTCCATGTTTGCTATTTTCTCACTGACCTCAGACAGCAATATTATCAGGTGAAGAGGAAGATGGGGAATTGGGAGGTGGCCCCAAAGTCAACACCAACATGGCCATATGTTTAGGAAACTGAGCAAACACTGTTGCCCGTGGGCAGGGGAATACGACCTAAATTAGGAGCTCACACTGTTTCAAATCCTGCCCCTACTGCTCGCAGCTGTGGGGCCTCAGGGGAATTCTGCCTCAGTTTCCTTCTCTGTAAAATGGAGAAATGTGTCCACCTCATGTGCACATGTGTGGACCCAAGAGAAAAGGCACAAAAAGAACCTGATCTCCAACCAGCTATCCACATTATTAATGGAAGTGATAATGGGGAAGATGGAATTAATGTGACAGATTCAGGAACTGGAAATGCAGAAAGAATGTAAATATACAGAGAACACAATTATCTAAGCACACAACTATAAGCTCACTTACGGGGACAAAGTTACCGAAAATATTTATTCAAGTTGGTGGTGGGGTATGCAGGAGGGGCTGGCAAGATGTATAAAGTACTATGGATGAAGTCAATGAGATTAACAGTTGTAAGGTAAATGGAAGTTATCAGATTTTTTCTGTCCTCCCGCCATTACCATCAGAGGTAATAGCCTTACACGCATGCCTGACGGCAGCCCCTAGAGTATGGTGTGGGCATATGTAAGGGGGCAAATCTGAGCCGAGACACTGGGCATAAAAGGGCAGCAGAGGATGGGGTGGCAGAGGACCATGCAGCAGAGAGCAGTAGAGGCCGGTGGAGAGACCACGAGAGAACAACAGAGAGCCCAGAAAAAGTAAAAACTTGCCAGGGGCAAGGAGGCCTGCCAGCCTCCTGCCCTCAGGCCTCTCTGCCTGCCCTGCACCTACCTCAAATGGTGTAGAAAGATCATTAAAAGCCTGACAAAGCCACTGAGGGCTCCAGGACTCCTCCTTTACCCGTCTGCCTGAATCAACAGAGAACCTGCCCCGTGCCTTGCTGGCACTTTAATAGTGAAACAGAGAAAGAAGATCTGGTGACTCGGAAATATCCCCCCACTGCAAACACATTCACACTCACACACACTCACATACATGATTTGATCTTGAAAATATACTTAGAAATAGCTCTATGGAAAATACTTAAAAATTAACCTCAAACCAATAAAACACCATATCTTAAATAAAGATACAAAAAATAGCTCCTCTTGGATTTGATACAACCCAGTTCCCATATTTCAGATTCATTAGCTCTGCCTTCGACACCAGGTTTGGTGGCTAATGTCCTAAATGCCAGGGGTATGTGAATGTTTTATATAGAAGGCACCCGACAGGATAAATTGTCAAAACCACATAAAAGTGGTTGATCCTTCCTCTCCTTTGTCTTTGCTACTCCAGTCCAGACTTGTATTGGTTTACAAATAATATATGTGTGTAGTGTAGACACATATGCACATGTACACATAATAAAGTATATAGTGTAAGAATCTTGTTTCCTAACTACAGTCCTGATATCAGGGCTCAGGAAAAAAAAACAAGATCAGTTGCTTTAATAAACATATCATGGACTTGATACAGTGGTTGTTTTCTTTTTTAGACTTGATTTATCTGTCACTTTCTTTCCAAATTTGATTTATTGGTCAATTTCTTTTCAAGATTTGATTTATTGGCCAATTTCTCTTCAAAATTTGATTAAAACACATTACATAAGTCTTTTCAGATCTATTTCTAAATATCATATATATTTCTAAGTATGGATGCTTAAAGTCTATCCATAAATGTTTTTGATTGATGCCTGTTTTTTTCATTATTTTTTTTTTCTAACTCCAGGTAGTCATTTATTCTGTAATGGGAATCAGCATAAACAAACCATAAAGTCCAATTGTGTAATGAATTACTCATATCCCAGATTCAGAGAAAAGAAGCTTAAGATACAAGAAGGTAAAAACAGCTGTGTGTTTGTGTGTGTGTGTACTGTGGTGGAGGGAAAATGTTGGCAGTTTGGTCTTCAAGCTCTCGATTTACAGATGCAGGTAAAACACTTCCACACACACAGAAAGGCTTCTAGCATGACCTCTCCAGTGACCATTAATTAGTCTGTGGCTACATGGCTGGTCCTGCAGATGACTTGTGACTTTCTGAAAGTATCTTATTTTAACGGATTCATGGTGTTGTGTTCCTTTTCTCCTATTAAGCACTTTACTAGAGACTTCCAGATAAGTCAGTGCCTTGCCACCCTGTCCCCAAAAATCTTAAACTCATGACAAGACAACACAACAGAAACCACAGGTGTGGGGAGGTGTGGCTATAGGTGTGGCCACCTCCAGCCCTGGGAGGGCAGCCAGTGCCCAGAAGTTAGGCTGCAGTACGGTAGAGAGGGAAGGTCTAGAACAGGGAGTCTGAAGGTCCAGAATCACACAGCTGCCCTCCTGCTCATTCCCCTTCAACCTCCTTGTGTAGAAGAGTGATCACTAGTTTCCAGCAGGTACCACTGGGATGGTAGAATTTGGGATGATTTGATTCATCTTCTGCATTACCAAACATTTGGAAAAGAAGTATGCTCTCTTAACATCTCCCCAGATCAGTCTCATTTCTTCATCTAAAATACAAATAAATGTCACCTGCTTTGGAGGGTGGTGTAAGGATGAAATAAGCGAAAGGACACAAGTGCAGAGTCTGTGCTTGAAATGGTGGCTGCTGTAGTCTGTTGCAAAGGATGAAGCCAGTTAGCAAGAAGGAATACTGAGAGGGCAGTGGTGGCATTTAAGGGAGCAGTCATGGTGTGCCAACAGGGGTGCAGGTGCTTGACAAATGCATCAGCTCATTGAACACAACAGCTCTATGAGGTCAACGCTATCAAGACTCCCCATGCACAGTGGGTAAACTGAGACAAGGTCAGTTAGCCTGGGCAGAGCTGGGGCTGAATCACTGTGCAGGGCAGTGGGCCACACTGTCAGAAAGCTGGGGGATAGCCTTCGGGAAAGCAGGCTGGAGCTCGAAGTTACTACAACTTTAGGTCACCAATGTCAAATTCAAGGTGAGGAATGTGTATGCAATGTGTTTTAGCAAGGACTGAACTTAATTGATTCTCTGGCTGGCCCTTGGTGTGGCCAGCAAAGCCCAGCTTTGATTACACTGGCTACCTCCCCAGTGTGGAAACTCCCCTTTAGGTTGACACTCGTCTGAAATGATCCCCTTTGGTTCCATTTTGTCTGTCTGAAGCCTGACACCCTGAGGTCATCTTGCAACATCTGACAAGGCACCAGGGCTTAAACGCCAGCAGGGAGGTGAGAGTCACCTCCTCTGAGCTGTCCTGATTTCCACTAGTCCAGAGGGTTAAAGTCCCTGGATCTGTCATGAAGTATCATTTCCACAAAAGGCCCTTGCAGAGTGAAGATTCCATCAAATCAAGGAGGACCCATAAAAACAACTGGAAGGATAGCACCCTCCTAAATGGCTCCTAAGAGTTTCTGTGCTGGGACCACCCACCCAAGCTGGATGGGGCCATAAGCCAAGGCTGGAGAAGGTCCCTTCCATTGCTGATGCTCCACCTTCACCTCCAGTCCAGCACCCCAAACTCTCCTAACCCCCAATGCCATGAAGAAGAGCTGAGGATCTATTGCCCACTTCTGTATCGGCAGAGCCTGCTGTGTGATAACCAGGCTTCTCCAGGGATGAGAGCCCCCGAGTCAAAATTAATGTTATGCCCCAAGAAACAATGTGCAGGGAGAACAGGGATGGAAGAAAAGTGATCATGAAGATTGGGGGGGAGTCAGGAAGGAGGGAAGAAGGGGGTGACAAGTCTACCCCTGCATAAAGAGTAGAGGGAAAGAAGGAAAAAGATCAGGAGAGAGAGAGAGAGAGGGACATCAGCCCTCTGCTCACCATGCTTTCCAGTTGGGCTCCTGCTGGCTCCTTCGATCAGTAAATGCTGCAAGTTCTCACTCTTAGACAGCTTGCAGCTACCACAGCAGTACCACACAAATAGCAGACTGCTCAAATCAGGAGTGACACCCCTAGATGGCCCACATCCTTACAATGAACAAACCCCATTCATATCTTCCCACTCGCTGTCCTGGTCACTTTACCTGCCATCATTGGATGCGACTTGCCCGGCTGAACACCATATGCTATTGCACCACCTAAGCTCTGGTGAGAGGTAGTCTCTTCATGTTAGTCCACCAAAGATTGTGCAGGCACATATCAAATCCTTTCTATCTATAGGTTCCCAGGCAAATGATTATAAAGGGAAGAGGGCCCGGTGGGGATGGCCCAAGAAATAACATCCCCAGACTGAAGTAACCTTCAGAACCTTCCAGAACCACTGCACGTGAGGTTACCCAGGGCTTCTTCCACCACACCATGGCAGGACCCCCAGAGCCCCATAGACAGCATGGTCTGGCCTACTGTGCACAGGTTCTTCTCCAGAGCCCACACACTGGGAAGCACAGCTGCTGCCAAGGACCATGTATGAGCACCCCACTCTTCAAAAAGGGGTCACCCAGGGAAAATCCCAAAACAGCTGCATCTCCAGCTGAGACTTACTCCCCCAGCTGTGCTTTGTATGTCCTGGAGCAGGTCTCTTTCCCACCACCAGAAAGCCAGGCCTTACTTATTTCCAGTTATGAAACAGGTTCATGTGACTCCTCTCTGTCATCTGCAGCCTTGCACCCTCCTTCCTGCATGTTTCCATCAATAAGTGTGAGCATGTGATAACTTATGGAAGAGACCAGGCACACTCCAGCTTGGTTCAGGTCCTCCCCCTTCTTACGAAATTCCCAAATTGGCCCTGATGGTTACAAGTGAGAAGAATGTGGCCCTTGCTGTCTCTTCAACCTTTGAAACAGAGGCCACCTTCTCCTTCCTGCTGGAAACTGGGCACCCCTATGATGTAGCCTGAGTGCTAAACCCTCTTTCATGGACCTCGTGTCTAGAACTACCTATGGTGACTGTATGGTTCTCAGGCTCCACTGCTTGTTGTTCTGCAGCCTGGGAGCTAAGAATAGTTTTCACAGCTTATTATTATTTTTTTAATCAAAAGAATAATATTCCGGGCCTCCCTGGTGATGCAAAGGGTTAAACACAGCACTGTGAAGCTGTCCTCAGCTTCTGTAGCATGAGTTTGATCCCCCGGGCCAGGGAGCTACCCACATGGTGCAGCAGACCTCCCTCTTCTGTCTCACCCGCTGCTCCCCTCAGCAATGTATTTCAGTCATCTGCCTGTTCTGCTCCCCACTGTCTCTGGTGAATCCTCTCACCTCCCACCCCTCTGGCCTTTATCATAGTTATCATATGCATAAATAAATAAATCTTTAAAAAAATAGCATTTCACGACACATGAAAATTAGAAGATGGTCAAATTTCACTGCTTGTGAATAGCATTTCTTCACACCACTCCCATTCATTCACATGTCTTCTGTGATATTTTCCCACTCCAGTGGCATGGCTGAGTAGTGGCCACAGAGCAAGCTGACATTTGCTGTGTGATTCTTTGCAGAAAAATTCAGCCAACTGCTGATCTTGAGTGCTGGGCTCTGCCCGACCTGCTTCAACCTCGCCTGGCTGTTGTCTTATTTTATACTTTGGGAAGCCAAGGATGATATATCTTCCAGAGTGTTTGTAACCAGATTGGCACACCCCTTTGCTTGGGATAAAGAACTGAGACACAACTGTTCTGAGATCTACCCGCCCTAAGACCTACCTGTCTTATCCAGAGGACAATTTGCTGCACCACCTGGATAAAGGAAACATGGCTCATCCCAGGAGAATGTCCTGCTCTCTGATGCTTCTGAGCCTTTGCCTCTGCTTTTCTCTCCTCTGGAACCCCCTTTTCCCTGGCTGCCTGGAGAATTCCTTGTCCTCCTACAAGTCTATTTCAAGTCTTACCTCTTTGAAACATATATTTGCTCTCCCCAATAACTTGACCCTTTTTCTTCACTGTGGCCTGTGACTCCCTAGTCCCTGTTCAGGATCTCAGCCCATATGTAGGATAAACAAAAGTCATCAGGCTTTTTTCCACCCTCCCGCTGCTAACCTCTAGGACTGCCACCTGCCATCTTTTGCGCGTGTGCTTGTAATTGTGGATACCAGAGAGCATGTGTAACTGCTCACACCTGGGCCTAGAGGTGAGGGGTAAAGGCAGCAGAGGTAGCACAACAAAGAGGACCAGTCTGAGGAGCAACCACGAGATGACACAACTCTGAGAATGCCAGAGAACACCAGAGGGAGCGCAAAGAAACATGGGGGGTTGGGAGGCTCTGTAGCCTGCCTGCCTCCTTGCATGCCAGCCTCCCTGCCTGGTGTGCCTGTGCACCTGGGTCCCTGACAGAGAATTAAAGGCCTGTAAAAATGCATCGAGGGCTCCGTGACTCTCTTTATCTGTCTTCCCGAATCGACAGTAAGCCTACCCTATGCGTGCGTGCTTGCACTGCACCATCTCATTTGGCTGCACTACCACAGCCTGTCTTGCCAGGCAGCTGCTCCTGCACTTTCCCCACCTGGGACAAATGCCCGTGGACTGTGACTTCTGGGAGGACAATTTGTCCATCATGGTTGGGCTCACAGTACTCAGCTCTGAGGCTAGTATTCAGATGCTGCTGGGTAAGCCGTGATGGATGAGAGAACAGAACTGTGTTCCATTGTCCCAGCAGCCCTGATCACTCCCTATACCAGAGCAGATACATTTGTAAGCAGTAGCAGAAATAAGTGGCAAGGGTCCCACATTTCCACGAGGTAACTGGAGAGAGCACAGAGGATAGGATGTTGGCAAGTTGAGTTCTTAATTTCTAATCTGTGTGACCTTCAATCCTAAATTTGTCCACCTGCAAAATGGGCCACTAGTATCCCTAAGCTGGCAGGCAGGAAGGATTAAGCAAAGTGAGAAAATACAATGCCTGGCACTTAGTGAGGGCTCAAACACTGCCAACTCTCTCACTGAACCTCTGCCTTGGCAACAGATATGGATCTCTTTTGAGGGCAGTGCCCATTCCTCAAGGCATAACATCTGTAGGGGCTGCCTTGGCTTTCTCCAAGTCTCTATGATGTAGGATAAGTGGTGGATTGAGTAGTTTCCAAAAGACCCCACTGCCTCTGAGGCCCTGGCCCAGAGCCGGATACCTCTGAGAGAAGAGGTTGGTTTGAGTTTTCCTGAGGCTCCTGGAATCATACACCACCCCTGTTCCAGGAGCCTCCTGCTGGGGGAGGCTCCCACAGACAGCTTGGAGTCAGCTTATGCTCAGAAAGCACCTTTATCAAATAGATGTCTCAGCAAGTTGTCTGCCCATAGTCTGCTGTTTTATACCAGCCTGTGGACGGGCATAGCTGAAATTAGCCTGATCTGAAAGTTGCCAGGTACCAGTCCTGCTCCCACCAACACCAGCACCTCAAAGGAAGTCCAAGGGAGGTTGGAGGTCTTCGGCATTCTTGTCTCTGTCTCACAGGGATATCTAGCATGGAGCACAGGAAAATACTACAGGTCTGTAGTTCATTCCCTCAGTGACTAGATGACTATTCTTCACTCTTAGCACTGCTAAGTAATGACAAAACCAACAATAACAGCTGAAGTGGTGTCCAGTTACCAATCAATTGGGACTGGTGCAGACTGAGGGAGAGGGTATCCCCCAAGCTACGCTCTCAGCAATCCTGTGAGGTAGGGACCAGTTTTTCCAATTCACAGATGGGGAAACTGAGGACATGAGAAAGGTAAGGGGCCAAGCACCTATGATCTAGTCATTCCAATCTTGACTCACAAGGAAAACGGGAGGATGTGCACCACACCAGAGACACTGACTCGGAGACTATCTCAAGGGAATCTGAACTGAAAAGGGTCAGTAACTGGATCCAACTTCTACAGGTCTGAATGGCATTTCAGAAGGGATATGTGACAAGAGGAAGCACAGGAAGACAAGGGGAATTTAAGGATGTGCAGTTCCTTCTGGCTCTACAGTGCTCCCCTGCTGGTGATCCACTGTCTCCTTCCAGTAGACTGACTCATATGCTCACTAGAAAGGGCAATTTCTGAGCCCAATCCAAAGCTCCAGAATTCTCAAGAAGGATCCAGAAAACTGACCTTGGCACAAGCACCTACAAATGAGACTTGAACGCTAAAGCTTGGAAGCTGCAGAGGACACAACTCAGGTGCTCCCTGCAGAAGACACAACTCAGGCAAATCCTGTATTTGCCCCCCATCCCTCACCCATGCTGTCCGGAATAGCACTTCCCAATCAAGATTGGTGCTCAGTGTCAGGCTCTGAATTTTCAGGATTCTGACCTAAGGACCAATACCATAGATTATACTCTCTGTGTTCTCTGAAACGTATTCTCTGTCATTTGGTGGACCTGGCCCCTTCTCAGCGCTGAGCAGTGTTCTGCTGCTCAGTATTGAATAACCAGCTTTCTTGGAGGGTGATGCCCCAATTAATAGTGTCAGCTGATTTCTGTGGTGTAAAAACTCACTGACTGCAGCGTTGGGAAGAGATGTACATCATGCCACCAATACACGACTTTTCTATCCAACAGATACAATAGCTATTCATACTCTCGAGAACATAAACAGTTAAATCAGGAAGCAAACGTTTTGTTTTTCGTTTACTTATCGCCTTACGATTACTTATCATAACATAACATTCATTGTAATTTTGTATAATTGAATTTTAAATGATGGCTGTTAAACAACTGGCTTACAGAAGTGCCTGAAAATTTGACAAGCAGCGTGAGGGAGCTAATACAAAGTGACTTCAGCACTCCACTGTGTCGAAGCACAGCATATCATGCGGTGAGTAGTATCAAATGCTACTCTCTTTGGAATGTCCTCAACTCCCTTTGGATGGGCAGTAAACTTCTATATAGCCTCCAGCCACTTAGCTCAAGTCCTTCCTCAAAGTTTATCCTTAATGTCCGCAAGCTGTGATCTGGTCCAGCATGCTGCTTTTTGAAAGTCACACTGGGTTCCTGTTCTCCCTGGATCCTGGCCATTCATTACCGCCCAACCTTACAATAATAGTTCTTAAAGTGGCAAGAGCCTGAGAATGTGTTGGTAACATTGTGTGACCAACTCAACACTATAATAACAGAAATTACAGGGTAAGGGCTGAGCAGGGACAGTGGATTCTTGAGCAGACTCAAGCCTATTGTTCCCCATCCCAAGCATAATTGGCACCTTTGCATATTAGCTATGTGATCTGGGCCATGTTAGATCATCTCTCTATGCCCCAACTTACTCCTCTGAAAAAGGGGACTAATTAATCATGGCCACATCATGGGGTTGCTGTAAGGATTTAATATGTGTGAGGAGCCTAGAACACAGAAAGGCGCTCACTAAGTGTCAGCTATGTGGGTGATTTTCCATCACGGCGTCTTTGTAAACACATAAATTCTTTTCAGCCAACACTCCATTTGACAGACTTCAGCTAGTAAGTCTTTTTCTTTAATTCAATTCCATTGCTAATGCCAGCTATATGGATGCTTGGGCTGCTGGGGAAGAGCTAGGGGAGACTTCTCTGCCAAGGTAATTTCCCGAAGTTTCTGTTTTTGGAGGAGAAAATGAGACAATGGCCAAGATCAGCAGTTTGAAGGTAGAGGAAGAGAAAACTGGAGCTTTGCTTAGCCAGTGATCTTGCCATAGCATTTTCCAGGCCCCCAGGTGCGGGAGAGGAGTGAGAAAGACCTGAGCCAGGAGAAACGGATCTACAGTAGAATTCTAACGCAGGGCACAGAAGGACCGAGACTATTTTGGATCTCGGACCGACTGTAGCCTATGACTTGTGCCCTGGCCCTGCTGTCTACTAGTGAGGTGGTCTTGGGCATGCTGGAGTCTCTGTGAATCAGTTCCCCATCTACAAAACAGATATCAGAACAGTGGCCAACTCTTGGGGTGCTATAAAGATTATGATCTGTGCTCATCAAAGGGATGATCTATATTATGCTTGCACAGGATCACCCTTCGGGAATGCTATTCATTGTTACAAGAAAGATTATATGTGGTGTCTCATTTATTTATTCAACTAATGCATATTAGATGCCTGGTCTATACTGAGTACTCTGAAAGGGGCAAGGATCCAGGAGAAATACAGATTGAACCCAGCGAGCTGAGCCACACCTACAAAGGAGCCGTACAGGCCGTCTGGGGCCATAAATTCCAGATTTCGCACCTAATTTTGGTGGTAAGAGAAACTTCCCAGGGAAGTGGCCTTTAAGCGAGGCTCACGGGTACACATAGAAAGGGCAGAGAATATTCCATGTTGTGAGGGGAGCTGCTTAGGGGAAGCCATCTTGGTCTCTCTCACCCACTCCCATTTATCAGGATGTGAAACTAGGGCCTGGAACCTGACCACAGCAGGGAGCAAGCCAGCAGGAGACCATCCAAGTGAATATAACTTACAACGGGATCGATTTGGTTCTTGGGTTGTTTTGGCCTATGGGGGGCATTTTATTAACATGATAGTTTTCAGAAAAGGCTGGACTCAGGGTGAAAGGATATGTGTCCACATATGCCTGAGCTAGACCACACTAGAAGAGCACACTGGAGACTAGTAACTTGGAAGAGAAAGAAAAGAAAGAAGGGGGTGGGCAGCAGAAGGGAGGGAGGAGCCAGCAATCTCTTTCAAGAAACATCAAGATTTAAAGTCCTAGAGCGTTCACTTTGGCTAACACATTGATTAGATTTGTCATTTCAAATGACCATAGTTCAGCCCTTTACTTCTTTTTTTTTAAGATTTATTTTTTATTTATATAATAGCTGGGGTACAGGCCAGAGGCATGGGAGGGTGAGAGGATTCACCAGAGACAGAGCTGGGAGCAGAACAGGCAGACCAACTGAAATACACTGCTGAGGGGAGCAGCGGGCGAGACAGGAGAGGTCTGCTGTGCCATGTGGGAATCTCCCTGGCCAGCCAGGAATCGAACCCGCGTTGCAGAGGCTACGGACAGCTTCACAGCGCTGCACTCAACTTGCTGTGCCTCCGGGGAGGCCCCAGCCTTTTACTTCTTTGGGTTAAAATTAAAAAGCATTGTTGGAACTGATTTTTATCGTCATTTATCTTTTCACTTTAGAGGAAAGGGAAGACTGGGGTCAACTTTGGATGGGGCATCAGCTACATGGTACAAAGAGAGTCAGCACAAAGGTAGCTGAGCCCCCTGAGAAAGAACAGAATAGGGGATTTTTGCTCGAGGTTAGAATGCCGTCCCTGGGCCCTGTGAACACGCCGCTGAGCCAAAGGCACAGCCCCTGTTCTCCTAAACGGTACCATCTCGCTGGGCCTCTGTGATAGCGCGGTGCCCGCCTTTGGGGACACAGCTAAACAGCAATTTTCCCTTTGGCTCTAGGATTTTTCATCAGAGTCTTGTGTTGGTATTTAAGGCCCACCCCATCCTTAGAAAGCACTAAAATGTTGAGATGATCACAGGTCACCCTTCATGCTTCCGTTCTCTGAAGTCATGCAAATTATTCAGAGAATTTGTTTATTCATAGCTGGACTCCTGCTCTGCTCTTCTGAGCCAACAGAAGCACCGCAAAAACCCCTACTCAGGGTGTGTCTGTAATCTTGCCTGGTAGCTGGGTGTGTGTTTGGGGGGCTGTTTACTTTGATCTAATGGCTGTTTCTGAAACCACAGTACAACTTGTCAAGCACAATGCATCGCGCCTGAGGACACCGGCCGTGGTTTGAGTGGGCTTAGGCATTAACCAAGTCTGCACCCAGAGGAAAGTCCGAGGAGGCCTTGATTCCTGCCACTAGGGCTGTGCACACTCATGACACTCTCATTAGAATGAACCACTAGTGCAAGCCGGCTGGAGTTGGTTTACCACTTGAACCATCCTGCTTCTTCAGAAGGAGAACTCAAAGCAGTCACTCTCTCGCCTCAACTCTGAGCATCTCCATGGCAATTCTAAACTCCTGATAGTGAGGTCCTGTAAGGGGCAAAGCTGCAAGGGGCAGGTTTCAAAATCCACAGTCTCCCTCCCCACCTTGAACTGCATCCGCTCATTACCTGTCTCCTGCCTTCCATAGAAGTAAAACCGTGAAACAAATAGCAGGTGATTGAGAAGCTGGAGCCTTCCTCTGTTTTATTGACTTGTCACTGCAGATAGATTGACTATAATTTACTTTGTGAGTAAATTACTAGATGTTCATAAAAAAAAAAAAAAACTTGTACATTACCGTCTCTAATTAAGATGTTAAACATGATTCCATTTTTAAATTGGAGGAGCCAAAGGAAATGAAAAATGCTGATGGGGCTATATTTCACTCCATTTTCCCCTTTCTCTCTATCACATCAGTTTATGGTTTGATATCTGATGGGCAGATTGTAGTCAAGCAGGACACAGGCCCTCGACAGGCCCCTTCCCACAGCAGTGCTTCGGTTTGGTTTGGTTTGTTGGGTGGTGCTTCTCCCTTATGCCTACGTCACAGACACTCTTCTGTAAAGAAGTTCCAGGAGTCACATGTTGCTTTGGAGATGCAGTTGGCTAAAACAGAGAAATCAATGGACTTGTGGGCCTCCCCCGGTGGCACAGCGGTTGAGCGCTGGGCTACGAAGCTGCCCGCAGCCTCTGCAGCGCCGGTTCGATCCCCAGCCGCCGGCTAGGGTCCCACATGGCGCGCAGACCTCTCCTGCCGCCCGCTGCTCCCCTCAGCAGTGTATTTCGTCAGTCTGCCTGATCTGTTCCCTGCTCTGGCTCTGGTGAATTCTCTCACCTTCCCATGCTTCTGACTGTACCCAGTGCTTGTATAAATAAATAAATATTAAAAAAAAAAAAGAAATCAACAGACTTGAGTTGACAGGAAACCCATGCCATCCTGCATCTGGCCATTTCCAGAGAAACTGAACCCATGTCATGTTGAAACTTGTTAAAAAGAGAAATGCAGCCTGCAGAGCTAAGAATAAAAAAATCACCTGAACTACGATGTTTGTTTTTCTCCAAACATGTGTGGCTTCAGGTGATGCCGTGGGGAAAGGGAGAGAAAATGCTCTCCAAAGCCAAAGAAAGATCAAACAATTATCCACACAATTCAGAAAGGGACTCGGTGGGCTGAGAATAGAGGAAGAGCTATGTGGGATGCCTGACAAGAGTTGACCTGCAAGCCACGTTCCCTCAGGATAACCATTTGCCTCCGTTAACTATGAAAATATCTGTTGAGACACTGTGGTGTGCTCCACACCAAACTAGGACAAAGGTGCCAAAAATGGACACAACTTGTCTCCAGCCTCATAGCTGGCCAGTTTCAGCTCCTGCCTGTCTTCAGCTTTCCTGCATGAATGATCTAGAATATGGAAAACAGCTCCCTTTCCATCCTCATTCCTGCAACTTCTCGACACAAGCCTTCTCATCCTTACGTACTCAAAGTAAATATCACATCTCCTAACTTCCAGGCACTGTCTCTGCCCTCAGGCTTTGTGGCACTAACTCGACTGTAATGAGTGGTGTGTTTAGGGTTAAAACCCAGCAGTGCTAAAAGACTGAGAAGCTGTGAATGTGCTGGTTCAAGGTAGGTTTTGGTCCCTTCCAGATTCGTAGTATCCCACTACCAGGCACTATCATTTCTTAGGTGATAATTCAAGTGAGTGACTAAAATGATGAGTGAATGACCCAAATAGTGGACTTTCTTACCCTGTTCTAGGATCTAGATAAATCACAGTTCTTAGCTCTTGAGAAAATTATACTTAAAAAAGCTTGAAGTTCCACAGTCCAACATAAGCATATGACATCCTTCTACCTGATCTACCCAGAGGTCAGGGGGCACTGCTAAAAGTTTTTCAGTCTCATTCTGAAGCCCAGACCTAAGAGTGCAGTTCCCCAGCCTTCAAAGGCCTGGAAGAATTTTAAACTCTCTCCAACCTGCATTCTTAATCCTTCCTGCCTTCGAGACAGCCCATCCCTTACCAAGAAGCTGGTCTCCAGGCTCTGACCCAGCACTTAGTCCTTAAAAGAACAAGTAAAAGATGAAGATTGCACACGAGCCTACCTGGAGAGTGGCTCTAACTAGGACACCTCCCACTTGCCCTTATGTATCCAGTCCCTTCCCCTGCACCAGGAAATTGAGGGCCCTACCCTCTTTTAGATCCAAAAGAAAACAAACAGAACAAAACCCTTTAGGTTCCTGCTTTAAATTTACCTGTCTGCCTGACAGAGGGTTCTCCATATGTCTTATCTGCTGTCTAGCCATTCATCCTTATAAATATTTGTATGTATTATGTGCAGGGCTGTGCTAGATGTTTATATCTATCCCACCCTCTGTGGGCAAACATACAGGCCCACGGCTGTGTCCACAAGCACTGAGCTTTCCAGACTCCAGACAATGCTAACTCTCAAACTGGGAGTTAGTGGTTTTCAACCAGATAACTCAGATAACTTCAGAGTTCAGTCAATTGTCCAATGAGGAAGCTGCTGGCTGCTTGTGGCTACAGCAGTGTGCCAGTGTGTGTAAGGCCCTGAAGTCTTTAACTTTTATTGGATTCTAACTACTTTGCTTTTAAATTTAAAAGCTGAGGGAGTGAAAAAAAATTTTAAGCACAACATCATTTTGGTAAAACTCTTTCATATTAACTGTTGAACATCTATATTGAAATTGTATTGAAGTTTGGAGACTTGGCACCAATAACTGACTGTAGAATAACTCATGAATACATCTTTATATTGGTCATGTATTGCTATAATACTATAATGATATGCTGGGTTTAAAATAACATTAAGAAATATTTGACCCGTTTCTTTTGACTTTTTTTTTAAATGGGGCTACTAGAAAATTCAAAATGTGACTCACAATAGATTTCTATTAGACAGCAATGTTCTAGATGTTTTAATGAATAAATAACCAGCAAAATACACACAGGCGCCACCCAATATGATTCGAATGGGATGAGGAGTGGGGGAGGGCAGGTCTGCCAATTCTGGGAGAGGAAGAGGAAGCCTTTTGCTCCCTGTAAGTTTTACACTTTTAAAAGTATCATCTAGATTCCTCAGTGCAGAATCACCTGTGGTCATTTTGGGATGTTGGGAAAGCCCTAAATTATTAGCTTAGGTTTGAAGTTTCTTCTATTATAGCTCATAATTCTGAATATTTCAAAGGCAGAAAGGAAGACACTTGCAGGCAGGATGCCTTTCAGGCTGAGCATACTCTGCTGTCAACATATTCCCTGTCCTCCATCCCCACCCCACAGTGATCACGGCCACCTCAGGCCTCCTGGGACTTCCCAGGAAGAGACTGTCCCTGCATAATTAAAAGCAAAGTCCTGCTGGCAGCCTGTCTCCTCTTCCCCATGCAATGTTTTGTGTTGTGGAAGAGTTGGTAGAGGAGTATTTCTTGGTCCCGGGAAGCACACCTGCCTCACTGAACACTTACTTCCACTTGCATTTGTGACATAGAAAATTCTTTCTTCTCTGGCTGCAGGGGAGGAGGAAAGAGGAATTTGGGGGAGGAGAAGTGAGGAATAAGTCCAAGTCGAATAAGGTTAATGGCGTCACATGGAGCCCTGAGGCAGGTGAGGAAGAAGATACCAACTGGTCTCTGGCTCATTTAAAATAATATATCTGAGAGTCTAATAACCTCCATGCCAGAGTGAGACTTTCAACTTGCCAGCAGCTTTCTGAAGGAACTGGGAGAGGGGTCAGAGGGGCCCGGGCTGGTCAGTAAAGGGGTACAGAGAAGGGGTTTGGTTTGGGCCTCATCTCCTCTCTGCTGTCCAGTCCAGCAAGCTGAAGGCCAGTGAAGAGTGCACTACTGCTGCTTCCTGGGGAGACCCATAGAGTCCTCTTGCCAACCCAACTCTTGTCGAGGGTATATTCTGGCCAGGTTCCTGCTGGCACCACATCCTGACCACCTACCCCTCTGAGTGTGGATCCCATTACTGTTCCTGTCCACAGAGAAAGACCAGGGCCCCTAGTTACGGACCCCCAAAACTAGCATTCTTAGTCCTGGTTAGCAGTAAAGGGCACCCAGCAGCCTCTTTTCCTGACTTTCCCCACCAGTCCAGCCTCACAAAGAGACGAAAGTCCTCTGGAAGCCTGTGGCTTATTTCCCAAACCAGGACAGGAAAGACATACATTGAAACAAAACTAGGTTGAAAGTATCAATGGCAATTTGTTATTCTTTCTTCCTTTCTTTTTTCCTTCCTTCCTTGGTCTTATTTAAGATATTTGGGAAACAAGCCACAGGCTTCCAGAGGACTTTTAGCTATGGGATCCTTTGGGGTTCTGATGAACGTAGGGACACTCTTTCCAGAAAAAAAAAAAGGGGGGGCTTAGAATCTTGAATAGCTTTAGGAGATTTTAGAGAGTCATTGAACGTACTCCTTGGGCTCTCAGGTTGGATAAGGTACATATAAAGAAAAGCTAGCTACCATTAAAATTAAGTGTTAGCTAGCAGGAGGGCACATTTGATCCGTTTTTGACTGCTACCTTAGCATGAATTTCATATATGAAAATAAGTACACATATAATTACATATATAGTGCATATATATTTATAGTCTATCCAATCAGTGACTCATATAAGCCATGGGGCAAGTGATTTTTTACTTTCTTTTTAAAAAAAATATCTTAAATAAGACCAAGGAAGGAAGAAAAAAAGAAAGGAAGAAAGAAAAACAAATTGCCATTGATACTTTCAACCTAGTTTTGTTTCAATGTATGTCCTTCCTGTCCTTGGTTGGTCAAATGTGAGGAGGGTTCTATCAGCAAGATCTTCAGCAGTGAAGCATCGCCCCATCCCTGCACCTGGGTTAGGGGGCAAACAACCATTCTCCCTACATTTGGGGAGGCAGGATGGGGCCCACACTGCATTGATGAGGAAACCACATGCACTTGAGGTCAGAGCTAGTAAGTGACAAGGCTGGGACTGCCTGGCTCAGACAGCAGTGGCCTGGCCACTGTGTCCCCTGCACCCTGTATAAACCAATATTCCCACCTTCTAGGAAATGTCCCTGGAAAGGGACAGATATCAACTCAGCAACCTCACTGAAAGGGACTCTGCCAAATGAGTCAGAGTTTAGCATATAGCTCTTAGAGCAGGAACAAAGTCTTCCTGGGTGTCATTCTACCTCCACCATCACTATTTCCAGTATATAAATCCCATCTAACAGCCCACAGGCCATATCCAGGGAGATATGTGCAAAGCACCTTCTCCTTCACAGAAATGGAATCTTCTACTGCTAGCCAGTGTCTATCTGAGCTCCCATTTATTTGTATACGGCTCTAAAGGTGAATTGTCTCCTGTGTTGGGGAGCTGGAAGTCGAGCTTAATGTACAAACCTTTATTTTCCAAAGAGGCAGGTTGGCCTTCCTGTATCGACAGAATCCAGAGCTTAGATTTATTACAGAATGGTAATCAGGCAAAAGAATAAATACACTGCATCTTTAATTCATTAATCACCTCGGAAAGCAAAATGAACTACAGTAAGGAAGACAATATGTTTTCGAATGCTGGGGGTGGGGGAAGAGGGAGTTGGATTCTCAATAAAATCCAGTGGCTAAAATCCATTTTATGTGCAGATTAGAGAAAGGACATTTTCCCTCTGAGACTGCCATTCAGGTGGCAGCAGGGGACTCTCTGCAAAGGAAAGAAAAAGGTTTGGCAGGATGAGGTGTCTGTGGCTGACTCCCTGTCACTCCTGCCCCTGCATGGTTCCTTCTGTGACTCATTCTGCGCCACAGGATGGTTAAGAGACAAGGCATAGGAATCAAACAGACCTGGATTCAAATCCCTGCTCCATCTGGAAAGTGGGGAGGGTTGAGGAGAGCCACCCTAACTTACTTATTGCCTTCATACCTGTCAACCTATGAGATAGGGATCCGAGGGTGTTTTGTCTGCTCAACATACCTCAACACCAAATTCTCAATGAAACAGACCTATCCTAAGGCTGGAACCACACAAGGGGAAATTAAAACCATTTTTTTTTCTGACCAGTCACATGTTGGGGGGCTCTTTGGAAGTGACTTCTAGCTTAGCAATCTTGTGTCTGGGATGCTAGGAGGTTGCCCTATTCCTGCTGCTGTACCTGAGTCCAACAACTAGGAATTCTCTGCCTTCCTGCCTAAATTATCAACCCACGCAGTGAGAAGTAGTAATCAGCATCTCAGACTCCAAGTAATCAGCATCTCAGACTCAGATGCCTTCAGCATCAAGCACTGTGTGAGGATACGAAGGCCGTGATAACAAATGGGATCACTGAGCACTCCTGGGGACTTCACAGACGGTCTCCTTACTCCTCACCACTACTTTTCAGAAGGTTGGTCCTATAATTGTGCCCATTTTAGAGAAAAGAAATGACTTTTGCGATGATTTCCCAGTTCTTTTCTAAATGATTCACATCTCCCAAACTTCCAGAAAAATTGGCAGTTTGATTACTGGCAAGCTGCACTGTGCCGTGTTCAGTACACCTACTGCAGCTGTGTGATCTTGGGCGAGTTCCCTGACTTCTTAGTACCTCTACACTCTTACCAATAAACTGGGTTAAAGGTAAAACCCACCTCACAGAGTAATTGTGAGAATTACAAGTTAATATGATGCTTAGTACGACATGTGGCATAGAGTGAGCAAGCGCTCAACGGATGTTAGCCTTCCAAGGTGAAACTGCAAAGCTGAAATTCCCTTCTAAAATCAAGACAGATCACAGCAGAGGAAGAAATGACTGATAAATACATGAGAAAATGGTTGGCTCACTGATCATCAAGAAATTCGTATTAATATAAGACAGTTTTTCCCCAATTAGATAGGCAAGTCTCTCAGCTAAGTTTACATCACTAAGTGACTCAGCAGGGAAGTGAAGAATTGTGACTGTTTATTGTGAATGTACTGCCTGTGCTATGGCATCTGGGAGGAGTGTAATGACTCCCACTGCTTAGATGAAGCCAAAAGAAGCTCAGAGGCTATTTAAGGCAAGTTTCTCAATCTCAACACGATTGACATCTTGAGCCAGATATTGCTTTATTGTGGGGGGGGGGTCGTGTGCACTGGAGGATGTTCTAACACCCCTGGCCTCGGAACACTAGATGGCCAAAGCACCCACACCCCAAGTTGTGACAAGTGTCTCTGGATGTTGCCAGAAGCCCTCAGGGGGAGATGTCTCCCCTGAATAAGACCCACCCCTCTTAACTAAAGCGTGAGGTGATGCAGTGAGCATACAGGAAAGGGACCACAGCCCCCTCGCTCCTCCATTAGATGGTTCTCTAAATGCTTCTTCTGCTACGTCAGGCAATGTGACCCCATTAAATGTGGCCCCATTCCATCATCACTGGGAACTCCGAAATGTAACTTCCCAGAAAGTCTGAATGGGAAGTTCTAGGGATGGGGGCTAGCCATCCAGGCCCTAAGGAATCTTTCAGGCGCTGTGATGCTCATGGAAGCAGAGCCTCGAGGCAGCCTTAGTAGCACACCACAATCACCTGGGGGCGCTTTGAAAAAAAATATTGATGCTGGGGTACCACTTTGAGATTCTGACCTCATTAATCTACACTGGGGTTTTGAAAGCTTTCCAGATGAATCTCTTGGGTAGTTGAGGTGGAGAAACACTGAGCTAGAGGGAGCTGACTCCAGATTTCAGGGAGGCACTAGTCAAAGCACACGCATAAAATTAAAAACAACTGAGGATGGTCCCATAACCCACCAGTCTGAATCTGGGCAGAAGCAGTAAGAATTGTGTAGTGCTTCCTTCTGCTCTTAGACTCAAACCACTGTCCCAAACAGTGGCTCCTCCTAGCTAGTTGTGGTCATGGATGCCTTTTCCATTGCTTTATCTAAATTTCTAACTTTTGGAAGTTATTTGGTTAGACTCAGCACTAGCTCAAGAGATTAAGACACTAAAAGCAGCAGGTCAGTGCTTTGCAAGGGACATATCTAAGGTAAAGGCATCACCAACGCAAGCGGAAGTAGAATTCAACTTTGAATAACACCTAAGCCTCCTCCAAGGTCCTGCCTCAGCTAATGCCCCCCCCCACCCACGCCAGCCACTGCCTTCCCAAAACTGTCCTACTGGACACCTAAGTCTCCGCAGCCCTCAGCAAACTGTCCTCCTCCCTAACCTTTGCAAATTTCAAAGCCATACCCTTATTGACCTGGCTGTGTCCTCTCCCGTGCTGTGCCCCCTCACCTGGACCAACCTGTACTCCTTTCTGGATGCCCATGAACTCCCCAATTCCCATGATCCTTCCTCAGCACCTCCAGTCCCCTGGGACCTCCTCCTCCCCCACAGCTTTGTGCCCCCGCAAAGGGCAGCACTGTCAGGATCAGCGTAGACAGCTGACTCTGTTCAGTTTTGTTTCTTCATCTGGGCATGTCAGACAGGGCTCGGCTGCTACATGCCAAACCACCAACCCTCTGGTGGGCAGGGGCAGAAGGAAAGGGACTCTGATTTTATAGCATTAGCATTCTGTACTAAATATTCCCACCTTGGCTAACTTCTGATTACCCATGTGAAGTCACCCAGTGAGGGACTGAGAAGAGGCGCACACGCTCGCCAACCTAGACTCAGCCTGCACACATTTCCTGGGAGTTTGCGCTATGCGAAAGGCCAGCACAGGACACGAAGGCACAGGTCCTAGATCACAGCCTAGTTTGGTAGAGGGAAAAATATGACTGCAAAGTGACACATGGCAGACAGGGAAAAAGATACAGGAGGATGAAAAGAAGGTGCTGTCACCTTTAGCCAGCTAGACAATGGGATGTCCTTGCATCCTGAGAAAAAAGATACTCAGTATCTTTGAGCGAAAGGAGACATGATTATCACTGGCCACTTCTGCCACCACCTGGGTGACAAAGAAGCCACCGGCTGGCCCCGTGCTGAGATGCTGCCTGGCCTTGTTCCTTTCACAGGATGAGAATTCCCTGAGGCTCATTCAGTCCAGCCCATCTAGGGAAGGGAAGGGACCTTATCAGAGTCGCAAAGCTGGGGAGGCCTGACACTGATGTCCATTCAGTGGTCATCACTGGGGAATCTCCACTTACCCTGGGGAAGCTCTGAGTATTTCCAGGGAAGGGATGTAGGCCTTTGCTCCATCAAGGTTGTCTAAGCTGGCAATGCCTGAGAGAACGATTCCCAAACGTGTTCTCTAAAAATGGACCATGGAGAACCTGGAGTCCTAAGGGGGTGAAGGGAGGGGGGTCGAGAACTCAGCAGGCCAGCTCCACCCTGGCAGCTTCTCGTTTCTTTCATACAGTGATTTCACATAAACCTTCATTTTACAAATGGCTCCTCTGCTGAAACAAAACAAAATGAGTTTGAAAACCTCTGATTCGTGCCAAATCCTTAAATTTATGGAGGTGGTAACTGAAGCCTGGGGAGCTTCTAGCGGTCATTCCGCCACTCCATATTTCTTCCTAACCCGTTACAGCGCTAGCCTGCTATGGGAATAAAATAACTTTGGGAAATTTTCAGAAAACACACCCAATTACTATGGTTCTCCCTAAAATGGAGAATGCCTAAGGCAACATTTTAAGCACATGAGCAACCATGACCCTGGATTGAAGCCGTGGGTTCGAATTTCTCTGGTCTGTCCTCTCCTGGATTTTTGCAGCAAGTTCTGCAGGCTTGGCATCCACCGCTTGCCTCAACACTCAGTCAAATCCAGATTCACCCTGGAAACAGTCCACCCCACATTGCAAATGCTTTTTAGCCACACTGGACTAAATCTGTTTTACACAGTTTTTTTCTGTAGGCAGCTTTGTCCCTGAGTCAGGACCTGCCCCCAAATACAACCAACTCAAAGAACCGGACATGCAAACCTCCCCCTTTCCTGACCACCCCATACCCGGCTCAGTCTTCCTTTTTCTCTACCTAAGATGACAACTGCATTGCTGTATGTTAAAATATAAATGCACAAATTAAAAAACTGAAAGAAGAAACACATTTTTCTGTCAATGGCTTAAGGGGATTCTACCTCTAAGCTGCTGCTAAAGCTTGCTTAGTCTTTTTTACATTTGTAGCATTTTGGAGCAATTTGCTGGAGTCAAAGAAAGCAGTGAAATTTCCACGACCAACTTCAAAGCCCTCAAATCCTATATCAGTGGAGGGGAGCCTGGTAGCAACACCAGAGGGGACGTTTTTTCAAAGAGGTGTGTGTAGCAACGTGCTAGGCATTTTCGCCCTGCGCCTGCGATTGATGTTAATGGCAGACACGTGACCAAATCCCCATGTAGTTCTTTGAAAAGGGACCCTCCCTCTCTTCCCCTGACACTTGAGGCTGTGACAAGGCAGATGAACAGAAAGGGCTAGCACAGAGGAGTGGCTGTCACTGCTCAAAGAATAATAATGGCCTTAATTCAATTAACACGCACCAGTCTTCTTTCATGTGGTGGGTATGGACAGCCAATTCACACTGATCAAGGGGAGGGGGGCTAGCTGATGGTTTCACCTTTGTAAAACTGGATACTGGGCAGCAGTGGGAAGAGGCAATGTGTCTTGGCACCAGCCACCCAGGCTCACCTGCTCTTTTTGCATGGTTTTCAAGCTTTCTTTGGCCCCACTTTTCATTTTCTTCTCCACCTGCCCCTGTTCATCGTCTTGGACCACTTCAGGCAATACTAACTCTGAAACTCACACATATAAATGCACCATTTATTCCTGCTGTATTCCATACACTGTTGTATTGAATTAAAATCCCCAAACATGAAATGTCTATAAAAGTGTGTTTCATTGGTGCTATATTATAAAAACTAGCTAAGAGGTTGCCCAATTCACAGGGCCACTGTAGCATATGAGACTGCCCATCAGCCAAAAGGAGATAATGTTGCCGCTGCTACCATTATTGTTCTAAGTGAAGATGGTGTAATAAGATTATTGATAATTTGTATTACTTTTTCTAAAAGCTGTCCATTCTTCTCTGCCCATTTTTCTACCAGGTTGTTTATGTTCTTTATTACGGATTCTGAAGAGCTCTTCATATTAAGGAAATTAGGGCTTTTGTGGGTTGCAATTTTTCACTGTGTTGTTCGTCTTTGTATTTTGTTTATGGCATTTTTGTTCCACATAGGTTTTAAATGCTTATGTGGTAAAAATGATCAATCCTTTGCTGTACAGTGTCTGGATTTTGTGTCAGGCTAATGAAGATTTTTCCCAATGGCAAGTTTAAAAATCAAATCTAGTTTCCTTTCGCTACTTTGGATGTTTCTGCTTTCACATACCATGTTCACAAATACCTACCGTGCCTTTGACCTTCACCTCACAAACATCCTATCTTCTGGAAAGTATTCATTAAATAAGGCCAGCATTTATTATTTTTTAACTATCTGCATCAATAATAAATCTTTTTTCATAATTTATAACATTTTAATTTTTTAATTTTTATTTTTTTAAGATTATTTATGCATACAAGAGCTGGGGTACAGGGCAGAGGTTGGGGAGGGGTGAAAGGATTCAGAGACAGAGTGGGGAAGAGTGACCGAAATACAGGCAGACTGACCGAAATACACTGCTGAGGGGAGCAGCAAGCGAAGCAAGAGAGGTCTGATGTGCCATGTGGGTAGCTCCCTGGCCAGGGATCGAACGTGTGCTGCAAAGGCTGCTGATAGCTTCACGGTGCTGTGCTTAACCCCTTGTGCTACTAGGGAGGGCCAAAATAATAAATCTTGAAAGCGAGAACTCAGTTCTATTTGTTTCTGAATCCTATAGCACCAAATCCATATTGTAGCATATAGGGGTGTACAATGAGTCTCCACTGAATTAAATCTTAAAGCATAGTAAGTCGGACACCCAAAAACAACCTTAAAAAAAAAGGTGTATTCGGGCCTCCCCTGGTGGCGCAGCGGTTGAGCACTGGGTTGCGAGGCTGCCCACAGCCTCTGCAGCGCCAGTTCGATCCCTGGCCACCGGCGAGGGTACCACAAAAAAAAAAAAAAAAAAGGTGTATTCTCCAATGGATATCCAAAAGAGAACATTAAGAAATAGGTCTGGTGCAGACCACATTGAACAAGCTGTCCAGGAAAGGGAAGAGCCCACAAATGTGGCAAGGGAAAGTCAGGATATAGGTCTTTGAAAAACTAGGAGAAAATGCAGAGAACAAATTCTCATTTTGACACACTGCAAAGATATCATTGAACAGTCTTTTATTAATTTCTTATTTCCTGTTTGTTTGTGCACTGAGTCACTTATTTAGCTAGGTAAGTCCTGCCGCCTTCCAGAAAGGATCTGGAACAGAGATGCTCTGTGCTGCTAACCAACATGGGGCTGTGCTGGACGCAAAAACAAATGAGGCAACTCCATGATCACAGAGTTTTGAGCCCAGTAGGACAGGAGACATTTAGAAGGTAATTGCCTAACAAGGCAGAGTGAAGAGTACCTTCAGAGCAGGCCCATTTTCATGTGGTTTAATGCCATGCTCTAGTGGAAGATCAATGTGTCTGACAGCATGTGATCAAACACCTTGGTTAATTCCAGCCCCTGCCATTTCTTCCCTCTGTCTTGTTTCTACTATAGCCTCAATCACCCAGTAAATAAGTGCTTGGTGGTAATGATGACAAATAACATTATCTCATTGGTAACTACAAAAATTTGTGCAAATCATTTGGAATACATCTATCTTTGTAACTCAATAACTAAATACATTATCCTCTTTTCAATGTAAATATTTTTTATACCAACCCATTTAAGTTTAGCCATTCTGCTAGCTCAAAATCCTCAGTATCTCCCTTGGTTAATGTGCTGTATCTGTGATGAAATGTACACTTAGTTGATGGTATAGATGCAGAGAAAGCTGACTGTGACTTAACTGACCCACTTCCCAAAGGAAGAGAGAGAACTAGCAGAGAAACAAGGGGAATGAGGGCTGCTCTGGTCACAGGGTTGCCCAAAGGCCAATGCAGGTATAAGACCCAAGTTTCTGGACACCACCTTCAATTCATTGGCCCTTTGGTGCCTGATCGTCTTAGCCTTCCTTATAAAAAATACAAGTGATGTTAGTAGAAGAATGGTAAGGCCAGATGAAGCAGGAAAAACACCAAAAAAAAAAAAAATTGCTTAAGCCTTTTAATTTTGAACTGGACTTGAAAAATGCTGAGTTGTAAGATACGATAAAATATGTCAAATTCACCAGTGGTCTTTTCAAATTCTGAGTTTCTATAGATAACCATATTCGCATCCCTAGACTCTTTCACCAAAGAGTTCTGTTTCTTGGTTATGCATTGAATCACTGGGAATTGTGTTTTTTTAAAAATGGGAGTCCTACCAGCCCCTAGGGGTTCTGATTTCATTGGTTGGGGGCAGGCATCAATGACTTTAATATTCCAGTAATTGCATGCAAGGCTGAAAACCCAGTCTCTAGGTTGAGAGACATGTTCAAGTCCTAACTCTGCCTATTTCCTACAAGGGTCTAGATGAGGCTCACATACATCTGTCCTTCCCCTATCTTAGGAAGTGTCCATATCCCAAGTCCTGCCCAAGTGCATTGTCAAAAAATCTGACTAGCCGGACAACTGGTTAAGGACCCTAGCCACCGCTGCTTGGATGACATAGATACCTGACCAAGGTGGGTCAATCAGCTATCTCTACGGAGCACCAGCCCTTAAGTGTCTCTAATCATCCCCAGCGGAGGGCACTAAAGAAAAGGGATGCTTAGGAACAGACCTGGAGGTGAGGGTAGGAATCATACCTTCTAAAGCAGAGAGGTCAGCATGCCTTCTGCAGGGAACACAAAGTAGGCATGTAAAAAGGGAGAAGAAAGGGGGACAGAGAATGAATCTCCATCCCCAACTCTCCTCAACCACCTGTTTGTATCTCATGCCCTTAATATACATCTTTATTCCCATAATGAAGGAACAGATATCTGAAGGCAGAATTGTTATGTCCAAGACTCTGGAAAATTAATATATTCCTGATGGACCTCTCTGCTCTCCCTGGAAGTCTCATCCAATTATAAACAGCCAGACTGCACTGCACGGCAATTCTGTTTTGTTTTGTTTTTAAGTCATGGCAGAGACTGGCCCTGAAACTCTCTTTCATGGGGGTGCCCTTGAAAACAGTAACCAAGAGACATCCCTGTGATTGTAAAGGCCTGTAGGATAATACCCATGGTAAGATTTTCTTTGCTCTTGACTAAATATACCTCAATGGAATTATATCACTTCTCTTGCAGATTAGAAGCTCTATAGCTGTTATAGAGAGTTCTGATGAATAAAATAAATACACAGAATTACAAATGAATCCTTCAGAACATGGGTTTCATGGGGGGACTTAAAAAGAGGGCTACTGGTACTAAATGAAATAACTAAGACAGACTTTCAATATTGGGATAACCATTTTTCAAAACTGTTCCACGTAATGTTAGCTTCATGAGATGGCTGAATAGGAATCAGGTTCCATGCTTCAGGAAGGTTGGATGACTCTGTTCACCATCTATGTCGTTCCTGCCTCAGAGAGGGTCACACTATGGATTAGCATATAAATTTTGGGGGGTGGATGATAAAAAATTAAAAGTTTAGCTTTGTTGGATCCATAATTTCCCTAAATAATTCGACCACAAACTTCCCCAAGCACACCTTTAAAAAGTTTTTCAAGGGTAGTGATATTTTCTTCAGGAAGAACAAATAGTTATAAACTACTGTTCTAGGATTTTCCCAACTTTCCAATTTTGAAAACACTGATGTTAAGACAGGGAGGTGTATTCTAATATCATAACAGCAAAGTTATTTTAAAACAAACCAAAGCTTGCAAGGTGTCAAGGTCAGATTTTTTATTCCATATAACACTGATCAAGGTCAAAAAAAACGACAGGGTGTTTACTTTGCCAGATGCTTTACGTTCATTAATGTTCTTCATCCTTTGCACAAGCCTTGGAGGGACTATCCCTATGTTAAAAATGCAGAAACTGTGCATTCTTTTTCGTGTTACTACAGATTTTGCTGACAACTTTTTATTAAATGGGGCTTTCAATGGAGTGATTTAACGCTGATTTATCTTTACTATCCAGCAATTTCCTGAGTGTCAAATGTGCACCTGACACTTTACACATTACAGAGTATTAGGGAAACGTACCATCTGTTATTTTTTAAGTGCTCTTGAAAAGACAATCTTTACCTTCAAATAGGGAAAGACTGCTCTGTTACCTACCAAAATCAAACAGCAGATTCACTTATTTTTAGAGCTGGAAGAATTCTTGGGGTCAAAACCAGGAGAAGTTCTAACGCCAGTCTTCTAGATCCTATTCAGATTGTAATATACTCCAGTCCCACTCATAAAAGGACAATCAAGGAGAAAGCAGCTGGGATACTACATGTCCTAAGGTGAATCACTGAGCTATTTTACTGGGAAGGAGAAAAACTAAATGGACTAGGGTAGGGGTGGGCATAGTGTCTATCTAGAAATATCTGCATGACTCTAAAGCAGAGTCAAATTATAGCTTAATTGTTTCCTCATCTGTATCAAGGGGATTAAAATATCTGCCCGTCTAGCTATTGGAAGGATCAAAGGTGCCATAGGTCCTGGCTCCCAGGAGATAATCAATGACAGCTGTCGTCATCGATGCCTGTGAGGCTTTGGACGACCTCCCAAGGGCAGGACTGAGTGGAACATCGTGGTCTCCCACTCCACTGAAGTTTTCTCTAAGTCCTGACAAACTGGTATAGACCTAAAGTGACCAGAGGAAATACTGAATGTCAAATACCGGTTAAATATTTAAAATCCGAGTGTCAATAGTAGCTATAATTATGGGGGTGGGGTGGGAGCAGAGCAGGGGAATGGTCATCAGCTTGAGATCTGGCTAATTGCTGAAATTCCTGAGACATGGATGTGAAAATGAAAGCTGTACATATTTGATAAGATATATGCATGTGTTAGTAATCAATATTTGTGCCTATAGTAAAAATTTTATGATTGTGTATTATGGTTCAAAGTCCAAGATAATACATGTTTGAAACCTTGACCTTTGGGTCTCCAAAAGTCATGTGAGAACTCATGCGTTTTTCTACATTTTTCTTCTTCATTTTGTTGATTTTTGTAGAAACTGGGCTCCAGGTAACTTCAGACTCAGTTTCTCCAATACCCTTGGCATTGGTTACAGACAATGCTAACATTTTGGTTTCAAATTTCTGTCTCCAATACTATGTAAAATTTTTTTTCAATTTCAGAAAATTGCCAGTGAGCAAAATAACAAATAGCAAATTACAAATATCTACTTTGAAAAAAAATCTCATTTCGCTTAACGCAATAATCTGGCATTCATTTAAAATGATCACTTGTTTTACCAATGTGCATAAATGTCATTCCTTCATTAAACATTTTATTGGATGCCTATTGTGTGCTATGTTCACTGTGTTTGTGATTTATAGACTACAGTAATTTTTATTTTATGTTACTGGAATGTTTTAGGGTGTCTGTACCAGGGAACCACCCATTTTTGCTTCAGTGATACACGCCACGCTCTCCTCAGTAGTAACGAATCTCAAACCTAATTGTCCAGGACTCAGGTGGATGCTGATATTTATATCAATGCTATATTTACACTGATACACATGATCAATTTCCTCTCCACTTTTACACAATGTATTTTCAAATATAAAAATTCTATTGTGGAGTGTCTTGTTTTATTTAATCATTTTTCACATTAATAGCTTAGTGTTTAAAGTTGGAAAGACAAGGAGATGTATAATGAGAAATCTTAGGACTCCACCACTAAATAACTGCTGTCTTCAAATTGACAAACAGGACACAGACTTTGGCAAGCAAAGCCTTTCAAAACGCTCTACTTGCAGGTTCAAACCCAATGGTCCTGAGAAATATATGACTAATTTTGTTTGACAGTAATCACGAATTATTTTTTCCTTTAAGAAATTAATTAAAAACATGAGCTGGAATAAACATTTTAGGCGACCGGCAGCAAAATGGGAAAATACCATGTGTTTGGAGTTTTAGTGCCCTCTAAGTACAGAAATTTATTTGCAGCAAGCAGAAAATAGACAGCAAGCATAAAAATACAGCAGAGTCCCCCTAGTAAAATTATTTATCAAGCTAACAAGGGAGGGACCCTTCTAGGAACAACAAGCCAGCAAGGAAAAGACATGGCTTTATATTTTACCTTTGGGTTAGCAAACCAGTAAAAATGCCAACTGACAAGCACTTCACATAAACATTTCTTTCTAAATGAGCTTCCTTGTTAGAGGGAAAGCAAAAAAAAGTCTCCCAAGCTAAGGAGCACTATAGCTTACAGACAGAGAATTCTAGCACGTAGGTACTGACTCCTAAGTGCAAGAATAATATAACTGAAAAAATAAGTTAATGTGAATTACGAATGGAGTTTAGAAAACAAATTAGGAGTTCATTAAAGAAAATGTGCACACATCCTTACCGTGTCATCTCATATTTGGGTGTTTAGAGAAAGTCACAGTTTTGTAAGATGCTTGTTCAGGGCTAGCTTAAGGGTCTCTGGGAAAAATCCGCACACACGCACACGCACACGCACACACACATATATATATTCATCTACACAGATATATATGTTCTGCCAGTGCCTCTACTGTATAAGCCTCATTGCTATATTTTTTCAAATATTTATTTTATGAGCAAAACCCCAAAGCCAGTTTTTACAGTTTAGTTTAACGATACCAAACTTTGATTATAAATTACAAGTCGCGTTATTGCTGCTTGCAGTAGCGAGAAAGAAAAGGAAAGAAGGAAAAAGGAGCCCTGGAGTGAAAACGTCGCGGTGGCCTGATCCCAATGAAATGTTAAAGAAATAGTAAAAAGATGCATTCTCAGAATAACTTTGTCCTCAATAGCTCTGCAAATAACTCCTGACAAATTTACAATGAAATCACACACTCGGATGTCATCTGTCCTAAGGTGAAAATCTGATCCTTTAATCTGACAGTGGCAAACACAGGAAAGTGCCTTTTATACCTTGGTAGGAAAGAATGCCAGGGCGCATGGGGAGGCAGACGGGCACTGTAAACCATGGAGTCAAAATAGAAACGCCCTGCAGGAACTGACAGCACCCCCCTCCCCACACTGCTTCCCACAAGTGCCTTAAGACACAGAAGTTTCCCAGCAACGGGGGTAGAAAGTTTTTCATTACTATTATTGGCCATCATGAATACACAAGAGGAGAAAAACAACATCATGATGAGAGCCTCCCTCCCTCTCTTTTATGGTTCACCTCCAGAATAGGTGACTTTCCCCAGGCTGCTGTGAAGATGCCCGGGGATGCCCAGACATGGGGCATCTCCCTTCCAGGACAGGAACCAAATTGTACCTATATCTTTCTTCCTGGGTCAAGGCCCAAAATCTGCAACTCAAGTCTTACCAGCTCAGTTTGGGAGCAGAGATATTATCTTGCCCCAGATCTGTAGGGAGGGTTGTTCACAGGAGGTAGGTGCTATTTCATGACCACTGCCCTTTTCCCCTTCAGCTGAGGCAAGAGTTCAGTCCTCAGCGTCACTGTCAGTTTGCAGCTAAGTGAGCAAAGAGAACAAGGATCAGAGCAATGAGGGGAAGCGTTCTAAATCACTGGGTTCTTGGAACTGCCAAGACTAGTGTTTAGACTGTGTCACATTTTCACCAACACTTGTGTCACCCACAATTGAGCAGGACTGTGGAAGAGCAGTGATGTAACTTCAGATTCACAGGTTCCAGTAGGTCCGTATAGCCCCAAGCAGGTGGCAGTGAGTGCAGGTAAAGATCCCCATGCCATGGGGCCTCAGATCAGAGAATCTCCAAAAGGCTGCAAGAGAGCACCCTCAGGCTGGGGATGCTCGGGGCCCACAGAATCCTGCCCCTCCTGCCCTGTGAAGGAGCACAGGATTCCTGCCTCCAAACCCGCCTGTCCAGCTTCAGCTAGCTCATGCCCTCTGCACCGTCCTTCCATTAGGCAATGGTGAGAAACTGCTTTCGGGTTTACATGAAGAAAAAATAAAAATAAATTAAAGCTGTGGGGGAAACCAGTAACTAAACAAAATAGACTTTGAGCATCAGGACAGAACTGAAAGTATGTACTACCCACTGGAGCGAAGAATGAGCAAGCAGTTCTTCCCTTGGGTCAAACAGGTCAACACGGGTGAAGGGATTTCTGATCTCTCTTGCCATCCATACTGCAGAGAGGAGAGCAGCGCCCGCAGCCCTTCCAGCACACTTGCATGGCCTTCAAAAATGGCATGCCTGACTCCAGAGCTGCTAAATGTATCATGGACACCTTAAGATTTTTTGATAAGATTCTTATTATTCCCTAAAGGGAGGGATATGGAAAAGGCATAAAGAAAGCAAACAGAAAATTCTATTCTCTTATTTTTTTCAGCCTATAAGAGAGCCCCATGTAAGTTTCTCCCCACTTCCTGAACATCAGAAACGAACCTCATTTTAAAATATAAACATGCCAGAGACACACTATGGCAGTACAGACTCAAGCCCTTTAATTAACTACCACTGGTAACAAAAGGTCTCTTTTGATTAATTTGGGTACACGGGGGGGGGGGGAGTCAACCCTGGCGTTAGAATTCCTTTAAATAATTACAAACCCCAAATCAACTCTGCTGCTGGCAGGAGCCAAGGCAGAAGAAAAGAAATTTTATCCATAGATCCCAATTTAAAGGAGGTGTAACTTCAGGGCCAATTTCAGATCAATTCAATTCTCACCTCCACTTGCCTACTTGCTAGCAAATGAACTTTATTTTTTTAAATAGACTGAAATGACTGAAAAGAAATCGTCCCTGGCTGCCGGAATAACATATTATTAGATGATATTTGCAAGGGGAAAAGGGAAAGCAGACCCCAGCCAGTTTTCTCCCTTTCCCTTCTCTTCTGTTCTGACTTCACCCTTGTGGGTTACGCCCCCAGGTTGGTAATAGGTGTTAACAGCCTCCAGCATCTTACCCTGAGATCACTGCACAGTGGCTGTGTTGTCTCCAGTGATAACACCTGTAATTCCCACAGCTGGTCTGACTTCCCACCTAACACCTACAACGGCTTCTCCCCTTCCCCCATGTGGCATTAATTCCCATCTGAAATGATCCAAGTGCTAACGGCTTTATTATATTTCCTGTAGATGCTGGAAAGAGAAGAGCACTGAATTCCCCCAATGGCTTACCCTTGTCCAGAATTTTCCAAATATTGCAAAAAGGAGACAAAAAAAAAAGAGAACCAAACCAAACCAACCCTTCTGCTTAGCTCATTTATTGCTGATAATTTCATTAGTTGCCAAGAAAAGCAAAAAATGCAGACACTCAACAACAACGTTACAGTAATTTTTGGATTGAGGAAATGAAAGACTCAGCACAGCACGCGGCAGGTGAAGAGAGTTTAAACATTGGCATCTGTGAACAGCAGCAGTAAATCTGAGATGTTGACAGGTGACTGAATATGTGCTTTTACAAGGAAAGTTCTTTACAGAAGCATCATTTGGTTTTAAATAATGAGGGCTGTACTGTCGCAAAACTCCCTTCTTCCTTCTGTTTTAATGTGTACTGTTTCTGTCTTTAAGTCAACCCCTTCATAGTTTCCTAGGATTGACTGAAAATAGTATGAATTCATACGGCCTCAGAGGCCAGTCACCATGCACGCGCTGCAGTAATGAATTGACTGAATCAGCTCAGAGGTGGGCCAGTGCCCACAGACAGAACATTAAGCAGTCTTGTGTGGGAAGGGGTGGGATGGTGGTGTTTAGACAGGAGTATAATCTAAATAAACAACAACAACAACAAACAAACAAACAGGTAAGTCCAATAATAAAACACTTTACATAGAATTAGTTCCCCTTATTTTCTCAGTGCCGGCAAATCCATGGATGTAATTTGCATAAGACATAACTCCTGGAACTTGTGATGGGTTGGTCCGAGCTCCAAATCTGCATGCAAGATTCTACTCCTTGTTGTCCTTGGGGGTTAGGGGGCTTACTCTAAAACTTGAGTGTTCAGAAGCCCTGAAGGGCTTGCAGAAAACAGAGGCACAGCCAGACACTAGTCTCACTTGGGCTTCTCAAACAGAAGCGCCAAGAAATCAGAACTTAGAGTCTGAGTTTCACATGTCCTTTGCATGAGAAAACCTGCCTCATCACTTCTGCTAAAACATTCTGAAGGACTCTGCAAGGGAAACAGGGCGAAGGACATCTTTACCTTTGAAGTAAACAGCCATCCCGGGCGCCTGCGTGAACACTGGACATCAGGAAATCATGCTTGCATTTTATTTGTGGATGAAGATGGGTAACATGAGAGGGTACATTATACAAAATAGAAACAAGATTTCTCAGTACTTTTGCTGTCTGGGGTTACTTATTTATTAATTTGGTTTTTACCTCAGTTCATAAAATAATAAAGCCTTCCTTATATGTGTTTGAAGTCAAATCAGTTTAGGTATTGTCAAGATAAAACATGTCCACTCAGCTAATCATAAGACTAGAAAACAAACAAAACTGATGCATATTTAGACCCCGAGAAGTACTATTTAAACAAGTTCCATCAGCTTCTCCATAGGTGACAGGGAATCTACAAAGGGGTCTGTCCCCTACATATGCTCCCCACCTGCCCTGCCGCGAGGCAGCTGTGTAAGGCTTGGTTGCATCCAGATGGGTCTTAGCCAATGGCAGGAACATCTGAAATGGGCAGAGCACAGATATGAGCAGGCGGAGGTCCAGCACCACCTTCGGCAAGATGAAAGAACTTGTTTTGAAGGCTTATTTTCTTTCAACTCCTGTGCAAATCATGGGTAGTTGTGTTATCTCCTTTAAATACTTCAAGCTAAGAGACAGCCTCTAAGGTGAATCCCAAAGCCACCCTTGGTATCAGGGTCAAGTAACATCATCATTTGTTTCCATGGCAACAATGCCAACATCACACCTTATCTAGAGATGCTACATGGAAAATGTACATCAAACAGCAGCACACAAATGTCTCTGTTGATCATCAATGTTAAAAGACCTTTCGTGCATTTTGGCAGATTTGCATAAGTTAAGCTGTAACATGCACTAATGAGAAATGTTAGTCAGGATCAAAGGGATGCTATAGAAATGGAGAATAAATCTTTTGCAATACCACTTAGGATAAATACTTTGCAATATGCCCAAGAACTATAATATAATCTAGACTGTGTTTCTCAGAATGAATGAATGGAAGGAAGGTAATTATAGGCTCCCCAAATGGTCTGAGATTTAATTTCTATACCGTAGTCTAGAAAATTGCCAGAAATAAGTGCCGAAGTTGTACATAGTTGAAATTAGCCAGAGAGAAGAAAGCTAGTGGTTCCCCATTTTTGGCTTCCCCTAATGAAATCACTTCACCAAAGTGACTTTCAGAAAATAAACTAAGGAACTCTCCCAAAAGTATCAAGTATTGAACTTTTCATGTATCAACTTATAATATCTAATAACACACAGTAACTTTGAATAATTTTCCTCCTCCAGATTCCCCATCTGGCCAAATGCCTTTCCCTTCCTTGCTCTCACCTGTCAATCATGTTCACAGCTGAAATTTGATTTCTTTCCCCCCAGTGACCTCATATGAAATATTACCAGGGGGGTCTGGGTCCATGTGGACCTTGCCTTAAAAGTTCATTAATTCTTTGCTCCAAATGGATGGTTTCAATGTAACAAAACCCGCTGGTTGGCCTTGATTGTCATATTTAATAAATGGTTTTCAAATTGCAATTATAAAGACAGGGGTAAAAGAAAGGAATAAAGTATAGGTACTGCATGCACATACACACAGACATTCAAGTTAATCTCAAAGGTATATATTGAAATAAAATCTATGTGCCAGAACAATTAAGGAAAAGGTTAATTTCATATAAAGCTATGAACGAAATCATGTTAAATATTCACAATGCAGTTACTGAAAGACTCCTAACAGCAACAGAGAGGAGAAAGCACTATTTCTGAAGAGTGGGGAAAATGGGCTTCTGTTTTCCGACACTCAATTCACTGGGTCCTTAAAATGTCTTTCCTTTGCAAAGAGTAGCAATGTGACAGTATGACTTTTGCCCCCCTCCTCAGTTTCCCTAGAAACCCAAAACTGAATTTCATGCAAATTTCTCAGCAAGCAAAATTTTTAATAAAAAAAAAAATTCCTTCCATTAACCAATAAGAGGTAGCAAGAATGCATAAAATGATGACACTAAATAATTATTGGTGCAAGAGTGTTGTTCTAGCTCTCTAAACGAAGAGGATTCATAATTAAATTCACACTGGGATACTTGTAATTGAAAACCCATTTAAGGAGCTTAATTTCATTTTTTTTTAGCAGATGAAAATCAGGTTTATGCCTCCCACCCATCTCCTCCGCTCCTCTTCTGCCTACAGTTGAAGGGGGAGTGACTCTAAAGTCTCATTTGGACACAGAAGTGGGGGGACATGCTGTGCTTTGCAATCACACCAAATGTGAGTGTGGAGTGAATTACAAGAGGTGGTAGATTTACAATATTTACTAGACCCAGGTAAAGTTGGCTAAGGGTCATGAATGCTAGGGGAACAGATTCACCCAAATTATCTGACATTCAAATAGAAGGAGTAGGTCTGTGAGTGCGTGTGTGTGCGTCTGTCTGTCTGTCTCTCTCTCTCTCTCTCTCTCTCTATATATATATATATATAGCTAAAAATCTGAGACCTACTCAAACTGGATTGTTCTGTACACCATACCCATGGATGGAAATAAATACAAAAACTGGGATGGGTATGCTAGTTTTCAACTAAATTGTCTCATTTCTCTAGTACCACCTTGATGTTACATATGAATCCCAAATACTAAAACAACTAAAGCAAGAGTTTTTCACATTTAAAGAATTATCGGCATTCCTTGCTTGCTTCCCCCATTCAGGAAAACTCACTGAAACAAGCACATGCAAATCAGAAATCAAGATGTACCTCTTTGACTTCAGGCAACAGGATTTTTCACATCACTGATGTAGAGGATTCCCTTGGGTACCTGATTTAGTAAATATATTAAGATAAACAAAGGGTAATTAATAACCACGAAGAGGGTTTCAAGGACAGTATGTTAAAGGCAATCTGACTATCTATGAAAAAGACAGAATTTGGCTCAAAGAAGAATGATTTTAGTTGCCCTTCTTTGGCACCCTGGCTTCCGGCCTGCCAGAGGAGGGGTCACATGGAAGAGAATGGTGAGGAATACAAGGTCGCTGCAGCTCTGACCCCATGGAGGATGAGAGAGTGACACCCGCTGGTCTAGCAACCTGGATCAGCTGTGAAGCTGTCCTCAGCACAAAGAGAACCAAGGGGGACTTGAAGAGGCCTGGGAGGGGTGTCTCTGCAGCCTAGACAAGCGGCCTATCCTGCAGAGAGTCAAACTGGTCCAGCCTTCCCTGCACCTGCCCGGGACATATTCTCTTCCATTGGTCTCCCTCCTCTGCTTTCGCTCTGGTCTGTTCTACTGGTACCGCTGACCTTAATTGCAAATGTCCTCTTAACAAATAGAACCATTTAGATCCCACCCCTTTATTTATTAACTTCCTCTCTGTTTAAATTAGTAGCAAGGGATGCTTCAAATGGTGATATGAAAATGAGGTTGCTTTAAAAAAAAAAAGTCTTTTTGCTTCACAGTGAATAATAAAGCACAGTAATTCAAAGTAGTTAGCTTTCTATGGTTCAAAAAACCCTCATTGCTATTAGCTGTACTAATGTAAGTGGCAAAATAATTATCATTTACTGTATGGAGTCCAATATTTTCCAGACAGCAGTTTAATAACAAAGCAGACCTGTCATTTCTCCCTATAGTTAGTCACACTACACAAGTTCAGACTGTCAAAATATATTTAAAATCTAATTTTAAAAATTCAACACGGTTCCAGCAAATCTGTATACAATAACTGTGTACAAAAACTAGTAAGTCAATCTAATTTTTTTCCAACATGGATATTCAGTTACTTTTCAGTAATCCCCTACACTTTTATTTGGATTACTCTCCAAGTGGTGTGATCAAATAAGCTGAAATGTGTAGGCTGCTGTAACCAAGCACGGGATCTTTCTTTACTGAAATTTGCATTTAGCATAGCTCTTTAATTATTTCACATGTTCTTTATCTAAATGGTCTAACTATTCATTAAAACACTGGGCTAAACAGATATGTACTCTTTATGTGCCCAAATCATTAAGTGCCTTCATTCACATTTCATGTTAGAAATGCACTTGAAACCTTACGGTCCAAATTACTTTTTCGTGTACTAGTACACATTAATCTTTTGCCAAATATATTATTTCTATGCCAAAAAGAAAACAAAAAAGAAACAAGAAACATACTGAAGTTATAAAACCTGGAAGTGTTATCAGCAATATCAATTGTCCCCCATTAGAAGTTCAAGTGGCTAATCTAATCCCAAAAAAACCTTCCCATATAAGGTCCCATATTAAGTTACTTTAGAAAAAAATTAGAAACAGTAATTCTTTTAGAAACACAAGTATATAGAGTTTAAAAGTTTAAGAGATTGTACAAAGAATATTTTTGTAATTCCTCTGGGGCATTGCAAACATATGTTAAGCTTCTGCAAGGAATATTTACATGAGATCATATACTTGTGAAGCATTTTTCAATTTTAGAAAAATATTACAAAGCAATAATTGAAGGTAGGCTTTGCAAAATGCCCCTTTGCCTTCCTGACCATTGCACTGAGAGTCTCTGTTATTTTTGGAGAAAAAGAATCAGGCCTCATTAAATGTGATATTTGGCATCTTGCCTGATATCTCATAAAGTAGATGTCCTTTTTAGATCATTGGTGTCATTTTCCTCAAGATGACCTCTACTCTCTGGCCACCTGGGGAACCCATCCTATTATCAAAGCATTTACTTTTAAGGGGGGGGTGAGAGATTCTATTTGTACACCTGAATAGAGTCCAAAAGCCATTGCAGCTTCCATGTTCTCAACTCCACCCAGACAACTCATGGGGGAGGTTCTGAGGGGGCAAAGAGCCTCACTTGGGGGTGGGAGAGAAGATTTTGGAGCTGGGCCATGATGGATGGTGTAATCCAAGCCACTCATCTGCCAGCAGAGCTTCTTACAGTTGGAACTGTTTACCTAATGATTAAATAGTATATTTTTTAAATAGCGTCAGACTATGTATGCCATGATATTCCAAGGAAGATTTTAACGGGTTTTATCCACACAGTACAGGGAATTAACACGGACAGTGCGCTTGAAAATGAGGCACAGAGGGTCAGTTGTATCTGGAGATGCCCCGATCACCCCAACTCTGGAGAAGGTTTTATGGGAAGATCATTCTAAGACAGATGTGTTGGTTCTGCCCCTGCCGACCAAGGTAAGGAGTAGACTTCCTCATTCCTCTGCTGTGGGATCCTATTTATTTCATAATGTGGACATTGCAGATTTATCTTTTAACAGCTTCACCCTTCATAATGTGTTACTTTAAAGGGTTCCATAAATAAATACAGATAGGTAGACAGACAGACAGACAGATCAATAAGTAAACACACTACAGATGAAATAACATGTTGCATTCACTGCCTGAAAAGGGAGAGGTCAAATGTCACCTTTTAAAAGATTGAATCTAAGAATCAAAAAGGATTTTAAATTAATCTGACAGTATAAAAGCATCTCAGATGCTGAGATCATTGTTTTAGTGTCAACATATTTATCTGCACTTTAATGAGCCCTTTCCTAGGGGGAAAGAACGAAGGTTGATTTAAGAAGTGTCAATGACATGAGTCGAAGGAGTATTCCATACTCTGGGAGCTCCCAAACTAAGGGTTCCTGTAAGGAAAAGCTCCTACACAGAGAGCCTCAGAAATTAGTGCTTTTAAGTTAGTCCTCTTAAGACAATTCCCGAGGGGCTTCAATGTGATTGGAACTACGTTACATCTGGAAATGCGAGCACGGCCCCCATGCCAGAGCTGAACATGTCATCCTAAGTTTCTTTGACTGGCTTTCTTTTATATGGAGCATCAAACTGTACCATGGAAAACCCCAACCGAGTTGAGCTTTCTATAAAGATTTAAAAGCATACCATTTGGATTCCCTCCTTCCCTTTCTTTCTTTTTTTTTCTCCTCACTTCACCTCTAACCAGAGCAGGGGGGGAGAAAAAGAAGACAGATCTGGAAAATGGGCCAGAAAATTAATAGAGTAAAAATCAAATGTCCTGAAGCCCAAGATCTTATTGACAGAAGGCTCCTGGGATGGCTCTCAGCGGGGATGGGGGAACCAAGGTGAAGGGCTAAGCTTCTTAGAGCTGAACCTGCTTCCTCATCGGGGCACACCTGGGGGCAGAGCACAGCAGGTAGTCAGTTTCCTTGTCCCCGGGAAATCCACTCTGGTCGGGGTCATCTTCTTGGAAAACAGCAAGCAAATTCCCATACAAATACGAGTCCGAGTCCCCTGCAGGGGCTGGGGCACCTGGTGGATGTAGAGCCCCCAGTGTGCTGGATATAGCAGCAGTGAGCACGCTCGGGTGCCAGGCAGCTTCTGAGGCTTCTCAAAGAAGAACCAAATGACAGATTTTCTGTGACAAGAAGGTAGGGCCGAGCTTTGGCCTGGCACCACAGGCAGGGATTATAGGGACTTTCCGGTGGCCTGAGGCAGCTGCTACAGCCAGGCCCGGGACCCCTGGGGTAAAAGCACACCTGGCAGCCTCATCCCAGCCACCAGGCCCAAAGGGGCAGTGATGGGCCCCGAAAAGCAAATGTACATACAGACAGGGGTGGGCTGGGGAGTGCATGGAAACTGGGCAAGGGGGGGACCTTAGCATCCTGCCTACATGCACCTCCTTTATCCAGGCTGTGAGACTCTTGGCAGCAGATGCTCCAGTCAGCCTTAGAATATTGTGGAAGCACCTCCTCATCCCCTCTTCCCATCCCTGTTTTTGTCTACACTTAAACTGGGGCAGAAGTGACTTATCGGTTCCAAAGCCTGAACTTCGGTGACTGTCTTCTAGCCAGAGGGCAATGATCTCTGAGTTTCTCTGATGTCCCAGGGTGACCCTGTATGGGAGAAAGAGGAGCTGAAAATTATGGAGAGGACACTGGGACGAGATAGGGGTCCACTCTGACAGAGCCTGAAGGCCTGGAGCTAAGACATCATATTATTTTTAGGAACCACAGGATCTTGGGGGCTGTTGGTGGCTTGAAAGTCACTCTGCACATGGATCATTTCTGGTGGGAGGCAGTGGCACTGGAAACAGCCTGGAGCTGCCCCTGACTACGAGGCCAAGGTTGGCTTCTGTCAGTAATCCTAGCATCCGGTTCCTGTTCTCTGCTTCTCTGGGTGCAGTTTATCACTCTCATTATCCCGGGATCCTTGGGCCTGCTTTTCTTCTGGAGAAACAGCCCCCTCCCCAAAAGGAGGCCAGAAACCCACTTTCAGAAGTGAATGAGGTCACGTAAAACCAGAGCAAATTTTGGCTGCCAAAATAGAAATCCATACGGCTGGTGGAATTTTTCAGCCCAGGGTTCCCTTCATAACTGTCCTTGTTGAGGATTCTCTCCTCTGGAGAGCTGTTTTCACTCCTTCCTACTCAGCTCTGTAAGGCTTCGTGGCCTCTCCTTCTCCCTAACTGAAAGATCCACCCACAAAGAAAAACTGTTCTTTGCAATCCTAGCTTGGAAACACACAGGTTGGTGATCAGAATCCTCAGAACAGGGAAACTCAGCCCAAATCCCCAGCGTGCCGCTCACACCCAGGCCAGGCTGGCGGCAGCAGAGGGGTGTGGGTTGAACATGCAGCCATTTCCTTTCCCCACTCTCCTCTTCCCAAACCTCGGCAGACACCCCTCCCTCACCCTCCTCTCTTGAATTAACACCCCCTTCTGATAATCGTAAGTAAAAATCCCAGAATCTGTGGAGAAGGGAGGAATGTAATTTTGAAATCCAAAAATGATAGAGGGGTATGTTACTTAACAAAAAGAAAGGAAAAGAAGATGAATGTTGCTGAATAAGGCAGGAGGTGCTCAGAAAATGATCATGATTTGGGTGAGAGCCCTGCATTCCAATCACAGCCTCTCGGTGGAAAATGTGCTCTGTGAGTTTCTTAAAACTGCTCAAACTTGGACACAGATTCACATCAAGACCTGCTTTCTGTATGCTGCTCCTGCGTTCCTTTTCTCTCCGCCTTGTTATATTGGGCAAACTTATGGAAAACACACAGACAAAGGCTTTCGAATTTAAACAATGAAAATTGTCATGATGCCGCAAACCTATTGTGGTGATCACATAAATAGTGGCATAACATGGGTGACAGGGCCAAGATGTCATCACCCGTAAAATCAGAGTGACATATTCACAAGTGCCCCCAAAGTTAAGACATTAACAATTTCCCCAGATCTCTCTCTTGGGGTTTGCTCTCTCAAATTTTTTTTTCAAAAAGGAAAGACACTCGGGCGTATTGGAAAGAAAGGGACCATGAACCTCGTTCGCACCTGGCCTATGTGAGGGCTCTGACTTCAGCCAGTGAGCGAGTGAAATCCAGGCCAGCCACCAGGACTATCGCTAGCCTGGAGGGCCTCCTCAGGGCTCTCTCCAGTGTCCCTCGTTTCTCACCTCCCACAGATGGTGCAGGAACTGGGGGCCAGGGGTTTTGCTACGCCTTCGTGCAGAGCAATTTGATTTTCTTTGTTTTTTGTTTTGTCCCCCTCTGAAGGGTAGAGGATGTTCCCACATTGTGGCTGGACTGTACTCCTTTATGCCCTGATAATCATGAGACTGCCTGGAAGACTGAACTTCTCTCACCCTGTCCCCTACCCCCGCTAGAAAAAAACGCTACACAGAGCTGGGTTTGTTGAGGAGCTGGGGTGGAACAATGTTTGGAGAGAGGTCCCCTTTTCTGGGGCTGTCTGATGTTAAGGTTTTGAAGATTTGTATCAAAAAATGAGAAATAGCAGTGCTACCAGAGGTGGTTTAAGACACAAACAGATTCTGGCATTTGTTTTCAGACAAATGCAAATACAAACAAATTCTGATTCAGATGGCTGAACCCTGGGTCTCCTCCCTAGTAGTGACTGAAAGCCCTGCCTTGGACTTGGGTTATCTTTTAGATTTAGGATGGGCCAAGAGTGAGAACAAACTTTGGGTTTTTTTTCTTATTTTCCTCAAAACAGGTCAGGCACATTATTCATTCAACACAAGGAACAATCCGAAGTGGTTAAAAAAAAAAAAAAAAATCATAGCCTATTACTATAGAGAAAGTTTCTCTTAAAAAATAAAAGACACTTTTCAAAGAAAGGGACTAAGTTATTACTTTTTTTTTTTAATCAAATGAAAGTACATCACAGTGGGGAGCTTTGCAAATCAGCGCCCTGAAGCTGATGAGTCTGGCTTCCTATTCCCTCCCACTGCACGCTGACATGAGCTGGGCTGCGTGTTTTACTGGCACGGAGATCAGAAGGCTGTGTCACTCCTATATTTTAGTCACCCAACCTATTGCCGTCTGTAACTACTGACAGGCCAAACAGAGCTACCTGTGTGGCAGGCAGACTTTTAAATATATTGATTGGCCGAGTATGCAGGGGGAGTTACACTTTATAAAGCCAAGACAGTGTGAACACGGAAGTAAACCGCCTAAACAAAAACAGTCACAACGACAAAAGCCTCCCAGGGTCCTGTACCCTGAATGTGTGAGAAGCAACTTCAGGGATTAAGACAAGGAGATGCTGTGAGTTGGGGATGCTGAGACATTGGGCCCCACCGGTTTTTGAGGATGGCAACCACTTGCCCTCTGTTCACTGCTTGTAGCTTTAAAGCTGGTGGTTTGGGGATGGGAGGTCCTATTTAAGAACAGATCTAGAATTGATGCCGCTAAGTACGGAGGTAAAGATATAAGGGAGAAAAATATCAGCGCTAGAATCAGGCTTTCAGTAATAAATAGAGTATTTCCCCCTGGGGCGGCCTGTGTGCAAAGAGGACCCAGGTGGTTATAACATTGAGGCAGATAACTATGATACCTACACACACCATTTCCTCCCTGAGATCAGGAAGTAGAATGTCTACCTATTTGATGTCAATTTATTAATGTATCAGACACGTTGTAAAAAAAATATTACCACACGGGTTTTGAAAAAAGAAATGTGCAAGCAGCAGCTGGGGAGTTAAAGGGGTTTTGTGAATCCGGGGAAGCAAGGGGAGGGGAAGCAACACAGGGAAGGTGTGTAACTTTGCATTTTGTGACGACGCACTGTTTGCATTTACAACGATGTCTGAGAAATGAGTATGAATTAACATCACAGAGCCAGGACCTAGCGCCCGGCTCCGATGAAAGCTGCTGCCCACAGTAACTGCTTGGGGAAGGGGGGAGTCCATTTTTTTTCTTAGTATTTTTTTCTTAGTAAAATTACTGCCAGAGAAATGACGACGAGTAAAAGGACTATTCAGAGTGTGCATGTCTACAGAGGCTTTAAAAATGCCAGCGGTCACTTTCCCGGAGCTCCCCTCCCTATGATTGTGTATGTGCATATATACGTCCATACATTTACATGCACGCACGCACAAACGCACACACATATCTTTTAAGTTTCCATGGAATTTGGAAACTAAGATTGCACGTTCACTATTACAGATTGTTAGAAACAGTCAGTCCTGTCCGTTCTGCGTCCTGTAAGCTGAGTAGCTAAGGTGAGCTTTCTGTGGGTCTGTATCGACCCCCCCTCCGACAAGAGGCGACCTAATCAGTATGGAGGTTACACATGGAATAGACTTCTTCCCTAACACAATCATTTTTCTTTCAAAAGGAGACTAAACAGAAGTCAGAGGCAGGTTGTGATCCATGACTGTAAATAATAGTTATAATAATATATTTTTAATGTACAGTTCACACATAAATGTCAATTTGTGAATACACTGGTAAGGACACGTTGATGGGGCTTCCAAAATGTGGCACATCCCACTGATGGCTCCAGCTTGCGAGTGGGCTCAGTTCTGTAATTGGAATGAAAGGAATTTTAACACTATTTAGACAAAGACTCAAAGGTAGTGTAAAGGGAAAGCTAGATTTGCTTAGCTGATTCATTATTATTATTTTAGTTTAGAGACTTATGGCAAATGTAATTTGTAATAAGGGTACTTAGGCAAGATTAAGGATTTCTTTGTGAAAAAAAGATAGCATATATTTGTGATCACTACTCACACTACAGTTCAAAGTTCTTAAGTAGTGGCTATTTCTAAAAACGCCTTTCACTTCGAGTCCCTGTCCCTTAAAGTCAGCCACCCAAGCCCCTCTGCTCCTTAATGTCCGGGGCCCAAACCTGCGAATTACATTGAACTGCCTTGTACGGTCCTATCAAAATACTTAATTGTTGCACAACTGTATTTTTCTCGCAAGTTGCATTCCTCATGAGATAATCACACTAACTCCATCCTGGATGTCTCTCTTATTTTGAGAATGTGTTTGCCTAAAACCTTTCATCTGATGTGTTTTATATAAGTGATATCTCCATTTCTGCTTCTTCAGGGGAGGCTGCAAATCAGGTTGGAATAGAATCAGAGAGGGGGGGAAATACCTCTGAAAGAGAGGAGAACACTGAACTTCTAGCACATGGAAGTAGGTTTACCATTAAGACTTTCGTTAAACAAAATTAAACGTGCATTCAGAGCCATATCCAAAACGGCACATAAAGGAAGGTTAAAATGTAGAGGGTATATACATGATCTTCATGTTCTTTGAAAAAGGAAAGAAGATAAGATGATAAACTGGCCACAACTCGTCAGGCCCAAGCACAACCTGTTTTCTTCAAAATAAGGCCTTCCTTCAGAGTTGCAATATTATCTTTTTTTTTTTTTTTTTAAAGAACCAAAACCAAAATAAAACAAAAGTCACCATGTTTGGCTGTATTTTCAAAACAGTGCTGGCTTTGTCTAATATTCTATTAGCCTTCTGGGGAAGTTGACTTCAAAAGTGCAAACTGTATGAATTTGTAACATTAGGTGCATCAGTTTGTGTCATTTTAAAATAGGTCAATGCTGTTAGCAAGGCTTTCCCGGTGATCTTTAGATTAGACCCCATGTACCACCTGTTGGGGGGGGGTAAATGCCAATAAATCAAAGTACAACCTTTATTTCATCAAGGCATTATTTTTCGCTTGCATTTCTGGCGCTAAGGTGATCTGAAATCATTACCAGCTTGTCTAAGTGGAGAAACCCTCTGCTAAATATTCAAAGTGAAATAGGATTTAACAGCACAGTTTTAAGCAGTTACGTACTTGGAGTTTGTAAGTAAAGGGATGGATTTTTCTTTTTCCTATTTAAGACAAATGACCTTCAAAGTTAAAACAAAAAAAAAAACCACAACTTTGATTTGTCCAAAGTGCTGATGTTAAATCTTATCAGGCCTTGCTCACAAGAAAATTATGGTGTGCAACCGAAGAAGGAAAAATAATCAAATGCACGCAAGAACTGTTTATCTTTACCATTAAACACATACGTGCCAAGCCCCCTGTACTATGCCTATGGGCTTGCCTCTTTTTTTTTCTCCAAGCCCTATGGGCTTGCTGCTGAATCAGAAGCTCAGGGCCAAGACCCTGGCTCTCTGGTTGGAATTTTTGTTTGTTTGTTTGTACGGAGGGCAATGATGGCTCAATTCATTTGAAAACTGATAACTTTTTTTTTTGGTGTGTGGGGGGGGGAGAGTTGGGAGGTCATAATTTACATTTATATTAAATCTTGCTAATAATTATTGAAAGGGACTGGCCTCCTCCTGCCTTACTAAACAGACTATGTTTCTCCCTGAATTATTGCGTCTCTATTCCTCCATTAATCCTTCCTGTGGAGAAAAGGATGCGTTTTACACTTCTAATGCAGTGTTGGGCCCAGTTAAACTGTACACTAAGAAACTTGAGTACAGAATCAAAAAAAAAATGCAGTTTATTATTGTAGATTATTCTTTCTCTTGATATAACCAGAATTGAAAATGAAAGAAAAGCACATAGGAACATCACGCGTGGTTAGTTAGTAACTCAAGATATAAAACAATTTTGCACAGCAAAATATGTAAAAAAAAAAAAAAGTAACTGACAAGATTTTTTTATATTTATTGTGGTAAGATTTACTTTTCATTTTTTTTTTAAAGACAGGATGTCAGTCCCTGAAAATAACATTTACTGATTATTGCCTTTAAAACTGTGGATTTTTTTAAGTTACAGAAAATCCAGTTCTGCACCACAATACAACTGTAAAAAAATCTGCATCATCTTAAAACTGTGCAGTAATGCCATTTTTATAACTGCATAAATTTTATTAGCGTTCTAAACAGTTTTGCAAATTTTTTTTTTTTTTGTATTATATGCTTGCAGGTTAAATCTTAGTGCAATTCAGTCCCAAATACTTTAATTTTGAAAAAAAAAAAAAAACATACATTTTGAATGTAAAATACCCCTACAGATATAAACAGGGGTGTTTCCCCTTTTAATACTTTGGTTTTCAATACAGTCAGTGGTATAGCAAAGACTACACATACCCAACTTATATTTAAGTTGCAAGCACATGCTGTATAAGCTACTTTTTTTTTAAACAGTCCCCTTGCAAACTCTACCCCCCTTAACATCACAACAATAAACAATTTAGTGCATCAATCTTTTAAAAAATCTACAGCTAAACAGACCTAACTCTTTCAAATTTATCTATAACATTCCTTTATCTGTAGCATACATTTTAACTGGGCTAACAGATTATAAAAACTAGAATTAAATTATATACTAGAAACCCATAGCATTCCACATTTGACAATGACCAAAAGCCAAAAAAAAAAAATTAATAATAATAATAAAAATAAAACAAACCAAAATAATGGGGCAGATTTCTTCTTTTAAAAAATAAATTTTAGACTGCTTTAGTCAACAGCACAAATTTAGTCCCCAAAGTGGGGTGTCATTCTTATTAAAAAACAAAGAGGTTTATTTTTTAATCTTTTTTTTTTTTTTTTTTGCCATGTTAATCGTTTAACCCATCCTGGCATCTTTTACAAGGAATGCCTTCAGTGCATTTACAACGGGAGGCTGAAGTTCTGAGTAACTCAAAGAAGTTTTGGAGCAGATGCAAACTTTCATGGGAAGAAGGTTCTAGGGTTGCACTTTTTTGTTCTGAACTCAAAAAGTCATGAGGCAATAAAACAAAAGTATGAATGCCATGCCATAAGTCTTCGAATGTCCATTTCCAAGCCAAAAGGAAAAAAAAAAAAAGAACAAAAAATAATTATACCATACATGTCCAGCATGCAGGCTTTTTTTTTTATTAATATAATGTCTCTTTTCCATAAAGTCTTTGAAACAGTTATAGTTCATTGTTGCTAAGACAAAGTAGCAAGCATAATAATGCATGAGATGAGAATGAGTTTTTTTAATGGCAGACTAAACTCTCAGATTTGGCATCATAAAGCCAAAACTCACAAGTCACACCCAGAAGGTTGATGCAGGCTTGATTGTGGCAGGTTCATGAGGATTTTTTTTTTTTCCTCTATTTTAGCATGACAGTGCTAAAAAATAAAACCCGATGAAACTCAGCACGCTGCAAGTCTATATAACATTTCACATTTTTTTTTTTTTTTCCTTTGCAAGCTCAATCTCACATGAAGAACTCAGGAGGGGGGGAAAAAAAAAACTTAGCTTTTTTTTTTTTTCTTTTATGTCAGAGTGGATGGGTGGAGAGGGAGTGAGGGTGGAGGTGGGGAAAAGGGCAACACAGCAAGCTCCAAAAAGTAAAATTTACAAAAAAAAAAAAAAAACCCCAATAATAATAAAAACAAAACACACACACACACAGAAAATGAACACCAGCTCCTGAACTGAAGAAGAAGAAGGAAAAAAAAAAAAAAAAAACCTATGTGTGAATGATGCAGGCTTCAAAAGATGAGCAATGCTCCACACGAAGAAGAACTCTGCTGGGATCTTTAAACATTGTGCATGTTGGGGTTGGGGAAGGGGGGGGGGAGTTTAAAAAACAAAAACAAAAACAAAAAAACAAAAACAAGCCAGCAAGTGAAGGGGAACTGCAGCTTGGCAATCCGTGAGCCGGTCAGACACCCAGTCCCTCCCCAACTTAAAAAAACAGCCGCCACCGCAACCACCAACTCCGAGCAGAGCGTGTGTGCGAGCGCGCGTGTGTGCGTGTGTGTGCACGCGTGTGCGCGTGTGTGCGCGTGCGGGGGCCACGGAGGAGGGCGATCTCGCAGGAGGGGCGGGGGCGGGGGCGCGGCCGGCTCCGGCCCCAGCGAGCCCGCGCCCGGGCGGGACCCCGCGGGGCGCCGGGCGGGCGGGCGGGCGGGCGCGCGGCGGCGAGCGGGGGTCGCGGGTCAGACTCACATGAAAAACTCGGGCGAGGACGGGTTGTCGCTGCTGGAGCCGTTTTCTCGGAAGCCGCTGCTCACCAGCTTCTCGTACTTCTCCTTGTAGGCGTCCCGCTCGCGCACCAGCCTGGAGATCTCCTGCTTGAGGTGGTCGACCTGCTGCAGCAGCTGGTTCTTCTCCGACTCCAGGACGTGTCTCTGCTGCACCCTCTTGAAGCGGCAGGACTGGGCATAGCCGCGGTTTTTCAGGGTCCGCCTCTTCTGCTTCAGCCGGATCACCTCCTCCTTGCTGACCCCGCGCAGCTGCCGGTTCAGCTCGCGCACCGACATGGTCACCAGCTGCTCGTCGGAGAAGCGGTCGTCGAAGTGCAGGCCGCCCGCGGCGTGGTGGGGGTGCAGGGCGCCCCCCGCCCCCGCCGCGCCCCCGCCGCCGCCGCCGCCGCCGCCGCCGCCGCCGCCGCCCCCGGCGCTGGCCGGGCCGCCGCCGCCCGCGCCCCCCGCGCCCCCGGCCGCCGCCGCCGCGCCGCCCGCGGCCCCGGGCGCCCCGGCCGTCGGGTGGTGGTGGTGGCCGGCGGCGTGGTGGTGGTGGTGGTGGTGGTAGTGCGGGCCCGCGCCGCTCTGCGCGGCGGCCGCGGCGATCACGGCGGACACCACGGCGGCGGCGGGGCCCATCTCCTCGCCGCCGCCGCCCAGGGGCGCGCCCGCGCCGGCCCCGGCCGCCGAGCCCAGCGGCGGCGCCCCGCGCGCGTAGCCATCGAAGCCGCCCTGGAGCTGGTGGCTGCTGCTGATGAGCGCCTCGACCGCGTCCTCGGGGCTGAAGCCCAGCGCCTCGGGGTTGAGCTGCTGCGGGTAGCCGGTCATCCAGTAGTAGTCTTCCAGGTGCGCCTTCTGCTCGCTGCCCGAGCCCGGGCTGGGCGCCGAGAAGCTGGGGGACGGGGGCACCGAGCTGCACGGCGTGCTCATGGGGGTGGACGACAGCGAGCCCCCGGCGATGAGACGGCCGCACTGGCTGATGATGCGGTCGGTCTCCACCGGCTCCTTTTTCACTTCAAACTTCATCAGATCGAAGTCATTAACATATTCCATGGCCAGGGGACTGGTGGGCAGGTCGGAGTTGCTCATCGCCAGTTCTGATGCCATCCTCCGGCCGCCGCCGCCGCCGCTCCGCCAGAGGGGCTGCAGGAGAGGGGCCAGCGGGCTGGGCTGGGTGGCCAGCGGGTGAGCCAGCTTGCCGGGCTGGGGCGCTTCTAGCTCGCGCGGCGGCGGCTGGCCGAAGCCTCCGAGCGCTCACACCCCCCGCCCTGCCCGCGCCCCCCGCGCCCGCCCTCCCTCCCCCCGCTCACGCCAATGTGCTCGGGCGCTGCTCGCTGCTCGCTCGCTCGCTCGCTCGCCCCGGCCCCTCCTCGCCTGCTCGCCTCCTGGCGCGCGGAGCCGGCGGCTTCAGGCTCGGGAAGGTCCTCCGCGGGGTGCGGCGGCGGCGAAGCAGCAGCAGCCGGAGGCGCCCGGCCCGGTGCGCGGCGTCCCCCGCTCGGCGCTCCGCTGCGCGCTTGGCATAAGGAGGGCGCGCCGAGCCGGCCGGGCTGCAGGCGGGGCGCGCGCGGCGGTCGCTTCGCTCCGGGCCCGAGCCGAGCCGCGGCGGGCGGCGGGCTGTCCGGGAGGCGCGGGCCTTGGCCCGGGGCAGTTAACACTTCATGCTTCTCGCCTCCTCTTCTGCCTGGCTCTTTTTATTATTATTAATTTTTTTTTTTCTTTCCGCTTTCTCTCTCCCTGGCGCGCTCTTTCCTCCGTGCAAAGTGCAAGGCAGAGGTGCAGCCCGGCTGGAGACCAGGGAGGGGGGAGTTGAGTTCTTTCTTGCCTTTTTTTTTTTTTTTTTTTTTTAAAGCAAAATAGCAAAGTCCTGGGGAAAAGGCGAGGCAGAAAGCAAAAGGGGGAGACCGAGCCGACGAGCAGCCCGAGCTACAGCTCGAAGATGAAAAAAGATTTTAAAGCCTCTGATCCAGCAAGAAGAGTTTAAAGCAATTGCTGAGTTTTATAAGCACTTGTGACGTCAGGTCCAAATGGGAAATTGACTGGTACTCGGGACCAATGGGAGGCGCCGAGAGCTGCCGCGATTAGCATAATAGTATAGAAACAAGGAAACTTTTCCGAGCTGTCAATCAGGGCCCAATCAGCTGACTGTCAGCTGGGACGGGCTGGCTTAACCCTTCCGGCGCCGCAGCCTCCCTCGAAGGAGCAAAGCCTGGCGCAAAGTTTGCCGCAAGAGGGGAAGGACTTTTCCAGAAGGGCCACGGGCACCTGGGAGGACCGGGAGGAAGGTTCGCTCCCCTTCGCAGCGCGAGAGGGGCCTGCCTGCCCGCCGGAGCCCCGGCTCGCCCGCCACTCACCGCTGGGACCGGCCTGACTCCCTTCCCCTGCTCGCTCACTTTTGCCCTGGACTGTGAATCCGCTTGGCAGTTTTCCCTCCTCGCCCCACTTCTGGTACCCAGGTGTCTGCCAGGGGGTCCCGTCCTTCCCCGAGCCTGGCTGGGCTGGGGCTAAAACTTGGCCCAACTCTTTGTCCCCCTCCCCGGGGCCCGCGCGCAGGGAGGTGCAGGGGTCCTGCCGCGCGCTCGAGGCCGCCCAGCCGCGCGCCGGCAAGGTGGGGGGCAGAAAGGACGCACGGCTTGGAGTCCGCCGGGAGAAAAAGCCCGTTTTATCACCGTCTTATAAAGGAGGTGAAATCAGTTGTTCAGGGGCCATTCCGCGCCGGGACTAGCTGCCCGTTGGCTTGGTGTGCCCTTGAGGGAGCAACCGCCTAAGCTAGTTAACTCCGGGAAAGCTTCCGACTCCGGCCCAAGTTTGGCTTTTGAGAGTCTCTCTCTCTCTCTCTCTCTCTCTCTCTCTCTCTCTCTCTCTCTCTCTCTCTCTCTCACACACACACACACACACACACACACATACACACCCGCGCGCGCACCCTCTTAGGAAATCTGACCCCTGTTTATCAGGGTCCCGCGCGCACTGCGCACTTTTACATTTCACTTAATTATTTCACATTCGATGATGGCAAGGAACAAGGGGGGAAAACAACACCCAGCTCCCCTCGAAGGGTTAAATTTTAATCTGCGGTTTCTCGGACAAGCCCGGAAACCCAGAGTGGGGGTGGGGTGGGGGGTGGGGGGGTTGTTTCTCCCCCTCCCTGTTGCAGATGCTAATAACTATTCGATTTTCCAGATCGGTTTGTTTAAAGCTTATGCAAAAAAAAAAAAAAAAAAAGAAGAAAAAGAAAAAGAAAAATGAAGGAAAAGAAAAGAAAAAAGAAAGGACAGACAACTGTTTCTAAGATTTTAAAGCGATAGGCGAGTCGGAGAAGCCGAGATTGATTTGGGGAACAGCAAGAGCGAAGCCGACCCAGCATCTGGAACACGAGACTGCCTGCTTGGATGTTGGACTGTTGATTCCTCTACTTCATGAAACGCATTTGGTGTTAATTATATTTATTTTACTTTATGGGAGGGGGAGATGATAGGAGGGTGCATTTAAAAAAAAAATTCTGAAAAGCCTGCAACTGGATCGAAGAGTGAAAACTATTGTTGGACCGAGTTGGTTTTTACCTCAACAGCGCCACCTTTCGGCAAAGGTCAGTTGAAATGGATCCGTGTCCAATTTTGTGACAAAGTGAAAAGAAGCTGGTTTCCCAAGGTGGGAGGAGGAAAAAAGGCACAGAAAGTTAGTCTGACTTCAGTGAGAAAACCCGACCTTGTAGGACAGGGGGGCTGGAAATAGTGCAGGCAGGTGCGGGAGTAATTTTGTCCGCACTGCCCCATTTGTCAACAGAAGCCAGGGGACACTCTGCCTTAGCTTGTAATTCTGACAGATTTTTGCAAGTGGATCCCATGGAACAGGGCCCCAGGCCCTTAAAAAAGTACCAGGATGGATTTTCAACGAGCTTTATGGCAATATCAATAGAATTAAAGTTACTTGTAATTCAGTGATAAATGAGATGTCTCTAGTAAGTAAGATTAAGTGCAGTGCTATAAAGTTGTTTATCTGAAAAGTAATTCTCAGAAAACCTGACTTCTGACACTTAGTCATATATTAAGCCAGCTTCTTGAACACTGCACTTCAGGACACTCTCACCCACCCCCGGCATACTTTACTATTTATAAGGAGACCTGAGGTGTCAGTCATTGGCTTCATACAGCAGATTAGATTTGTGTTAATTTCTTTGATACTGGCATTTCTTCAGGTTCAGCAAACCTGGCCTTCCTAATGAGAGAGACCTACCCAAAAGGTTTGCAGGCACATCATAACCCTAAAAGATCAGCACTGTTGGTACTTTCCAGAACAGCACTTTTTCTTTTCATCATTACTGCAGAGAAGCTCTTTATAAGGGTAGTTTTGGTTTTATGAGAGTACTTCGTTGGGGTGGAATGAATTATGTCTATTACCAGTGCAGGGAAGAAAGTGTGACAATTATGTCAATATTTATGCAACTTAACAGAATCCCCTTGCTTTCATCCTCTTAAACAATATTTTACCTAATAATGAAATTAGGGATTACAGTGTCTATATCCAGAGGAAAAGCCATGTGTAAATTACGTAAACATATTATGTCATTTAGCATTGTCCACGGTAATAGTTTTCTAAGCTTTTTATTATCATTAGCCACAAATGTCTTAAGTTTGTTTGTAATGTAAAATATGAATTTAAGTGTATTTAGGAAGAATTCATTTTTTAATTCATGATGGCAGTTCTTTTATCCTTTTGCATCACTTTGTTGTTAAAACCTTGATGATATGACCCCTGCCCCTCATGGAAATATTTTTGGCCGGCAACACTGAAATTGCTACATTTCTAAACTACATTTATGAACGAAATTTGCTAACAGTAAAGACCATGCTATATAGATTCATGGTCATGCACCTAATTGTTGCAATTATATATCATTTCTAGAAATTAAATGCCCATGTTTGGGAAGCTCAGTGTATTATTAACTGCACTTTTTTTTTTTTTTTGGTGTATTTTTGTACACTGCTGTCGAGCGGTGGTATTTTTCTCATTGCAGTCTTTTATAGGCTCCCATTTTCTCTTAAAAAAAAAAAAAAGAGGATCTGGCGTTTTTTTAGATGTGTAGGAATAATGCTCTCAGGCTTATCACTTAATTCTCATTTCTGTCCTTTTTACTTTATTATTTAGTGATTCACAGGGGTGTCTAAACATTTACAGTCCTCTGTTAAGAGTGTTTCTTTTATAACAATTGAGCTCTCTCATTTTAATTAGTACTATTCAGGTTTTGATTCTCCACAATTACAGCAGGCCACATTTCTTTAGACTTCTTTGCTAACATGGTTTGTTCCACACTTTGCTCCAAGCCAATCTAATCCAAATACAATATGAACTGTGTTTTCTTACTGCTTAATATCCCCTTGCTATATATACTCTAGTAATCTCTGTAGAACAATATAGAGTAATTTAGAAACCATGCATTTGTCATTATTGACCAATTCAAACCAGAAGCATTAAAGTTTCTGAAAGCAGAGAATATTTATAGAAGATTTGGGGGGGGGAGGGTGAGGAGGACATGGGTCAAATCATGCAGAAGGTTGTGAAACCTGACATCAAAAACACAATTATAGTTTCATGTCAGTACATACAAAATGACTTCATGCAAAAAGAAAAAAAAAGTTCATGTCCAGATTACAATGATTAAGAGCTAAAAAGAATGTATTTTTCCTGATTGTGAGTTACACCAACTCAGGTATATCATGTTGGAGTCAGACATATATAATCTGAAAAGAACAAGATGCATCAAGTGCAGTGTCTGAACTCGTTTATCTGTGAGCCGATTTTACGATGCAGAACTAAACCAGAGTTCACTAAATTTTCCTATGAAACCAACTAAATTGATTTGAGGAAAGAGTTGTTCAGAGTCACTGAATGATAAGGCATATACTGTTCTTGGGTTGAATGTTAGATAAATCCTTTTAACAGTCTTTAGTTAGCAGGGTAAGTAAATCAGAAATCACGGTTAGCAGATTCATGGAAGAAAATTAATAGAATCAGACGAGATAATCTGATCAGGGCAAAATTGCTGAGGAAACAGTCTTGCCTCATATTGGAGAATGTGAAACAACAGTCTGATTACTAGGAGTCGTTATGAATAGGTGAATTATGTGCTAAATAATCATCACAGTAATTCAGCATTTATTAATTCTTTTCTCTTTAAGCAATTCACAGTTGTAAGTTAAAGCCGCTCTCTCTTTGAAGACACATCTTTTATAATTTTTATTAGAGGTAATTTATTATTTGCATTACCTGTATTTACTTCATAATTGAACATTTTGCATTCAAATTTATGTAATGCATTATGCTTGAGAATATATTTCTGCCTGATTAGCATAAATAGTCACTTACCTCATGAATTACTAACAAAGTTTATCTTAAAATATAGGTTTTTTTATTAAGTGGAACACAAACATATGTACAATAAATTCTGATTTTCCTGTGCAGTTGGAGAACAAGCACATTTAGTTTCGGGGAAGCTGGGCTGCAAGGTGATGGGTGGGATCATGAGAAAGCCAAACATAAGACAAATGAGATCTGTAGGCTTCTCTCAGGGATATCATTTAGACGGGGATGCACGCTTGGGGTACAGTAGGGGGGAAATGCAGAAGGCACTAGGCTCTTTGGACTGTTTACGAGATGGTCTCTATATGGAATGTGGATTCTGACCAAATCTATAAGTTGTTACCTATAGCTTTGTGAAAGGACCATGATAGCAAGTGAAAGCATTAAGAGAGTTCGGGGTTTTGTTTATTTTATGTGTATGTTGCTTGTTTATGTATATTTTGGTTCTATGTTGTGAGTTCTACCTTTGAACACAATGCACAACGTTTCATAAAATTTTTGTTTTGCCTCAGAGATAGACAAACCCCAGGTGTTTTCTCAAGTAAGAATTCCTGTGACCATCTCCCCAAATTTGCTGCAGCTCTCCTCCCCTTCCTTCAACAAAGACACCTAACGTGCGTGGCCTTGCAGACAGGTATTCAATAAACAGTTTTGTGCGTTCTCGCACGTTTGAACAAAAGGACTTCTTTTGGCTTGAAGCAATAGAGATAAAAAGCGATGAGACCTGTGTCCTCACTCTGCCATTCCTTATCAACAGCTTTCCATGCTTTTCTCTTTTCCCCTCTTTTTTTCTCAGGGCATAGACATCTCTTTAGATTTTTCTTTCCCTTCCATTAGGAACTGCTTATGATTTGCACTTCCTTTGTTATCTCTTTCGGTCCTATTCACAGCTTGTACCCGTGAGGAAACTTGTCTCAAAATCATTCAATCCTTCAAATATTTTTGTTGTGCAGACATCAGAACTGATTTAAAACAACAGCAACAAAATCCAGGACTTAAAAAGGGACCTGATATTGAAACCAGGCTTTTGCAGGCTGTGTCTTTTACGCAGGGTAACTCGGAGGGCAGGCTGTCCCTGGTGCTAGCTAGCTCGGCAAAGTTTCTCTCACTCTCCTGCCTACTCCTTGGGTGAGGTGACCCAGAAGCATTTAGCAACCCTTTGACCTGGGACATGGAACCTCGGTTCTAGAAAACGACCAAGCTTAAATGCACGTGTAATTACTTGAAAGTGTGTACACATGCAGACGATTTCTGACTGTGTGGATACTTCACAGGGAGTTTGGGGGGGTGCTGAGAAAAGGGTCACTTGTGGTCTTGGTTTACACCTTAGTTCTTGGTTGCATAATGGGTTCTATTGAGGTTTCTCAGGTGCTATTTGGTTTATTTAAAAAACAACATGTCCAGTGCTACCCTCATGGCATCATCCATCATGAGTGTTCTGGATCAGGCAAGAAACAGAATTCGGTTAACTCTCTCGCCCACCATCATCATCAAGTAAAAATTAAGTCAAGTTGATAAGCTTTCTGCTAGGATTGATTATTACTTCATAGTTTTACAACAGTGATACGTGCTGTTTGTTAAATATGAACATTTGGACAAGACACAAATAGGAAGCTATCACACCAAAGAACTACTATTTCTCATCAACACCCCAACCCCTTAATCCTAGTCTCAGGTCCTAGGTGCTACTTATAAAAACTGGGGTGCATGTCTTAGCGGAGGTGGGGCTAGAGATTTGACCTTAACACCTTCCTTCCAACCAACGTATGAATCAGCATCTGTTTTAAAACTGTCTGACTGGCCTGTGGGTTGACAGCGTGCCGGGCCAATTGGACTTTACCTGTCATGGCAGACACAATCCTTAAGGCCTATGATACTATTCGGGGCCTAGAAAACATTTTAGTTTATTTTAAAATCAGAAGAAATTATTATAACCCAACATGGATTCTATCTATTATTCAACACAGTATTATATATAGTTATGTATATAAAGTTTATGGAAGAGGGGGCCATGGAAACCAAAGTGTCCAGTACCCACAGAAGTCCAAATGTGGTCCCAACAACAAACACTTGACCATGCTGGTGGCAGGGGGCTAGCTACCTATCAGTTTTATCTTCCACCCTGTCCTGTATCTCCTCACAGTTCTTAAGGTGGTCAGGAAAGCTTGCTGTTCGTTAGTATAATATGAAGTCCTTCTAAACATGAGTCCTGATTTCATATACTCATGTGTAATGAATCCTTACATCCTCAAGGTTTCCAGGAAATAGAAGAAGACATTACACCTCTCTGCTTTTGTTTTTCATTCTAAATATGGTGCCTACAGTACTTCCACATATGCCTGTATTTCAAGTAACCTGGCCTCATGGTTGCTGATTCCCAGAGGGACCCCCCCTGGAGACTGCTCCCTCTGAAGTTATAGGGCCCAGAACTGAATCCGGAAGCCCAGGTAGGTGCTTGTCATCACAGAGCAGGCACGGCCCTCCGCCTCCTGCAGCCGCAGTCTGCCTGCCCCTATTCAGACTATAATTTCACAAGCCTCTCCTGCAGACACCTAACACCCGTGACTCATCGCGCCGGCCCCAGGCCTTTTCTTCTCACATTTCCCCCGCCCTCCATTTGTGTGCTTATGTTTTTGAACCCGAGCACAAAAACGTGCAGCAATCCCCAGCAGGCTTCACCTCATTAGACTGAGCCTGTTCCCTGCTTGTCAAAGCCTCTTTGGATCTAGAATGTGCCATCGATGAGTTTTAATTTGCTTCCCAGCTTTGCGCCAGTGACAAATGAAATTGATGTGCTTTTTATATGACTTACCCTCTCTGAAGCACATCCCTCATCTGCAAAATGGAATACTGTCAGAATTAGAGATTGTGCCGGTGAAGCATATCCCATGGTGCAAACCGTGGAGGAGCTGACCGGCGCCCTGCGGCATTTCCTCTGGTCCCTCTGAGGTGTGGACTACAACATCGAAAGGGACAGAGCCCTGTGCCACCTGGTCCTGTCTGTCCCAGCCTCCAATCATTACAGTGGTGACCCACTGGATCATTCAGGTCCCCTAGTGGACGTTTTAATTGAATGGGTCTACAACATTACTAATCATCAGGGTAAAGCAAATAAAAACCACAGTGAGCTATCACTTTAAACATATTAGGATGGCTATTATCAAAAAGACAAAAGATAGCAAGTATTGGCAAGGATGCGGGGGGGGGGGGGAAGACCCTTGTACTCTGTTGTTGAGAATGTAAATGGGACTGCTGGGTCTTTTTCTAGTTTTAGTTATTTAAGAAATCAAGGCTGAGTAAATATCCAAAGCACAAGAAATCAGCATCTCAAGGGAATGCCTGCATTCTCAGATTCACAAATGCATTGTTCAAAATAGTCTGGATACAGAAATGACTTAAGTGCCCATTCGCACAGATCAAAGTACAACATACATGCAATGGAGTATTACTTAACCTCGGGAGAGAAGGAAGTCTGCCACTGAAACAAAAGGGATCAACCTGGAGGACATGAGCTGAGCAAAACATGCCAGACACCAACAGACAGAAGCTGCTTATCCCACTTAGATGTGGAATCTAAAAAACTCAAACTCAATGAAGCAGAGAGCAGAATGGTTGACATCCGGGACTAGGGGACAGGGAGTGGGGAGACGCTGATGAGATGCTATGATGTTTTAGTTATGCAGGATAAATTCTAGGGTCTAATGTCCTTCAGGGCGACTACAGTTACTAGTACTATGTTGTACACTTGTCATTTGCCAAGATCTTGGTGTTCTTCACATGTATATCTATACACACATACAGAGAAAGCATTAACTCTGAGGTTATGCAGGTGTTAACTAGCTTGATTGTGATAATATCTCACATTGTGCACATTAAACATCACATGTATCGTGTTATATACCTTCAAGATGATTATTTGTCAATTATATCCTAATAAAGCTGAAAAAACCCTGAATCTGCCTATTAGGTAATTGTTGTAATTTTACACACAATTATCTCTTCTAGATGTGCTTAAATGTATGTCTAATCAATTCCAAAGTAACCCCCCCCCTTTTTTTATGGTCTAGGCAAGGTTCCCTATTGAAGAGGACAGATTACTTAGATACCTAAGTATCTACCTGCCCTGATCTTTGTAAACTTTTGACTTGTCAAAATACATGGTGGTTGTGCAAAGTTGGGACCTCAGAGACTAAAAAAAAAAATAGATATAACCTAGAGAAACAAAGCTACAAAGCACAAACTTGAGATCAGTTCTTCCCTTTTTGGTTTTCCTCTGGTTTGAATCACCTTCTTTCCTTCCATTTCCTGATGCCAGTTTTGAAGCTGGGAGGGCTCCCAGGAGTTTTCTTCAACAGAAGAGTTCAGAATTTTCTCTGTCCACCTTTGAGCAGTGTCAGGTTCCCCATGGTCTCTCCTGAAAGGAGCTAAATGTGCAGGCTTTTGAAAAACCTAGCCTTTGTGCCCATGTTGCCCCTTTTAGAGAAACCTGGGCCTGAGAGCAGGAAGAAGCCCATGAGTTATTTATGACCTGCTGGCTGTGGGCTGTGTCCTGCCTGGGAGCTTGGTGCTGGCTGTTTCAGCAGACCCAGCCCAGGTGATCAGGACTCAGGAGGAATGACAGGACTCCTCAGGCACACATCCCTAACTCATGCATGTGATCAAGGCCCAGCAAAGAGCTACTGAGTAGGGAGCATGGTGTGGGCGCTGGCAAGGTGCGTTGGGAGCAGATGGGCCGGCCCAGAGACAGCCTCTGAAATCAGTGCCTGGCTCTTCTGCTGATTCACCCTTGGCCTCAGAAAAGATCTTCACTGTCTTCCTTCAACTTAATTTTGAGGCTGCAGAAGGACTGTGCTCTATGAAGAGGTTTCAAAAAATCTGGATTGCATGGACAGAATGTTCTCAGCTGCTTGAGGCTGAACATAGGTAGGTGAACATGCACAAGACAGCCACCAACACGGATGGCTGATGTCCTGGGCTGGTGACCAGCACCCAGCATTCTAATGGCAAAGTCAGATTATCTTTGGGGGGGCGGTGTTCAAATGGGCAGGGCCAAACCCACTTGCAACTCCAGGCCAGAGGAGGTTTTGGTTTTAGGTTAATATTGTTTACAACCTTTGAAGGCAGGGCAGTGAAGAAGCAGAACATAGGTTTCCGAAGTCACTGGGAAAGGACACCTCCCCAGGATATATGCATTTTGACACCAGGCCAGCAAGGGCATCATTCCTACTCCGATCCAGGTGTGAATCTTGGGCAAGTGGCCCCCATCTCTTCATGCACCAAAGGTGGAGAGGGTTTCTGTGTATACTGAGAGCTTGTCAGGTGTCAGCGTGGCCCCAGGTGAGTGCTCACAGGACATGATCAGCCAGCCATGCCACAGACCATGCTGGCATCAGCACAAGCTGAGTCCACTGATGGGGCCTCAGGCAGGCCAGGGACTGTGGACCTTTTCCCCTTCTTCTGTCTTTTTTTTTTTTTAAAGATTTATTTATTTATTTATACAAGCACTGGGTACAGTCAGAAGCACGGGAGGGTGAGAGAATTCACCAGAGCCAGAGCGGGGAACAGAACAGGCAGAGTGATGAAATACACTGCTGAGGGGAGCAGCGGGTACAGCAGGAGAGGTCTGTCGCGCCATGTGGGAGCCTTGCCAGGGGCCGGGGATCGAACTGGCGCTGCAGAGGCTGTGGGCAGCTTCGCAGCCCAGTGCTCAACCACTGCGCCACCAGGGTGTCTTTTTTGTTCCTGTCTTAAAGTCACACTTAACCCCTGAACCTTGCATTGTTCTTCTTTCTTTCTTCCTTTTTGAGTCTCTGCAAGATTTCAGTTCCTGGAGCTCCACCCCTCCCCATCTCCTTCACCCTCTGTCATCTCTCCTGGCTGATTCTGACTCTTCCTCAGGTATTGGGCTTCCTCTTAAAAGACTGACTTACTTCCCCAAGGGAGGTGAGGTGTCCAGTCTCTTCACTCAGTGCTTTAAAGTTCTCGTGGCACCATGTCTGCTCCTCAGCCTACCCTGTGAGCATTATGAAGCCAGGGTGTCATCTCTCATCTGTCTCCTTCACTGACTATAGAGCTTGGCACTCAACAGGTATTTGATACATGTTCGTTAAAATAATAAAGCTAACACTCAAATTCCTCTCCCCTTTCTGAAGTTCTAGCTCACCCAGAATGTTCTTGCCAAGCATCCCAGAAAACAGGGCTTTCACAGGGACTGGGCGGCTGGCTGCTCTGTTGCAACATAGACGTTCTTCACCTCTCACTCCTCACTGCTCCAACTGGCCCATCCCTCAATTACCAGGATGCTGCTTATCTTCCTCCTTCATTAGCCTCTATCTTCCCAACATGCAACCATGACGGAAAACATGGTTGAGATGGGCGGGCCCCGGAGTGAAGTTAGATACTCACAAATCTTGCTGGGATGAAATTTCAGATTAATGGAGGTATGCCATTGAATACCCGGGTATAAGCAAGGTGGGCTGTTACATTCCAGAACTACTGCCTTTGCTGAAGAGGGCCCTGTTCCAGTCATGAGTCATAGCAGCTTCCCTTGGGTCTGACGTTCCATGGGTGCTAATCTGTAATTTTCTAATAATAATCCCAGCCTGCCCCCATTTTCACAGGCCCAAGTCTGGCTCACTCATTTAAGGCACAGCTCATGTGTAGGCTGCAGGCAAGCCTCTGAGCCCAGTGACTGGCAGCTACTAAGTATTTAATAAAGGTTAGTGGTCAGAAGAATACCACGCTCTCCAGCTTCTAGCCTTTCTTTGTAGGTCCCCCCAGTTGTAGCTTGATCTTTCTCTGGAACCTTCCATAGCTTTGGGGAGCAGCATGTTATAGTCATCAGGCAGAACAGGGGTCCAGTTGGGGTTCTGCGATTATTCGTTGTGTGATCGTGTTCTCCATATACTCCCAGTCTTCACCATATAATGGAGTACCAATTACCTTCTTGGAATGGTAGGTGGAAAAAGTCTGAGCTCAATTGGCTTAAGCAAAAAGGTAGCTCATTAGGCCATATGACCCAAAGGTGCATGGAAAGAGCTGGTTCAGGCCTGGCTGGGCACAACAGTCACAAGATATCATTGGGATTGGTATCCCTTCACCCACTGTATCTGCATTCAGTGTGTAGACGCCACACTGGGGATCCCCGAAGAGCATGACGTAGTTCTAACTCACCTCGAGGCAGGTCCAATGGACGTTAAGAGGGCAAATCAAGCTGTGGTGGGTGGGCGTGGACTTGGTCTGGATCCTTTTGATGGGCTCCATCTACCTCTGGACCAATGCTGAAGCAGGCTAATTGACTCAGACTGAAACTGGCTGGTAAGGGGACCTGGTGAATTCTGTGAGTCTGAGTGACTACACAGTGCCCACCATCAAATACTAGTACTTATAGCCAAAACACACCTGCCAGTCACCCAAGTCTTCTCAGTTTTTTTAATTAGATTTATTTATTTTCTTATAGTGTTAATTTTTAGATAGTATTTGATTCCTCCCTCAGGTGTAGTCCCCGTAGTTCTCCCATCACCTCAGTCCCTTGTGCTCATCCTGCCCGTTTTAACTCCTTGTCACTTCCCCTCCCCTGCTGTGTGCCTCAGATTTGTTCTTGGTTTTAATTCAGTGGATCTTCATGATAGCCCTCTGAGATATGTCCTGCTATTATTTCCATTTGATGAGGAGGAAGCTAAGGTACAGAGATATTAAAGGAGATTGTCTAAGGTCACTTGGCTGATAAATGGCAGAGGTATAAATCCAGGGGTGACTGCAAAGTTTACACTCATTTCTAACCATTTTCCCTTATTATCTATTGTAAGAGGGAGGCAGACAAGAAACAGACATATAAATATGTATTATACTATAATATATAACTAATATAATACAGTATAGGGTAGTATACTGTATGCTATATACCATAGTATAATATGCTATCTAGTAGCATTATAGAGTGCAGTGTGAATCCTTCTGTCTAAGAAACCTGTTTCTGTCATCGCAACATCATCATTACATCCTGTGCTTGTTTCGGTCACACAAGAAGAGCAAATGATTCAAAGGACAATGTTTGAGAGAAGATCGGGTGAGCTGGAATTTCTAGACCTACAGCTCTGTGGCTTCCAAATGGTGGTGGGTGTTTAAAGATGTTAGGCTATGTCCCTAAGACTATCTTACTGGACACTTTAGGTGGAAAAATCCTGAGGAAACCTTTTTACAGACAAGTGGAGAAGGAGTTGAGTGGCAAATACAAATAATACAAAGCTTTTATGTGTAATCTCCCTACTGCTTTAAAAAAATGCCTTTGACATTTTAAAAAATTTCCATAACTATAGCCACATTGGTGTGTTTAGGCCGCTTTTGAGTGTTGCAGCAAAGTGAAGATTTTGTGTTTGATTTAATGATGAAGCATGCTCCTCTGCTGACCTTCTCAAAACATAGGTATCAAGGCAAATAACAAAGTTGGCTTTCCTCAGGTCACTCCTGCCTCCCACTATGCAGCCCAGTATTATGAGAGTGATTTCATCAAAACGTAAGAGCAGTGATAATAATGTTCCTGAAATTATGTTTACAACTGCAGTCAGATGGTTAATGGAGCCCTTCCCTCTACCATCCAGGTGTCATGATTTCGGTCATTAAAATCACACCCACCAGGTCCAACCACTATGGACAGCTGTGTGGAGATTTCTTGACCTACTAAACATAGAGCTTCCATATGATCCAGCAATTCCACTCCTAGGTATTTACCCAAAGGACACAGAAACATCAATTCCAAAGAACACCTGCACCCCTATGTTTATAGCAGCACTGTTTACAATAGCTAAGCTTTGGAAACAACCCAAATGCCCCAAAATAGATGACTGGCTCAAGAAGATGTAGTACATATACACCATGGAATATTATTTAGCCTTCAAAAAAGATAAACACATGCAATCAGCAGCAACATGGATGGTGCTGGAAGGGATCATGCTCAGCAAAATAAGCCAGAAAGAAAAAGAAAAATACCGGATGGTCTCACTCATAGCAGGAATCTAAAAAAACTTAAATAAGGGACCAGGAAAAAGAATAACTATAAGAAGGAAAATATCAAAATCAACAAACAACTATGACCCAGAGACACTCTATGGGGGGTGGAGGGCGGGGAAAGGAGGGCTTGGGGTCAAAATAAGGGGGTTGTAATTGTATGGGGAATATAAAAATAAAATTTAAATAAAAATAAATAAAATAAAATAAAATCACACCCACCAACTTTATTGGAACCAGTCAGAAAAGTCTGTTTCCAGAAACTGCCTGCACCCAATGTAGCTGCAGTGCTGGTCCTTCTTAACCACTGCACAATCCCTGCATTTTCTTGGTTCTGGAATCACTTCCCAAACTTGAGCACCAATGTGAGAATGCTGTCCATTCTGTGTCACAGGGAGGAAAGGCTTGGTTTAACGTGACACAATGGAGGAGTCAGAATTCCAGAGTCTAACTCCAGGATGCACATCCTCTCATTTCCAATAGCACTGGAGTGGTTTGTAGTCATGTAGCAGTGATTATGATAATGACAACAACAGCAAACTACCAGTTTATAAGAGACAGGGAGGAGAAAGGATGCAGATTCCACAGAAGAAGTAATACTGAAATCCAGAATGTGGGAAATTATGCAAGACAAACAACTAGATGCAAAAGAAAGAAAGAAGAAGGGACTGTTATAGATGAAAACAGACTTTCTTTTAGATCTGAACGAAGTGGCTGGAACCCAGAGTGGCAATATGCTGGTGGGAGGACTGGCTTGCAGGGAACAGGGACTGTCCACACTGTCCTCCCTTCCCCACACCCCACCACTCATCCTGGCTGAATTGGACCTGGGAGATGGCCCTCTTCAGGAGGCTGCCTTTGGCTGCCTTTCATAGTCAGGGTTCAGAACACTTCCATCCCAAGATGCCTTCCGGGTAACCTTCTGTAATTGTCTTTGTACTTGTTCAAGTCCCTCATGATTCTATGCACACTTGGCTGAGGGGTCTTATGTTTCATCCCTATGTCCTGGTTAAAGCTAGTTCCAAGGAAGGGTGAGGGATGCCCCAGAATCCTCAAACCTGTTCACTCTAAATAGATTTTGACATTCGCCACATCAAGACAAAAATACTCTAGTGTATAAGACCTTTAATGGAAAGGAACTTTAATTAGTGTGTAACAACGGCAAGACAAGGAATATAGTGTCCACATCAAGCACCCAAAGTTACTCATCCCCTATGGGTAAATGTCCAGCCAAACAGGGTTGGCCCACAGCAGGGTCACTGAGGCCTGAAAGCCTGCCTCAAGTCTAAGGCACCTTCTGGTGGGGACCCCTAGGAAAGGGGCAGAAGAGGCCCAGCACATCTGGGACAGAAGGAGCAAAATCAAGAGAAAAGCTGCCAGTGTTAACCTCCCTACAAGTTTCTCACCCACATCTGTTTCATCCAGTCTAGGACCAAAAAGCAAGCAGTGTCTTCACATGTCTTGCTGCTCCATGTGCCTCCTCCAGGTCTCCTTCTTGCTTACCATCCTTCCTTCCTGCCCCCAGTCTCCTCTCCAATTTCTTCTCCTCCCTGCTAAGCTCCACCCTCTCTTGGGTGTGGCTGGAAACTTGGAACAACCCCCTTTCCCTGGGGACCACCCTGTTACAAAACCAGCATCTAGGTGGTCCTCCATGAATGCTTGCAGAGTAGAGTACATACAAATTCTATTACAGAAAGAGACCAGGCCATTCAGAATACTTTCACAAAAGTTTTGGCCATGTGACAGAGAAAACACCCCGAGACACAAAGCCCTATTGTAATATTTTTTTCTCCTAGAGGATTGTGATGATCCCACAGGTCTATGACGTCACACTGCCTTCAAAAGTCACCTGCACAGGTGATTCAAACAGAAATTTACACCAAGGGAGAAACAGATATCTCTGTGAAATGAACATGGAGACTGCACTTTTATTCTCTGGTCTAGTGTGTTTCATTTTGTATTCTCTTTCTATGAAAATAGGGGCTCTGAGGTCAACATACTTGAAAAGTAACTTGTGATGACTCAGGCCATGGGGATGCATCAGGCCCAATGAGAGATGTGACTTGGGCAGGAAATAAAGGCATACTTAGCAAGCCTTGGGATTTACTCCCTTTATACAACCTCACAGCAGACTTGGAAGGAGGTAAATTTTCTTTCACTGACTCCCTACTTTTGGATTTCATCCTACTAATGGCGAAATTTTCAGAAAATGTCTTAGTAGAAATCTTCAGATTACACCAAGTACCCAGTTATAGTTTTACTGATACATGAAGATGCCTGTAAGGAGTCTTCAGAATCCTAAAGTTTGGATGAGTGAAAACACATCTATAGTATGTCAGATGACTTTGAGTTTCCTCTAATACCAAGTGTTGAAAGAAACAGACCAGCTGACTCATTTATTGAGATCACTGAATCTCAGGCCATCACTTGTGAAAAGTCTGTTGTATGTTAGTCTTTGTGCTAGCTGGGTGAATAAAAGAATAAAACAATCCTGTCACTCATCTACGTATCATCCCATCTGCTTGTCCGTTCCTCCATTCACCCATCTGTTCATCTACCCATAATGTCCATCTATCCACCCACTCAGACATTTTTAGGTACAGAATCCAGACATTTTTAGGTACATTTTTAGTAGCCCCACGGGGGCACTGAGGCAGTTTTTAATGTCTCTGCAACAGTTTCTAGGCATAAACATATCTACGCATCTTAGACATAAAAAGAACACCAACTTTGAATATATATTGAATAGCTTATTGATAACAAAAAGAACCAGAATTATTTGCCTCCTTATTTAAAAACAAACTTGAGGCTCTGAAACTTTGCCCTATCACTTAACCCTTAAAGTAGTTCCTGTTTTTCCTTCCCAGAAGTGAAAAATCTCATGATTTTTTTTTCCTTGCTGATTTCTCTAAGGGAATCTAACATATAGAGAATGTACTGCGATTATTCAGTTTCATCTGAGGAAGAACAGCATGTCTCCTAACACCTTCACCAAGCTCTCACTAGGTTTCTTTATGATGGAGCACAACTCATGAGAGAAGTCCACTTCAGTAGGCTTCATCTCACCAGTCTCCTGTGCAAATATCGTTCATGAAAACCCAAGTGATTAGCATGGAATCAAACATGCCCACGAAGGTTTAAAGGTGGAGGTTGTTCCCCATGTAGGGTTGATGTGGCCACCTGAAACTAGAGCATGCCAGAGATGGAGGTTTCCATCATTCTGCTCTGTGCTGATCTTTACCAGCTACTAGAATAAAGTCTAACTGTAGCGATCTACTTTGTTCAAATACAGGGATGTATTCTCATACAAGTGCCCTTGTTGCAAAATTATAGATACAGATTATGCACACATTCTTATATTACAACCAGGAGATGGGGAGAGAAAATGAGTGGTGATATAGGGAAGAATAAAGTTGGGGCTTAAAATTGAGCTCATGTTGGGGCCTCCCCTGCTGGCGCAGGGTTTGAGCGCTGGGCTGCGAAGCTGCCTGCAGCCTCTGCAGCACCGAGCCACCAGCGAGGGTCCCACATGGTCTGACAGACCTCTCCTGCCGCGCCCTCTGCTCCCCTCAGCAGTGTATTTCGTCAGTCTGCTTGTTCTGCTCCCCGCTCTGTCTCTGGTGAATTCTCTCACCCTCCTGCGCTTCTGTCTGTACCCAGTACTTGTATAAATAAATAAATCTTAAAAAAAAAAAATTGAGCTCATGTTGTATTCTACAGAACAGGGAGTGGTGACAGCATGCATGGTGCAGATGTTAAAGAGAGAAAGAACTGGGTCAGGGTGCTATGCTGTGTCTCCAAGTTCATGGGTATGAAGTTGTCACAGGCAGATGCCCTGACATAATTTACAATGTTAAGGAATAATTGCTGACAACATATTCAGTGATGGGGTTATTCTCATTGTTCTAAGGGAATCGGTACTTAAACCTTGCCTTAAAGACAGAACAGGATGCTCAGAGGCATTAGGGCAAGCTGTTTTAGCTCTCAGGCTTCTATTTCTCTTCTGAGAGATGTAGAAAATATGTCAAAAGGCTACAAAACTGTCATCTAAGAAGTCTACAATTCTGTAGGTATATCCTTAGCTATGTACTTCCAAGCATGTGACAGTGTCCGCACATAGCGCCTGGTACCTGGAAGCTAAATGTGATACTTGCTTTTGATCTTATTTCCATCTTGGGAGGCACTGGTTGGGGGTATATCAATATACACTACTGCCCCCTTATTTGTGGGGCAGCCCATTCCAAGATCCCAGGTGGATGTCTAAAACTTTGGATAATACCAAACCATATGTATACTGCTTTTTCCTATGCATATATATTCATGATAAAGTTAATTTATAAATTAAGCACAGTAGAGATTAACAACAATAATCATCAGAATAAAATATACCATAATAAAAGTGATGTGCATGTGCTCTCCCTCAAATATCTTATCGCACAAGTGCAAGGAAGAGCAAGTAAGTATTTTCTGACCACATTTCACTTTGAGTACCTGAAACCATGCAAAGTGAAGCTGCAGATAAGGGAAGGGGGCACTGACTCTGCCAGGAATTATCCCTTTTGTAAAAACATCAAAATTTGATCAAATTATCCACCAAATGTGTTGTATCAAGTACAGCTAATAGTTCTTTGCACAGTGTTCTGGAAATTTCCAGTGGAAAATAAGAGCCTTGCCCAAGCCGTGATACAGCTGGCAGAGCCAGGACAAGAGCCCAGCCATCCCGACTTCTGGGCTTCACACCTTCTAGGAGACAGCACTGTCCCTTTCTTGTCCTCGCACAGATGTAGTTTACTTAGATAGAAAATGGGCTCCCCATCTCAGGGAGGCTGTTAGAAGTGACATCTCTGGAGGCTGCCACCTACACTCAATCAATCGCAGAACTGATACTGCTATTATTGCTAATCACTGACTTGTTGAGAGACTTCACAGAAATGTGTGACTTCGCTTGTTTTGTTTCTGAGAACCGGAGGTTCGAGCTTGTTCCTTGGAGGAAGTTCTGTGGCTTAGAAAGAGAAAGAAAATCATATACCAAAGTGACCTTTTCCCCCAACTGGTGTGCAATGCACAAAACTAATTAGCCAGGTTCTAATTGGGTTGAAGTCTGAGAGTAATGGGAAAAGTCACTCTGTGAAGATGATACAGTCCACAGGGTTCCCTCTTCATTCTCTCTCGGTGACTTCTGTATTAAATTTGTTCAATTTGGTCACAAGCTGGCTCTTCAGATGGGATGGCTTGGCAGCTTCCTGGGCCTCTAAGTCAGCAGCCAGGAAGTTGGGAGGGGCCCTGGCGATGGCAAGAGGGACCACAGCTTGGTTTCTCCCTTGACGTGCGCACCCTGCCTTTTCCCAAGCAGGAAGAGAACAAATCACACACCCACTGTGGGTCAACCATGTTGCGCCACACGCCAAGGAAGCGCAGGCTAACAGGGCATGGGAAAGGGGTACATGTGTGCGGTGGTAAAGCCTTCCCAGTCACCAGGTCACCCGGGAAGCTGCAGAGGAGTGTTGTGGGAGGAGGAGTCGGGGCTCAGACCAGCTTGTGGTGAACGTCCTCCCACACTCGGGAGTCGGGATGACTGCCTGTGCAGGGGAGGGGGCACCGAGCATGGGAGGAGGCACAGGCTTGGGAAACCAAACACGCCTCTTCCCTCCCTCCCCTGATGGGAAGCCAGGGCCAGCAGAGGGGTCTGGTTGAGGGCATGGAACCACCAAAACCACTTGGCTTTTGAATGATCAGACTTGAGGTCTAACCTAAGACTTGAGAACTCCCATGAAAATAATCTCAGGCCCTCTCACTCTACTACAGGCTTCAGATGGTGTTTGGAAAGAAAAGGAAAGCATGATCCACGTCACCTAGTTCCCTTTCCAATGCCCCCAATGCATAGGTTATAGGGAGAGCCGATAAAAGGCCACTTGCATCTTTGTAAATGTAGTTAGTTGTAGGCACTGCTGACATTCAGCAGCTGCCACGGCATCACCATATCATGTAAGCCCAAGGGCTTAGTATATAAGCCCAGGGAAGATGGCAGAGCACCATGGAAAGCCCCAGGTCCTTGATGACAGTGTCCCATCAGGGCACTGGACCTGGAACCATGCGCCCACAGAATACCTCAGGTGATCACTAATCCTTTCCCTCTGCGAACTCCATGGCTTACATGCTTTGTGGCTTCCAGCTATGAGCATTCAACTCCACATGGTTCCTTCCAAGTGACTTCATTATGGGCCCACCCCCTAATGCTTCCCATATGACCCCTGGACAACTTCTTTTATAGTGTGTATCATTCCCTGTTCATTTGTGTTTTTTTTTTCCATATACCTGTGAGCTCTCTGCAGGCCTGGGTGAAGTCTTATCTTTCTATTTCCAAATGAGTATAGTGACAAGTAGTTTATGACATCAAAGAAGGGCTGAGCTAACGAAAAGTCAGTAACTTTGGAAATTAGTTATTTCTGTGACTATAAGAGAGTGTGTTTCTTGGGTGGCCTCTGAGTTCAGGAGGGATTTCCTTGTCTTCGGATCTAATGAAGAGAATTTCATACTCCTATGAGGAGGGACACATGTTCATTACAGGTCAGTATAAGAACAGACTAAAGTATCCCCCCCCCTCGCCCCGCCCCATGCCAAAATAACTCAAAGAGAACTTGATATCTAATGTTAATCAATTATGTCTTTTTTCCTATCTTTATTTCTCATCAGCACAAAAAAAAAAAAATGTTTTCAATGCTACCAGAAGCCACACTTACATGCATATGAAAAGCTAAGTGTCTAAGTAAAGGAAGCACTATGACTCTCTCTGTACACTGATGCCTGTCTGGGGAAGGCATCCCCATAGAACACGTACCACATCCTTTGCACGAAGAGCATTTTCAGTGCTTCGAAGACTTGAGCCTGTTCTGCCCCAGCACCCACAGGGTCAGAGGTCAAAGCCTTCCAGCAACAAGAGTAAAAAGGTCACCAAGAAGGAAGTTTTTTGATTTCTTTAGCAAAAGCCAATTCTCTGTCCTCTTACATTCCATGATAAGGAAGAAGCAGATTTGGGGCAATTCATCAGGTGGTTATTAAATGAAACACCAGAAAGGGCTAGGGACGAGCAGTGGCAGCAGCAGCACTAACTGAGCACCAGGCAGCCTCCATCCTTCTCCCTCTCCCATCTCATGCCATCATCTCCAAAGCCTGTGTACCCCTCCTTGGGGTCTGTCTCGAGTCCATCCTCACCCACTCTGATGTGTTTATCACCTTTTTAAAACAGCTTTTCCAAGACACAATTTAGATACCGTACAATTCACCTATTTACAGTGGACAATCTAGTGGTTTTAAAAATCTATTCCAGAACATTTTCATCACCTGCTCTGAAATCCTGTATCCACTAGCAGTTACTATCCATTCCCGCTTCTCCCCAGCCCTCGGCAACCACTAATCTACTTCTGTCTCTATAGATTTGCCACTTGAGGACATTTCATAACAATGAAATCATACAAAATGTGGTCCTTTGTGACCGCTTGCTTTCACATCAATAACACTGTCAAGGTTTTTCCACATCATAGCAGGTATCAGCACTCCATTCCTCTCTAAGGCCGAGTGACATGCCACTGTATGGACAGACCATCTGCTTCGCCATGTGACTGCTGATGGGCATCTGGCTGTGGCTAGTATAAATAATACTGCTACAAACAGTTGTATACAAGTTGTTGTGTAGACCTGTGTTCTCATCTCTCTTGGGTCTATACCTAGAATGGAATTGCTGAGTCATCTCATAAGACAATGCTTAACTGAAGGATGGCCTGACTGTTTTCTGTCTCCTTTTCCGGGGGCTACTCAATGACCTCTTGAGTGTTCGTTTTGTCCCCAGCGTTGCTCCCTCCCTCTGTTGAGATCTTTGCGCCACAGTAGCAGGGAGCAAAGTCACTCACCCAACGGACCCTTTAACACCTCTATGGTAACAGGGCTCTGTCTAATAAGCTGACAGGGAAGCATAGCTGGGTCCTGTCACTCATGGCTTGAAACACCTAGAAAGAAAGCCCAGCCCCTTACTAAAGTCTAGAAGACCTGGAAGGTCTCTTGTTGATTAGAGGAGGTTCTCTCCTCCCTTGTTGATTATTTTCCAATCACTCTGGCCTTGGACAGTGCATTGAGCTTTTGCACATATCATGTGTTTTGTGTCTTCTGCCTAGATTAGAACATGCCTCTTCACCAGGCTGACCAAACAAACTGAATAAATAAACTGAATTCAATATAGTCCACATATTAACTTTTTCATGGCCACTCAACTGGTTGATAGCAGAGTCCCTTACGTCAAAGATTATCACGTCAAAGATTTTGTCTGTTTTCAGTCTCTTTCTTGTAGATGATCACCTAATACTTGAATTCAGATCTTCTTCGATCTCATTACGAATGACATTTCAGATGGAGTAATTTTATTTGTGGTGAGGCTGTCCAGTGAGCTGGAGGACATTAAAGGTATCCCAGGCCTCACCCATGAATACCAGTAGCAACCTCCTTACCTCCCCAGTGACAATAAATAATACCTCAAAACCTTGCCAAGGTTCTTTTGAAAGAAAAATCCTCCAGTTGAGAACCACTGCTCTTGTCTTATCCAATGAATACTGGGTGCTGAAAATAGCCAAGGGCATTTTCTACCTTCACTTCTCATCAGCACATTCTAATCTCTACTCAACAGAAAAAGAGTTCCCCTTAAATAAGACAGGAAATGAGACATATGAATTTAGAGGACATTTTAGCAATAATGTTGGAATCCAAAAGAGTTTGTGATTGATCTTCAGTTAATGAGAGCATAGGATTTACCAGATTCCTCATTCTTCCAAAATTTTGGTCAATAAATATCAACTTAATGGGATCCCAATCATCCTGGGTGAGGCAGGCAATGTGACTGTGCTCCTTAAGGAGTCATTTCCTCAAAGTATTTTTGAGTTGCCTGGCTCATTTGTTCCCAAGAGCAGAACTTTAGGGTCGTCATAGTAACAGGAGGGGGGGCAGGGTATTCAGAGAAAGAGACCTCCATGAAAAACCAGGTCCAAATTTTAAGTGTTTCACGCTAATTTCAACAGCTTGACCTCACTCTATCCCTAGTCTTAGAGGAATGAGACTGAGAAGCAAAAATTCAAACAATTGCTCTGTGCCAGTGACTTCCTAATCCAGGATATTACCTAGCTCCCGCAGGGCTGTTTTAACTTGGTGGGGTGCAACTGAGGCCCTATTAGTAACCCCCATGAACATACAAGTTTTCTTAGCTGGAGATGTCCAAATACAAGATTCATCTTTTTCCCCAGGCAGAATCTATAAATTTGCATGATGCATATTAAATGTTTAATTAAAACCCAACACTAAAACATTTTCAGGAAGTTATAACAACCCTTTGGAGGCAGCCTGGAAGTCAGGGGTGCTTGCAAGTTTACCGGGCACATCTTGGGAATCAGAAGCCAGGCTTCACCTTTGTTCTGTTTCTCGTTGGTAGCTGGGTTTTTCACAGGTGTTAGAGACGCCTGGTGTAAAGACTCGATGATGTTCAGAGGAGTACTAAAATCATAAACGGTTGGGTCATTTAAGGGCAGAACTACCCAAATCCTCCAGCTTGAATTCAGAAGCCACACAGGTATTCACCTTTGTTCCCCTCCTGCTGTGGGCAGGGATCTGGGCGCTGAGCTCAGAGTCTGTACTGGAGAAACATAAAAATCCCAAGAGCAATTTGAAGTTTAAGGGGGAAAGTGCTTAGAGACAGAATTTTGCTCTTTTGGCTCTAATTGCCAGTAAGACTTCCTGGGGCCTCGGAGCTGGATGTCTTCCGAGCAGCGGAGCCAGGCTCAGATGATGCACCCCAGGTGTCTCACACTGCAGGATGAAACCTTATTTAGTAGCTGTATTAATTGAATCTTCATTTTGTGTGGATGGATGGAATTCATATCAGAACGTCCCTTCCCGGTTGGAGATGTCCCTTGCAGATTGTCTCTGCCCTCCAAAATCAGAACTTTCAAAAACATTGCTGATTTCTCCTGTTTTTTTTTTTTTCCTCTTATTCACCCATCTATTCAATCACTCATTTATTCTCTAAAAATCTATTCTCAATCTGCTATGTATTGTCCACTGTATTTGTCCCAAACATTGACACTAAATGACCAGTTTCTAAATGCCAGACACTGTTCTAAGTGATTCACAGGGACTGGCTTCCATGATCTCCATGAATCCTTTAAAAGCAGAGGCTTTTCTCCAGCTGGAAGCAAAAGGGAAGTCACAGAGATTCAAAGCACAAGGATTTGACCTGCTGCTGCTGCTGGTTTGAAGACAGAAGGGGGCATGTGACAAGGAATGTGGGTATTTTAGAACTGAGAGTGGCCCTCATCTGGCAGCCAGTAAGGAAAGAGGGGCCGCAATCCTATAGCTACAGAGGAATAACATCTATCAACAATTTGAATGAACATGAAAGCTCTTCTCCTCCAGAGCTTCCAGTTAGCAGTCCAGCCTAGCCAGCACCTTGAATTTGGCCTTATATCAGCTGCTCCACAGAGGGCCCCACTGAGCATCTCCACACATCCGACCTATAGGACTGTGATATAATAAGGCGGGTGTTGCTGTAAGCTGCTAAGTCTGCGGTATTTGTTATATAGCAATAGAAAACTATCCTAGGTCTCATTATTACTGATGCTAATAGACTCATTTCGTTCTCACGATAATCCAGGAAGTCAGATATTGTTCTCTTTTGATGACAGGTGAAGAAACAGAAATTCAGAGAAGTTAAGCTACCTACTCAAGCTCACACAGCTTGTAAAGGAGACAGGGCTATATTCAAATCCAGGGCTTCTGACTACAATCGTAGTATCCTGCCAGCTGTCCACACACAGAGCCCTGGCAGTCCTGTGGTGGGTGTTCCCTTCTCTCTTGAGAATGAGGAACATGGGATGCTGGAGAGAGGAAGGCACAGCGACTGTCCCATATAGAACCCTATTGCAGGTAGAAGCAGCCCTGTGGGGCCTCCAGAGAGCAAGGTGAACCTGATGGACAACATAGATATGGGGGTCACAGAGAAGGGGTGTGGAAATGGAGACAGCATCAAGGAGAGAAAACAGAGAAGATACTAAGATCAGGATGTTGGGAACATCTAGTTTCTAATCTCCTTTCATAGTCAGAGACACACCCTCCAGCACGCAAAGTGGCAGCAGGCACTGCATTGGACCATATCCCCTTGGTCCTCTAGACTAATCATCCAGCCATGCTATCTTCTGACAGCTGTCACTCCATGCAGCCACAACTCCCTGCCTTCCACCTCTAGCTGGCTGCCTTCCTTGTGGTTTGTCCTTGGGGCCGGGGCCATACTCAAAGCAAGATTTTGAAGTTTGACTTCTTTAACATTTTTATAAGTCATCTTTATTGTTTCTTTTCTGATTATGACAGTATTATAGAAACTTTGGAGGATATAAAATAGAAGAAAGAATAAAGTAAAAATAACAACTTATAAATTGAGATTGTTAATAGTGTTTTCTCCTAAGTTCTTTTGGTAAGAAATATACTACACACACACACACACACACACACACAGTGTGTATATATATTTACATATATTTGTATATACACACAAATATGCAAATGCATAACAAAAAAATAAAAAACTATATCCAATGGGCCTAGGGTCAGACTGAATCTACTTTTATACACAATGTTTTACTTCATGGTCTAATATTGATACTTTCCCAGTATCTAGTTTTGAAAGCATGTCTGTATTAGCCATGTAATATTTAGTCACATGATTACATAACTACATTACTTAGTTTATTTGAGGGCTTTAAAATACTTTCCAGTTTTTCAGTCATAAACATACTGCTTTGATCTCTAGCCGTGTACATGATGTGACTGCTGAATATCTGATAATCTCCCTAAGTTATATAAGTTAAATCATTGGGGTTACTAGGCTGTGATGGTTAATTTCATGTGTCTACTTGGTGGACCACAGTCTTGACAAAAACTTGTTTCCGGGGGTGTCTGTGAGGGTGTTGCCGCATAGGGTTAACATCTGAATTGACAGACTCAGGAAAGGAGACTGCCATCCCCAATGTGGGTAGGTGTCACGGATTCACCAAGGGCCTCAACAGAGCAGAAGGAAGATAAAGGGAGAATTCACCTTCTTTACGTTCCTGTGTCACTGCCTGTGCCGGACATGTTTTATCTCCTGTCCTCACTGAGATCTACACAATCAGCTCTCTGGATTCATACGACTTTGGACTTGGACTGAATTATACCACCAATTTTCCTGGGTCTCCAGGTTGCAGATTTCATATAGAGGGGAGCTTCAGCCTCCATAATCCTCTGAGCCAGTGCCTCACAATAAATCATATATACACCACCCCTTATCCTACAGGCTTCGTTTCTCTGGAGAACCCTGACTCATGCATAGGCTAAACAGGGGATACATACTTTAGGGTTTGGATATCATGAAGCATTTTTCAGAAAAGCTGTATCTGTTCTACACTCTTGCTAATGTAACATGTTACCCAGTTTTAAGAAACCAATGTTAATTTGAGTTAAACAGTTCTCTTCTAATAGGACTCTGAAAGCCTGCCCTGTGTTTATTTTTTTCCGTTGACAACTCTCCCATATTCTTATTCCAAATAAACCCCATTCCCTCATTCAGTGCCATCCCTCAAATATCCTCAAGTAGTTAAAAAAAGAACTAATCAGGCAACTCTTTACTTTTACTCTCTATATTTGTTTATCTATAAAGATATCCATATACACACTGATGGTGTGTGTGTGTGTGTGTGTGTGTGTGTGTGTGTGTGTGTAATGAGGAGCACATGCCAAATAATGTTTACTTCGAAAGGGAGGAAAAAAAAAAAAGGCGGGCCTCCCCTGTGGCGCAGCACTTGAGCACTGGGTTGCGAAGCTGCCCGCAGCCTCTGCAGCACCGGTTCGATCTCAGGCTGCTCCCCGGCCACTGGAGGAGGGTCCCACATGGTGCGCAGACCTCTCCTGCCGCCCGCTGCTCCCCTCAGCGGTGTGCTTCGGTCCTTCTGCTTGCTCTGCTCCCCGCTCTGGCTCTGGTGAATTCTCTCGCCCTCCCACGCTTCTGACTGTACCCAGTGCTTGTATAAATAAATAAATAAATCTTTTTCTAAAAAAGGCATTTTTGGGACCTCTATTTAAGTCTTTATCCAGTCATTTGTCACAGATGCTTCAGTCAAGAAAGGACCATATATATGGCCCAGATGGGAACAAATTCTGCCATAAAGCCTACACGTACAGGGAGCTGCACTGGCCAGGTATGTACAGCCACACTCCATACCACTGGCACAACTAAGAAATCACCTAAGATCATTTCTCAGAATGTATCCTGCATTTTAGGCAATGCAGGACTGTATGTCAATTTTTAAAATTAACTCTCTGTCCATAAACTCTTAAGCCTGAAACACAGCCAAAATAGCAGTATCATTTAGCTGAACCTCAATGGTGAAGAGAGGAAAGGAAAAAAACAAAATCAACTGAAGACATTTCATGTGCTAGGCTCGGTATTCAGCTCCATTACATACATTCTTTCTTTTTAAGCCTCATGAGATAGTCTTTTCTTCACCCCATGTATAGAGAAATCAATGTTAATGTTTAGAAATGTGTCAAGACCTGCGCCTAGTTCCACAAAGACAAAGTTTAGACCCCAAGTCTGTCTGCTCCAAATCCCATGCTCATCACCATCATGTCCACAAACAGGTCCCACAGCAGGTAGCTGCCGGCCACACAGCAGCGGGCTGAGATGCTGGCTTCCCTCCTGCTGACCCAGAGTCCCTACTCCTGTGCTTTTGTTTCCTGGGTTCAGCTCCCAAATAACCTCCCTGAATTCAAGTGCCTCTCTGTCTCTTTGCAAGGGTCTCCGGACCAAGATGACTGAATAGCACACCAGCAGTGTTGGAAGGAGCTGGTGAAGCAGGGCCTGGCCGGGGGCAGGATTCCACACTCTCTTCTTCAGTCTGCGGGCTCCCTGGAGGCCATTTCACTATGTCCTGCCTTGCAAAATTTCTCCAGGGAGCGACACCTGCCCGCAGAGGTTTCGCCTACCTCACAGCTGAGCCTACGCAGGCCCACAAGTGAGTCACAAGTGAAAAATGCAGACATCTCCACCAGCTGCCAGGCTCTGGGTCCCCAAACCACATTTATGTTTTTATATATGTGTTGGGATGATTCAGCGGAAATTTCTGGTCAAACGGATCACCATAGCAACTTTGAACAGGCATCCAGCATGCAAATTAGAGTGGAAAGGGCCACTTTCTCAATAGCCCTAAACCATCCTCCTCTGAACCCTCCATGCGTTCAACACCTGAAACTTTGAAGGTTTAATGCAGAGTTTGCGTAAATGCAGATCTGCACCTGGCTGAGTCTGTTGATATCCTCAGATGTTAAAACAAGAAAAACAAAGACCTGTGGGTGGGCTCTAGACTCAAAATTCCTTGTCTTGCAGGGAAGATATCTGCAGTAGAGTTGGGAGAACAAGCTTTACATTTTCTCAATACCAATTACAAGTCTCAGAATCATGGCCAATGGATGTAAACTCTGAGTTTCAGGGTTTGTAATCTGTAGAAAAAATGCTTGCTTTATGGAGCTATGGTATGTCTGAAATAGTGATCAGAATATGCTTTGCATGTATTAGTTTCTCAATAAATGCTCGTTACTGCTAACTTTGGATTTTCTGAAGCCTATTTTCTTTCTATAGGCCTTAGACTTTAGACAAATGCCAGTTATATGAAAAATGTAGTATAAGTATCTAGGGATATACATGCCAGTTTGGCATCAGCTCGAACAGAGCTCCAGGACTTGCTGAGAAGAGGGTGAAAAGGGGTTATATGCATTAGGTAGGATTAAAGTGAATCAGGTTCAAATAAATCCTGATGGGGCCCTCTCAAAGCCTTTAGTACAAAGATTTCAACTTACAAAGCAAATAGGATATTGGAGAAAATAAAGTTATTCTGTTGACATTATTCACTGTGTTAGATAGGAATGCCTCAGGATATAAGCGACAGTACAACCAATTAATAGTGGCTTAAATAATAAAGGTTACAGTCCTCGCTCTCTCTGCCCCCCCCCCCCACACCTGGATGTAGTTTGCGTTAGCCGAGTGGCTTAATAATATTAAAGCCATCATCTCTGCAATGTTTATGTCTTTTCCTTCTTACTGTCACTTTATCCTCAAAAGACAGCTGCTGAGGTTCCAGTCACCACACATGTATTCCAAGAAATATAAAAGTGAAATCAGTGGAACCACTGAAATAGTTGTATCTTACTGGCAAGAACCATCACATGACCATGTTTAGCTGCAAGAGAATCTAGGGAAGTGATTTTTAAAAAAAAAAAAAAAAAGCTTTACCAGCTTCCTAGTAAGCTGAGGAGTGAAGATATGAGCTGAGGAGTGAAGGCAGACAGCTTACAGTAGCTGAAACTTTACCTTTAGATTAATTTACTTTAGGACCAGCCACAAAAATATAATTTGAGGGGCCTCCCCTGATGGCGCAGTGGTTGAGCACTGGGCTGCAAAGCTGCCCGCAGCCTCTGCAGCCGCCGGTTCGATCCCTGGCCACCGGCGAGGGTCCCACATGGCGCGCAGACCTCTCCTGCCGCCCGCTGATCCCCTCAGCAGTGTACTTCATCGGTATGCCTGTTCCGTTCCCCGCTCTGGCTCTGGTGAATTCTCTCACCCTCCTGTGCTTCTGACTGTACCCAGTGCTTGTATAGATAAATAAATACATCTATTAAAAAAAAACAGGTAGAGATAACATAATATTTAAAATATATATATATAATTTGACTTTGCAAATTGTGATATAATTCCACACTTAGGGAATTTAAGAGTTTAAGAGTAAGTGGGCACCCTTTGCCTGCATCACTGAGGTCTTAGAAGACTGTCCTTTGACTTTTTTCAAAAATCACAAGGCAAACAGCAGCTGCTAATCACCCATGATTCCATAAGGTCTCTAGTGTCTGGCATGGGCTAGATCCTACAGAGGAATAAAGGACCACACGCGCAAGCCACAGTGGCTCACCTAAAGAACTCCTAATGCAGCAAAGAGGCTATAATTACACTAACCAAACATGCATTGGTTTACTGCATGACGATTTTTAAATTATCTTCATAGACCCTTCCTGTCCTTTCAGAGCCTGATGAGAATTGGGCTCAGCTATTATCTTGACGTGGCTGCTAATTCCAAGGAATTTTCCATCTGCACAAATAATGTATTTGATCCAAAATCATAGGGTAGAAAAGAGCAGAGCCAGGCCTGGACCCAAAGACTCCTGACACTGGCCTTCAGCTCTGCTTCTTTGCACAGCTCAGCTCTGACTCAGGCCTCTGGAATTTGTGGGGTGGGCTGCAGTGAAAGGAAGACCCTGTGGAGGTGCTTATGACCCCAACTTACTTGCTCCCCCAGGAAGAGTTCAAAGGTCATTCACATTTTTCCATTTGCAACCCTGTGTGGGCCCAAGAGGAGAAGTGAACAATGACATAGGACATTATACTCCCTGGAGACCTAGGAGGCTCCCAGAAGCACAGTCACCATGATTCTATTTGGTTCACAAATGTATCCCTTGGTTTCTAGCAGGGACCAGTGGCGCTGGCTAGTAGAGGGGAGCTTTAACAAAGGGAATGTTTACAAAGGAAGTCCAGGATTTAGGAAAACCCCAGGGGAAGGTTTAGTTTCCTGTAGCTACAAACTTCAGGGGGCCAATACTACTTCCTCCTGCTCTAAGGGCTAAAGAAAGAGTGGTTCCCAAACTCAGAGAGAATACAGGGGGCGGGGAACAGAGGGGGGTTGGGGGGGGAGAGTGACAGAGAGAGAGAGAGAGAGAGAGAGAGAGAGAGAGAGAGAGAGAGAGAGAACGAACACGCTCTCTGTTCACACAAAGTGAACAGAGAAGCCTGACTCTAGATGCAACCTTTGGTCATGGGACACAACAGCCCACAGGGATCCCACAGGGAGGGGAAGGAGATAAGCTCTTGTGATGTTACTTATAGGCCTGACCTTATGGAAGCCAAGGACTGTGGTGTTCATTCTCAGTTCTAACTAGATCTGCCTCCCTGAGCACAGAGCTGAGTGAAGGAAAATGGAGAATAGATCTGGCTTGCGAGCTTGAGAATGTGCACAAAAGTGAGTAAGGGAAAAAAAGCTGTAACACACCTCTAGTTCATAATGCTGTATAATCAACCCCACTAGTGAATGTTCCAGAAGTTTCCATGGAGCACTTGATGGGTGTCTTGCACATATGACAAGACCCCTTTGCTGTGTGAACTCTGCCTTTTGTCCATGGACCTCAATGCCTGCCCATCTTCACAATCCAGTCCATGTGCTAAAGTTTGCAACAAATTAGAAATATCCTCTGTGATGTTTCCTCTTGACTATCATCCAGACTTACACCTTGGTCACAGAAACCCAATTTTGTCATTGTATCCTTTCCATCTGCACAATATATGATCCAAATTGTAAGAGCATGAATTTCCTTAAGGGACTTGGTTGGAATGACTGGCGGGGGTAGGTAGTGTTGATGCAGTTTTCTTTAAATCAGACCAAGTTTCAAAGGGTGGTATGATAAGGAATCACATAACTTGCAGACAGTAGGTAAATACTGAAAAGAAATGGCTGATGACAAGGGGAGAGGGAAGTATACATACATATCAATTATATATGAATATACTATGTATATATTCATTTAATGACATGTTTGCCCTAGTTGACATATCAACTCAGTCAAAATAGAAGCTACAGTGACGCCAGGCACAGATCAATTTGTTTCTTTCAAGATAACTATGAAAAGTGATGCTAGAAGATTTTGTGCTGTTTTCCCCAGCCACTCCTACCCTGAGGACAAGGTACGGCTTTTTGCGGCCGCCTGGGAATCGAGCCTATGGGAGTGGTCAGGCATGCTCGGGTGTCATTCGGGGATCTGCTTTTCAGAAGATCACCAGCAATTCCAACACTGAGTTTCAGGTTTGGCAAGAGGCACATAAAAATGTTCTCAAGGCGTAGTGTTAAAAATAAAATGCGACAATCCAGGTTTCAAGGAAGATCAGCTTTGCCTTTCCCAACCTGCCTTCGCAGACATAAAAAGGGTGGGACATTGCCCGGGATTACTGGGAGCAGGCGTTGTCTCTGGCATGAGATGTGGGCCAACAGATAGCATCACTGAGATATTAACATGGCGGCAGAGAGCTGCACCCGCAGTTCACACGTGGCCTGTGAGCAGATGGGAAACTAGTCAAATAATTTGACTAGTCAGATTGCAATCCTACCTCCCTCCTTGTTGGCACTGCTGGAGGAGGGGTGGAGGAGGGAAGCAGGCAGGCAGAGAGATGGAGATGCAGGAGAAAGAGAGACAAAGACAGAGACACGGAGAGATGCAAATGCACATACAGGGAGACAGAGGTGAAAAGACAGTGACACAGAGAGACAAAGAGGGAGAAAGCCCAGTCTACTAGGGCACGTGTTGTCAGGCTGGAGAATACCACCAAACTGAGAGGACATTCTTCATGAAGGAATTCACTGCACATTCGCCGACGCCATCTCTGTGTCAGCTCCTGAACGCAACACCAGCCCTTGCCCCCAGGAGGCTTCACGGCAGGTGGTGAGAGATGCCCAGAGCTGAGAGCACAGGAGGACCCCAAGCCCCATGACAGACAGAAGCAGGGCCCGGCCCAGGACCCGCGCAGAGTGTTCTCACAGACACCTAAAGAGCACCTGTGCCCCTCTTCCACCTCCAAAATATTTCTGCTGACAGTGACAGCAATTTAAAACACAAATTCAATTTAATTTAAAACACAAAATCCCAGTCACTGAAATGGGAAAAGCTGAACTTTGTTGCTTCATTGATTTCCCTGGCATTCTGATGTTTCCGTTTTTTATTACAGGTAGGGTTACCATACATTTTCATCTTCTAACTCTTAGAACCTCTAAAAGGTTTAATTCAGCCACATTAGGGAGCAAAGTTCCCCACCAGCACTACCACCACCTAGTCTGGGGGTTTAGAGGAGATTTCTAAGAGAGAACAATGTCTGAAAATGGGCTACTCTTCCTCCTTGAGTAATAGCCCTGGGTTTCCAAGCTACTACTTCCATTCTAAAACCACACTCCTGTTGGGATGGGAGAGCCTGCAGTATGCTGAAATTGATGGGACTCTCTAACTCCCAGCGCAAAGTCTGGCCTGCATTGAGGTTCCAGAGATGTTATGTCAGTGGTCACTGTTGAAGTTCATCATCTTCTTATCAAAGATACTTAACTCTAGGCCCACTGACCATCAGCGTTCCTGCTCTGCAGTCAGGAGCGGGCAGGTGGTGGTGTCAGGATTCCCAAACACACACACCCATTCATTCCCTGGGCATTTACAAGACATCCACTCACATCTGCACAGTGCTGGGTCCCCAAGCAGAACGACACAGTTGGGTCTCACCTGACCTTGGGCCTGTTGCCTCCAGAGAAAGCCACAGGCTCAGGGAGGCCATGGAAAGATCTCAGAGGACAAAGAAGCTTAGGGGAATTTTACTGGAGACCAAGAGCTCATGGTTGTCCAGTCATGCAAAAATAAAAAAGTGCCCTCCACGAATTCCTCCCACACATCATTTTTTGCTATTTGCCCACAGCTGCTCTCACGAGCTCAATGCTGTTGTGGATGGCACCTAAGGAAATGCTGGAGGAGTGAGGCAGGAAGGGAATGTTTACTGAATGTTTGCTATATGGCAAGATCTGGGATTTTACATGCACGATCAATTCTTAATTCTTAATTTCAGGTCATTCGTGGAATTACCTCCTTAAATCATGGATGAAAAACTTGAAGTTAACTTTATTTTTAGACGTCACAGAGCAGATACGAGTCTTGTTAAAACTTAGTTCCACTTGGCTTTGTCCAGACCTTTTTTCTCTTTCTACCCAATGCTAAAGTTGGACCAGAATTTCAGCCAAAGGACCTCTAAGACATTGCATAAGGGAAGGGCATTCCCACTGCCTGCAACACACAAGCTGCTTTTCACTGGTTTTCCAATGGAAGCTGTGCTGTTATGAGGAGGATTCCAAGCACACTTGTGACCTCTCATTCTCAGACTTCAACCAATTCAGCCTGGAATTCGTAGAAAGAGTTGAGGTTTTCTGGGACCAGGGAGGTGATAACCAGTGAGTGGAAGACGCCAGAACAAGCAGAGGCAGAGCCAAGCAAATATTTTCCAGGGCAAAAGGTATCTGAGCACTACTTTGAAGGTTCCATCAGTACTGGAGCAGCAGGATATAAGCCTAGAACATCACCACCTATTTCTGGACACCGCAAACCAGCCAGATAGCCCAAGAAGGAAATCAGCGGCGTTCAGAGTAAATAGTTAACTCTTCTGGGCTGGAAGAAATGATTATTCAAAAGTTGGTCTCCATATACAAATGCAAATGACATCCCTAGACACATGAATGCTAATTTCTCCAACGAAGTCTGTAGACAAATGCTAGTCATTAGAAACATTTCCGCGCATTTATATTAGGCCGTCCTCTAAAAGACTTTTCAGACAAATATGTCATCAAGATATTCAAAACCATGTAATCTTATCCAAAGTTTCATCTATCAACAGTACAGTTTTCATCTCTTGCAGCTGTGTGTCAGAATGCGCAGGGAGATTACTCAGCTGATAAGGCGGAGCCAGGAGGGGCCAGGACGTGGGTCCTTAGAGCGCCCCAGCAGGAGGGTCTGAGTTTTCAGGGTGGACTAGCCCTTTCAGCCACAGGTGAGAGACGGGAGGCAGGTAGAGGTGACCTCCAATAGGTTAGGGCGGCTCCCTCTACATGTGGCCATCAGCCTGCCTCCACACATAAGCGGGACCAGGATGACAGCATAAGTGAGAAGCAGAGTGACGAGTGACGGGGCGCCCAAGATCCTTCTTCACCCCCCTCAGGAAGGCAGAGCTGCAGATTACCCACCCAGGCAGCTGGGGGAAGGGGAGACATAGGGTGAAGTGACAGTATTTTCAAATGCCCAGCAGGAAGACTTGACTGTAAGTCATTTCTTTGAGCCTGTGCGCATACTGACCTTTCCCTCTCCTCCGGGCTCTCCCTGGCCCCTGCTTCCTTTCCTTCCCCTTTTCCTCGGGGAAGGATGTTTGTTCTAAAGAGAGCCTTCATGCTATCCCAGGGCTGCAACAGCAACTGTTTTTTGAATGTTTCTGAGGTACCATTTGTATTTGGGTCACTTTACTTAGCGTGTGAAGAGGTGATAGCTTTTGACAGTGATCAAAAAACATTTTTCTTAATTATATAATAGAGTGAATCTATCAAGTTATTTAGCTGTCAATCCACACACTCGTCAACAGGAATATTCAACTATTTATCCACCCAATCTACCCACTCCATCTGCCCAATCCATACATCCACCCACTCATCCACCTCTCTGTCATCTACCCACTCTACCTACTCTGCCCAGTCCATCTGTCCTTCTACCCCATCCTCCATCTATCTTTTTTCCACTGAAAATAAGGTGTGAAGGATCCAAGAATGTGGCACTGCTGGGATATCCCAGTTCTGTGGAGAAACTATGGCACAGAGAGGTTAAAAGATCAGACCATGACCACCCTGATAATAAGGGATGGTGATAATAAGGGATAGTGACCACCCTGATAATAAGGGATAAGACTGAGTCATCTGTCTACTAGTTCACTCCATTCAGCTGAGCAACCATTTCTTAATTGTTTAACTTTTACCAGATACCATCTAGGTACAACAGGAGGCTAAAGATGTTCCTGACTGGCCCCTGCCCCCAAGGAGTTCATTCTTGAAGCATAGGTCACTGCCATGAAGCTGACAGTGAGCTGCGTGCCCTAAAAAGCTGTGGTCTGAAAGCAATGGCAACTGGATGCTGGTGAAGTGTAACTGACATCATCAGGGGTGATGGAGGGTCATGTCTCACCATCCAGCTTCCACGGCACACTATCTGAAGGGCACTTTTGCTTACAGACATACAGGCTGCAAATCTCAATCTAATAGCCACTCTTTTAAGGGGACTCAGGAAGAGACATGTAGGATGAGGTCCAGCCCCTCTATAGAGGGACTTACTATTGCTACACTGTATCCTTCATACAATGCCTTCTAATGCTGAGGCTATGATGTGTGGCTACTGGCTCAAGGCAACCAAGGGCATGGATGTCTATGAAAATAACTAAAGTTGTGGAGAACATTCTTAGTGATGGAAACAGTTTGTACAAAGGTACACAGATGTGAATGATGAAGGATTAAGAAAGCAAGGTGGTTACACTATTGAAGCTGTTGAAGCACAGGTGACTTTTGAAGGGATTGCTAATTGAAGGCAAATGATATAAGTGAACATTAGAATGAGGCCTGATGGTGAAGGTGCCATATACCAGCTGAAGAGTTTGGACCTTAGTGGAGCCACAAGGTATCTGGGCAAGGAAACCACACACTAAAATTCATGATTCACAAAGAACACTTGACAATGGATGGACAAGTCTGGATACAGGAGCACTAGTTAGCTGAAGACTGAAATTATGTAAATGTGGGCCTATGCTAACCTCAAGGAGCAGATATGGGATAAAAACCGCAGGTTCTCAAAAGTTTTGAACTGTAGAATGGAAAAGAGGTGTGATTGATTAGAATACTGAATGAAGAAGAGAGAACTAAGCTTAACTCTCAGGTCTCCAGCTTGAGTCCTATGTGGATAACTATTTTATAAATCCAGTTAGGGACTATGATTAAAGAGGCCAGCCTTGAGGAGTTTGAGATGCCAGTGAGATATCCCAGTGGAGCTATCTAATAGGCAGTTGAAAATGTGGCCCTGGAGTTCAGAAGATAAAGTATTCATTAACAATGGAAATTGAACAATCATCAGCATAGAGACAGAGGCTGGCAAGTAGGCAGCATATATGCCATAAATCTCCACTTCTGCACCCACAGCAGGCATCACTAATTGAGTGTGGAATTTTCCACCCATTGAGCTTGGCTGTTCAAGCACCATGATTCAGGCAGCCCTGACTAACAGACTGGCGCTGGCCTGGAAGCAGAAATACTCTCTTTTTTAAAAAAAATTATTTTATATTTTTTCTACATTTTCCATTTTTGCACAATGTATGCATTTTCACCTTGGTTATATTCCCCCATAAAATTCCCACCCCTGTTATTTTGACCCTAATCCCTATAGTCTGTCTCTGGTTTATAGTTGTGGAAGCAGAAATATTCTTGATGGTTGTCATGGAAGTGGTAACTAAAGCCATGGAGGGGATGGGAGAATCTTGTGTGGAGAGTGAAGTGTGAAGTACACAGAGGATTGGCCTGTAATAACACAGTTGTAGTTTAAAGAGAGTTGGGCTATGACAGAAAGTGATCTGGATTGAAGTCCCACTGCCACCACTTACTGACTGTGTTTAACTTTGCAGATTTACCTAAACTTCCCAGGTCTAAATTACATGGATAACAACAGCACTTCATGGGATTTAGGGGAGCAGTAGTCATGTGGTTAACACAACCCGCCACATACAAAACACTCAAGAAATGCTATTTGGTGGTAATGGCAAGAGCAGGGGAACCTATAAAGGTTAAGAAGGATTCTTTGGAGACTACAGCAGTTCAGGGGACATCATTTACTTCTAACCACAGGAGAGATGAGCTGGCATTTGGGAAGAATTCTAAACTCTGCTTATTTCTTAGACTCAACACCCGTGTGGGGTGGCATGTGGTTTCCAAGGATGAGCTGCTCCCTCCTTCTACTCAAATACAGTTTGGAGTTTGAATTCATGCCTTTGTCAGATTTTGCCTCCTAATTCCTTTGTGCAGAGTTTGGAATAAGAGGTGGACAAGTTGCTTTAGTGCTGTGGCCTGACCTTCTCTGCTTCACCAAGAATGGCAGATGGACAGGTGTTCAGCTGCAGCCCAGGAGGAAAATGAACAGGGGTTCAATTATTTCTGATTAAGAGGTCACTTTTTATTTCAGATTGCCAAGTGTGTGTGACCTGGGACAGACCTTGTGGCACCTCTAGAAAAGCATGTTAAAAATAAATAAGTAACTGTAATTTATTTACTTGCCTGGTTTACAATTTCCCAATCACTGTCCTCAATCTAAAGGCAGTTATGGTCTTTTGGGTGCAGTACAGCATATAAAATGTTTAACAAAGTACCCTCAAATTTATGTAGCAAGTATCATATTTATCTGGGCAAATAAAAGATGATGCTTTCTGAACTGCATCTCTAGCTGTTCTGCCAGCCTTCAATAATCTTTGCCAAGAGACTGGAACCACTTTATATGGGCTTCTCAACCACAGAGTGGCTGTGGTTTTTGTTTTTGTTTTTGTTTTCTTTTTTGGTGAGAGGAAAGAGGGTGGCCTTTTAATGTTATTTTTCACTACAAATGTTATCCTGATGCAAAAGATCCCAAAGTTCCTTGGCCTGAACTCAGGATTCCTGGTGACTCTGGGGTGAGGGTCCCATACCCTGAAGTTGTGGCAAATTGGCATGTGCCAAGAGGCTCAAAAGTCGGCTGATAATTCTGGAACAGGCTCCATCCAGCAGTCTGCCAGGTTGGGTGTGCTATGGTTTATTTTCTCAGAGCATTGAGTCAAGGACACGTTTCTGATCGCTGCATCCATCTTCCTGCAGTATGCTGCTCGGTGCGTGTCTGTCGGAGCATCGGTGTGTTTGCTGTTGTGTCCACCAGTGTGTGTATGCCTCGGTATGGATGAGAAGAGAGAAAAGGCCAGAAGGACAAAGAGGGATAAACAAGAAAGGCAGAAGAAGAAAGGATGAAAGATCATGGAGCAAAATTTCAAAAGAAAGAGTCTGTCTGGATTTATTCATGCTTTCATTCATAGGCTGTGATTTCATGTCTGACACTTCTATGTTCTGGGACTACCACAAGCACCTAGAGGGACAAAGTCCAGGTTGCTTTCTGACATCCCCTGTATGTCAGTGATTCTCAACAGGGGATGATTTTGACCTGTAGGGGACATTTGGCAAAATGGGTGCAGGCATTTTGGTTGTCACTATGCAGGATGCTACTAGAATCTCTGAGAGGCCAAGGACGCAGCTCACATGCTACAATGTTCAGGGCTGCCTCCACTGTAAAGCACAGTCAAGTCCCAAGTGTTCAGTGCTCAGACTCAGAAACGCCAGTTTACATGATTATTTTGTCTTCTCCACTGTGAGAAGTTATATCTTGTTCTGTACTGTTTATATACGGTACTGGCATCTTGTTAAATATATATTTGCTGACATTGGTTATTATAATGCTTAACATGTAGTACACAGGTTAATGTTAATGTTTGTTGAGTGAATATGTGATAAGCTCTGTGACTCTGGTGAAGTCACCCAACTTTTCTGGGTTTCCCAAACAACTCTCCCAACAAAGATGACCAAACTAAAATGTCAGTAGTGTGTGGCTGGGAAACTCTGACTTAAGTGTAAGTGAAGTTGGGGGCAGGGCTGGACACCCCTATTGCCTGGGTTTGTGAGTGTGTGCTTATTTGTACATGTATGTGGGACTTGCCACAAAACCTGCACAGCCTTGATGGGGGAGTACTCACCATCACCTTTTACCCTAAATGCTCCCACCCCTTTCCCACCCAGACCTTGAGTTTGTAACCTGCACAGCCTTGCTAGGGGCTGCCAATAAAGGATTCTGAAGAGTGGCTTGCAGAGTCCAGGGGATGGAGCCCCATGAGACTAATATCCTTGGAACTTGGGGCTCACCTGGGGACATGTATCCCCAGAAAACCTTGGCTACCCCATCCCTTCCTTTTCAAGAGCAATTGTTAACGACAGGATTCCTTAGCACCATGCAGGTTCAGCCTGAAATTTCCTCTTGCCTGTAAATTCTGCCACCGAAACCACTTCTCAATGGGAATTCACTAGTGAATTGCCTATGAACAGGATAGAGGCTCACTACCTGAATGAGCTTACTACCACTGCTGTCGGACGCAAGGGTTGTCGGGAAGGAAAACAGAAATGAAATATCTGGGAAATCTGAGACATTGTTTTAAAACAACGGTTTTTTAGGGTGTTTGATTTACTATTCAACTGTGCACAGCTGCTGTTCGGAAAATAGGACGCATGCCAAGCTGAGAGCTGGTAGAGAGGGCCGGGGAGAGAGGGAACAAAGGAAACAACAGTGGTGTTTGCACACTTCACGTGTCAACTCGACCGTAGAAAAAGTCCGAGTGGCTGACCCTTCCTGAGAGCCGCTGGCTCCCGTCTCTTGCAGTTGCCGTTTGTCTGCTGAACGGCCTTCCCCCATTGCTCTTGCCTTCTTTGTCTTAATTAAAGAGATTTAGGAGACCGCCCTGCCCTCAAAGTGCACATTTTTAATCAGGGCTTTGACAATCTCTGCTTCCTTTTTCTTCTATTTTCTTCATTCTGGCATCAAGACACCCACACATTGACTTGGGAGTTATTGTTTTAACTGAGGTAAAATTGATATAACCGAAAGCAACCATTTTAAAGTGTATTAACTCTGTGGCATTTTAAACATCTGCAATGTTGGGCAGCCTTCATCACTATCTAGTCCAAAACATTTTCATCACCCCCAAAGAAACCCCACACTCATTAAGCAGTCACTCCTCATTCCCCATTTCCAGGCCCTGGCAGTCATTAATTGGTTTGCTGACTTTATGGATTTAGCCCATTCTGCTTATTTCACATAAATGGAATCATTCAATATGTGACCTTTTATATCTTTTTCCACTTAGCATGTTTTTAGGAACCCCAGTATTGCAGCAATCTTTCTTTTTTATGGCTGAATAATATTCCCATATGTGAACAGAGCACATTTTATTTGTCTATTCAGCTATTGAAAGACACTGGGTTGTTTCCACCCTTTGGCTATTGTAAATAGTGCTCCATAAGCAGTCATGTACAACTATTTATTTGAAGATCTGTTTTCAATTCTTTTGATTGTACATCTAGAAGTGGAATTCCTAGGTCATATGGTAATTCTATCTTTAACTTTCTGAGAAATCAGGAATTTTTTTTTAAGGCCCTTATTTCACAACCATCTTGGTCTCCAATTAGCAGCTAAGTCCTTAAGCCACGATGGTTGTTAAATTTGGAGTCACTCCTGAGACACCACTGACTGTGTCTGGATGAGGAAGGGTGAAGATGCAGACATCCGATGCAAGTCCTCTTTTGTCCCTCACTGAAACAGTTACCTCTACACTCAATATGCCACTAGGTGGGAATCCCATGAAAACCCAGTGGAACAGGCAGTCTTTTCTTAATTTTCCAAAATAAAGTAGGGTTTCAGAGGGATTAATTTGACTGTCCAAGGATATATAGCTAAGAATAATGGGTCAATTTAGTTCTAACTATTTACTAAATGCATTTCACCAGATTCAAAAGGTTGTCGGTTCCCTGTCTACGAAAGCAAAAGTTGTCAGAAATGAATCTCTCCTAGCTCAAGGGAATATCTCTCTTCACTTTGTAGGAAGAGGTTTGATCCAAAACCTGACCCCAGGGAAGGGGACACTTCCTTCAGTCCAGGTGACACAAGAGGCAGGAATAAACATTTTCACAAATATCATTCCAAAATCTGTGCTACAAGAATGAATCTCTCACAGTTACAAATTCCCTGTCTCAATCCAGTCTCCTGTGAGATTCCCCCCCAAGGAGGAAACACTTAGTTTTTTTTTTTTTTTTTTTTTTTTTTTTTTGTGGGACCCTCGCGGGCAGCTGGGGAACGAACCGGCGCTACAGAGGCTGCGGGCAGCCTTGCAGCCCAGCGCTCAACCACTGCGCCACCAGGGGAGGCCCAGGAAACACTTAGTTTTAGCCTTCCTCCCCATAAAGAAGGATACATTAACACGACGACAATTCTCCCCAGAGTCCTGTGAGTTTGGCAGTGGGGTTATTTTTATTCTGAGTAATCTGTGATTCAGAGAGGTTAAGAAGCTTTGTGTAAAATCTACGAATTAATAGGTGGGAGAGTCAAGATTTAAGCCAATAACTTTCTGAATCCAAAGTCTATGGGATTTAGGTACTTTGCCAGGCCAAGTTAGCAAACAATTCCAATTACTGTGTACCCTACCAGGCTCGGTACTTTCACAGATGGACTCACTTACTCTTCATAAACTTCTGGGTTACAGAAAAGGAACTTCAGAGTTAATGATGTCATATAACTGGCCCCAGTTCACACAGCCAGTGCCAGCAGAAGACACTGATTGTGGGACCACGATTCCAGTGCCTATTGCATCCACCATATTTGCTCTATTTCTTTGTCCAACATGGTGCTGGGTTCATCCCAGGATCGGGGACCAGGAGGGAACCACAGCCAAGGAATTCTGCTTGGTTGCATCATAGATTTCTGACAATCTCATTTTACTCTGACTCCAGTCAACCATTTGCAACGGATTTAACAGATTCCCACATAAGGATAGAGCTCTGGAGGCAAATGGTTTTCAGAGTGGTTTGTGGTTAGTGATTTTCCTAAGATGAATTAAGAAAAATATTTTGAAGGGAGGTTAGTCTGTCTCAGCAAGAGCCGAGGCATAGCATCTCTGTGTTAAGACATGTAGACAAGCAGAAACAGAGAGGCATGTGTATGTGGCCATATGAGTACACGCCAGATGGACACACACAAATCATATGCCCACAAATGTCTGTTTGCAAGGGCAGATCTGTTTATTTCTGTAGAGGTAGACTCCGATGAGGGTTTGTGCTAGTATATTTAGAGCACATTCTTGGGAGTGGGTTGTTAGTGGAAGGTGTAGTGGAAGGCTCCAGAAGAAGAGTTCCAAAAATGAGGGATTGCTGAAGGCTTTGGACTCTTAGAAGAACCATCCTGGGCTCTTCTGGCCTGGGGTGAGTCTCTGTGTGCCCACAGGTGTCTTCTAACTGAAGGAAAACAAGTTTCCTGCTGCAGAAGAGCTGGCTCCCTGGGAAGGCTCTCCATGTCACTTACTCCCAGGGCCCTGTTTGTTTTGGCAACCTCCAGCCCCAGCATTGTGCAGAGTTATCCTCCCAAGAGCCCCAAGGTAAGGATACCCACATTCAGGCTGAAAGGGCTTGTCCTGGGGCTCCCAGCTCCACTGCCAGATTCTGACCCAGAAGGTTTGGGTTGGGGTCTGAGAATCAGAAGATTTTTCAGCTTAGGCAGCATTCAGGCCTGACTGATATGTGTCCATGCTAAGCATTTATGTACAAGAAGCGGTCTCTGATATCTGTGGAAGAGTCCACTGGCCAGAAGCCACAGTGTTCTGTTTCAAGTCTGAGACTCAATCAACACTAAAACTGGATTCTCTTTCCCCTTCTTGCTGAGCACCTCCAGACACATTCTCTTACCATCTACCCCCTTTGTGGGGAGTCCCCATCGTCTAGCAAGGAAATGAACAAATGGTCTCTCTGCATTCTCTGAAACCAGTAATACAACAAATAACAAGAAAAAATGTACTTCAGATTACACTCAGTAGCACACCACTTTTTCCTGAAGTCCACAGAATCTACTGAATTTAAGTACGGCTTCAAAGTTGAAATTTTATTTTCCTAAATGCACATTCTAGTCTTTTGGAGGAAGGACTTATAAGCAACAGTGATGATCTTATGCACGGGAAGGGTTTCAAGTCCCCATTTAGGGGTCAAAATAAGGGGGTTGCCATTGTATGGGGAATATAAAAATAAAATTTATTATTAAAAAAATAGAATCCCATCCTGGTTAGAAGGAGTTTTGTTTTGTTTTTTTCCCCCTTTAGTCTCCTAAATAGGTGAAGGTAGGCTGGCTTGCAAAAACTATTTGGCAATCCATTTCTTCATCCTCGTCAACCAAATTCTGATTTCATATGACACTGGAATGCAGCCTACAGTCCCTAAAAAAGGTGTGTGTGTGGGAGATGGGATAGGATGGGAGACATATTTGACAGTGTTACAAGGAGACAAACTGGAAGCAAACATTTGACACTCCAGCCCTGGAATGCTGTAAAATTTTAATTAGGTGGATCCATTAGTCACGCCCACATGGAGGTTTCATACAGAACTTACAAAATGCAAGCTACCAAAGGAAAGTTTCAGGTCTTCCTGTAAATGCCACTTCCCTCATTATAGGAAAATGTGGTCTCACTGGGACCATTGAGCCAGGCTTTGTATTTACAAAACATGGTTAGGACGAGATTAACAACATATACGGAAGAGGTTTGCAAATCCAAATAATAGACCACTTTTTATAGGGGAGTTTGCCCAGCCGAACTGCTTCTGAGTCAGTTGGGCTGGGAGATGATTTGGGTGCCTTTCATCACTTCCTGACTCATTTTTTTTTTTAGGTTTAAAGTGTTCTGGAAAGATGTTACTGGTAAATATTAATGGGATGAGCGTGTGTCTATTTTCAAGTTGAAAAATACATAGGCGGCCTCTTTAGTTCAAAAACAGGGCATGGGGTTGAATGCAGAAATCAAACTTTGTGGTTTCAGGGCCTAGGAGGCTTACAGTTTGATTTACAAGCAGGCCTCTTTAATTTACAGACACTGTTGTTTTGATTCTAAGTCTCTGCTTGGTCTTTGTGGTAGGAAGGAGGTAGACAAGGAAGATATTTAAGACAATTAATCACATGGTGATATTTGAAAGACACTGAAAATTAACTCAAGACTCTCTTGGTTCTTAATTAGTTTGACTCACATGAGATGGCCTGGGCTGGAGGAGGCAGTGTTTCTAAAGAGCGATTTCACATGATTCAGTCTAACATAGCACTAAGCAGTCACCCGAAAATGGAAGGTCTCCTATGCTATAATACTGTTCTAGGGCCACCGTCCCCTAGAGATTGATGGGGGACTGACCTTTCTGTCTTCATCAGTATACACTCACATACTCATTTACGTTACTATTTCAACATATATGTATGTCTTTATGTTCTGGATTGAGACATAAAGTTTAATAAGACACAGTCCCTGCCCTTCAGGAGATCAGAGTCAACTAGGAAAGACATACAGCAAGCAACTACAGCACAGCGTGATAATAATTATACTATTATCAGTCATTAAGGGCTTAGGTACCAAGCAACCTTTATACTTGGGTTGTTAGTTCACATATTAGTTAATACTTTAGTATTTTTAAAAGTAACCTAGTAAGACATGTTTGTTTAGTTCTTTTTTTTTTTTTTATTTCTATAGGTGAAAAACCAGAGAAATTAGAAAGCACTTTCTATATGCACAAACAAGAAATGACCTTATGTGGAGTTTTGTAGCCAACATTTTCAGGACAAACACTTTCACCACAAAACTAGTTAGCTGAAAGGCGGTATTGCCACAGAAAAAGAAAAGCATGAGAAAGAAATGAGAGGCATTCAAAAAGACATATAAAACATGACCTAGGGGCCTCCCCTGGTGGCACAGCAATTGAGCACTGGGCTGCGAAGCTGCCCACAGCCTCTGCAGCACCCGTTCGATCCCGGCTGCCAGCGAGGGTCCCACAAGGCCCGCAGACCTCTCCTACCATGCCCAATGCTCCCCTCAGCAGTGTATTTCGGTCCTTCTTCCTGTTCTGTTCCCTGCTCTGGCTCTGGTGAATTCTCTCACCCTCCCACGCTTCTGACTGTACCCGTGCTTGTATAAATAAATAAATAAATAAATAAATAAATAAATCTTTAAAAAAAATAAGACTGAGAAAAGTTAACAAAATACAAAAGATTTAAATACAACTATACTGCAAAAATACAAAATATTCAAATGTGTTTAAAAATGCGTCTGTAAAGCCAGGTCTCATACTACTATACCGGAAAAAGACAACAGTTTCCAAAGCCTTGTTTGTTTGTTTTTTTCCCTTTTGATGGAACGATGAAACCAAACTGTCAACCAGTCCATTATTTTCTCTTTTAAGACAAAATGGTCCCACAGCTGGTTAGTTATATACTAGTAATGCTTGCTGCAAAACTACCTCATACGAAACAACAGAGCTCAAATTTGAACCCGGAACAATCTATTTCCATTAAGCACAGAGATCCAGGTCACTGCAATGACTGAGAAAACTTGCTAGAAGAAGGCAGCCATTGGAAAACTCTTCAGAGAAGAGTCATTAAGGTTTTAGAGGCCCTTGAAGGATGAATAGATACCCACAAATTAGGCAGAGAGAGTGTTTGGAAAGTTGTGGGGAAACCCTGCCACATTGTAAGTCATTTTTTCTGGTCACTGTTACTTTTAAATAAACCTTAGTTTGAGACAAATAATCCTATTTTATGTAACTAAAGCTACTGTGTCACTAAAAGTCCTTTGTCTTGGTAAATTTTCAGAACACTGTGTTTTTACACAAATTCATTGCATGTGTAAAGATTTCCATATCGCTATCACATCTCTAGCTCATCCACTACTTGGGATCCACTCAGGTACATGTGAGCTGAGAAAAGGCACAACTTTGGGGAAACAACTTGAAAAGGAGAAAATTAGTGGGTGAAGTGGAATGAGCAGCTGGCACAAAGAAAGCCCCCGAGTATGAGGTGCAGGTATCTGGATAAAATGCATGTCTCCTTTCTGCTTGGGATTTTCAGGGATCTAAAGAAAATAAATTTTGAGTCTTATAAGAATGTAACATCTTTGACCTCAGAGATCTTCGATGTGAGTTTAGTCCTCATCTTGGTTTAGGGAGAGAGAATTGTTTGGGGGACAGAATGAGAAAAACAGATTCCAGTCCAGCTGACTCATGTTTGACTCTTCTAAATTTCCTAGAAATGTGTGATTTAGATATATTCTTTAAATTCTCCATGCCTCGTTCTGCTCTCCATTTCTCCTCTAAATACAGTGGCTGAGACGCAATTTCTTAAAGCAGATTGGCCAAAGGCTGAGCAAGGCTCACACGCAGCCCTACACCCAAGCCTAGTTTCTTAAATTGAGCTCCTCACCTATGACATTCCAGGCACTGCCTTCAGAGTCAAGAGAAACTGGACCGTCTCAAGAGGTGATATTCACAAGTCAGGCTAAAATGATCCATTCGCTTCTATCACGAATGCCCACCTGGATGGAAGGCTAACAAGGGTGTCTGTCGAACCCTTCCTTTTCCTCTGGGGGTCCATCCCCACCTCCATTTCTGAAGCTGGAAGGGTGACACCCTAGGTTCTGACCAAATGCATATTCCAGAAAGCTCCATCTGATTAGCAGTGCTACCCTTCAGAACCAGCAAGTCCCAAATCCAGGTTTTCACAACTACACACTTGCGTTCCCAGGAAGCCCTTCCTCAGTTGAGATGGTGTAAGGAAACAATTACCACAATGACTATTTGCTTATCTGGGAAATTTTTTTTGCGTTCCCAGACCCACCAGACAACCCACCCGACGGCGCCACACACACAAGCCTGAAGCCGCCTCGGCCCCCGAGGGGGGCCGCGACCCGCAGGCCTGCACGAGGAGAAGCGCGTGCGCTCGGCGCGGCTCCACCTACCAGAATCCGGGGACCGGCTCAGGGGGGCGGTGAGGAGCAGGTGCGGCGCCTCCAGCCTGGGGGGCCTGCGCAGGAGTCGGGCGCCGCGGGCGAGGAAGCGGGTCCTCGGAGCACAGCCTGTCGTCCTCGGTCCAGCAGCGCGGGCAGGTCACGGGCGTCCCCACCTGCTTCCCTGAGGGCGCGACCCCAGGACGGGTGAGGGGCGCGGGCCGGGCCGCGGGAGGCGGACGCAGGCCGGTGCGCAGCAGGCCGAGCCCGGCCTCTTCCCTTGGGACAGTCCTCGGCGCCCCAGGCGCTCCCACCGCCCTCGGCCTCGAGCCTCCGGAGCAGAGTCGCCTTTCTGTGCCCCCAGGGCCCCTCTCGGGCATCCGCGGGCCCTCAGGCTCCTGGACACCCGGGGCCCCCCTGAGGCGACTGCGCTGGGCCCGGGGCGCCTTTCCTCCCGCGGGGTCTCTTCACGCTCAGTTCGCGGGCGCGGGGCCCTGACCCTCCGCGGCGCCTTCCTCAGCGGCCACTGCTGCCCAGAGGCTGAGTGTGCGGCCTGGGGTGAAAGGCTCCTGGTGAAAAGCTCATAGTGACCTTCCAGGTTGCCGTCTCCCGACGTGTTTTGCTGACATCAAAACACGCCGACGTAAAACGACGCTGACGTAAAACGACACTGACGTAAAATGACGCTGACGTTAAACCCACACTGACGTAAAACCCACGCTGACATAAAACCCACGCTGACGTAAAACCCATGCTGACGTAAAACTCATGCTGACGTAAAACACACGCTGACGTAAAACACGCTGACGTAAAACTCACGGTGACATAAATCCACGCTGAGGTCACACCCGCAGCCGCCTGAATTGCCCCCTGCCTTTTGATTCTTGTGGTAAACATGAATATCCCGTTTGGAGTTCGTTCCACGGGTGAAAACGGGTACTAACGCAGGTCATAAATGCCAAGTAGCGGAACTGGAACTTTCGAAAGAGGCATGACCGTGTCTGAAAAGAGAAGCTCCTGCTGCGTGACTGCTGACCGTACGGAGGCCGTGACACGGGAGTTTCGGTGGCCCTGTTGCCCTCTCTGGGACATGGGAAAACGGCGGTGACAGAAGAAGTGAATGTGGGCGTCAGAGGAACGAGTCACTGGTGACACTATGGGTTGATCTGGATCCAGCCAGAAGCCCGTGGACTTTTCAAAATGTGAGCCCATACGTCCCCGGGAGATGGTCTCCAGCTCACTTGAGTGTTCTCCTGGCTTTTATCAGCAAGAGGCCCCGTGGTGTCTGGATCTAGGGTGCCCCAGTCTGTTTCCAGAACTGAAAACATAACGAAAACTTCAAAATAGCCCCAAAGGTAGAAAATTCATTTTAATTTGCAGTAGGTATGGATGGGCCTGAATGGCATTAAATCCAAAAAAATGCAAGAGGTCTGATGTCTGATTTTGCCTCACTGGAGCCCCATCTTCCGTGGGCCTCACAGAGGTGGTGAGAGAGACGTGCTGTCCACCTGGTCCAGTGGACCTGTGCCGTGAGGGTATTGCAAATCTCAGATTTAGAACACTTGGTACGACCAAAAAGATATAAACTAGCACATTAATCATTTTTTATATTGATTACACATCATTTTGGAAATATTTTGTATTATCAAAATTAATTTCACCTGTTTCTCTTCTATAGTATGGCTGCTAGACAATTTTACATTGCATGTATGGCTCATATTTTATTTCTATTGGATTGTGCTGTGCTAGAGCTGCAGTTGTTACAAGATTCCACTTTAGGTTGAATCAGAACCTCTGTCCCTGACTTTTCTTTATTTTGAACTAATGTAGTTGACCCTGAGGAACAAAAAAAATGAATCAAATCCATTATTTAAAGTACAGCCCCTCAGCTCTTTGATGCAGCTCCCAGATTCTTGCTATAACTTATCTTTACCAACCAAACACTTCACATTCTTCAGCCATTTTTCATACATCCTAGTTTCCTCACCTTTCTTTCAAAAGTTTCTAGTTTCCCAAAGACCCACTTAAAATAAACTGTTGAGTATTCTTCTTGACATATCAGCAATAGCCCAAGCACTGAGGTTCTCATCTCTTTATAATACACACCATGTTTCTATGAATATGACCCCACTACTAGTAACATCTTTGGAAACTGAGGCTTCTTCCTGTGGTTCTCAAAGGGTCATGCTAAGGGAGGATCTTCAGCATCACTTTAGAAGGAGTTTGAAATGCACGTTCTCTGACTGAACCTGAGATCTCTTGAATCCCTAACGCTGAGGGTGGGATCAGCAATCTCTGCTTAACAAGCCTCCCAGAGGATTCCCATGCAAGAATGACTGTGAGAAACGCTGACTTATATATACCCAACGCCTTCTGAAATCTGCATTTCAGTTAAGTTCTCCCTGTTTAAAGGATGGATTTTCTGAAACACAATGCAGTTTGCATGTGGTGCTGATCGTGCATCATGATTTTGGCCTTAGTTCTAGTTTGTCTAAACCTTCTAGAACATAGATTCTGCCATCTCCCTGCATTGTGTGCATTATACACTAAATAGTGCTACTGTTCATCTTTGTCCCGAGTTCTGATATGAATGTTGAATGATGTAGGCGCTAATCAGAATCATGCTTTCACCCCCCCACACACACACAATTAGCGGCAAGGCATACCCTCTGCCTCTGAGATAATATTTGCAAAGCTTATTTACACTCAATGGCTTTTCCTGGCTAGCTCTACCAGAGCCTGCATTTCCACTTACATGCCACCTCTACCAAAAACATCAGGATCAGAGCTGGTGATCTGAGCCCCCTGTGCTGATAGCTATCAACACTTTATTAATGACTGTCTCCTCTAGAACTTGGTTCTTCATTGATCAGTATGGCTTTGTGCCCAAGGGATATTGGCAAAGTGTAGACATAGTTTTGGTTGTCACAACCGGCAGGTGCTATTGACATCCAATGGACTGAGGCTAAAGGTCAAGGGCACTGCTAAATATCCTGCAGTGCATGGGGCAGGCCCCCACCAAAGATTGTTCTGCCTTCAAACATGCTGAGCATGCCATCCTGCCTCGGATTGTAAGTTTCATGCTTCCTTTGGCCACCAATTTTATGTTAAGCCCTAACAGAATACAGGACCCAAAAGAGGTACTGGATACATGTTTGCTGAATGAATATATGACATATATTTTACTGGGAGGAAATAGGAAACGCTAGTCAAGTTTACTTGCAAGTTTAGTGGCAAAGATGGTCGAGGACATAAGGAAACTATTCTTTTGAACAGATAAACCTGCTTTATAATTAGCATACCTCTTGCTAATTAATACATTGCTTCTAAAGTATTTATAAACCTCTAAGACAGTTTTGACTCTCAGTTGGCTGCACACATGCCTTTTGCTGTCTTACTGCCCCAATAATGAGCTGAGTGACGTGATATTTATTAACTACGTGAACATGGGCTACTTGACCTCTCTAGGTCTCTCTGGCTTTTGTTTCCTCAAAATGAGTATAAAGAGATGGCACTTCTGGACTTCCGAGGGATGAGGTCCCATGGTGCTCATAAGGCACTGAGCACATTGTTTGGCCTGGAGAATCCTTCTGCTGTGGTAGTTAATACTTCTTCATTCAGTACTCACAAATATCATGTAGGACCAGTAGCAAGTATAGTCTGAATCTCATAGATGAATGTGAGACCCAATCAGGCCAACTGGTTGAATTTTCATCCAGTTTTTCATCAGAGAACACATTTTGCTAGTATGTATGATTGATCTTCACTGATCCAAAGAGATTTTTCTCATGGATAAAGCTTTTCTGGAAACTTCTAAAATATCAAAAGGGATGTTTTTCACACCATGCAGCATGAGAATCCATGTTTTTGCGCTCAAGGTTGGTCATCACTTGGAGAGATTCCCAGTGGAAATCATAGGAGCAGATCATACTCCTGTTAAAAGTGATGATGTTTGAACTCTTAAAGAAAACCTGGGGCTAAGGCTCCCCTATGCAGGCTTTCCCGTGCTGCATTTTCGCCCATGCTCACCCTGTGGAGCCCATATGGACCCAAAGCAAGACAGTCTCCCTTCTGCTCCCCAGGGAGAAGGGCACTGGCCTGGCAGAGTGTCTCCCAGAGCCGAGCAAAGCCTGGGAGTCGTGAGTCATTGTCTTGGCACAGAGTCTCCAGGGCTCTTGGGGGAAATGAAACAAACAGACTTTGTTGTAAAGAAACCTCCTTCAGATGAATGGCCCCTAGTCAACTCTTAGAGAAGGCCTGTAACCTGCTCCTGCCCTTTCTTTCCCCCTTGGCCTGGAGAAACCACAGTGATGGGGGCAGGGGGAAGGACGTTTGTTGCTCAGGCCTTTGTTGTCATCCTGGACCCTAACTGGAAGGAAATTTCCTGGAACCTGACTCGGGCACTGTCTCCTGATTATATTTTGAACTATTTCGCCATTGCTTGGGTTAAGAGCTGTCTCACCACTGCTTTACACCCAGTTCCCTTAATTTCACTTCAGTTAGCTAGGTAGCACTCAAGTTATCCTTAATATTGAAAGTACTCTCACGTTGGCAGCTCAGTTCAGTGATTTTTTAGTCACTTTTGTTTGAAGTATTTCTCTGTGCTGAACCCATAGCTTTACTACAGAAGGTGGTGAGAAATATTTTATTTTCTTGGCAGCTGTCCTGAGAATTTCTTATGGGTGGACATCCACACTTAGGAGAGAAGAATATTCAAAAAGGAAGGTCTCTTTGGGCATTAGTGATGGGAACTGATCTTCCTGGGCCCGAGTGTATGCAGGCAGATGGAGTCGGGGATGGCCTTGTGTGTTACTCCATTACCGCTTCCTGTAATGATTAACCGATTGGTGAAGTCAAAGCTCTCAAAATGTTTCAGATGAGTGAATTTAGTTTGGAAACCCCTTTTAAATGTAAGCTTCTTGTTCAGGTTGGTAAGGGTAGAATTTGAAGTCACATGCAGGTGCTTGTGAGCTCAGAAGCCAAGAGAAAGGTGAGGTAATAACTGCTGGGGTGACTCATATCAATGGGGGTAGCTCGGAAATGACTCTTAATTCTTAAAAATCTGTGGCATTAGGGTTTGGACTAATTTAAACTAAATCTCCAAGGAGCAGCAGCTAGGGATAACATCTGAGGGACATTGTCAGTTCCCCTTGGTTAGCCTGCACTTCTCTCTGTTTCTCTTCTATGCTCACAAAGAGTAGAGGCTTGGTCTACATCTGTTGAGGCTTGCTCTGACTGGGGCCTGAAAGTGGTCTCCGAGGAGGAGGCCATGCACCCACCATGAGGCACGATCTTGTTTATTAGCTCCTCAGAGCAGGGCAAGTGAACCGGACGTGTGCTGGGCGCCTGGTGGGTCTTCCACTCATTAACCAAGATGGAGGTCACAGCTCCATCCTGGCTGCTGCCAGGAAACAGCAACTTGTCAAAACTCCAGCGAAAGCACAAGGTTCCAGCTCATTGGAACCCAATTCCTAGATGAGCGCAGGCAGAAGAGGAAGCTGTGCTTGACTGGCCCCAGATAGGCCAAGCAGATGTTGTGCGAGAGTCCTCGCTGCAGAGCTCAAGTGCTGGCTGGCTCATCACCCAAACAGGGCCCTGGGGAGAGCAGCTGATGAGGGCCCCAGTGAGCTGGGAGCTGCCTGCGCTCGGCACTGCCCCCTCCTCCCCCAGGGTGGCCTGGCCCCCCGCCAGCTAGCTCTGTTTGGAAGGGAGAGGTCGGGAGTGAGTCTCACACGAGGAACTCTTGCAAAAGACCCAGCAATGCTTTCCTGCTGTCATGGGCTGTGGAGACTGGAGTGGGGGATGGTTGGTAGTCGGGAGACGGACGTTGGGTGCTCAGGGACACTCTGCCCTGATTCCTGGGGAGAGAGGTGGGTATAAAGCGTGTACTTAAAAATAGGGCTCCAGCTGCTTATACTGTGGTGCTGAGCAGATGATCAGTCTCCCTTAGGCCAAACAATTTCCAGAAAGAAAGGAGGGGCTCGGGTCTGTTTGTGTATAGTTACAGTGTGTGTGTGTAGTGCCTGTGATATGTGTAGTGGATGTGTATATAGTGTGTGTTCTGCATGTGTGCATGTGTGTACCACGTGTACGTATGTGTCCCATGTTTGCCCGTGAGGTATATATGGCCCACTGCATATGTTATTTGTGTGTGTACATAGTGTGGGGATATATTCAGTGTGTGTTTAAACAATGTGTGTGTGCCTGCTTATTTGAAGTGTGGGCATGGTTCAGTGTGTGTGTGCTTATTTGGAGTGTGGGTGTTGTTAAGTGAAAAGGAAGCTGTGCATTTTCAGTGTTCTGCCTGCCTGGATGCCTGCACAGCCTGTGTGCTTTTCGATGATTCTGGGTGTGTGTTGTATGTATTACCTGCAAGTTCACAGACAGTACCTATGTATGTGATGCTTGCATGCATGTCTTCTGGTATGTGTGCATGTTTAGTCACATGGTCAGTGATTGCACTTGTTTTGGGTTTTTGGGTTTATGTCCTACCTGTGTGTGTGTGAACTGTGAGCTTGTATGAATACAGGAATAGGCCCAAAATGCACCTGTCCTGCACACAGGGATACTGCAATGTGCATCAGTGGATGTGCAGGCCCCACCACATGTATCTTTTTGCATAACCACTTTATGTGTGTCTAATATGTGTGTCAGTATGTGTGAGTGAGTGAGAGAAGAAGCAGAGAATTGGAGATAATGTGTTGTGTTAACTATTTGTGGCACACCAACCTATTAACTGCCATCTCAAACCATCAAAACTCGTTAGCACAGGGCCTCCCTGGTGGTGCAAGGGGTTAAGCCTCAGCACTATGAAGCTATTGGCAGCCACTGCAGCATGAGTTCGATCCACAACCAGGTTGCTGACCCACATGGCCCAGCAGACCTCTCCTGTCTCACCCACTGCTCCTCTCAGCAATGTATTTTAGTCAGTCTGTCTGTTCTGCTACCCACTCTGTCTCTGGTGAATCCTCTCACCTCCTGCAGCTCTGGCCTGAACCCCAGCTCTTGTATGCATAAATAAATTAATCTTTAAAAAAACCTCTTTAGCACATCACACAAAGCCCAGCCACCACTCTTGCATTCTAGCCCCATTTGCTGCCAGTCCCAGTGCACCCCACTACTCTCTTTGTTCTGATCCTTCCAACCCCTGAACAAGTCAGGGTGGTCCACCCCTCTGGACCTTTGCCCATGCTGTCATCTTTCCTGATTCCCATCACTCAGTCACCTACTCATCATTTCAAGTTTAGTTCAAGTGTTTGCACACCCCTGACACATTGCTATGGCTATTAAACTGACTGTTTTCTTTGTCTGCCAAATGACTGCTGACACACTTCCCCCAGAGCACCTCTGATTTTCAAGGCACTTGTGTCCTTATGTGTCTTTTTACTTGTCCTCATGGCAACTGAAGAGAAAGGAGGACAATGCTGGCTTCTAGTCCAGACCTTCTACTTAGCACGTACTCAGCTTTGTTAGACAGGTGACTTTACCCTTAAGTTACGATGGGTCCCTGAGGCTCCCTGAGCTGGTCACCAACTATTGAGTAGTTAGGCAAGAACTGAACTCTGTATCAGACTCAAGGACCCAAGAACTCTCTGGTTACTCCATTCCAGGCTGGAACTTATTCTTGCATTTAGCTGTTTTTTCTTCTTTCTTTTTTTAAAGGTTTATTTATTTATGCATACATGAACTGGGGTACAGGCCAGAGGTGCAGGGGGAGAGAGGATTCACCAGAGACAGAGTGGGGAGCAGAATAAGTGGATTGACTGAAATACACTGCTGAGGGAAGCAGAGGGTGCAACAGGAGAGGTCTGCTGTGCCATATGGGTCAGCAAACTGGCCGGGGATAGAACTTGTGCTGCAGTAGCTGTGGATTGCATCATAGTGCTGGCACTTAACCCCTTGCACCACCAAGGAGGCCCATAGCTGAATTTTTTTTTCATACAACATATTTTTTTTATTTAAATATTTTATTTTATATAATTCTTACATCTTTTCTCATCTTGGCACAATGTATGCATTTTCATTTTGGTTATATTCCCCATACAATTGCACCCCCCCTTATTTTGACCCTAGTCTTTGCTCTCCCCACCACTCCCCCCCGTAGTGTGTCTCTGGTTTATAGTTGCTTGTTGATTTTGATTTTCACTTTATTATAATTAGTCTTTTTCCTGGTCTCTTATTTAGGTTTTCTAAATTCCTGCTTTGAGTGAGACCATCCTGTATTTTTCTTTTTCTTTCTGTCTTATTTCGCTGAGCATGATCCCTTCTAGCTCCATCCATGTTGCTGCAAATGGCATGAGTCTATCTTTTTTGATTGCTGAGTAATATTCCATTGTGTATATGTACCACATCTTCTTGATACAGTCATCTATTTTTGGGCATTTGGGTTGCTTCCATACCTTAGCTATTGTAAATAGTGCTGCTATAAACATCAGGGTGCAGGTGCCCTTTGGAATTACTGTTTCTGTGTCATTTGGGTAAATAACTAGGAGTGGAATTGCTGGATCATATGGAAGCTCTTTGTTTAGTAGTTCAAGAAATCTCAGCACACATAGCTGATTTTTTTAAAGATTTATTAGTTTATGCATACAAGAACTGGGGTACAGGCCAGAGGTGTGGGAGTTGAGAGGATTCACTAGAGACAGAGTGGGGAGCAGAACAGGCAGATCTACTGAAATACACTGTTGAGGGGAGCAGCGGGTGTGACAGGAGAGGTCTGCTTTGCCATGTGAGTTGCTCCCTGGCCAGAGATCAGAATTGTGCTGCAGTGGCTGCAGGTAGCTTCTTAGGTTGCCTCTTAACACCTTGAGCCACCAGGGAGGCCCCCCATGGCTGATTTTTTAAAGCAGAATTTATTGAGTGCTTGCAAAATGCCAGGGACTGCCCTAAGCACTCAGAATGCAGCCCCAAATTGCCCTCAACAGAATTGTAATCCTAGTCCTCCCCTGAGGCTAGTCCCTTAGATTCTAGTCCTAGTCCCCCCATAAGGCTGGGATGGACAGTATATGTATAGGTATACATCTAGGAGCAGAAAAGCTCTGGCATGTAAGACTTTCTCAGAGGGCCTCCCTGGAGGCACAAGGAGTTAAGCGCAGCCCTGTGAAGCTGTCCACAACTTCTGCAGCTCAATTTCAATCTCCAGCCATCCAGGGAGCTACCCACATGGCGCAGCAGACCTCTCCTGCCTCGCCTGCTGCTCCCCTCAGCAGTGTACTTCAGTCAGTCTGTCTGTTCTGTTCCCAGCTCTGTATCTGGTAAATCCTCTCACCTTCCACACCTCTGGCCTGTACTCCAGTTCTTGTATGCATAAATAAATAAAATCGTTTTAAAAAAAAAGACTGTCTCAGAATAATATTACCAGAAAGATTAGTTGTGCAACTACCAAATGGTGGTGAGCCTTGGAACATCAGAAGAGGAATTGAGGTAGGCAGATAATGGCCCTCAAGGATGTCCACATTCCACTTACTTACCAGAAACCATGAGTATGTTAGATTACATGGCAATGGGGAATTAAGAATGCTAATTAGCTGACTTTAAGATAAGGAGATTATCCCAGATTATAAGGGTGGGTCCAGTGTAATTGCATGTTTTCATGAAAGTGGAAGGGGAGGAAAAAGAGGAATCAGGGTGATGGAATATGAAGTACTAGAGTCACCATTGCTGGCTCTAAAGTTGGAGAAATAGATCAGGAGCCAAAGCTTGGGGGCAGCTTCTAGAGACTAAAAAAGACAAAGTTGTCACTTCTTCCTGAGCCTCCCGAGGAATGCGGTTCTGCCAACACCTTAACTTCAGCTTGGTGAGACTGTGTTGGATTTCTGATCTCAGAACCAAAAGAGAATGGAGGTATGTATTTTTCAAGTGGCTAAGTTTGAGGTACATTGTTATGACAGCCACTGAAATGGATACAGGAGCCAGGTTTTCAAGTGGAAAGACACTTGCATTCAATTTATTTTTTTATTTTTTTAAATTAATATTTTATTTTATATAATTCTTACATCATTTTTCATTTTTGCAAAATGTATGCATTTTCATTTTGGTTATATTCCCCATACAATTGCCCCGCCCCTTATTTTGCATTCAATTTACCCATGCAAATAGGATTGGCTGAAGTTATGTTAAATGAGAAGCACCAATGAGTAGATTCTGACTTGCACCCTCAGAAGGTCAATGGTCATGATGCAAGGACATGAGCACTGGTTGGCCTTGACTTTTCTGCATTTTACCAAGCTATGGACAGCTGCTTAACGGAAGAGTGTGATTCCTGCAGCCAATTTTAGGATAAAAGATCTACAGGGGCTAATGCAATAGTTCCCCCTGACATTGTGAACTTGACCCCAAACTAAAGCTCTGCAAACACAGCTCTGGTGACAGGGAACCTTGGACCTGTCCTGAAAGAAGGTCATTGTGACTCCAGACAGCCTACTCCACTTGGCCCATGTCCCCAGTGTCCAAAACCCTGGGGCAGCCATGGCAGCTCAGCACCGACTGCATCAATAGCGATGAAATTAATAATTATGTATTTCCCATTAATGTTCATTGTTGGAAGCTGAGAGAAAGAGCCACAAATAGGCTGAACAAGGAGGCTCATGAGGGAAAACTGGACTCAAGCAAGACTAGGGGTGAGTCCCTTCACTGCAATTAGCGCACTATGTAAACAGAAATTACAGGCTGTCTCTGAGAGTTTGTGATAATCCATCTGAAACAGACAACTGTTTTATGCAGGGAAACACGAGGGGAACTTATTTAGCAGGTTGATTTAATAGTGTAGTCCTCAAACCATCCCCTTTGTCCATGTTGACGCTCCGTCCTTGTCTTCTTGGGCAGGAGCTGTGGTCCCACCTCTTCACAGCTGTCTTGCCTTGAATAGTAAATCAAGCACCCTAAAAACCTGACTGTGAAAGTCTCTTCAGCATTACCTTCCTGGGCTCTCTTTATCCACGGTGGGCTGTTGCTGGGTTTCTTCTTTTTCCCTCACAATCAGAAAACATTGTTTTCAACTCTACTGCTTTTGGTGCTGCAGATACCAGGGGTGAGGAGTTGTACGAGCTGTAGAGGAGAAGGTGCCTCAGCAGGGAGTCAGGGATGCCTGCTCAGATATTCTGGAGTTTTCTCACCCTTACTGGGGTCTGCCAGATTGTGTGCATCTCCTGAATCAATCTCAATCTCGCACTCTCTCAGTTTCTCTCTCTGGAAGTCTGGAGGCTACCATTTTGTCATCTAACTGGACTCTGGGTAAGACATTCTACTCAAAATTGGGGAAATTCACTTATCAGACTTTAGTAACTGAAATACTGTCTACATATTCTCGAGAATAATTTTATCATGTTTCTCTCTCTCTCTTCTCCCTCCCCTTTCTCTCTCCTTCCTTCTCCCATTTCTTTTTCCTATTTTGGCTTTTTGGAAGACAACGGCCAAACATTGTCTTGAGGACATGTTAACCACTAGCACTGACGGTAGGACTGAATCAGGAGCAGTTTCCACTGCTGCTTCTCCTTATCTCTCTATGTACTTTGGGGCTATACATTTTTTAACATAAGGATTTGCAACATTGGGGGCCTCCCTGGTGGTGCAAGGGGTTAAGATACAACCTATGCAGCAACATGGATGGCGCTGGAAGGGATCATGCTCAGCGAAATAAGCCAAAAAGAAAAAGAAAAATACCGGATGGTTTCACTCATAGCAGGAATCTAGAAAACTTAAATAAGGGACCAGGAAAATGAATAACTATAAGAAAGTGAAAATCAAAATCAACAAAAAACTATGAACCAGAGACACTTTTAGGGGGGCGGGGGCGGGAGGGGAGGGATTGGGGTCAGAATGGGGGGGCTGCAATTGTATGGGGAATATAAAAATAAAATTTATAAATAAAAAAAATAAAAAATAAACAATAAATAAACTGAAAAAATAAATAAATTACACGCCACAAAAAAATAAAAAAAAAAAAAAGATACAACCTATGAAGCTATCTGCAGCCTCTGCAGCATGAGATCAATCCCCAGCCAGGGAGCTACCCACATGGCGCAGCAGACCTCTCCTGTCTCACCCGCTGCTCCCCTCAGCAGTGTGTTTCAGTACAACTGCCTGTTCTGTTCCCTGCTCTGTCTCTGGTGGATCCTCTCACACCCTGCATCTCTGGCCTGTACCCCAGTTCTTGTATGCATAAAAGTAAAATAAATCTTTAAAAAAAATATTTGCAACATTGAAAATGAATGCCTGAATTTTCAATGATTGTTAGCAAGCAACTACAAGGATTTTTTCATAGCACCACATACTACATAGGGGGCGGTCAAAATGACAGTTACTATGAGAATCAAATACATCTCCAAACGTTGCTCAGCGTCTCACCGAGACAGCACACAGCCCCCAAGACGCAGCCACTCTCTCTTCAGTGAATCAATTTCAGGGCACTCTTACAAATTCAAGGTTTCATCTCAGTGACGAGATGTGTTGCCTGCAACCACCTAGGTCTTAAGACTCAGAACACCCTTCCTGTAGCCCTGCGACGGTCCCAGATTGTGGCAGAAATCCCCCACAGATGAGAGCCATGAGGCTGCTCGGGGTTCTGAGGGACGCAACACAGTGGAGTCGCCGTTTTCAGCATGCAGAGGGCTTCTCAATCTGACTGCAGAAAAGAACAACACAGTCTCTGTGGTGAAGAAACCCACAGCTTGAGCAAAAAAAGCTGGGACACATCTGATTCATCAGGATGACTCATACCTGGGAGCACTTCACCTCCACTCAGCTTCCCACGGCCTGTTGTGGCTTGTGAAGGGCCACGGCGACTTGAAAAGAGAAAACTCCCCTCTTGAATTCTGGGGACAGATCCACCATCTGGGTGCAGAGAGAGCTCCACACAGTCAGCAAGATAACTTTATCAAGGGATGCAGAATCAAAATTCAGAGAAGCCAGATTGTAGTGTGTGGAGGGTCTTGAGGCATTTCCAGTCCTGTCCTGACCAGTTTGACGCTGCTCCCCACTGTGAATAGCTTGCAAGCTTTGGGCGCAGTGGCCAGGTACCTGCACAGAGGAAGGCATGTAACTATTGCTTAGCAAGACCAGGGCTGGGGAAAATGGATCTTCAGGTACAGACACCGGCAGTAATTACCCTGCAGACGCATCCAGCTGCGGAGTTCATCTCTGTACATAAAAACCCATGTTGCCACCGCGATTGTATCAGGCCTCTGGGAAGCCATGTGCGCGGCCTTCTATTATCTGTTGATAGATTACTTTGTAATCGCACGCACGTCGTTTTCTTGAGGACAAGAGGGTATAATCTTCTTACTTCATGGGTCTCACATTTCTCTGTGCACACTTAATCCCCATCCCGCTCACTGAGTGACGGGCTTGACAGAGGAACCGGTGAATTTCCACCAACCCAAGGAGGGGTCTTTGTGCCCCTTGAGCAGACAGTTGCCCAGATTCCACCCATTAACAAAAAGAATGGGCTAATTAAGCCTGCCAGCCTAATTTTGCGCTTTCTAATTTTTCCCTTTAAATGCATCATAATTATCAGATGCAAAATACATTTTCAAATGCAGAGCCACTGACGGGTGTATTTTTAAATGTGCGGGGCTAAGACGGGAGTTAGCAAAGAGGCAGGCAATATTTTTAACTTGCATCGGGGCAGGAAAAGGCCACTGTCTCACTGATTCCTGACTCTGAGTTTGCAATGAAAACAGCATTTATTTGATGTGTTACCAAAGTGAGTGTTGTTGTGTTGCTGTCTACAACATTGCTGCTGGGTGGCCTGTCCTTTGGGGTGTACTTGGAGAAGTGGGGGGTGTGGTCACCCTCCTGGAACTCTTGGCTGCATATTGAGGCACAGGGTATGTACTTCCCCAGAGATTGAAGACATCAGGGTCAGTGTAGACATGAACTTGGAAGAGCTCTGGGTGACCATATGATGCTAAGCCTTTCCTTGTAACGTCCTTATTACTGTTATTTTAAGGTTTTCGATAGTTTTTCTTTGTTGTTGACAAAAACATGTGCCCGAGGTCCTCGGTTACAGGAATTTGGGGACAGAACTGTTGTCCTTTTTCCCAAGTGGACCCAAGATACATTGTATGAACTGATTTGGATTTGAAAAACAAACCCAAAAAGTCATAAATCCTCACTTATCATGATACATCTCAAAAGTGCCAGTATTTTGTTCAGTGGATGTCATCCATACAACCGCACGCTGTAAATCTGAGCACCATAGTGCATTTCCATGTATCTGGTATCAATAGTAACCCTGCAGGATAGCAGGGTCCTGTTACCTCTGCAAGTGAAGCCCCCCTTTTCATGAAGCCTTTCCTTTGACAGATGGGGAGGCTGAGGCCCTCTCAGGTTCACACAGGAGGAGAAGGAGAAGCAGGATGTCTTGCTACTGGATTTTCTCCTACCCCCTTCAGGACAAAACACAGCAATTCCTCCAGATGACTCATTGCTCCTTGGACCCCAGGTACATCTCCAGGGTCTGTGGTCATGTCACATGAAGAACGTGGACATAAACTGTAGCAACTTCCAGTTGGGGGTCTCCCAACAGAGCTCTGGAAGCTGCTAGGTCTTGCCTAGAAATCCCTCCTAACTAGACATGATAAAATTGATTACATGAAGCTGCATAGCAGCATTATTTATAATCGAGGTGTAAACAGTCCAAGTGTCCACCAGCTGATGAATGGATAGGCGCATTTGTGTTATGTATACTGCGTAATAGTGTTCAGCCATGGAGAGAAGTGGAGGGCTGGGGCATGCTGTGACATGGATGAACCTTGGAAGCTTGGCGCCAAGTGAAGGAAGCTGGATACATGTTGAATGATCCCATTTTATAGCAAGGGCCCAGACTAGGCAATGAAGAGAGAAGTAGTTTAGTGAGTCCAGGGGCTGGAGGGAAGGGGAATGAGCAATGAGTGTTTACAGGTGTCATGTTTTTTTTAGGGGGATGATGAAAATTTCCTGAAATTGGTTTGTGGAGATATTGTATTACCTGTGAATATACTAAAAACATTTTACATTTTTAAAAAGTTAGTTTTTGATAGGTGAATTGCTATGTTTGTGAAACTATTTTGTTACTTTATAAAATGAAGGCAAAAGGTTGACTATCACTGTACCCCTATATTGCCCCTCAGTTAGGGAATGCAAACATTAGCTTCCATATTGACATAATGGTTTCTGAGTTTTTTTCTGATCTGTATCCATGGTCTACCAATAGGGGTGAGGGTCTGAGTGGGCTATAAGAACCAAAAAGAAGAGATGATGTTCTACTAGGTTGAGAAAGGCAAGGATCTTCTTGGGGTCACCAAAGCCACTGTATGAAAACCAATCAGAGCAGAACTGCAGGGCCTCCCAAACCACATGATTTGGATTAAAATCCTGGCCATGCCTATGAGGCAGAATCCTTACACTCTCTGTGCTTGAATCACCTCATCTGCAAAATGAAGACACTAACGGTACCTACCTTAAGAAATTCTTATGGGGCTCAAGTGATGAATTATTATTTGTGACAGACTAAGTGGGCATCCATACTATGTAAGTACAATGCATGTTTCTATTAAAATCATTCTGGAATTATGGGTCACTTTCCTTTTGCTGCTGTAACTGTTTACCACTAATTTTGCTGCTTAAAACAATATAAATTTATTACCTTGCAAATCTAGAAGTCAGAAATTTGAAATAGGTCCACGGGGCTACAATCCAGGTGTTGGCAGAACTGTGTTAGTTCTGAAGATTCTGGGAGAGAGTCCATTCTGTCCCTTTTCCGGTTTCTAGAGGCTGCCTCTGTTCTTGGGTTTCTTGCCTGTGTGACTCTGACCTCTGCCTCCTCTGTCACATCTCCTCTGACTTTCCCTCCATCCCTCTTCTTAGAAGGACCCTTAAAATAACACTGGATCCATCTAGATCCTTTCTCTATAAAGACTCATAATCACTTCTTCAAAATTCCTTTTGCTGTGTAAGATAACATAGTCACTGGTTCTGAGTTTGGAGTGCAGACATTTTTTAGGGGGTGATGGGAGGCTTTGTTCTTGCTCAACAGAAATATATTCATTTATTGTATAGATGGCTAGAGCTCCATGTGATTTCATAGGGGTTAGGGAATATGCAAGTCACTCTGAGATTTTATTTAATTCTAATACTCCAGTTGTTCAGGAGCCCCAGCAAAGCTGGACTGGCTCCTTGTGGCTCAAATCCTGGTCATTTTAATGCCCCCTACGCTGGTGGGGGTAGTTGACATGGTTCCTCCTCACGCAAGACGTGGTCACAGTCTGCCTCACCGACTAGACTGAGTTCAGTCGTGGCTGAGGCTGAATGCTCAACAAATTAGATGCAGATTAAACAAATGAACATAAAGATTGGCCACAAGCAGATGCTAGGGAGGGAGAAAATTAAAATGGCAAAGAAATGGACTCTGGAATGAGCAAGCAGGAGAGGAGTCAGCTGTATGTATGCATGGCTTAACTCAACATGGCAAGTGACCTTTACTGCAAGAGAAGTAGAGAGCCACATTGTGAGCTTTGGGGCCAGGAGCTCCCTTCATGGGGACGGGAGAGTGGCGGGCCTGGGAGGCATCCCAGAGGAAGGTGGGTTTAACTGAGATGTGCCCCAGTGTTCCTGCAATCTAGCAGGCAGGGCAAGGCAAACACTAGCAGTTAGAGAAGGGCTGTGCAGTCATGGAATCCATTGCCTGGTGGACTGGTACTATCTGCCCATATGGGTGTGTGCCCTAAACAATTTTGAGGGCCCAGGCCTTTAAGAATTCCTGGGGAGCTATCAAGCCTGTGTAGGATGGGACTTAACGCAGCCAAACTAGCAGACAGGGCAGTTCCCACCCCCATAGTTGTGGAGGTGCCCAGATCTATTTACTTCCTAAGGTGTAGCACGCAAGTGGATGGGGTGGTTCCCTCCAGGGGATGTTCTATCCCATGACCATTTGGATGGTGAAGAATTTGGCATAGTCCTCACCTCCACAGGGAGATCTGACATCAAGAAAACTCACTGGGTTGACAAATTACTAAACACATTGTGTTTTAACACAACAAACACCATTAGTAGGACACTTTCTTACCATCTCCTGATATTAAACTATCCAGTTCAGAGGAAAGGCAGAACCTCATCGTATCCTGAGAGCAGATGGTGTCTCCAGTTTATCTAACGAGTGTGAGAATTTCCCATCTAATATATTTTGTTTAACATAGTCACTCAGTTTGTGCTTGGAGAGCCTAATGATAAGGAATTTTAATCCACTATAGGCAGGAGGGCTCCAAATTTTATACATTAATTTATTTAACATTTTCCTTCTGGTTCTCTTCCTCCTGTGTAATATCTGCTGAGCGTCTTCCTACTAGTAATTCCTTCTGCACTAGATCGACAAGATCCCCACCTTTGCTACTTCTGCCACTGCATCCCACGTCTGCATTACCTCTGCATCAGCCAGACGCTACTCTTGCTTTACATTTGACCGTTCTTGTTGACCAGGACACAACCAGATTCATTTTTTTCTTCTCCTTCTCCTACATCTTTCTTATCCTCCGCCTTTTCTTCCTCTACTGACTCTCTCTTCCCCACAATCCTCTTTGGGTCTTCTATTTTTTCTTACAAACCAGAGTAGTTTTCATCTCTTTTGATGTACATATTAATAATATTTTTACCATTGCTCAGCTTATTAAAGATTCTTTGGATACAGATTTTGTTCACCTGTTATCATTGTTCCTCTCTGAAAGCGAGGGAGAAGATAGAGTCTGCTGAGATGCTAATGGCGAATGAGACTCCACACCTAGTTTACCTGAGTTTTAAATAGACAGGCATACCTGTGGGCTCTCACTCAACTTGTATTTACACAATGTTCCAACAATTCATTGAGAACTGATAATATAAGAATTATTCCTGTTATTTGAATGTGCATGTTGTGCTACAGCAACACTATTTGTATATCATCTTGGATAATAATTCTAAGATTTCCCCCCAGGGATCCTCATCTCCTAATACCCATGCCTTTGTGTAATTCTCTCTTCTTGAGTATAGGTAGTTCCTAGTGCCTGGCTTTTAATTATTAGAATACAGCAAAAGTGATGACTGGTCACTTAGGATATTACAAAGAACCATGACTTTCATTTGTCACTCTCTCTTATTTGCTCTGATGAAGCCAGTACATGTTGAAAGCTGGCCTGTGGAGAGACCCACATGGCAGGGAACTAAGAGTAGCCTCTTACCAGCAACCCACAAGGAGTTGAGTCCTGCTAAATGTCATATAAGGGAATTTGGGCCCCATTGTATTCTTGATTATAACCTTGTCAGAGACCCTGAACTAGAAGATCCAGCACAGCCATGTTGAATTCCTGAGAAAATATGAGGTTATAAATGTTTCAAGCCTGAATGTTGAGGGTAAATTTTTATGCAGCAATAGCTAACTCATGGATAATATAATAGATAATAAGATAGATAATATAATAACTAAAATTAACTGTAGACTCTGTCTTAGGTCCTTTTCGCATAGGAACTTATTTGACCCTTTAAGATTGGTTCTGTTATTCTCCCAAGTTAAGGCTCAGTAAGATTGTGACCTGACCACTGTCACAGAGTCAGTCAGTTTAAGAGCCTGGGTTCAACCCAGGCAGTGTGGCCCAGGGTTGAAGAGGCCCACCACATTTTAAATGAGTTCAATCCCTTTAGAGAAATGTGACACTTGCTATTAGATTAGTATGGGAAACTGATGGGTGTTTGACTACAGCCCCCATATGGAGAACTCTCTCCCAGGTCGCCCACAGTCTTCTCTCTTGAGAAATTCTGCCTAACCTGGTAATATGCTGGTGTAAGACCAAACCAAAGATGACTGGGGTTTCTGCATATTTCCCCTAGATGCCTAAGCAGTCCTTTGATGTAGCTATGAAAGGTGGGAGAGGGGTACTTCTCACCCCAAAGTTATCTAGAGGGTGAGTTTGAAAGTTTGGAGTCTACAGGAGGTGTGTTTTTCTCAGGGGAGAACTTCAAGAGCCCCTGGAAGCAAGCCAAAGAGGAAGAGAGCAAAAAGGGTTCTTTTTGGGCTAAATTTATGCAAATTGGTGGTTTGCCCTCCAAACATGAGTGTTTATCGCAGTTTCCTATTTTTAAGCTGATTAGTGAATGGAGGAAAGCAGAGAAGTTGTGACTCCACCTGCAATCTTCCCATGTGAACCCATTTTCTCCTCCTAAACCTTTGTATCTCAACCCTAAAACCCCTACCCAATGGAGCAGCCCAAAGGCCCACTCAACTTTGCTCCACAGACAATCCTGAGATTGATGCAACCACCCCCCCACTTCCCAGGATCCTACTTACCTTTGCACCAAATCTCACTTCCATTCACCAACTGAGGCATTCCTAGAAGTGAAAAGAAGAGGTTCCTCTCTTTGACACTCTAGAAAATGAAGCACAGAGCTAATTATGTTGCCATCCATCTGCAGAGTCAGAATGTAATATCTGCAAGGGCTGGGTGGACACCACATCCACCTGTGTGATGCCACACACCAGAACTGAGGCCAGAGAAACACAAGAATTTGTCGAAGGTGACCTAACCTTACGCAAGAGCTATGTCTTGAGGGCTGTGGATGCATAAGGTTTGTCCCAGCCTGATACAAAGCTTAGAAATCTCGCTCCACCGGGGATCACACAGAGGCTGCAGTAAGTTCTCATGTGCTCAGGCAATTTATATGTTATCTTCAAATTTATGAAAAAAAAAAAAAAACAAAGCAACTAAGGCCACCTGCTTTCTTTTTCTGTATTTGTTTTGAAAGAAGTCACTGGCCTACTTAAAGAATTTCATGATATTGAAATTCTTTAATAAAAATACAGCTGTGCCAAAAATTCATTCAACTTTAAGGATTCCTTAAGGGTCCATAAATTGCAGGTTAAAGCCCCTCTTTACATTAAGTATTATTATGTCCTCCACGTAGAAAATGAACAAACTAAAGCTCAGAGAAGTCATGTATTATATCCATGATAAATCACGACTTTAAATGTACATCATCTGGGTTCCAAAGCTCATGTTGGTTCCTTCCCTGGAATACACTGAGGTGAAGTGCCCCAGATGCCACAGAGAAGATGTTAACTCATTTTTTACCCAATCAAATAGTTTTAAAATATCTACCAAGTGCCTTGGATTGAAATAAGAGATGACTCCTTGGAGTTTACAAAAACTTTTACAGAGCTCCTCCCTTGATTTCCCTTTTCCAAGAGACAGTCTTCAACTGGGAGCTCATGGCCTGCCTTCCTATGCAGGTGAACATGTAGGTGTCCTCAGTGAGTGGACATGCAGGTGTCCTCAGCAAGGGGGATGGAGTGGATACCCAACTGAGAGCTTTACAATCTGATGAAGGAGCAGTTGAGAAGCCAACAGCCAGCACCTAAATGCAGTCCATCTAAATTGACATGCAGTGTACCCAGATCTTACCGTCCTGATACTTTTAAGATGAAGACATAGGTCTTGTATCAGGATAATGCCATGGTAATTAGGGCCCTTTTTCTTGCCTTCATTAGAGGTGATGGGACTTGGATCTACATTTTACCTGGTTGACTGCCCTGTACTACTGTAATGAGTATCCATGTGCTTGAGCTGGTTAAAGTGAAGGGTAAAATATCAGAAGTGGGAATGAAGGTCACTAGCAGATACCTGAGCCTTATGAGACAGACTGTGTAGAACAGACTGTGTAGAACATTCCCATATAAGGAAGTAGCTGGCCTGCTTTGGCCTGGAGGTGATGTGTGGATTCTTCTCCATTTTTCTGCTTGACTCAATGACCTTTCCTCAGTTTCTGTAGTAGCTTGGGTTTCTCCTGAATCTGGTTCTAGGCTACTTCTCCTGATTTCTTGCTACTAGGGTTTTCTCTACTTTTCCTTAGTGTTGGTAAATCTCTTTTAGATTCTCTCTAGTAGCCTAAAGATATCCTAAAAACCAGAGCCTCCATATCCAAAGATAATGTGACTCTAACTCCTTCTAGCTTAATTACCTCTTCTGCACTGGTCTTTATGGAGCTCAGGAACTTACCCCCCTTGGTGACATGCATTCAGAAGTGGTGATAGAGGGGGATGAAGAAGGAAGGTGGGGTTGGTTCAAGGGCACACAAGGCTGACCTAGGTCCATACTCAGGTAGATGAGTGTGCAACTGATGATGTAAAGTAAGAAGAGTGTGGGTACACTCAGCTCCCTATTGAGCCTAGTCACGATGTGAGACGCCCAACCCTCCCACATAGTAAGGCACTTGCATTCTCTCCCTGTGCCTGCCATCAAGTCTGCATGATCTGTCACCTGTAACTTCTTCTTTTGAAGACTCAGTTTTCCCATCTACACAATGGTGATTGCTCTAGGTCTCTTTCACTCCCCTCACACCCCACCCCCATCCTTATCTGAACTTTTCTTTGTTTGAGACTTGAGAAACAAAGTATCCAAAATGACTTTCATAATTTGAGATATGAGTTACATATAGTGAAATACTCCTCAGTTGACTTAATTTTGATAAACACATGTACTTATGTAAGCTCACTGCCTCCAACCACAACACAAAATGTTTCCATCACCACAAAAAGTTCCCTTGTGCCATTTTCCAGTCAATTCTCCACCCCAGATGCAACCACTGATCTAATTTCTATCAATGTAGGTTAGTTTTGCATATTCTAGAATTTCATGTAAAGGGAATTATACAGTATGTAATTTTGTGTCTGACTTCTTTCATTCAGCACATTCATCCATGTTGTTGCAACACGTGTATATAATTTATCTCTCTTTTTTTTGCTGAGTAATATTCCATTGTCTGAGTGTATCAGAGTTTGTTTATCCATTTCACACAGCTGGACATTTAGTTCATTTTCCCCAGTGTTTGACTGTTAAGGGAAAGTGGCTCTGAACATTCCCATACAAGGCTTTTTGTAGATTTATGTTTTCATTTCTCTTGGATAAATATCTTGGCATAAAGTTGCTGGATCATTGGGTAGATGTGTGTTTAACTTTTTAAGAAACTGTTAACAGCTTTCCAAAGTGGTTTTTATCACCACAAAGCATGTAGGAAAGTTCCTGTTACTCCATCTCCCCACCATCATTTGATGTTGTCATTACTTTTCTCCTCACTTGGCCATTCTAGTGAGTATGTTACGGCCACAAGGATTTTTACATGCATTTTAATTTTTTATGCTTCCTTTTACTGAACCAAAAACAGATTATTATCAAGACCATTTTAAAGAATCAAAGACTTCTAATGCCTGTTGAATATCTGTATTCTTTTGCAGATGGCTGATTAGCCAAATCATGCCTCATTTAGTGAATCTCTTCATTCCAGATCATTGAGTTCTATTTCTTTTAATAAATATGTAGCAATTGTCTAATATGTATAAGCCTCTGGTGCTCTATTCCCACCCAGATGGTAAAGAAATGTAAGACTTAGTTTATGCCCTCAAGGACCTTACAGGAGAGAGAAAACCTACTATATTATTGCTATAATATATCCTGGGGTGTGGTGGGTGTGTGCCTTGCTGGAAGAGACAAGTGTGTTAAAGGGCTATAGTTGGGGAAAATAATTACTACCATATCAATCAGGGAAAGAGAAAATTTGTTTTTGAAAATCTGTATGAAAGGCAATCTTGGAGGCTCCAGGAGAGGAGTGGCCTGGAAGGTCGTAATCTGAATGTGCCCTAATTTCCCAACTTGGCACGTGGTGGGCATCCTTGAGCATAGGCACAGCCAACTTTGGTTACTAGGTAGTCAGCCCCAGAGACTTAAAGGCTTGTACTGACAGGCTAGTATCTGTGAGATGTGCTGCTGAAAGTGGCAGCTGTATCACGGTGGTCGATGTACAGCATTAACAAAGAGGAGGTAGTAACTGGGCTTTCTCTCTGACACCTTGACCTGAAAGAATGTTCTGTTTCTGGGGAAGACATGCCTAGGCCTTTTTTTTAGGATACTTCACCGGTTTCCAAAGTTGAACCCCATCTTCTCTGTGAGGTCAGCATTACCCTAGGCCCTGGAGGAGTGGTGGTTCCTGAAACATAACAAGAAACCCACCTTGGTCGGGGAACTGCTGGATAAGGTTTCTTTCTCTGTCCTGACTGAAATGACCCAATAAAAAAGCCTGATAGAGTGGCTCCCTCAGAAAGGAGGTCATATTCTCCCCCCTGTTTCATGTTGCCTGCGAAAGGCAGGGGTGGACTATTCCTCCTGATTCTTCATTACAGTATCCAACATCTATTGCACACCTACTGTATATACTATATGTACTGTGGGGGTACAGAGCTAAAAATTGTGACCCCTAAGATAATTTGATGGCAAGGTAAAATGACTAGTATAATACAGCACAAAAGTGCTACAACAGAACCATACATTGGGGATGTGGACAGGGAACCTAATCCAATTTGAAGATATCTGCAGATATTTCTCCCCCAAAATCTTGCTTATGCTTAGATGAGAAGGTTGGGAAAGGGTTAGCCAGAAAAGTAGGTAGTATATGCATAGGTCTGATGGAGAAAGACAGCCAGGCATTTCCAGGGAGTGAACCTGATATCATCCATTGAGTTCTGCTTAAGTCTGCAAGGCCTCCTACCTTTGGACCACCACACTGGGCAGACACACTATCAGTTTCTCTGATACAGTCTTTCTGAACAGCTGTGTATGTGCCCTGTGTATGTGTATATGGTTTGATCCTCTAAATTCTGTAGCTTCAAGCTCTAGCAATTCAAAGTGAAAGCAGTCCATTAATTTTGCTCCCTGCAGCTCATGATAATGGTCTTTTTTTTTTTTTTTTTTTTTTTTTTTGTGACTGGACATTCCATGGCCCTTCCTTGCCTCTGAGGAGGAGGAATGTAAAGAATGAGAGATCACACACAGAACCTAGCAAAATTATTTGAGCTGCTACTGAGTTAGGGAATGGGAGCCAGATGTTCTGATTAGAAGATAAGGTCACTTGTGTTAGAGATGATCCCCAGATCAGTTCTCATTACTGAGAGTAGATGAGAAGGACCTCATGGACTACAAAAGTTAAGGGCCATCAGAGACTACAAAGAGTTGGGACTTGAACCATAATATTTCCAAAGTTTCAAGAAAATCTAGCACTAAAGAGAGCTTCTCTCCAGACTCATAAGGAATCGACCCTATTGGCTAGTTTGTTATAGGTAGGGGACGGTAAGAAAGCCCAAAGCAAAAATTTTGCAAGTTGTTATGAATGGCAAAGCAGAATCTCAACACATACAAGTTAAAAGTAGCTGCTTACAAACAAGGTTTGTTGGAACCTCCTATACTGGGAGGCTGTGACTCAACTGTCTGTAGATTGTGGCCCCTGGAAGAAGGAAAAGCCCGTGACTCTGTAGGAGACAGATTCTGTGATTGTAGCACCCTGATTCCTCTGAGAATGAGGGTTGTGGTTTAGCTGCAGAACTGGAACATGAAGTAGATGTTAATCTACCATCTCTCATGGACCAACACAAGGGTACAGAGATAAGCCTCTATTTTAACCCCTAATGTTCTGGCCCATATAGGATCATGAGGAAGTAGGACCCTAGGAGAGGTCAGGACATCTAAGTGCTTGCAGAGAGGAGCAATGCATTCCTGTTCAGTGACAGTTCTCCCCAGAAGGCCTTATGGCTCCCCTATATCCCAATATCTGTGGCTAGAGACTCTTCCTCCCATCCTCCTTCCACATCTAATCAATCCCAAATCATTACCAAGTTCTGCAGAGTGACCCCATAAATACCTTATAAATTCACTCAGTGCCCTTCATAATGGCCACAGCTCAAGCCCTCATCCTCTCTTGCCTGGTCTATTCCACTACCTCCCTAAATTGACTTTCTGTCTCAAATCTTGTCTCTCTCTGGACTAACTTATGCTTTGGAGTCAGAGAGATTGTTTTAGCACTAGAAACCTACTCTGCAACCACATTACTTAACCCCTGGTGTGTACAGAGGACACCTTCCATGGCTGGGATCATAAGACACTCTCTACTCTCATCTGACCCACTTTTCAGTCTCCTCACCTCCCTTCCCCATCTTCTAGTTTTCTCCACTACACCAGCTGTGGGCTGTTCCTCACACACACCTCACTTACTCCTTCTTTCCTGTGTGATTTTAGTCATTGAATTCTCCCTGGAATATGTTTCTAATTCTAACTTGTCTTTGATCAACACCTGTTGTTATATGTACCATATAATGCTCATGATTTGTGTCTGTGCTGGATCTAGCTCTCTGACTTCTCCAGGAAGCTCTGCTGGGTTGAGCTTGTCTTTGTACTCACACTATCCACCCCAGTGCTAGTATGGCCAACATGTGGCAAATAATCCTTGAATAAGCAAATGGCCACCATGTACAGAACTAGTTTACACAGTTTATCCTTAATCTCAGTCCTTGGAGTAGTTAAAAAACTTTATAGACACGAGTTCAAATCCCATCCCCATGACTTTCAGTTGTGTGCCCAGGGAAAGTATTTAATCCTTCTCAGCCCCAGTATCCTTGTGTGTAAAAGAGTTTGCACAATAGGATTATTGTGAGAATTACAAAAAGGAATGCATGCGAAGTTCTCATCACAGTGGTTCCTGTGTAAATGTAACCTTTGTCATTATCACCATCATCATTATTATGATTAGCAGGCTCCCTCTTTAAATTTACTATTGGGAGTTTTCATTCCTGATTTTGGCCTTGCTTTTCTTGATGACATTGCTTCATCTGATATCATAGGGTGGTAGGAAACAGATCAATTCATATACAGTGCTTTCTTCCTCATTATCAAATAGCAGAAATGCAAGTCTCTCTGAGATTTCATCTGTGTTTGTTACCATGAATGAGTGTGGTCTGTTGCCAGTGTTTTGAGGTATGCATAGAAACCAGAGGAGGAAAATAAAAACAAAAGATTCACTCTAATAGGTTCTTAATGTATATTAAGTAGCACATGATTTTTCTTCTGGATGTGTTAGGTCTAAATTAAAAGTCTGGGCTAGCAGCTCACCAAAAAGGAATTATGGCCTTATGTCATAGTCTCAAAATTCATTCCTCAATTTAATGAGAATCGAGGGAAAGCCTTATTCTGTTCTCTTACTATAGTGGTGCCTATTAACAGCCAGGAAGTCACACTGTGGTGGGCAGGAGGGGTGGGGTCCTTGGAAATCCAGAAGTTACTACTGTCAGTTTCTATCAAGGTTGACTACATTCAACTCCTTAGAAGAGCTTGAAGGATTTATCTTATGTAAATCCCTTCCATGGCCTTCTGGTTTACCATTGTTCTCTGACCTACCACAGACCAAAACAATCATTCTGTTTGTCAAATGCACAGTTGGCTGTTGTGCAAGAGTCCTGCAATACTCAGGAAAGATCTTCAGAAATGATTGTGGTAAATCCTCTGTTATTGTTGGTTGTCTCTTGTTTGATTCAGTACCTTCCTCAACCTTCTGCCCTATTTATCTCTTCTAAATTTCCACGTGTTGTATTTGAAATAAAGTGAGCTGAGCTGTTCTGGATTTATAAAATGATTTATGGCCTTGGGATCATTTTTTTTTACATATACCAAGAGAATAATTGTAGGGTTCAACTTGTTGTCAGGACCTGTGTGAGAGACTTACTCTATTTTAGAGATCTCATTTTATCAGCATGATAACCTGAAAAAAATGTTCCATCCATGAGGAAATTAAGATTCAGAAAAGTTATTTGACTTGTCAGAGGTCACACAAAATGTAAATAAATGAATTAAAAACCCTGAGCTTAGTCCAAATTCCACATATTACTTTAGCCTGTCTTTTTAAAATACATCTGGAATTGTGTTTCTTAGCCACAACTCTGAATGAGTTTTTCCATGGTAGAGAGTCAAGTTAAGGAAAAGTCAGAGTGGTGATACAGTATGAGGAAGAGAGAATCTTCTATCTCTCCATAGGTCGAGAAGACATTTTGTTGGGTCTGAAATTAGGTAATTTCCACTCCACATCAAAGAGAAGAGGTTTATGACAGAGACGTAAGAAAATTTTGGTTATAAAAGCTGATGTTTTTTCATCTTAAAAATATAAAATAAGGGGCCTCCCTGGTGGCATAAGGGGTTAAGACACAGCGCTATGAAGCTACCCACAGCCACTGTAGCACGAGTTTGATCCCCAGCCAGGGAGGTGACCCACATGGCACAGCAGACCTCTCCTGAGTCGCCCGCTGCACCCCTCAGCTGTGTATTTCAGTTGATCTGCCTGTTCTGTTCCCCACTCTGTTTCTGGTGAATCCTCTCACCCCCACACATCTGGCCTGTACCCCAGTTCTTGTATGCATAAAATTAATGAATCTTTTTTAAAAATATGTAAAATTAATTCAATTAGAGCACAGAAGGTAAAATTTCTTTCCAGGTACACTCAGAGACTATTGAGGACGTCACTGAATGTAATGAATCATGCCATAGCATTCTAATATACCCTGGGCTCCCCAAATATCTCTATTCACAAGAGACATCCCCAAGTTTCTGTTGGATATATGAAGTATCTTCCCTGAGTCTTAAAGTTTTTTGCCACTTCATCTGGATGTCTTCTACCCCAAATTGACCATTCCAGGTTGGGATCATTGTGGATACCAGGAACTGTATCCAACAAGACTGCTGAGAGATTTGCTAGTCCAGATTTTGGATTAGCTACACATTAATTGCATTTAATTATGGAAGACTATGTCATCTTCTAGGTACTATCTAGTTTAGGTACAAATTAATAACTTAAAATACATAGCAAATTGACTTTTTGCAAATCTTAGCTAGTCCAGTGTTCTTCCTCATGGGACCTGTTCCTTTGCTGTTTGTGAAATTAAGTTTTCCTATCTGCTTTGGAAATTGTAGGTAACCAAAGAATCATTCTTCCCCCAGAAGGCAGCATTTGACCCTAAGCAATCTGTGAATAATTAAGCCATGAGTACAGCTGCAAGATCTAAAATGTTCAACATTTAATACATATCAACTAACATATCTTCTTCCCATTGGAGAAGGGAGACTTAACAAAATAATTGTCTAGATTTACTCCTCTTTCTTCAAATGCACATTGTATGTTATTCTGTTCACAGACGAGTGTTTAAGAACTGCCCCCCCTACCAAAACAAGGTAAAACTTTGCCATTACAGAATCCCCACATCATCCCCGAAGAGAGTGGATGAGCTGAACTAGTAGTGTGGTTTACTGGAAGACAAGGGGTTCTTACCTCACTCACCAGTATTTTCTAGGGGACCTGTGTGGACCCCAGCCTGTTTCTTTGTTCTGCTGTACAACAGACAGTTAGTCAATCTGATACCTAAGACACCTTTAGAGTTAATGTTCTATGTATTTGTAATTAAGTGGAAATGAACCCAGACTTATGCCCAAATATAAAGGAAATGGAGTAAATGAGAACTAGGGCAAGAGGTTACCAAAGTGATAAAGAGCCAGTGGTTAGCAAATCACAAGTGCACTGCCTCCCTAAATCTCAAACTCTTTATTTATGGAAATATAATTAATGAAATGACATGCCTTCTAGAATCAGGGAAGTAAGGGGGAGACACTCACTGTGATAAATACAAAGCACTTGGTGCAGTTCTGAGGCAGCGCTCTAAACTGCTGACTCTAAATTCAAAAAAATAATAAAAATATAATTGACACATATCTGTATCTCAGATGTCTGCCTTCTGAGTGTTCTTTGGACTTCCATATTTGTGTCCTCTTCTTGGCTGACTCTTTAACTCCCTCTGCTAAATCTCTCAGAGCTCTGTGTTTTGGCTGAGAAGTGGCGACTTGATATTTGCTAGTTGTTCAAAGTAGAAGCTCCTTACTTCTCTGTAGTCCACAGAATTCAGAGATTGTCTTTCACTGGAAATTAATAGGGGTATTTGTTACATACCAGCCTCGAGCCAGGCTCCCCATCATTTGTATATATTTCCAGGTCTCTTCTACACACTGAAACCAGGTGACCATATTTGTCCAAAGTGCAAATCTCTTTAATAGTTTACCACTGATTTTATTGATAAAGCAAAAGTTCTCACCAGAGCCCTGCATGTTTCACCATTCACTTTATATCTCTAATTTCTCTAATAAGCTTCCTCTCAGTATCTTAAAAACATGTTGCTTTTTCATCAAGACCACAGACACATGCTTCTGCCACCTGAAATATTAACCCCCTCCAAGTATATTCTTACTCCCCATTCAAAACCCAGCTCAAAAACTTCTTCCTCCAAAAAGCACTCCTTGATATTTACTCTCTCTGTCCATCCAAGAAAAGATCAGGAATTCTTAGTAAATGTAGTCATAAGAAGTCTGTGCTGGGGCCTCCCCGGTGGCGCAGAGGTTGAGCGCTGGGTTGCGAAGCTGCCCACGGCCTCTGCGGCGCCGGTTCGATCCCCGGCTGCTCCCCAGCCACCGGAGGAGGGTCCCGCATGGCGCGCAGACCTCTCCTGCCGCCCGCTGCTCCCCTCAGCAGTGTACTTTGGTCCTTCTGCCTGCTCTGCTCCCTGCTCTGGCTCTGGTGAATTCTCTCACCCTCCCGTGCTTCTGACTGTACCCAGTGCATGTATAAACAAACAAATAAAAAAAAATGCCTCTATTAAAAAAATAAATAAATAAAATAAAAACATTAAGAAGTCTGTGCTGTACAACACCTTTTTTTTTCAATCATTATTACCATTAATACTTTAGCAATTATTGGTGGAACCTCTCTTTCCCCCATGCAAGCTCCAGGTTCAGGCGGTAACTGTCCTTTGTATAATATATATTCACACTACATAACACAGTGTGTGGCACAGAATAGGTGTTCAGTGATATTCAGTGAATGAATGCTTGGCTATTTAAGTGAAGACAGACACATACAAAATGAAGAAGTCTCCACATTGCATTGCAAGATGTGGAGTTGGATGCTCATAAATTATTTACAAAGTTAGACAATTTGACAAGAACAAAATGATCCCAAGATCCTGAAAGGCTCCAGGATGTACAGTTGTTGAAATGTCACCTTTAAGACGTGGGTATTGATTTACGGTTTGCATTCTTGAGTACATAGGATTCTGTACTAGCAGGGGAAAAAATCCAATTTCTGCATCTTAGTGAAGGAAAAGCCTAAGTCAGATTTGGTATCATTTGTCGGAAGGTTGTGATGTCTGTGTATGTGTGTGTGAACACACACTCATTTAAGATTTTGCATTGGCATTTCTTGGTGGTAAAAAAAAAAAAAAAGCTTCCCAACATTTTATTTTTCATCAGAGATTTAGTTTTGTCTGTTTGAAAATGTCAATTAAATGGAATAAAGTGGTAGTACTCTTGTGTGTCACTTTTTCTACTTAGCATAATTGTTTGAAGTTCATTTCATCTGATGTGTATTAACTATTTTTTATTGTGTATTTGCTATTTTTATTGCTATGTAATATTCCACTGTATGGTTATGTAACAAAAGATTGTTTATTTCCTTTTGATGGACATTTTGGCACTCCTTATAGTTATTTCTATTATTAATGATGTTGCTATAAATAATCTTGTACAAGTCTTTTTGTGTATATATGCTTTCATTTCTTTTGGGTAAACATTTAAGGCTGATAATGCTGGCTCATGGGGTAGGTGTGTTTACTTTTATGATGTTCCTGGACTGAACTTCAAAGTGATTCTACCATTTTCCACTTCCACTAGATCTGTACCAACATCTGGTATTGTCAATTTATTTTAGCCTTCCCTACTTGGCTTTAATTTTGTATTTTCCTGATGATTAATGTTGAATGTTTTTTCATATACTCATTGAACATTTGATATTTTTCTTTGTTCTTACTTGACTCTTGTGTCAGTTTTATTTTAAACAATGTCATTGTCTTTTAAATATTGAATTTGAGGAATTGTTTATATTATTATGTATTTTGAATATGAGCCCTAAGTCAGATGTATATATTGCAACTATATTCTGTAAGTCTATGACTTGCCTATTTATTTTTAAAGGTGTTTTTTGAAAAGCAGATAGGCTTAAGTGTGAAGAAGTGCACTTTAATTTTCTCCTTTATGGGCTCTACTTCTTTGTGTTGTAGGAAACTTTTGCTCATGTAAAGTTGTAAAGATATTCTCCTATTTTCCTTAGAGAAGTTGGTAAGTTTTGTTTTTGTGCTTAGGTCTGTGAACCATCTCAAGTTGATTTTTGTTTTGATGTGAAATAGGGGTTGAGTTCATTTTTTTGTCCAATATACATAATTCCTTTCCCACTGAATTGCTCTAGGCCCTTGGTTGAAAATCAATTGACCTTTCCTAATGATTTTACATTTAACTACCTTCTTTAATTTCTGTGTGCTTATTGTATATTAATGGTGGAAATACTATATAATGATCTGTGACTGTATATCTCTTCCCAACTCTATTCAGTGATGTCAACTTGGTACCTCAAACTCAACCAGAATGGAAATATTTATACCCTAGAAATAAGCAAACACCACTAATCAAGGCCTAATTTATTATTTTGATTTTCCAGATTTAAGAATGAATTGGAAAGCTATGTTAATAGTTCAGATTAACCTTAAAATTGTACCATGTTTACGATTATGACATTGTGAATGGCACAAACATTTGAGGAAATTGTCTTGTAATATTTGAAAACCGTTACCCAAGGGAGGAAAGAATTCGTGTACATCATTAATGAATAAGTATCATCCTAGCTCACTTCACTCTCATCTTGCTCATTAATGTCAACAAAATTATCAACACACTCATCTGAGAGTATCACCACCTGCCTACTGCAACCAGAGGTGGATGGCAGATATGTGTTTTGCAAAAGCACCAAAAATCGGCAAAAGCATTTTGAGATAATAGACTATATAAAATTTACCCCAAAAAATAGCATATTGAATATTTCATTACTTGTAAATGTTGTGCTTTATGTTCTTTATATCAGCAACATTTATAAAAATGCATATATGTGGGGGCACAAAAATGCATATATGTATATAGATGTGCATGCATTATCTCCCTTCCTGCTCACCCCCTGAGAGCTAGTTGTTGATATTTACACCAGCTCACCCATACCTAACTCACAGGGATTAGAGAACATCAGCCATGGCCATGGACTGTTTATACATTGCAGACAACCATGCAAAAGTGAGGATTACCACTAGGTAATGTTCAAAATCTCAGCCAATTTGGAAAAAAATGAAGGAAAAACTTTGTGGGGGTGGAGTTTCAATGGCTTTGAAGGAGGAAATAAGTGGCCACAGGTCTCAAGAGGACACACAGGCTGCAGGCTCAACCTGAGGAAACGCACACCGGTGGGTGGGAAGGCAGTCTGGGAAATGGTCCTACTTTCCAGGTTGGGCAGAGTAATGGTTGGTCAAGACAAGTGGTCCAAGAAAAGACAGGGGAAGTTGAATGGGGGTCATTTTGTAAATATCCTTGAATTCTAAATGGTGGAGATTATACTTGTACCAGCAAGCAGCTGTGACCATCTTTGAGCAGGGGATGGGGTGGAGCTGTCACTTGGCCAGAGCTGTGTGTTCTGACAGTTAATCTGGCTGTGTGGGTAGGATGGATTGGAGAAGAAACACTAGTTAGGAGAAGTCAGAAGATTGCTACAAGAACATACTTGAAAGTAGGTGACCTGATCCCAAGCCAAACCAGTTGCCATCAGTACAGATAGGATGTGAGTAATAGAAGAAATATACCCAAGGTAGAAGTAGGAGTCCTTGGGGAAAAAAAATGCTTTACAAACTTTGTATTTTTAAATTTTCTTTTAGTCTCTCTCTCTCTCTCTCTCTCTCTCTCTCTCTCTCTCTCTCTCTCTCTCTCTCTTTGTGGGGAGGTATGGTGAATCAGAAAAGCAAATGTGAAGGAGATTGAAGGAAAGCAATGTGGAATTTTTACATCAAGCTTCCATTTTCCCTCATTTGCAGGATTTACGGTATTTGAGGGTGCTTTTACTCTAGGGAATAGTTAAATATTTTAATTAATGTACATTTTAGCACATAATTATTATTTCCTTTCTAGGGTCTTGCTACTTAATAAAGGAAAAAATTAAAGACTTGCTATTTTTTTTAACCCAGAAATATTTAAAGAATGCCTTCTGTTTGCCTTTGAATGTATTCTGACGAGGTGACTTTAGGCTATAAAGCCTTGAATGTTTGGGTCATGTCCTGTCACAGAGCTTTCTGGCTTTGTCTTGTTTATTTGCAATACAGAAGAGACATTGTAGGGAACACTTAATTCTCAGGAGTCCTTTCAAACCAGCCAAGCAAAACTCTCAAGAAAGAAAACTATTCTTTTAAAAATGATTTGGTTTTGAAAACTGTTAAGATATTAGAATATTTTGGGAGTTAGTTTAGAGTTAAAAAAAAATCCTAAATGTAATATTTTTGTAGGCTATACATAAATTATAGGCTCATATAATTGGTGAGTTGATTTTGCAGCTAAATTGTTTAAAGAAGAGGCATGTCTTTTGTAAACCATGTTGCATTATTTTAAGCAATTGTTTTCCTTCTATAATTAAAAAAATATGAATTAATGTTCTCAGATATTTTAGACAACAACCAGACAGTATAATGCAGGGGATCAGAGGTCTTTCTGTAGTGTCGGAATACCTGGGTTTCAATCTCTGCAGCTTTCTTGTTCTGTGACCTTGGACTAAAGCTTCATTAAGCCTTTGTTCCCTTACAATGGTGTTAGCTTAATGACAGAAAGCAACTCTTAAGAGTTCTTATGGTAACTAAGTGAAAGGATATAAGTAAAGCATTTTCATGTGCATATGAGAGTTAGGAATAATCTAGTAATCATTATCATCATTTTATTATAATAGCAATCTAATTAATCATAAAATGTTCAATAGCATCTGTCATATAATAAATGCTCAGCAAACTAGTTATTACCTTTAAGTATATAAGGTGAAAATACTCCCAATGCAATCTCCAGAGAGAAACACAGTAAACACAATTGGCAATTATATATACCATTGATCATATGGGATCATATATACATACTATTGTGCAACTTGATCTTTCACTTTGTACATAAATATGCCCAACTGATTTTTCACAAAGGTGAAAGGGCAATTCTAGAGGAAGAATAGTCTTTTCAACTGATGATGCTGGAGCAATTGGCCATCCATAGGTTAAAAAAAAATTAATTTGACCAAAAATTTCATGCCTTATATGAAAACTTCTTTCAGTTGGGTCATAATAGTCAATGGAAAACATAAGATTATGAAACTTTGAGAAAAATGTTGTGAGAAAATCTTTAGGATCTTGGTTTTTGTTTGTTTTTGTGTAGAAGAACTGGGGTACAGGCCAGAGATGTGGAGATAAGAGGATTCACTAGAGACAGAGTGGGGAGCAGAACAGACATATTTACTGAAATACACTGTTAAGGGGAGCAGCAGGCGAGACAGGAGAGGTTTGCTGTGCCACATGTAGGTTAGCTCCTTGGCTAGGGATCAAACTTAGGCTGTAACCATGATAACGCTGCTGAAACTTAATCCCTAGGCCACCCAGGAGGCCCTAGGATCTTCGTCTTGGAATGGATACCAAAAATAAGAACTGAGAGGAAGTTTTTGATAGAAATTCAACAAAGGATTGCTATCTAGACTAGAGAATGCTCAAAACTCGACAGTAAATAACCCAAAACACTCCAATTAGAAAATGGACAAAAGTTGTGATCAGACATTTCATTAAGGAAAATGTACAGATGGCAAAAACACACACACACACAAAAGATGTCCAACATCATAAGCAATTAGGTAAGTGTACTTTAAAATAACTACAAGATTATTACTACACAACTATCAGAAGTGCTAAGATAAAAACTACTTTAGGGTACAGAGAAATAGATGACTAATGCATTGCTGTAGGAATGTGAAATGATATAGCTACTCTGGAAAGCAGTTTGGCAACTTTTTATACTAGTTATGCAATTGTCTTATAACCCAACCATTACACTCTTGGATATTTATCCCAGAAAAATGATATCCGATGTTCATACAAACACCTGCAGAAGTCTTTCTTAACATGATAGGTTCTTGGAAACTGTGACTTTAAGCAAAATGAGGAGTAAAAATGGAGGTCCTGGACAAACATCCTTTCCTTCAGTGCCTGCTGGGATTGTTTTTTGTCATCAGTGCTATAACCAAATGACAGAATTAAGTGACCTTATTTTATAACCAGCTATACATGAATATCCTGAGCAATTTTATTCATAATAGCCTCAAACTGGAAGCATGTTGATGTCCTTTGCTCAAGTGAATGGTTGAACCAGCTATGGAAAATACACATTATGGAATACTATGTAGCAATTAAAAGGAATGACTTGCTTATTAGCACAACTTGAATGAATCCAGATAATTATTGCCAGTGAAAAAGTCAACCCCAAAATGGCCCATATTTTGATTCATTTTATATAGCATCTCGAAGTGATGACATTTTAGAAATGGAGGACAGATTAGTTGTCAGAGACTAGGGGTGGTAGGAAGGGGCAATCACAAGAAGGCAGCCCAGGTATATTTGTGTTCTAAGTCTTGTCCATAGTGCTACATACAGGAACCTAACATGTGATAAAATTTCATAGAATTTATGAATAAAACTTGAAATGTCTGAGAACTGGTGGATTGCATCAATGTCAATACCCTGGCTGTGACATTATACTAAGTTTTGTAAGATATTACCACCAGGGCAAATGGGAGTCGTCTACATGCAATTTCTCTGCCTTCTTTTTGTAACCTTGCCTCAAAATAAAAAAAAAATCTTAATTTAAAAATATTAATAATATAAACTGTTGGCAGAACAAGCAAAAACTAATATTTAACAATTTTAATTGTTTGATTTTTTTTCTTTTACACACTTACTAGCCAATCACTGATTGATCAAAGCCTACCTCCTTTGCAAGAAATGATTCCAACATGTTGTTCGGGGCAATGCCACTTAAACGTAGCAAATGGAAATGGTAGTTAGAAAATTGGGTTAAAGATCTGGAACCAGATCTGTGCTCTTAACAAGTTCATTTATGAGGGACCTCTATGCATGTCCATTGACAAGGATAATTAAGCATGAAGATTAAATCAGCCAGCACCTTCCTCAGAAAGACCACTCTGGGTGGCCTTTACCAGGATAGTAAAGACTTGAGCAACTCTCGTCTAGTTGGGAAATTTAAGCCCATTATCTCTTACTGGGGAGGTGGTAATGACTGTCATGGAAGAAGGAGACCTCAATTTAAGCAAACAGCTGTTTTTCTTTGACAACAGAAGGGTAAAAAGGACTCAAGTTGGCCCTTAGTGAACTGATCCATGGCAAGATAGTTTCAACAGATTCTCTCATTGAGCACAGTGCGAAAAACACTCAGTGTCACTGTGGAGTCCCACACAGGTAATACACAAAGAAACCTGTTTTTCTGGGAGCCAGGGAAAATAAAGGGACCCATCCTTGTTACCCTGGATTCTAGTCCTTCCCCAGGCTGCCTGCTTGGGAGCTGTTTCCCTCCTTTTAGGAAGGCTGTTTGGAGTCTCAGGCAGGAATGGGTTTGTGGTTTGTCCAGAGGGAGTCCCTGGATCCTAGTCTTACCCAGTTATCTAATATTTAACCTGAGGACCCTCAGGTCAATTTTCCTTGGCCCTGTGAGATGGCTTAGCATTAAAATTCTTCAGATTAGCTCCTGGTCTTTGCAGTGGGAAGGACTCGATTGCAGCACTGTAGGGCTGTGCAAACCCACTTGCTGTTGACAGTCAGCTGTGATTTTCCATCAGCTGCATCTCATTATCCCGTCAGGACTCCCTCCTGCCTATCGATGAGAAACAATGTGTAATCACTTGCAACTGATTGCAAATCACTGCACAGCCCGTGTGAGCCTTGGCCCAGGACCACGTGGCTCAGCCTGCAGCATGGTCCCTGGGCTCTGGGTCCTACTCTGCTTCATGGTGGGGCCTCTTCCCAGAGGGAAGAGGGGGCACTGTGACCATCCTTTCTTCTTGGGCTGGCGAGGGAGAGATTGGGTTAATGAAGAGTGTTGGCTGATCACAAACCCCATACAACTGCTGAGTCCCATTCAGAACACCTATTTCATGGAACTCATTTCAGAGTCAGAAAAATGGAAAATCTCTTCCCTTCATGGAGAGCTAGAACCCATAATGGACCACACTTTCCCTAAGAGACTGAAGAGCATCCTCATTGTAGGGCCGACACTGGACACTCAGATTCCATTCAAGTCCTGATTCCGATAGCCACTTCCTGTGGGACCTTGGGCAAGTCACTTAATCTCTCTGAGCCTTGGTTTTCTTCTTTGTAAAATGGGAACAATGGCAGTCCCAAGCATGCAGATGCTTCAGTGATAAATGAGAGAGAATAATTGCAAAATCTCTAGGTTTCATGGAATGCCGATTGTTGGTATTGTTCATATAATTTGAAGCTGAGGAAGACACTCATTTCCTGGTTCTGGCTGTCCACACCCAGGTGGTATCCTCTTCCCACCAAAAGGAAAACACATCTGGGATATCCCAAACTGCAAATGTGTCCTCTTCTGAAAACACTTTAGTCCCATCCGGACACAATGGAGCAGATGATGCGGTCAAATGTATGAGGTAAAGGGGGTTATAAATGTCCAAGCACTTTAGCACAAAAAGTGATGAGGTTCATGATAAGGAATGATTGACTGAGGAATGATTCTCTTCCTCCTCCTATTCTTCCTTCTTTTCTTCTTCTTCTTTTTTTAAGATTTATTTATTTATTTATTTATACAAGCACTGGGCAGAGTCAGAAGCGCGGGAGGGTGAGAGAATTCCCCAGAGCCAGAGCGGGGAGCAGAGCAGGCAGAAGGACCAAAGTACACTGCTGAGGGGAGCAGCGGGCGGCAGGAGAGGTCTGCGTGCCATGTGGGACCCTCACCGGTGGCCGGGATCGAACCCGCGCTGCAGAGGCTGCGGGCAGCTTCACAGCCGTGCTCAACCACTGCGCCACCAGGGGAGGCCCCTTCTTTACTTCTTTCTCCTCCTCCTACCCGCTTTCTTTCTCCTCCTTTGAATGTAGAAAAAAATGTGTAGGGAAACTATGCCAAAGCCACTCCAGCTCTTCCTGGGGGTGATGACTTGGTAAATGTTTCCTGACTTTATCCTTCCCTCATGTTCTCTTCAGGGCACTAAAAAGGTGCTCCTGGGGGAGGTGAAGAGCCCAGGAAGTCAGGACAATAAGGGCATAGTTTATAATTACTCTGATTATTCTCAGCGAGAATACCCAGCAAGGGCAGAGTCACAGACATGCCCAGACCTTTCTGCAGGCTGCCAGAAAGCTCTCAGGAGCCCAAGGGGGCAAGAGCTGAAAGCTAAAGTGCTGGTGCAGAGGCATCTTTAGGTGGGCCTTGGTGGCAGGGTTGGGGGGCTGTCAGTGTACCAAGGTGATGGGCTTCTTGGTATTTAGAAACCACTGAGCAGCTTGGTCCTGAGAACAAGTGACAAGGCTGTGTCCTGTATCACTAGAAAGTCTTTTCAGTAATGCCAGAAGAGGAAAGAGGGTGTTCACTCTGTTGCAGAGTTTTTGTTTTTAATTTAAATAATTGCCTGTTGCCCTGAATTTCACCATAGAACTTGCTGATAAGGCATTGCCAAGTTTATTGCTTACCACGGTAAGTAAGAACCTTACCGCAACAGAGTTTTGACAGCATATCCCGGAAAGGAGGCAAGATCAGAATTTATTCAGCGTAGGAAGTTTGGTTTAAGGCAGTTCCTTTTAGGTGGGACTTGATAAGAATTGGGTAAGGATCACGGCAGTCTAGGATTGAAGGGAAACAGTAAGGATTCAGACTTCGTAGGGCACCAGTCCGCTGTTAATGCTTTCCATGGAAGAGTTGAGCTGAAGCTCCTGCAGTGAACCACCCTTGTGTAGGCAAGAGTCTCCCTGAATAGTGAAGGCATTAATGAAGATAGTGGAATAGCAACGATGTGATAATGCAATGTAGGCAATAAGTTGTGTATGTGGTGGGTCGTTTCTCTTCTCAGTGTCCAAGTTGTGTAGGGGGATAGATAGTTTTGTGACTCATTGTTTCATTTATTTTTATTATAATGAGGGAGAATGTTCTTCATATTCTAATCTCCTGAAATTGTTGTGCTACGCCTAAAAAACCCTTTGGGATATTGCAAATAGCTTGGGAGAGCTCACATTTCCTTTGGTTCTGGCTTCAGGCAAGTCCAGAACCAAATCACCTTTAGCAGTTGTGAATCCCACCTCTGACCTACACTCCCAGTGCCATCTTGTTTGTGTTGATCATGGTCCAAATGTTTTTGTTTCTTGGGAAGTGGTAGTAATAATGGTGGGTGTATTTTGAGATTCAGGGACATTTCTCTGCAGGAACCCTACTAGGAGGAAGCAGCCAGATGCCTGGGAGACTGGCCATCTCTCTGACTCTGGGTTCCCTCAGGCCAAGGAAATAGGTACAAATGGCTTGAAATTAAATGGAGAAAATACCAGAGGCTATCAAACTGTCAAGAAGAAAACAATACTTTTTCCATTTAGAGGTTCCCCCGCTTAGGAAATTTCTCTCTCAGATCTTTATTTCTCTATCAATATACCTTTCACTTGGCATATTTGTGAGCAATTGGATAGTATTCCTTTCACTATTACAATTGGAATAGACATTTTTCATATGCTTGAAAATAGACATATTCCTTTAAGCTAAATATACATATTCACCATATTATGAAGTATTACAAATATATAGAAAAGTACAGAGAATGAAAAAACTTCTCCAGTGCAGTCATCATCCAACTTTGTTAAAACCTAACTTTTATTGGAATAGATCCACTTTTACTTTTTTCCTTAAATAATGCATTGTTGCAAAGACAGTTGAAATGCCCCCCACTGCCTCCATCCATTCTTCTCCCTCTCTTGCCAGAAATAACTAATTACCCTGAATTTATTAATGATCATTCTGACCCCTTATTTTATACTTTTACAAAATATATCAATGCTCATAAACAACAGGATGGTATTATATTTATATTTGAAGCTTTATGTAACCAATAACCTTCTGCAATTTTCTTTTTTCACTTTATTATTTTTGGGAGATGAATTCATTTTGATATATCTTTTCCCAGTTGATGTGTTATAGCCACTGAAGAGCAGACATTGTGTGAATACATCACAGTTTATCCATTCACCTGTGGATAGGCATTTGTGTGGCTTCCTACTTTTGCCTGTATAGACATTATAGTCTCTGGCAGAAAACATTCTAAAACCACACATCATGTAACCATGTGCAAAGCATTCTCCAGAGCATAGTTCTAGAAGTAGAATTGCTGGGTCTCAGTTACCTCATGCTCAATTTCACTAGATTTTGCAAAACTGCTCTTCAAAATAATTTTTAAAATTCATACTTCCATCGGAAGGGTATGAGAATTTAGTTTGCTCTACGTTTTTGCCAGTACTCTGTATTGCAAGACTTTTCTCTAGACTGTCTGATATGTGTGGGATGGTAGCTTACTCATGATTTGCTTTTTATTTCCTTTGTTACTAGTGAGATTGGGCATCTTTTTCATTGACTCATGGACCTTTTGGGGTTTCTTTTCTATGTCTTGTCTATTTCTATATTTAGCTAATTTTATTGCCTTTTTCTTATTGATGTAGGATATTCTAGATTCAAACTCTTTGATTGTTACTATTTTGTCACTGATAGTATTCTCTGTGACCCTTTAGCTTTATTTATACTCTTTTACAGCATAGAAGTTTCAAATTTTAATGAGTATAAATTTATCAGTAATTTCCTTTAAGACTTATGCTTTTTTTGAGTCAGGTTGAGAATTTTTTTCCCTACTACAAAGTATAGATATACTCTTATATTTAATCTGCTAAATTGTTCAACTTTTGCTTTTTACATGTAGGTCTTGGTTTATCTGGAAAGGTAGGAAATGAGGAAGGAAATGAATGTACCTTCTTTTGGAAAATGTGCTGTACCAAGACTACTGTTTATGTGGTCTAACCCCTTTTCCCTTCCCTGCACACTGATTTCTATGCCCATTATTAATATGCCAAGTTTCCATAAATACTTGACGCTAGTTTGGAGCTTTCTGTTCAACTCTTTGGTCTATTTCTCTCTGTCTATAACACTGCCATACTTGCTATAGTTTTTTAAAAAGAAATTTGATACTTGTGTGTCCCTTACTTTGTTTAAAATAATCCTGACTCCTTTTTCTTCTCTTACCTGCCATGTGAGATTTTTGCATCATGTTCTCAAGTTCCTAATTGAGGTTTTGGGAATTACTTTACATTTAAATATAAATTAACTGGAAAAAATTGCCATGTTGTAATCTGCTTATCATGGTCATGATTTATATCTTCATGTGCTGAAATGCTGAAATTTTCTTCTGTGACTTACCATTTTCTATTTTAGAACTATGTATGTTTGTATTTGCAGTTATGTACATTTTTTCTTGGCTTTTCCCCTAAGTTTTTATTATTTACTTGCACTGTAATGCAACTAATATAGTTACACTTTTTCTAATAGTTTCGTGTGTATTGCTCTGGAATCTAGCAGCTTTGGTGCATTTTCCTATTGGTTTCAGAAGTCTGTATCTGAAATGTTTTTGAACATATGGTAGGGTCGTGTATGCCAAAATGTCAAATTAATTGCCTTAAGGTAGGGTGATTATAGTAGATTTATTTTTTGCATTTCTATATTTTTCCTTACTTTCAGTTTTTGTGGGTGTCATGTCCTTAATAATTGAGGGGAAAACTAAAATTTAGATAACATTAGTAATGGTAATAGCCACCAGATTGATACCTATTATTGTCATTCATGAGCTAAGAAATGCTATACGTTATGCAATTTTAATCCTTACAACAACTTATATGGAAGTTCTCTAACAGACTTTAGACTTGACATCTTTTTAAACAGAGAAACTAAAGCACAAAACACTGCCTAAATATCAATAGTTGCCTACCTACTAAATAGTTGAATTAAGTTTCATGGTACTATGGTATTTTCTAGGCACAATCAAAAGGATACTTTCTGGTAGTAAATTCTTCTTTACTGAATTCGTCTACAGAGGATTAAATAGGCTAATTTGTCATTGACTCGGCTGTTTGCCTTTATCCTTGGACAAAGCCTCAGAGATTCCAGACAAGTAGCCTTTCTAAAGGCTTCTTGGGGCTCAGCACCCTGAGCCTAGTGTGGAAGATAGGCCCAGAGGATGGTAGCCAGCTATCTGGTCTCAGGATCTAGAAGATAAAAACAACAAAAGTTGTAAAGGAAAAATGTTGCCCAGGAAGGTCAGATTTTTATGTTTCTCCTAAAAAGGTCAAACTTTTACAGGTTTCTCAACTAGCTGTGACTCCCTATCAGGAAAACAAGAATGAGGTCCAGCAGTAATAATATTAGAAGAGGGAAGCCTGTCCCTTGAGAGTGAAGATTTTTGCCTTTGTCTTCAGGTTCCCTAAAGTTTTCTCATAAATATTACTTGAAAGGTTTTAAGTAATCTAAACCCACAAATGCATTACAGCAGAGACTAGGAAAGAACACAAGGGATGATTTAAAGTAACATATGGCCTTTGTAAATCTTTTTCAAGTGCATTAATGATCTTCGGAATGGTAAAATACAACTTTTAGTAATTGTATCCAAGTCACAAGCCAGGCTCTCTACTTAGATAATACATGTAGAAGCTACCTCCAGAAGAAATCTCATAGCCATTATCACCATGTGCAAATCTCACAATTATGTTTACCTCTACTTAGTTTCTTTGTCCCCTCTCTCCACCTCCTTTCCCCTAAGTGTGCTCCTCTTAACTAGGACTATAGTATGACTTTTGTAGACCCCAGGCACTGTGCCTACATAGAGTCATCCTCCTTAAATAGTAATAATAATAATAAATTCTATTTTGTGATTGTATTTGCATAAATGAGTATAATCCATGTGGGACTCAATAGTACATGTTGGTTTTTTTTACATTTCATTTTTATGATTTAAAAGAAATTTAAAGCACTTACGAGTGTCCCTAAAAGCACTGTGGGTCCTAGACATTAGGCATCCTGTGCCAGATAGAGAAGTCTGCCTGCCTCTTTCCTCCATCCTGGTCCAGCCATAAAATTTAGCCATGAATCTGAATTTTTCCCAGGGTTTTTTTTTTTTTTTAACCTATCATAACATGTTTATTTTGTTTGTTTGTTTATTTATTTATCTATCTATCTATTTTTGCATAGAAGAACTGGAGTGCAGGTCAGAGGTGGAGGGGGTAAGAGGATTCACCACAGACAGAATGGGGAGCAGAAAAAGTGGATTGACTGAAATACACTGCTGAGGGGAGCAGTAGGCGAGGCAGGAGAGGTCTGTTGTGCCATATGGGTTAGCTCCCTGGCCGGGGATTGAACTCAGGTCTTAGCAGTGATAGTACAGAGACTTAACCCCGAAGCCACTGGGGAGGCCTATACCTTGGTTATATTACCTAAGAGAGAGAGAGAGAGAGAGAGAGAGAGAGAGAGAGAGAGAGAGAGAGAGAGAGATTGAGAGAGAGAGAGATACTTTGGCAATTATTCTTAACCCTGGCTCAACTTCTATGCACATTCACCTTTCCTTTTCAGTTTAGGTATTCAGGGCTTCTGTTGGCAAAGTGGCTGACACAGGAATAAAAGAAGGAGAAATGCAAATGTGTGTCATATCTTATCATTAAAATAACAGAAGTCACTGAGACCCCTGGCTACTAAAGAGAGACCAGGCAGGCACTGCATTTCCCTCTTACTTCTTGGGAGCAGCACCTCGAGTTTCACAGCTGTTTTCCATTGCTTTTGGAGCAGTGCACACACATTCAGAAATGGTCCTTAGGAGTCAAGGGGCCTTCTTGTTTGCTTTTCTAAAAGATACCTTTCTTAATATAGCTTTGGAGTCAAAGGAGGAATTCGATAACAGTAGAGGCCCTGGGTCTTTAGAATTGCAGGATTGTGAATCTTTGGGGGCAGACAGGAAGGGTGGGGAGGATCCAGGTTGGCTTGTCCTGGCCATTGGCTGTGGATTTACAGGCTTGGAACATGCTCAGGTATTGGTGGAAGGACCAGGTAATTTTAGATCCCTTACCACCTCTCTTTGAACTTCATGATTTCAGGATCCTGGCTTAATGTGGCGGTGGAGCTGCTTCTGGAGGAAGGTTACAGTACCCCTGGCCTAGATAGCAGATACCTGTGGAAAAGGAGCTAGAAAGAAACTGTGGTAAGACATGCCAGAGCTTTAGTTCTGTATATAACACAGGGGATTGTATTACTATGTTTCACATCCTTTCACCTCATGTAGGGAATGCCAGATAAAGAGGATCCAGATAGTTACTTAAGGACTCTTGGATATGGCTGCTCAGTGAATAATTTTTGGGAGATCTGTATGATTCTCCTGCTCTAGTAATTTCTAAATTTTAAATCTGTAACATGGTTTAATTTCTAAATGGAATGTTTAAGAGTGAAAAGTTAAATATATTCCACTTCCTGAAGGTGCTTGAGTAATCATTCTCCATTTTCCTCGGGAAGAATCTTCTTTTAGTGAATTGCCAAAATATATGTGTTTTTTCCTTTTACTCAGGGCAAAGTGCCTGGACTTAGTATTGAGATATCAGGGCTAGAATCCTGAATCTGTTCATGCCTAGCTGCTGGAAGTCAGGAGAACAGTAAAGAAAAACTTTACTTCTTTCCCGAACTGTGCCAGGCTATGTTGTTTTGGCCTCCTAGCCACCCTGGAAGGTTGGTACAAGTATTGTCTATTTAAACAAATAAAAGATTTATTTCCTTAAGGGACTGAGTAACTTCCTCGAGTCCCCAAAGGTCATGAGAAAGGGACCAGTATTTGAAAAAAGTAAACTTTGTCCACTTCCAAAGCTTATGTACTCTCCCATCTGCCATGGTGTCTGCTCCAAGTCACTTTGTGAGCAACTCTTTCTTCATCCACAAAGTAAGAATGATGTTATATGTGTGTGTGTGCACCCATGTGCACACTCGTGAGTGTTTGTGCAGTTGTGTGTGTTCAATACAGCACAATATACAATGAAGCCTAATGTAACACTTAACACCTGACCAGAAATGATACATGCTGATTGCTTTGAAATCAAAAAAGGTGCTTTAAAAATCTTTTGTCTCATGCTTCCCCTGGTGGCACAGGCAGTTGAGGACCATGCTGTGAAGCTGTCCCACAGCCTCTGCAGCACAGGTTCAATCCTGGCCGGGCAGGGAGACACACACATGGCACAGCAGACCTCTCCTGTCTTACCCGCTGCTCCCCTCAGCAGTGTATTTCTTCAGTCTGCCTGTTATGTTCCCAGCTCTGTTTCTGTCTCTTACCCTCCTGCACATCTGGCCTGTACCCCATTCTTGTATGCATGAATAAATAAATGTTAAAAAAAAATCTTTTGTCTCCAATACCGCTTCTTGGATCAAATACAGACTTAAATAAAACCTGAGTACATTTTAATTGGATATTTACAAAAGAGCATTTTGACTAATTCTGGCCAAATCCAATTAAATACTAACTTTGTAGTTCCAAAGGTAACACTTCTTTTTATAGCACATAGATTTGATATCCTTAGTTGAAATTTAAATGATATTGTCTGCCTTAGGAAAATATAATGAGCTGTTCCTTACCTCCCTTAACTGAGCAACTTTTGATTTGAGCTGACACAGACGTTGCTTATTTCTCTGTTCCCAATGACTGGGTATCCCCTTCTCCTGTCCTGCCCAGAGATAATTTGAAAATTTTTTTTTAAAGATTTATTTATTTATGCATACAAGAGCTGGGGTACAGGCCAGAGGCATGGGAGGGTGAGAGAATTCACCAGAGACAGAGTGGGGAACAGAACAGGCAGACGGACAGAAAATACTGCCAAAGGGAGCAGCGGGAAAGTCAGGAGAGGTCTGCTGCCCCATGTGAGTTGCTTCCTGGCTGATGGGGATCAACTCATGCTGTAGAGGCTGTGGATAGCTCCATAGGCTGCATCCTAACCCCTTGTACCACCAGGGAGGCCCTAATTTGAGAAATTTTAGGGGAAACAAACAAATGGCTGCTCAAGCCTAAACCAAGAACTTTGGAATTGTATTGTTTTAAAATAATTTTTGGAAACAATAATTTTTAAGTTCTTTGGATGGTATCCACTCAGCAATGAGACCCGCCATTCCACCAACCTGAACCTTTTCAAGTTTTGCACTTTGACGTTGTGGGCCTTTGCACAGGCCTTTCCCCCTTTCTTCAACTGTTTCTCTAGGCTTCACCTTCATCAAGTCTTGATTAGACATCACTTGCAATGACACAATATCCCCTCCTTTGGGGAGAAGACCCTAAGATATTCCCTGTGATTCCTGCCCTGTGTTCACATCCTGTATAATTTCCTTTTCTTGAGCATAGAGAGAACCTATGACTTGTCTCTTAGCAGAAATATGGCAAAGAGGAACGGATTTTGCAGATGTAACAAAATTCCCAAAACAGTTGATTTTGAGTTGATTACAAGGGGATTTTCTCTCTGTCTCAGGTTCGGTTTAATCAGGTAGAAGTCTTTCAAAGAGGTAGTAGGACTACTAGACTTTTCTTGAGGTATGATGACTAAGTGTCCATAGCCAGTCTGAAGACAGACTGTAGGACCTAAGGGTGACCTACCACCAATGCCTGTAAAGATCTCAACCACAGTCACAGGAAAATCAATTCTGCTAATAATTTGATTAGCTTGGTGGTATATTTTTCCCCATTTGGGCCTCCAGCTAAGAACACAGCCCAGTTCACCCTTTGATTGCAGCCTTGGGAGATCTTGAACGGAGGGCCCAGTTAAGCTGTGTTATGCCTAGACTCCCCACACACTGTGAAATAATAAATGTATGTCTTCTTATGACACTAAGTATGGGGATTTGTTACACAACAATAGAAAAGTGAAACAGCTCCTTCATTCTGCCTTCACTAATGCTGGCCTGACTCCTGACATTCTCTGCAACACCTACCACATTTCTGGATGTTGGTTCAAACTCTGACTTCCCCAGCAGATCACAAACTTGGCGAGGGCAGGGCCCTTGCCTTTCCTACTCCCTTTTCTGACTCTAGCACCTCATTGAGTGCCTGGCTATCTATGTATTTAGAGTGTACTCTCAATTGAATGAATGAATGCATAAATCCATGACTCATGCTGTGTTCCCACTCCAGTCTCTTCACTGAGCTCAATCTACATTCTCCTCTTGGTCTTCATTTGCCATTTCCTTTGCACTGGGCAGGGGTCACCAAGCTGTGGCTCACAAGCCAAACTTATCTTGATACCTGTCACCCAACAACTTTATGTGGTCCATGAGTTTATCATTGTTTTTACATCATTTTAGATTATTGGAAAAACATTTTAAGAAGAGTATTTCATGGCACTTGAATACTCTATGAAATCCAAAGTTCAGGGTCTATAAATAAAATTTTATTAGAACACTGTCAGGCCCGTTTGTTTATATAATGCCCATGCTGCTTTCTTGCTATGGTGGCAAAGTTGAGTTATTGTGACAGAGACATGCAGACCAAAGAGACGACAATATTTACTCAGTGGTCCTTTATAATATCATCTGTCAACTTCTCATCTAGAGTTTCAGAACAGTGTATGGAGATGGTAGAATCAGAGGAGGAAGAACTTTTTTCATCTGTTTCCAGGTAGTCAAGCCATTGGTATATGGGGCTTCCCCACCTGAGCCTCCAGAAAAGGCAGCATTGGCACAGAGAGGTGGACGAAGATGTGCTATGGGTGAAGTGCCACTCTCCAGAGCAGTTTGGACATGGATATCCACAAATGTTCACAAGGGAGATATTTTAAAATCCCTTAAGATACTCCCTAAAGTCTTTCAAAAATTATTGCAGCCAATTCTGGGAAGATCTGAGGGCCTGTATCATAGGCCAGTGGAGATGAGTCAGTAGAACTTTGTATCGGTATTAATGTGACTCCATTTGAACCAATTATTTGTTGAGAATTGGGGAAAATCCCCTTTGAGTAGGAACCACTAAGACATCCTGCTGGCCGGCCACAGACACAGCAGTGTGGGGCATGTTTACAGGGCCAAGATGATCTGAAAAAAGAGGCAATGTTTAGAAATATGAAGTACAAAAACTTGTTCTTTGTCCAAAATAGCTACCTAGAAAATTAGACATGGTGTCTGATCTTGTGCATTTCCTTAGTATTTTAAGTTGTTTTCTCTATGTGCTTTTCCTGATTGTTGAAGTAATATGCAGTCATTGTGGAAAATGCAGAACATTGTAGAAAAATCTAAAAGACACTGAGAAGCAACTACTTTTACACGTTTGGTCTATTTTCTTTCAGTCTTATTAATTTCTTTCTTTTCTTCATATCCTCCCACTCTTTATTCTTCCCTTTCTGTTTTCTTTTCCTCTTTCTTCATCTACTACAATTTTGCATACATAAGCTCATCCTCCATTTTTGACTTTTCTGTTTTCTTGACTACAGTAACATTTGTAACTTAAAAACTGTTGAAAAATTTTTTTTAAAGATTTATTTATTTATTTATACAAGCACTGGGTACAGTCAGAAGCCTGGGAGGGTGAGAGAATTCACCAGAGCCAGAGCAGGGAACAGAACAGGCAGACCAAGGAAATACACTGCTGAGGGGAGCAGAAGGCACAGCAGGAGGGGTCTGCATGCCAAAACTGTTGAAAAATTACTGTGGATCACTCCTTCTCAATGGGAAGAAGGGGCAATTTAATCCCCCTGGGGATATTTGCAATGTCTTGAGACACTTAGTTTCTTTAATTAGAGGGGCAGTTGTTCTTAAACACCCTACAATGAATTGGACAGTTCCCTACAACACAGAAATATCCAATTCTCAGGATCAGTAAAGCATCAAAGATGAGAAATCTATGTGTAGATATCATTTTTGACTATTGCATCTTGTTCTGTAGTTTGAGAGTCTTTTATTTATTTAAACACTAGTCCTCTGTTGTTGGATATTTGTTTTGATTTTTTTAAACCTAATACAAATAACTTTGAAAACAGGCTCATGTGCTTTGAATGAACACAAACCATTAATATTCCCCTTTTCCTATAAACACAAACCAAATTAAAGCAGTGAATATTGTAAGTGCCAGAGGATCATGGCTCATTAGCAGTGTGAGCTCCTCAGGCGGGGACTGTAATGATTCTTTGTACTCTCAGGGCCTGGCCGGCAGCCTCAGACATAATATGTTCTCAATAAAAACGACTATAGTACAATGATTAATAATGTTAATAAATCCTGGTGGGTGTGGAAGGATGTCCAGGCTCATCTGCATAACATTCAGCCCAACTCTACCTCTAGTTCCTGTTCCTGAACTTGTTGGCTTGAAGGCTTCGCTCTCCCCATTGCAAGGGCCTCAACAGTGTTGGTGTTATGTGTAATTGTTATATCAGCAACTCTAGAATATTCTAGAGAGGCATCTGTGCAAATACAGAGAGTGAGTAGCTCATTTTACAGATGAAGAAGCCCAAAAGGGAGATGACCCTATTAATGTTGATATTCCCTGACCTGTTAGCTACACAGCTAATCAGAGAGAGCCACTGCCTGTGGTCACTGTGCTGTCCCTTCTATATGCTCAGAATGAGCCCTGCAGAGGTGGAGGCCTTGCTCTGTGACAGCCGATGGAGCTCTAGGCCACATAGGGCCAGGAGACACACTGGATTTCTGTAAAGAAGCCCACAGACCCTACTGGCTGAGGCAGAGGTACAGGCCTGCTTCTCTTGGCCCTGGTGGATGAAACCCACTGTCAGCCCTCTCTGCCCTGAGCTGTAAACTGGTCACTGTTCTCAAAGTGTGGTCTTAGACCACCAGCACTGAGCCTCCTGGGATTCTTACTAACTTTTAGATCCCTGGTCCCACCCCAAATGAACCATTTTATAACCATTCCTAGCAGCTCCAAGCCACACTGAAATTGGAGCAGCTTGGGCTAGACAAGGGGTAAACAACATTTTCTCTATGGACAATTATATAGTCCTTTGCAGTGACTCCAGTGGACACTGCATCATGAAAGCAGCTATGGCCAATACATGAATGAGCATGGGTGATTTGGTGAGAATTTGGCCTTGAAGTCTGAATTCTTGAGTAACTTGGTCTCTTATTTTTCATCTGGCAGCAGGAGATGCTTCATGAGACAGTGAGGTGCAGTTGGAGCTCTGATTGCAAGCCCTGCTTTCTCTCATTGTCTACACTAGGACTCTGTTTCTCCATCTTGTACCAGTTGACTTCTCGGTTCCAGGTTAGCCTCTCCCAGCATGCCTCTTTACCTTCTCCTCCATCTGCTGGCATCTGAGCATCCCAAGAGAATTCACCTGCTGTCTGTCCCAGCTTCTGTGAAGAGGGTGATAGCGGGTGGAGGGGACTCTCACCCAGCCTAAGTCTTGATTCCAAGAAGCATCTCTGCACAGTTCCTGGTTTCTCAGCATAGGCTGAGGCTCTAACAGCCAACAGTGAGTCACAGGGCGGGGGTGCCAGGACTTGCTTGCTCACTCCCTCTCTCCAGGCTGCCCTCCAAGGCACTGGGCAAGGGGGGAATAAGGGGTAGCCCTTCCCCCTGCTCTACCCTGTGCCACCCTGATAATTGTTAATAGGCAGTGTCAGCTGGGCTTCACCTGCCCTCTGGAGACCTCTTCATCCTCATCTACTTGGCCTTGTTCATAATGCTCAGCAGCTCTGGGCAAATGCCCACCTGTGCAAAAGGAATCTCAGTTCTCCTTCCTGTACCCTTCCCTCTGCCTGGAATACTTGTGCACTTGGAAAATTCCTGCATATATATCGTGAGCCACCACCTCTGAGAAGTCTTCCCTGGTTTCCTGAGGAGACTTAGTCCACTCCTCCTTGATGCTCTGGTGATCCTTATACCAGTCTCCTTTTGGCCACTTCTCAGCACTTGAACTTGTATTGTTGTTGTGAGTGTATCACACCAGCCAATGAGTCACTTCAAGGGTAGGGACTGTATTTTACTAATCTTCATCTCCCCTGAACTTAGTGCCATTCTTTGCACATACTGGTGCTTAGTCAATGCTTGCCCAACACATTTCATTAAAGACAGATTGCATTTTGTGCTTGAGATAAAATGAAATCGTTTTTCTCTCAGCTAGGTGGCAAAGGTATAGAATGAGCTAAGTATGTGTTTATTGTGGGTATTAAGATCTTTGGACTCTGAGAGGCTCCTGATGAATTATAATTTTCACCCACCTTTTGCTCTTACTTTATTTCTCTCTCTCAATTGCATATAACTTGTCTCCTACTGATGGACATTGTCCAAATTTTGATCTTGAGTTCTTTTCTTTAACTTCTGTGTCTTTAGAATTGTGATCTTCAAACTTGAGAATACCTTGGAATCTCTTAGGCAGCTTTGTAAAAGTTCAGATTTCAAGGTCCACCCTGAGAGAGTGGGGTAGTGCAGTTCAGGTGGGAACCATGAGACTGCAATTCTAGCAAGGTCCCCTGTGGAGCTTCATGCCGATGATCTGTGTGCCACATAGTGCCATGCAGCTCTAACTTCCCAGCCTGGTCAACTGCCTTCTCTGAGTTTCCACATTTAACGAGGGTTTTCTGAGCTCTGACTCTATGCCAGACACCGCTGTAGGCACTGAAAATGGAGTGGGAACCAGAGAATGCTCATTCTTTGTAAGCCTCATGGGAGGCACATTCTGGTTGTTTTTGTTTTTGTTTTTGTTTTTGTTCCAAATACTCTTCCATGACGTTATTTGACGACTTTTACACTTAAGCCATTAGGAAATTCGAAGTCATGATGGCTGAAACACCCTCGTCCACTCTCCTCCATCAGCTACCTCACCATGGCTGCCCTGTTTCTGTGATGGCTCCAGCATTCTCATCCAGGCACCCCATTTCTTGCTTTACCTCCGTCTTGTCTCGTCTATCCATGCAGGTTCATGCCCATGTTCTTTATCCACAACAGTGTTCACTCTCCATATCTCGTCATCACAGACAAGCTCCATAGAGGCTCATGCCAGAAATCTGCCCAAGTCTTTTATGGGGCCGTTTCTTACACTATCTACAATCTCGCTTTATTTTGATTCATTTGAATTGATCACCTAGTGTAGTGTCCCTCAAACTATACTGTGTATGAGAATTACCTGAAGATGTTGTGAAAATGCGGGTCCAGTTCAGTGTGCTGGAGGATGAGCAGAGATTCTGCAGTCTGACCTGCTCCCAGGTGATGGTAGGGATGATGGTCCACAGATACCACCATGAGAAGTGGGTGCTGGGCACATTGCTTAGTCTTCGTAAATTTCCTTTCCTTGCCTTTGTTGACTATCACCCACCAGCTGAAACCCCTACATTTAAACTGTCATTTAGGATCTAAACCTGCCAGTCATCTTCTTCAGATTCTGTCATCAATGATTTCTTTGCCTCCCGGGCTTCTTACTGTTCTGTCCCCCATCGTTGTTTTTGTATCTTTCACACCAAGAAAGATGTCGTCTTTCTCTCTCTTCTTATCATCTTTGCTTATCCTTCCATTTAAGTTAAAGTTATGTCTCCTCTGCTTTTCTGGTTCAAGGTCCCAGTCAGTCCCTGAACTCCCAAGATACCCACTTTTGGACAATAACTCTCGATTTAATGATGTGTGTTGTCTGGCCAGCGAACTAGATCATGGACACCTTATGACCAGGACTGCATATTTCCTACATCATAGTACTTGGCACAGAGTTAAACAAGCACTGCCAATAATAGTTTTTTTCCAGTTTTATTGATGGAAATCAGGACTTGTCATTAGGATCACTAAGCTTCTGAGCTATTCATTGAGGGTGTTGGTTCCTCTTCTTGAAACAGCTCCTTTCACATCCATTTATTCTGTGCTGGTCAACAGTGGTTGACCATGTGGTGTCAGTTTAAAGGCCCTTCATTGATGGTCACTGGTCAATTTATTTCACTGGTTATTTTATTTCAGATTAGTTTCTTTTCATCCAATGACGTTATCCAGGTACTCTGTATTCCACTTTTGGAGTACAAATTCCATCTGAAATTATTTTAATTTTACTCTTTTTCAAATTGTTTGCTCCTCTCCCCATAAGGGGATTATATCTCCTTGCCTATTATCACCTTCCCTGCAGTTCCTTCCAGCAGCAGGATTATGTGTCACACCTAATTTATGTCAGGCCTGGCCATGTGGTTTGTGCTGCCGAAAGATGACCTGCCCTTGGCTTTCCACTCAGTTGTGTCTTATTTTGACCAAAAGGATGATAGTGCACTGGTTTCACTACCTAGGCCTTAAGATATATTGATATTATGTGTTTCTTTTTGTTTTTATGTGTTTCTACCGTTGAGAAGAGTCTGATCCTAGTGTCCTGCTAATCCCAGGCGGATAGAAACCCATGGAACAGAATCAAACCTATGATAGCTGATCACCAAAAGTGTGAGACCAGTCAAGATCAGCAGAGCTAGCCTGACTCAGCCTATTCTAGTCAACCCATGTTTCCCACGAGTCAAACCAATGCTTATTTTTGTAATAATAATTGAAATTTTTATGATTATGATGCAACCCTAGCTAAGCAACTGAGGCATATATATTTTTAAACTACTAATTTTTGAGCAACATTTGTGGTGGGCCCTATGCCTAGAAGTTCATATATTGCAGATCTTATAATTTCCTCCTCATAATGCTTAGAGATGGATTGATCTTATTCCTATATTCCAGATTCAGAGCAATTAAGTTCAGCAAATTGTTTGAGTAAGTACTTGTCATATGAATTCTCACTCTGAACTTAATTTTCTCAAGTGCTCTCCTGTCCTCTGAAGGATATATTTATGTTTGGATGTGCACACACACACACACACACACAAATGTTTGGATACCGGTTAGGGCAAGAGGAGACTTGGCTACTTTAACAGCATGTGGGAGGGGTCAGGTTACCTTTAAAGCAAGTTCTTTTTCCACCTTAATCCCTTCAATTTACAATTTCTAGGAACCCTGTCCCAGGAAGTCAATTGTGATCATGCCCTTATCTTGCAAATATTGCTCAAATCAGGGGGTGCTATTATTGGTGTTGCCTGACTGGTTTTGAGGACTTGACCCCAGACTCAAGTGGGCTGAATCCAAAGGTCCAGGAGCTTTGTTTATGCTCCCCAATAGGGCAGGCAGCCAAAACCTGTGTGTACTTTAACTATGTGTGCCTTTGGATTTGCAGCGCCAATAGAAAACAGGGGAGGGATGATTACGATACTTAAGTTCTGTCTCTAGACAGAATGATCTTTCAGGATGGGAATATGGTAGTATCATGTGTTTACTAAATCCCTTCCATTGTTTCTTTTTAGCCTGTTAAAGCAAACTACCAACCCCTTATCTGACCCCAGGGGCCTTAGTCCTTCTCTTACTCAGGCCATGTTAGTGTCCCTGTACTCTCCTTGGGAATCTGTCATGCCTTTCCTAGTCTCTGAGTCTTTGCACATGCTGTTCCCTTGGTATAAGAAGTTGTTTCTCTTCCCCTTCACCTGTCTTCCAGGTGTACAGTAGAGTCTCTTCCTCAGAGAAGTCTCTCCTTATCCCTCTATATAAGCTCAAATCCTTCCACCCTAGGTTTCCATGGTATCATTCTCAGAGCTGATGGCAGACAACAAATCTGTGCACACAGCTGTATCTACACCAGTTAAAATATTGAAATATGTTTGCAGCTGTTAATAGCTGCTGCTATGAGCCCCCATGCCAAACTCTGGTCATGTGACCCCTTGGGGCCATCCCCCTGCCCACAGCTAAAGTTTTGTGACCAGGCCCTGCAAAGGGCTCACAGCTATGGGTTTGTATCTGACTCTGATTGGAATCAGTCTGTTCTCATTCGTCAGTATAGCCTATGTTCTTATTCCCTTTGTGAATTTTTGGCCTAATAATCACATTGTTTAATAGTGAATATTTATCACCTTTATCAAGTTCAACTCTCTAGAAGGAAAGGACACATTTTGGGGTGGAAAGGCTGAGCATCTAAAAGAGCCACAATATCAATATGTTAACTATGCCATTCCATCCTCACAGCAACTCCCTGTAGGAGGTAATAACTATTTATTATCCCTACTTCATAGTCACTGTTTCAAAAGAAAAAAGGAAATCCATGCTGAAAATAAGGGAAAAAGGAGACGCCCCCAACTCTATGCCATGGGATTGTGATCTCCAAACTTAGTCTTGGGAGACTGCAGGAGCTGCCAGTTGTCCTGATGGGCCCTCTTTGGAGATGCTTCCATGAAATGGTTTGAGGAGTTGGTCATTGTGGCTGAGTCTCTCTAGATTTGTCCTGTGGATAAAGCAGAAGTTTCCAGTGCAGATGCAGATAGAAAGAGCTGCTCAGCTGTGCTGGGGACCTGAGAAATGATGGGAGCACCCCACTGTGCTGAGATTTAGCCAAGGCTCCTGATCAAGTTTCTTTTTCTCATTTTGGTCTGTGTGTGTGTATCATAAGAGATTCCCCGCTGCCAACTGCCCCTGCCTCTTGGTGTTCATGTGTTAGCCACACACACCCCCTCCCCGAGATGTGGAATGGATCTACTGGCTCACTTCTATCAGATAGATGATGGCAAACGTGATTGGATGTAGCTTCCAAGACTAGGTGGCAAAGATATGATAGCTTGTATTTTGCTCACTCTTTCTTGCTCTCTGATTCACTTCAAGGGGTGTCAGGTGTTACTTTTTGGACCACCTCCTGTCTGAAGAAGGAAGGAGTACCCCTCAGCCAATAGCTATTAAGGAATGGAAGCCCCCAGTAACAAGTGCCCACAAAAGACTGAGTAGTACACATAGTCCTGTGATAGACTCTGGAGAAAGAGTCCTTCAGCTGAGCCTTCTGCGGAGACCCGGGCAACCTTGATTACAGTCTTAGGAAAATCCTTAAGGCAGAGGCATCCTGCTGAACCACATTTGGGTCCTCAACCCACAGAAACTATGAGATAATAGATGTTTATTGTATAAACCACTACAATCTGTGGCGGAGGGACAATTTATTGCACGGTAATAGATAACTGATACAGTTTGCTAGGCTAATATTTCAACCCAGTTTTTAAGCTTCAGGATAAATATCAACCCCTTTATATAAACACTCAGATCTCAATTCTGCAGATTAAGTTTCGATTTACGTGTAGCTATTTATGAGTCAACACATAAATGTTCACATTCCTCTATCACTGAAAAGAGATTCCTAGAAATGGATTAATGCAACTTTGCACCCCAGGACCCAGCACAAAGCTTATACCAGACAAGCCATTCTAAATACTGTTTGTTGAATTAAATTATCTGCCTACTGCTTAGCTATTATGACCCACATTCTACGTAATGAGAGTTACATAGAGTTAGGATGATTGAGAAAGGATCATATAGGTGGAATTAGCTAAGTCTTTCACCCAAATTCTAAGACTGCCATCTGTGTACCCCAGAACTTCTACAGGGGGCGGAATAGTTCACTGTCATCACAACAAAGCAAAAACAGACAATTATAAACCAGAGACTTACTGCAGGGGAGGAGGAGGGAGAGGGTTGAGAGAGATGGAGGGGGGAGCACAGGGCACTGTGGTGATGGTGCACGGGTGCCTTGGGGAAGGAGAGTCTATGGGGACTCAATCTGAGGGGGCGGGGGAAGGCAAATATTGTCTAAAAAATGTAAAAAGTGATAAATGTTAAAATAAAAAAAAGGGAAAAGAAAAATAAAATAAAATAAAATGGAATGTTTCTCTTTCTCCCTAATATACTAGGTCAAAATGAGCAGGTGGCTTAAAAAAAAAAAAAGAAGACGTTTTCTTTAAAGGACTTCATCCTAAAAGGCTTTGTTATCCTTTTATTTTCTTGTTAAGCACAGTAAAATAGCCTGCACTGTATTTTAAATGGACTCCAAGGGTATCTTTCTTCAGTGATAGCATGTTAGAAGTAAGTCACAATTAGGTTATTTTTGTCCTCACTAATAATGTTCATGGAGCAATTGGTGTTTCTTTCTGAGTTAATAAGAAACATTTGCAGCAAAAGCATGGAACTTTGCAGATAAAGCAATTGGCAAGAAACGGTATGTTTAAATACCAGAAAACAGCCCATATCCAAACAGGTGTGCGATAAAGCAGTATAAGCAAACTGCCCTGTGTGCAGTTTAGCCCAAGCAAAATTGTGTAAAAAACTTTCCTCCCATTACGAAAAAAATACATAGAGAACCAAACCAAGCTTCTTGTATCCTCCTCAGACTGCACAGCTGGAAAAACAGTTCTTATTCAGAGAGCTGAAAGTAAAAGTTGTCTTACATTTTTTTTTTAATGGCCAGATAAACAAAACCTTGCGAGGGGAATGATTATACTTTTACAAATGTGGCCTTGAGCTAGAATCTTGTGAAAGGCTCACCTCTTTTCAACCTTTAAGAAATATGTCTGCCTCTTTGAATTAGCGATGGTCACTTCATGTTGTGTTATGATATTTTTAAAAAATGTTTTTGTTGGTGCAGTTTTCCTAACCACGTGGGCACTTGACTTGGGGCGTTAAGAATATAGATGCCTAAGAGAGCTGTTTGGTTTCCATTAAAACCAGCTAAGTGCACAGGAAACATGGTTTAGAGCTGAAAGAGGTTATAAAAACTGTCCTTCGTTCCATGCCATTTCTTTCTGGAACAGAGGTGGGGCAAGGAGTTGGTCCATGCCAGAAAGTCTGGAAGTACGTGGGTTAAATATTTCCCACCGGGCTGTTTTTGGTGTTTAGGATCATTTGTTCATTGCCAGCCCGTGTCTGGGGGACCGCAGGGTGCGGGGAGACAGAAACAATGCAGACAGCGCCCTCAGCCCCTGGAGATGGCTGATTCTGGACATGCCTTGGTGGTGGGAGGGGTCACGGTGTAGTGGGAAGTGCATGCTCCTTGCCTGCAGCCATTCAAATCCTGCTCAGCTTCTGGCAAACATGGTCTTCCTCCTCACAGGTCTCCGTTTCCCATGCCTGAAGTGACCTTGGGCACATGGCAGCTGGGACGATGCATGCAAAAGCAAACATACATGCGGAGTCTGCATAGGGCTGCTACTCACTGATAGTGGAGAAATTTCCCCTTTGAATATATCATCCCTATGCCCTATTTTCTTCCCTGTGGCCACTGTTCATGGATTTGAATCATGGGACACATGTAACAGGGACAAAAATGGCTAGGTGAAGTCATGAGGCATGCCAGGTGCAGATTCTGGCCCTTTCCTTCTAGCCTATAGCCTCTTGAAGTCTCAGTTTTGTCATCTGTAAAATGGGGATAACAGTCCATTCTTTATGGGGTTGCCCTCTTTATTTTTTTTTAATTTTTTTAAAAACTTTTTTTAAACAATTATTTCATGGTTCTGTCTCTTTTTTTTTTTCTTTTTTTAAAGATTTATTTATTTATTTATACAAGCACTGGGTACAGTCAGAAGCATGGGAGGGTGAGAGAATTCACCAGAGCCAGAGCGGGGAGCAGAACAAACAGACTGACGAAGTACACTGCTGAGGGGAGCAGCGGGCGGCAGGAGAGGTCTGCACGCCATGCAGGTCCCTCCTCCGGTGGCCAGGGAGCAGCCGGGGATAGAACCGGAGGTGCAGAGGCTTCGGGCAGCCTCGCAGCCCAGTGCTCAACCACTGTGCCACCGGGGAGGCCCTGGGTTGCCCTCTTTAAAGTGTGGGTCACAGGCGCTAAGAAACAGGCTGGTGTTTCTCATGTGTCTAACCACGCGGGCCTTAGAGACTCCACCTCTGCATTCTGCCCTGTTCCTCATTTCTATTAACTGTCCCAGGTAGTTCCAGCCTCAACCAACCACTTCAAAGTCAAAAATCACTGCTTAATATTTCTATGGACAAACATTTTGACTTACGTCAAAGGCATAAGTTCAGAGCTAGAATAACCCAATGCTGGCTAGATCTAGAAAGATGGAAAACCAGCTGTCCTCTTTGGAATGGGATTTTTCTCTAAGAAACCTTGAGTGAACCAACCGTCAGGATAAATGTCCTCCTTTCTGTCATGAATGAGGTTGAGGGGGCAGACAGAGCTCAGCTGTCCTCCGCCCTATGATGCTTCCAGTGCATTCCCTATCACTTGGAGCCTCGCTCTCTCATGCTCGCTCTTGCCTTTTCTCTCCCCCCATCCCCGTGGCAAGTATTATAAATAGGCCTCCTTCTTATCTGATCCTCCCTTAAGTGTTTTTCATTTGAAAACCACAGTTAATTTTAGATAATTGTCAGAGATAATCTCAAATTTGTGTGTAATATAGGCCCTGGTTCTAAGAAAAACATGACATTTCTGGGAGACCTTGTTTGGTCTTTCTTGTCTGCTGGCGTCACAGCCAACATCTCTTCTGACTTCCCGCCCTTCAACAGACACTGGTTGTGTGGCAGGCAAACTGGTGCCCTATTCCAGAAGCATAGAAACTGCCCTTTCCTGGAGGGCCCCTTTCTAACCTGAGAGCTTCCCGGGTATGGTTTTAGAGCTGGAGAGGGGTCTCAAAGGAGTGAGCCCACCAACAGAGCCCCAGGGTAAGCTTCACCTGAAAGAGCAGCCCACGGCCTCTGTTCCTCATAGGCCAGCCCTCTCCCGATCCCCACGCAGATACTACGGTTGTAAATGTTGTGCAAGGACCGCTGGACAAGTCTTCTAAATAACAGGCTGTTTTTCAGAGCCTGGGCCACATTTGTCCTGGCCCGAGTTAAGAGGTAAAGAACATTCCAATTGTGAGCTTGGATGGAAAAATATATTTGAAGTTTTTTCTGCTAACAAGGTATGCAGAGGACTCAAGTTCCAGTAAACGAAGGTTAAAGACAGGCTGGTTGGCAGAATACGGTGGCCTCCCCCTCCTCTTTAATTTTTCCATAAAGTGCCATAAAAAGCCACTATACTAACAAACATTTTGGGAAGGGAACAGGCTCCAGGCCAAGAAGCCACAAGCTGAAATGGGGGAAATCTGAGCCTGGAGGCAAGGTTCCCTGAGCAGAGTCATTATTCAAGAAAGGATCAAGCATTCACAGCACGACCGGAACCAAACCCAGGGCCACCTTGGGCTCAGAGGTAGGCAGGTCCTGAGCAAGCCACATGCCTCACCTGGGAGAGGCTCTCCTCATCTGCATTATAAAGTGCAGTGTGAGTGCCCTCCATGACTCGGTTTCTGCAGCACCTGAGCACCAAACTCCAGCTGCCTTTATTTATTTATTTTAAAAAAGTATTATTGTGAAACACAGAAGTATTACACTAAAATGGATGCAGAAGAGTAAAGTGCCCCCAGAGAACCATGAAATAGAAGGCTCAGGGGAGGGGCTTACCCTACAATATATTGACATACTACAAAACCATAATAATAAAATCAGTATGGTACTGGCTCAAGAACAGAGACCAATGAGAAGAACAGGCCTATTTATAAATGAGGACTTGAAATATGATTAGCACAGCTTATAAATCATGAGGAAGGGTTAGTTTATTTAGTAAATGGTATTGAGAAACTCACCATATGGAGAACAATAACAAAGGTGGACTGCAGATGAATATGAGATCAAATGAGAGGCACAATTTTAAGGTTAACAAGACCATCGAGGAGAATATTTGTATAACTTAGAAGTAGAGGAACTTTCCAAACAGCCCTAAAATCATAAACCATGAGAGAAAAAATGGATGGTCTTGATTATTCTGCAATTGAGGATTCTTTTTAATGAAGATAGCAAAGACGAAGTTTAAAAAATACAAATTGGAATACATTGTTTGCTAATTCAAAAAAAAAAAAAAACTGACTAGAAACTAATCTAGGGTATGTGAGGGATGCTTATAAATGGACAAGAAAAGGACAAGAATTCAGTAGAATCAGTGGCCAGCAATATGGCAGGCAGTTCACAAGGTAAAAATCCAGTGGCTAACACAATCTAAAGAGGTGTTTAAACCCAGTGGTCATCAAAGAAATACAAGTCAACTCTAAGGAGATATATGGCTTTACACCTATCAGATTGACAAAAATGAGAAATCTGGTTAAGGCCAAGTGTTGGCCTGAGACAGGAGAATACCTAATTCCTTACATACCTGTTCTCAAGGTGTTCTTGAGATGAGTGAGCCACCCCCCCCCCGCAAACAATAATCTCATAAAAGTAAGTTTCAATATATACATTAGACTCAATAGCTTTGTTTCTGGAATATCACAGAGAATCTTCATGGGTCCATGAAAATGAGTAGAAAAGAAAGTCGTGAAACTGCTACCTGATACTTGTGGTTGCTGGGCCAGGCAGGCAATCAGGAGAGCTGTAATTGAAGAAACGGGAAGTTAAAATGTGTGGGTCCCACTATGAAATAATGAATATGCAGCAGATAGTAGAAATTAATTGGAATTACCAGTGAAAGCATTTAAAGTGCTTAAAAATACAGTACTGGGTGAAAAGTAAGAAAAAAAAAAACAGCCAGGTTTACTGGGGGAATCAAATGGCAATAAAACATTGAACATGGTCAATGAGGTAATCAAAGAAGGTAATCATTTCAATCTTGTCAACAGGTAGGTGGACAATGAGAAGGCCATCCTGTCACAAGATTCATGATTGTCACCAGAAGTGCTATCTAAAACTATTCAAAAAGGATTTGGGGGCTGCTTACCAGCCAATTTTATTTCTGTGTCCTTTCTCTCTTCCTTAATAGCTGAACCAGGGGCTCTACAAGGAGAAAACTTCTGAGCATGCAGCCCTACATTGCTGTCAGCTGCCTTGTCCTGATGTTAGTGGGGGAGGTGGCAGTGTTGCCCCAACTGGGTGCTACATTAATTCTTAGCTATTTATATATGTGGGTTCATAATTCATCACTGTCTCACTTGACCTTTAATACAGCCTCTGTTACATGGTAACAGATGGAAGTTCTACTGAGGGTCTCTCCCTGTGGTCTGTTTCATAGAGTAGACAGTAAATTTTACAAACAATTTGAGGAGCCAGTTTTGAGTGGAGTAAGATTTTTCTACCTTTCTCTTACCGATATACATATTTCTGGGCATATCTATTTTATTAATGTGCGCTACCAAAAAGTCAGTGTCTGACAGCCCTAGAAGTAAGGAAGGGAAATGGACATGCTTGCTCCGGGAAGCCAAAGAGAAGAGATTCCATCCTGCAAGCAGGAGGCCAAGGAGTTTCTCTCCTAGTGCAGGAGACAGCAGGTTATTTACACTGTATTTGTGATCAGGGGTCACAGAGGGGAGCAGGAGCTGAATTCCAAGAATGGAACAGAATCCAACTCTCTCTGAAGGAAATTCAGGGTTTGGACAACTCCCAAAGAGCAATAATTCAACTGAACTAACCTGATGAACTGTTTTTAAATGAGTTTGGAAAAATATAGTCAAACATTGAACAGCTTCCTAGAACTGAAGCAACTGGGCAAAGGTAGCCTTTTATTAGACCTTAGCAGTCCAGCCAGAGAACGGGTCAGAATGTAGGCCTGAGCTTTACCTGAAAGAGGAAAAGGAAGATGAAGACTTGCTTTTATCCCTCCCTTTATTTTCTAGAGCAAGGCAATAAGTTTTCCACTTCCTGATATTATCTATTCAAAGCTAATATGGGGGTAAATAGTCAACCCATGTGTTGAATGCCTACCCTGTGCCTTTTGATCTGCTAGGGCTTTTCCCCTATCTTATCTCATGTAATCCTCTCACAGCCCTTCAAGGAAGAGATTATCTTTCTTCATATTTCAGATGATGAAAGGGAATCTCTGGGAGGTTAGAGAAGTTCTAAGGTGGCATGCCTTTTATAAAGAAGATGTGTGTTCAAACCCAGGCAACTGACTCCAAATCCAGAACTTTCTTCATCCCATGCTGCCATGACCAGACTCATGCTTCAAGCATCCTAGAAAATCCCATGATATTAGGGTGATGGGTAAAGTGTCCTCTCCCCAGCCATTTTCAAGCAAGGATGCTACAGGAGAAGTTCTATAGTCAAATGGAGCTGGGGCAGAAGTAGCGATAATAATTATGATAGTGAGCTTTTCTTGAGTTCTTATTATGTGGCAAGCACTGTGATAAATAACCTTCATGATTCCCAATCCTTACAAGCTGTTTCTGTTACTATTTTTCTATTTGGGACAAATGAGTTTCAAAGTTTAATTCATTGTCTAGAACATTGTGTCAGTAGCTTCATTGAGTTGATCATAAAATTGTCTGACTCTTAAAGCAGTTTTTAATTTATTCTAATTTATTTTTTTAAATTGTATTTTTCAATTTGCTTAAACACTACTCAAAAATTACATTCTAGAATGAGGCAGTGTGCAGGATATGGTGGTAGCAGTGGCAGCTATGGTAGTGGTGATAGTAGCAGTAGTAATTTTGTGGTGGTGAAAGTGGTGATTGTGGTGATGGAGATGGTGAACGTAGTGGTAGTGGGAGGAGTGTAAGGATATTAATGGTGGTGGCAATGTGGGTGAAAGTGATTAGAATAGCAATAGTGGTAATGGTGATGGTAGTAGTGTTGGTAGTAGTGGCTATAACAGTAGGGGCAGTTATGGTGGTGATTGTGTTGGTAGTAGCAATGGAGGTGACAGTGATATTGGAGGTAATTATGGTGCTTGTAATATTGATGTTAGAAGCAGTGGTGATCCTGTTGGGATTGACAGATGGCATAGTGGTGGTGATGCAGGTAGTGATCCTGTTGGTGATGGTGGTGAGGGGATAGTGATGATGGTGATTGTGGAAATGTTGGTGGTGACAATAGTACTCATGATATGGGGGTGGTGATTCTGTTGGTGATGATGACGGTGGTGGAAGGATGATGGTAGAGATGGTAATAGAAGTAGTAATGGCAGTTGAAGCAAGACTGGGAATGATAAGGGTGGTGATAGATCTGATAACACACCGATGGTGATCTTGGTGGTGATGATGGTGATGGATGTGGTACCCCAGATGTTGATGGCAGCTGTGGTTGTGGTGGTGGTATTCATAATATTCACGTTTGCAGAGACAGTGACATGGTGGTAGCCATGAAGATGTTGGTGGCAGTTGCTAGTAGGTTTGCCCCCGCAGAGTTTCTGAGAAAAAGACCCTTCTATTTTCTCTGTGCCTGGAAGGATTGATTAACTGTTCCTCCATCAGGCTGACCTTCCATTCCTCTGCCTCTTTCACTTCCATGCTATTGTGAAGAACTGTAGTTGTCTAGGGCCAGCTAGAGAGACACAGACCCCATGACTATTTTCCCGTAGGTGGCCTTTGGCCACTCTGTACTGGAACACATGACCCCCTGCCTCACCCTGGCACATTAACCAGGTGACTGCCTGCCAGGGCCCAGCCCAGTCCAAAGGGATTTAGGATTCAGTGTCCCAAACAAGGCACTGATTAGCTGGTAATCAGGCAGCGATTAGCAGGTCGGGTCACCTGCAGTTCAGTGCCCATTGTTCCCTGCAAAGTCCCGGGATGTTTGCCACGCGGCTAGAGAGTCTGACTATCTGAGAATCCTGGTGCCTGCAGCTCTGCTGTGTAGAGCTGTGATTATCCTCTGTGCCCCTAAGCCCATCCCCATTGAGAAGGCAGTGACATGAATCCCCTGTCTTTTCACACACAAAGGCCTTGGGGAGAGAATGGTCAGCTTAGAGCCCAACAGCACAGGAGGTTGAGGATCCAAGGACATACTGAAGTACTGGAAGCAAACTAACACATTCTTCTTCATGCAGGATGTTGAGTGTGAGCAGTGAAATGGACAGACCCAGGGCAAGTTGAGATTCTACTATGGTCTTGCCTGATATATAACCTTGCACATGATACTTAATCCCTGAGTCCTGGTTCTCTCAATTAAAGGTTAATAATAATATTTACCTCCTAGGGTTATTAGGGTTTAAAATTTAGAAATATAAATGTGTAGCAGTTTCTATAGTCTCTAAAATAGAGAACGTGCTCAGTTAGTGCTGTCGTCATTATTAACAGTTGTAGAAATAGCATCATTATTTGAAGTACATCAAAAAGTGTCCCACTTACGTCACTTCTAAGATAAACGTAGACCCTCCTTTGTAGAGTCATTGTAAGGATGAGGTAAGATAATTCTCACAAGGCATTCATCGCAGGGGCTAACACATAATTAGCACTCAATAAATGACAACCATAATGATAATTGTCTTTATCATTTGCTCAAAGATGGATGCAAAAGGATTTTTTACAGTATATTTTTATTCTATTGCAGTGTATAATCATGAAAATATAGACAGAGCACGATTTTGAACTGAAAGGATAATGAAATGATTCATAGTGCCTTCATACCCTTGAGTCTGTACAGCTTTCTAATCCATGTGCCCTCAGATCACCTGAAGATCTTGTTAAAATGCAGATTCTGACTTAGTAAGTCTGGGGTGTGGCCTGAGGTTATGTATTTCTAATTAATTCTCAGTGAATCTAGGTCTATGGTTCATGGACCCCACTTTGAGTAAACTGGGTATGTACCTTTGTAATAAGAAAGTATGTGTGTGTGTATGTGTGTATATACATATATAAATATATATATACATATATATATATATATATATAGAGAGAGAGAGAGAGATTTCTCTACAAGTACAGAAAAAAATCCCTAAACTTAAAAATAGTCATCTCTAAATGAGGGACTCTGAGTGTTTTTCCTCCCTTCACTAAAATGTTCTATCTTTCTCGAAAATTTAATAATGAACATGTAAAGAAAACATTAAAAAATGTAATAAATTTTATCAATACAGAAAGATCTTCCCTTCTCTTACATCTTGTCACACAGCCAGGATTTCCAGCACATTCCTTGCCAGGTCTGCATGCCTGATGCCCTGATTTTCTCCTATAGCCACACTAGGCCTTTTCAGAGGCCTAACCACAAGGAAATCACATTAATGCATGCTCATTCTGAAGACTTCAGCTCTAGGAGAAGCAGGTGGGCCCCAGCTCAGATATAGCAGCTGGCCAGAGTTCAGGGCCTGGAGGCATGCACACCAGCCAGGTGCAAGATGGACAGCTATTAACTTAGAGAAGCCCCGAGAGTTTCTGAAGTCTGATTCTGGCAGCATGTGGAGAAGGCATTCCAACATACTTGGTAGGCTGTTCTCTGGAGTCAAAAAAGTCACGAAAGTCCATCCTACACAAAGGATGACTCTGCGGGCCCTTCCTCGAAAGGGGTGGTGTGTGTGGAGGGTCCCTGGGATTTAAGGCTGGGTGGACATCAGATATTTGCTTCCCTTTGAATCCTCCCACCCCAAAAGAGAATTGGGCACTGGAACCCAGTATTCTCAACCTCATCAGACTATGACTGTCACTAAGATGTGGACAGAGGTCTGAATAAGCAGAGAGAGAGAGTTGGAACCTGAGATGAATTATGGCCTTGCCTTTTTATAACTAAGTTGCGTTAGACTTAAGCAGTGGCCATGTTTTCTCCCCTGGAATATCAGAAGAGCAATGAAATTACATTTTAAAGATCAGAAATTATGGAGCAATAGATGTAGCCTCATATCAGGCACAGTGCAGGCTTGCAAATGCCAATACTACTAATTATTATGATTTTGATCCATCATTCACTGTCCTTATGCCTTATACTGGTCAAGAAGAACTTCCCATCACTGTGAAGTCCCTTTTACTGGCCCCTATGACCCATCACTCCATGTATCACTCAGAGATTGGAGGGAAACAGATGGCAGACTTCAACTGTGTAATAGGAAGGAAGGGTAGTGAAGAGACTTTACACATAGGTGACACAGGGCCTAGGACATTTATAAGGGACGAGCCCCAGACCTAGCAACTCTGGCAGGGTTGGAGGTTAGAAAGTACATTACCACAGGCTTGAAAGGCCCAGGGGAAGAAGCAGTTACATGACCTCAGAGAAGACAGTTGCCTGGGGTTGGGGGTGCAGGGTTTACCTAATGGTCTTTGTCTGGTTATTAGTCTTAAAGCACAAATTCTTTTTTTTTTAAGATTTATTTATTTTTATACAAGAGCTGGGTTACAGGCCAGAGGTGCAGGAGGGTGAGAGGATTCACCAGAGACAGAGTGGGGAGCAGAACAGGCAGACGACCGAAATATACTGCTGAGGGGAGCAGCAGGCGCGACAGGAGAGGTCTACCCCACCATGTGGGTATCTCCCGGGCTGGCCATGATCAAACCCACACTGCAGAGGCTGCAGACAGCTTCACAGTGCTGTGCTCAACCTGCTGCACCACCAGGGAGGCCCTGTCTGGTTATTATTAGGTAGAGCGACCAACACACTAAGGGCCAGAGAATAAAGATCCAGTTCCTCCTTCCTACCCTCCTATGTACAGCTCATGCCTTTGCTAATATCTTGCTTTAGATTCTCTTCTGACTGATTTCACAGTGATACTTTCTGATCTTGTTGGGTAGTTACTTTATGTGCACTATTATACACTCAGGAGGTGAAAACTGCATTTCCAAAGGAGACACCACATATTGTACATGTTAACTTATGCAATGTTATATGTCAATTGTCTCTCAATAAAGCTGGGTCAAAAGTTAAAAGATTAAGGGCCTCCCTGGTGGCACAGTGAGTTGAGCGCAGCACTGTGAAGCTGTCCGCAGCCTCTGTAGTGCTGGTTTGATCCCCGCCAGCCTCGGAGCAAACCACATGGCTAGCAGACCTCTCCTGTCTCGCCTGCTGCTCCCCTCAGCAGTGTATTTCATCAGTCTGCCTGTTCTGTTCCCCACTCTGTCTCCGGTGAATCCTCTCACCCTCCCGCGCATCTGCTCTGTACCCTGGCTCTTGTATAAATAAAATAAATCTTTCTTTTTTTTTTTTTTTAAAGATTTATTTATTTATTTATACAAGCACTGGGTACAGTCAGAAGCGCGGGAAGGTGAGAGAATTCACCAGAGCCAGAGCGGGAATCAGAGCAGGCAGAAGGACTGAAGCACACTGTTGAGGGGAGCGGCGAGCAGCAGGAGAGGTCTGCGCGCCATGTGGGACCCTCCTCTGGTGGCCGGGGAGCAGCCGGGGATCGAACCGGCGCTGCAGAGGCTCCGGGCAGCTTCGCAACTGGGCACTCAACCGCTGCGCCACCGGGGAGACCCAATAAAATAAATCTTAAAAAAAAAAAGTTAAAAGATTAAAAAGAAGCAACAGTGATGACTACACCAATGTATGATATACAGCCCAGAGACTAAAAATATTAGAAGTGGGACCCATGAAAATTATTTTACAACTGCTATGGAAAGGACCATTGTAGGACCCTAAATGCTGGACATGTAGCCCCACTGGTGGTCTGATGATGAAACCTGTGACAGACTTCCAGAAGCATATGCCTTCTAGAGGTAGAAAGTTCCTCATCAATATTCTATGGAGCAAGACAATGCCACCACTTTGGCACAATCAAAAGGAAGCCAGAGGGCAAGAGGAGGTCACTGTTATCTATAAAGGTCACCTTCTGGGGGTGCATATCAGAGTGAAGAAGGAGGGTAGTGAATCTGGGGACATGGCAGCCTGCCAATGTAAAGGTTGACCCTTACTTGATGAGTTCTTCTGGACAACCCATCTGGACAGATCCCTCCTCCCTGAAGCTCACACACACTCTTTCAACATTTGACAGTTATAGTCTCATATTAATTCTTTATATGCATGAGTCATTTCCTGAGTAGATTGTCAAATCCTTGAGGGCAGGAAGACAGTATAATACAATGGATAACATCCTGTGCTTTTGGTGCTTATGAAGATTTAGAATATAAACAACATCTTTAATTTGTTACTGGACACACAGAGAAAGTGATAAATAAGAGATTTATGAGTATTTATCATTTGTATATTCTTCATATCTTCCACCATGCTGAAGATACACCCCCATCTCTCTCTCTCACACACACGTACCCTCAAAAACAAGCTCTATCACGCTGTGTACCTTCTGTGGGCCATTTGCTATGTAGAATTTCACATACATTACAAGAATGTTTCTCCAACTCGGTTATGCACAGAATCCAGTTAAAGTCCAGAAAAAAATATATGACCCATTCCTTTAAATTTGATGTCATATAAATATTTAGAAAATAAAGTTCTGTTTAATATCCTCATACATACTGCTCCTCTGAAACAATGAGACAAAATGAATTACTAATTTAAATGCAAAGTTACAGCACATTTAAAATTCAGGCTAACAATTTCAATTAAATGTGACAGATGATGCGATTCTGATGAAAATGGTTCAAAACTTGCATAAAAGTGTCTACTGAATGCTACAGCACAGGGACATTTCAGTTCACCATGCCTACAAAGCGGGCTGACTCAAGTATCCTACATATGCCCCCCATTTATTTTGGGAAGTTTGAAGCTATTTGTCATTTATTTGACAGGAATGCATGATTTTGAGTTTATTTCCTCATTTTTCTTTCCTCATTAATCAATCAAATTCATAGTATATAGTGACAATTTGTTTGCAATCACTGACATTAAAAAGCGGTGGCAGTTATTAGTAAAAAAGGGCCATTCAGATAATCCAGATTATCCTCCATTAACTTTACTTAAGGTTATCTTTAAAATGTAAATGCAATATTCAAAAGTTCTAGTAGAGAAGATGGTTTCCCTGCCCCACCCCTGGAATATGGCTCATAGCAGAGGTACCTTTAATCTCAACAGTGTGGGTGAGGTGGATGTTGTTATTTTCATTTTCTATATGAGGACATTGAAGTTTAAGGAACTTCAGTCTCTCACCTAGGTTCGCCCTTCTAGTAATTTGTTTAGTAACACTCAGTTCCAGTACTGTGTGTCTCTGCATCCACTCCTACACCAAATATGACTAATCCTTAAGCATAATTGTGTGATTAATGCCATATTGATACAAACTGATAATGAGGGACTAGGTAGGGAGGTGCTGAAGAAGAGAGAGAGTATAAAAAAGAACAAAACATGTTTGGCCAGAGATGGAGACATAAACTCCATTCACTGTGGTTAGAGCAAGCAATGGGGAATTTAGAGTCTGTGGGCACCAGATGAGACCATCTGCCCAGATACTTGTCAGCCTCGTTCTCCAAATGGGACCTCTCTTGGAATGTCTTTATCTGACTTAATGATAATAACTCTGTAAGGGATTGCAGTTCATGAAATGAAAGTTCTAGATGACTTCTAATGATGTGATCCATACTCCTAGTTCCAAACTATATCCTGCTTTGAGTCTAAGATCGTATGTCCTTTCCAAGAACCCTTCATACCAGTCCTTTGGGGGCTTCAATAGTGACCCTCAGCTTATATCCATATGCCATTGGAAGACCACAAAACTGAGGCCCTCTCTGCCTCTACGAATGAAAAGAAGTGCTATCAACCTGTGTTCTTACTCTGGAAAGCCGAAGGAAAGTGCTCTTTATCCCTCCAACTCCAAGAGTTGAGAATGTAGGAAATGCATACATATAGCTTACTAACTAGCAGATGAGATTAACTCTCACTTATTTCTATCAAACAAGGCTGATGATGCTCAGTGTAAGTTTAGCGTGGTTCGCATTTCCTGACAGTACAAATAAATGCATCTGCTGCTAAAATTCTACTTTCACGGTAGCAAAGTTAACTTTCTGTTATTTTGGAACAGCAAATTGAGTCATGTCACACACACACACACAGACACACACACACACACATCACTCCTCAGGTAAAGCCTTAACAAAAGTCCTTTTTGCTTTCCGTGTATTTTGAGGACAATGAAACCATTCAGTCAGTGCCCAGAATGATAATTATCTTTTTGGACACATGACCTCATATTCCCAATCTATTAAGCACACAGAATCTGAAAATGAGTGGTATTAGTGAGTCTATTGAAATGGATACAAGGGAACCGAAACAAAATAAAGCCTGCTTTAGTGCTGTAATCCCTGAAGAAATAAGTGCTAAGGGGATGGGTGACTTAGGACACATGGAAAAGAAAAAAAGAAAACAGAAAAATAGAGTAGTGGATTCATGTGACTTTTTAATTGCTGTATTGCTTCAGCTCACATCCATTTGGAGTGGAGGTAGGGGCAGTGGTCGACTCAGATGTGGTAGCAATTGTGATGACCTATGACCAGCTTCTATGGTGAAATGATTGGTTTCACCGCCTTAGTAATTTTTCTGTTGTTGTTAGGATCCTACATAGCCATTAACATTCTGCTACTGGAGCCAATCCACAGACTTGTTAGCTACTTCAGAAAGAACTACTTCCAGTGGTCTCCCCTCATCCTCAGCACAATCTCATCCAGATTTTTTAGAAACCCCTTTGTCTAGATCTAGTGGATGCAAGTTGCATCAAGTTGGAGTGTGTTAGAAGCTGTGTGACCACACAGTGTCATTCCTAGAGATTCTATTCACTGATAGAATCTCCCGTCAGTGTTCCAGGAGAGGGTCCTGGTGCTTGACATCTCTCTAATTTAAGGTCAGCTTCCTGCCTGTCTGGGACAATTTCTGCAGAAAAAGGGATTGTGTGGTCTGGTTTTAATATGAATCATAATCTCTGTGTCATGATCCCCACCATCCGTGGCCCCAAAAGTTGTTATTCTTATTTCTTCTGGAAGGCCTAGAAGTGGGTCCTCAAGCAAATGGAAATTTTGGGCAGGCCCCAGAAGTTCTAAGGTGGGAATGCTGATCAAGTGTCTCCACAGCTCCTGCCTTTGCCCCTTTTCTGCCCCCCACTCCAGCCCCTCTGGAGACCCATGTTAAAAATGCTTCAGAGCAGGAAACCTGGTTGATGGATTAATCAATCAACCAACAAGTATTTATTGAGAGCACCTAATTTTTACTTAGGAAATGCTGACTGTAGCGGATGGTGCAGTGACAGGTAATGAAGGACTCTTCAAAGTCAGGTAGAGGACTTGAAACTGATACTCAACTTACCATGCATTCATTCAACAGCTAGCTACCAAACACCTGTGTATGAACTCTATTTTACTCTCAAAAATGGGGATTAAAAAAACAGGTTACACTCATCCAATTGAGTTTATAGTTTATCAGGATGATTGTTTTTTAATTACTAAAAATAAAGGTAATGTGTGTTATGGTAGGAAAATAGGCTGCTTAAGAATCTTATGATGGACAAGGAAGTGAGGAAGTGTTCCAGGTTTTTGAAATCTAAAAAGGATATAACAAGTGGAGTTTGGAAATCTGATTTTGATGGTAGTCTACTAGATGACTTGAAGGATGTACTGGGCTGAAGAGTGTCTCCCCTCAAATGCAGATCGAACCAGCATCTCAGAATGTGACCTTATTTGGAAGTAGGGTCTTTGCAGATGTAATTTGTTAAAAAGAGGACATACTGGATTAGGGTGGACCCTAAATCCAATGATTGGTATTCTTCTAAGTTAGCCTTGTGAAGATAGAGATACACTGAAGGAAGAAGGACATGTGAAGCTAGAACAGAGACTGGAATGATGCAGCTAAAAAGCAAGGAACATCAAGGATTGCAGCTTTCCTAAGAAGCTTGGAGGGAGCTTGAGACTCTCTGAGAGCCTTCAGAGGGAGCAGATCTCTGCTGACATGTTGATTGCCGACTTCCATCACCCAAATTGTGAGAGAATAACTTGTAATGGTTTTAGTCCCTAGTTTGTGTAATTTGTCACCATAGCCATAGTGATAACTGACTCCAGTCAAGGTCACCACAGGATAAATGATGTGTAAGTGCTGACTCATCTCCACAGTGGAAGAAAGACACATTTAACTTTATACAGTGGTGTGAAGATGGTGGCCAAAGACCCTGGTAGGATAAACGGGACATGTCTTTCCAAATTTGATTTATGAATCAACAAGGAACCTACACGAGCATGACTAGAGTTACGATGAATTAACTAGATAAAACTTGGGCTTATGAAGGCACATCTCCAGTTATGGGACATAACAAAAAAAGAGGAAGCAAAGGAAACAGGAGGGGATTACTGGAAATGCCCCATTCAGCTCAGTAGATAATGTATTGAGCTTTGCCTATTTCGCGCCCCTGAGAAACTCACTTGTGAGTGGATGCATGACAGAAGAACTTCAAACTAGGACCATATAGAAAATGAAGTGGGCTCAAGGAATGCAAACAGTACAGAGAAAAAGAAATGTGTCCCTGCCCAAGGGAAGTCAGGGTGTCTTCATAGAAAAGAGCAGAGGATAAAAGAATTGAGAAGTTGGCAAAGGCAGAGGACAGAGGAAAGAACCAGAATGTACTGTCATGTCTGAACCTTTCTTGCATAGAAGCCACACCTAAATCCAGGGCCTCTACAGCACACAAATACACAGAGAAGCGTCTATGTGAGCGAATGAATGCATGGACTAAAGCAGCGACCCCGGTGTCAGCGGAGGAGAGCTCTTTGTCAAGGAGGAGAGGACAATGTATACTGTCAACAGCCTGAGGGAGGCCAGGAAGGACAAGGAGGAATGCAAAGCATGAGCAACCTTGATGAGCTCTAAGCTTCAGAAAAGTCATGAGTAAAAGTGAAGAGTGAGCAGTGAAGAGCACAGACTTCTGATGAAGAGTGAAGTCACATGCCAGGAAAAAAAGTACTGAAGGGTCAGTAAAGACTGAGGGGAAGGTCATGTGTGATGTAGTGAAGAAGGGAATTCGAAGAGACTGGAGACGGATAAGTGGGTAAACACATCAACTAGCTTTTGTGAAGCACCTACTTTCTGGCAGGGGCTGTACCAGTCATTTCCAGATGCATGTTCTCTGCATCTGAAATCAGACTCCATATTAAATATTAGCTTTTTTAGAGAAAGAAAAAAAAATAGTTTCCCTCTAATGATAGAGGTTAAGATAGATGAATTTTACAAGGAAATAGGTAGAAAGGAGACTCCCCTCTTCCATCAAATCTCCACTGGGTACCTGCTGTGTACTGGACACTCTGCTAAGGGTCCCAGATACATCACCTAATGGGACTCTTACAGCACCTCTAGGGTGTTCTAGCATGATCCTTATCATGGAGATGAAGGGACTAAAGCACTGAGAGACCTTTGCCAAGTTATTTCAACACACAGTTACTGGTAGAACCAGGACACAAAGCTAAATATTTCCTAACCTCAGTTTCTTCATGTGTAAAACTGTCCCTCAGGGTTATTGTGATGATGAATCACAGAGAAAGTGTCCAAGAAATGGAAGTTCTTGTTTTCACTCTTACTTTCCACCCCTGGTATGAGGTCATCAGGTCCTTGCTAGACCCTCACCACTCTGTCAACATTCTCTATTGCTCTTTGGAGCTGGAGACCACCTGGAGCCCAAAAGCAGGTGCCAGAATCATTAGGTAATCAGATCCATCTGTTACCTTGGTCCCAAGATGTCTACTCCTTGCTTCCAGAAAAGAAGCCACGCTAGGGATGCAAACTAAATACAGAACATGACCGAAAAGTAAAGGGTGTCTCCAAAAGGGATAATGCAAACCGAGACAATAGTTTTGCAGATCAATAGGAAACCTTTAAAGGCCACTGATGAGCCAGGCTGCAGGGACGCTTCTGTTCTGTAAAAGGAAAATAAAATGGATCAATAAGAGACGAAAACTGATATTAAATGGCTGAGATTTACTCTCTGCTTCCAGGTGCTCTTTGCCAGGCTGGTTCTCTGGTCAGACCTGTTCATTCCTTTCATATACTCTACGATGAGTGAGATCTTAAGATCCTGGGATAAAAGACATAGGTCTGCAAACAGACCCTTGAAAGATGGCAGCAGAAAAGCCATAGATTATGTGTCACTGCTCTGCTCACTGGTTATCACGATAAGGGGCAATTTACCTGAATGTAGCTAAGTGAGTATAGGGGGAAAATGTTTTCTGACACTCAACCCGTTGTCTTCCTTCAAGTCTCATGTGATCTTGAGCATATTAAGCATATTATTTAAACTCTCTGAGTCTGTTTGCTTATCTATAAATATGACCAAGTTGTTGTGATGGAAAAATGTAAGCGGTCACTGACATCCTCCTTCTCACCACCACTGCCACCACCATCACCATCCCAATGACTAATACTTATGTGGGTGAATGTGGATGTGGCTTGGGAGGTGAGGTCGCTATCAGGGCCACAGAGTTCATTAACTCATTAACTGGGTGGTCTTAGGCAAGTTGTGCACGTTATCTGATCATCATGTAATTCATCACCAACCCTGAACAGTGTTTCTTCTGGTGATTTCACAGGATGGAGGAGGCAGATAAAGCACTCAGCACATGCCTGGCACCTAAAGAGTGTTAAGTAAGGGTCCTTTTTCTTCTCATTGGACTGCAGTTCATAATCGGCCTCCCAGAAAAAAAAATTAATTATAAAATCTTGGTGAACCCAGACTAATGATTCAAAGTCCAGGTCAAGAGAAAGACAAATAAAAAGATCCTTCTGTGGGAGGAGAGGGCATGGGAACTGCATCCTCTGGTTGGGTACAGGATTGTATGAGATCTGGCCCCCCTTGGGATAACGCTTCCTTCTACCGCTGCTCCTCCTTGCTTCTCTGTCTCCTGCCCCAATGCAGACTCACGCATTTACTCCAAGTGGCTTGGGGGCCTGTGGGCTTCTCATGATGGGCGCTTGAGGATCTCTTTCCAGCTTATTTTCCAATGTACCCCTCTAGCAGCTGCCACCGCTACCTTGCTGCTAAGGTTTTTGGTTCCATGTATAGACCTGGATAGCAAGGGCCATAGGGATTGAGATGACCATCCCATTTACTTGTGACAACTCCTGATGCTGCTTCTTGTATAACTTATAACTCTCCAAAACTGCCCTGAATCCTTCCCCCTCCTCCTTCTCCCTCACCATGCTGAGTTGCTTATCCCTTTTCCCCCAGCCCTGTACTCTTCCCTCCTGGCTTCTTGTTTTACAACATCTTTGTCATGTTACACTTGAATACTTTCCCTGCATCTTGTCTCTGCCATGTACTGGCCAGTTGTGTCCAGTGAAGTGTGGGGATATTCTATGTCTGTTTCTTTCTACTCTGGATGAGTGAATATGAATCTGGGTATCTAACTCATTACCACCCCCTCTCACCCCTCAAAAGGGATTCTCATTAGCCAGACAGCCTATTTGTACTTGTGTGTGGCCTACAGTGTGTGTGTGTGGGACATATGCAGATCATTCAAAAAAAATTGGCATACAAACCCTTTTCCTCCTATTATCTGACTAGCAAGGTCTACTTCATCTATTTTTTTATTTATCCTAGTTACACTTATCACATACCTTGCCTGTTTCCTCTTGGTTTGCTTGCACCACTTCAAGTTCCTCTTTAGCAAGTATGTCTTCAGTAAGAACTGCTTTTTTTTTAACATAAAGGAAACCTATGCAAGTCACTTAATTTCTCTTTCATGGAGCTATCTCATATAGAAGTGACTGGCCTTTTTTTTTTAACAATGAGGGAACTGAGGCTCAGAAAGCTTAATCCAAGTGTTGTAGGGCACTTATAGTATGTGGCAGGTCACTAAGGCTGCATGTTGTCCTTTGAAGCACACATGAATGGCATATGTGAACATATGAAAACTCAGCTGGGTCTGTGTGGCATTCATTATAAAAATATTTGTTTGATTATCTTTCATTCCTGACTCCCATTGAAGAGCTTTGTGCTGCTTCAGAAGTACTGTCTTCTAAGTAATACTATGTTCAAAGTTGTACAATGAAAAGGACACAAATTTGGGCAAATTGAGAACAGGGAGAAGAGCCAGAACGTTTGAGATCAAACCCCAGCTCTTCCTATGTGGGTAACCTCAGGTTATGGGGATAATAGGGTCATCTTCCTTTTGGTGTTTTTATGGGTCTTGCATCTCCATATTGTCTCCTTTTGGGGACTCACGGTGAGCATCATATGTGTCAGTTCTCCACACCGGTAGTGCTATGCAAAATCACAATGTTGATTGCATTATCTGAGATCTGGTTAGCCCGACTGCTTGTTAGCTATCAAACTCTTGGATAAATCTCCTGGCATCTCCAAACTTTATTTTTCCAGTTAATAAAATAGAGGTAACACTACCTATGTTGAGATTTTGCTATGAGCCTCTGATGAGATAGGCCATCAAAGCTGTTAACTCGGGCAATTGATTGTAGCAGGTGTTTCCTCACTGAATACATGCCAGTTCCCTTTTACTTTGCAACAGCTCAAAGCACTCTCTACTTAGAATCAATGGAAGAAATTACAAGAAGGAAACCAGGAAACAAAATTTGGGGCTGGATCTGGCTGAAGATCAGGGACAGCCAAGGAATCCCCCTTTTCTTAGTTCCCAACAAGGGGTGGTCTGATCTGATTATGTAATCAACTAGAGTCTACCCCACCCCATTCCCAGGTGGTCCCCCAAATGTGTTGGTGAGTGACCTTGTAGACATAGCCTCATTAAGGGTGACAGCAATGACGTGAGAGACTATTCATGTCTGCATCAGCTCTCTCTGACTCACTCCAGAGTCCAGTGGTGATGGAAGAAAACACCCCTGATCAATACCACATTTCCAGAGTTCATTACAGTTCCTACTAGCTCAATGTTCTTTTGGAAGGCAGCATTAGGCATACAGAAGTTTTTGGAGACAAAGAGAAATGTTAGGAGGCCACCCTTTGAGTTTTGACATGAGGACACCCTGGCCCTCTGAGAGGATAATCTCCTTCCAGATGCGAGGAGTGCGGTCACTGCCTTGACATGAGAATTCTCCCCCTGTGCTGCCGGAGGCTGTCTCTTCTTCAGAGCAGCCGGCCTTTCCCTGGGACATCATGAGCTCTGTCCCTGCATCTTCCCCCAAACTCTGTTTTCCTCCTCATAGTCACCAAGTTCTGATGAGAGTATCACTCAAATGTCTACTTGTCTCTTTATTACTACCATGATAGTCCAAGCCAACTCCTCAGAGAGAGACCAACTGAAGCAACCTCCAGGCCTCTGAGTAGCCAGAGAGAGGTTTTAGTGTGGAAAGTATCCACCCTACAAACACCATCCCAGACTCCCTTGCCCTTCTTGTTCCTCATCCTCTCTCCTCACTCTAATTCAGTTTTCCAAGTCTGTTTTTGTTCTTTATCCAAAAAATGCCAAGGGCTTGTCTACACATGGGCTTCATCTATAATATTCCCATGGCCTGGACATCTCTTTGCTAATCCCTTTACAAAATGTTTGTTTTATATTGTTCACATCTTCCCTCCTTTTTTAAAAAAAGATTGATTTACTTATGCATACAAGAACTGGGATACAGGACAGAGGTGTGGGAGTGAGAGGATTCACCCAGAGACAGAGTGGGGAGCAGAACAGGTCGATTGACTGAAATATACTGCTGAGGGGAGCAATGGGTGAGACAGGAGAGGTCTGCTGCACCATGTGGGTTAGGTCCCTGGTCAGGGATGGAACTCGTGCTGCAGTGGCTGTGGATAGATTTATAGTGCTGAGACTTCACCCCTTTCACCACCAGTGAGGCCCTCATCTTGCCTCCTTCCTAGAGGCCTTCCTGATAGGATACCACTGTTACAGTGACCATGATTCTCTAATATTTCACATTTCCCCTTTCCATACTTTGAGATTATGAATGAATTTGCTTGTTTGCCTTAGTAGAATGTTCCCAAATGACTTGGATGTATCTGTTTTGTTCACTACTTCTACCCCATGTGAGTAGGCCTGGCACATAGTAGGCCTAAATAAATGTTTGTTGAAAGAAAGATTGAATGAGTGCTGCCCATTGAATCATTTGTTAGCCTGCTAGTTCTCTACCTCATTCATATGGGAGATAGGGTGCGCATCTATACAGTGTACTCTGTGTGTGTGTGTGTGTGTGTGTGTGTGTGTGTGTGTTTGTGTATGTGTGTGTGTGTGTATGTGTGAAGAATCTTTTGGAGCATGGTTTGCTCCCTGCTGATATCCTTCAATGTTTTTTGTTATTGCTCTTGGACAGAGCCCTGACTCAACTTACCCTAAAATGATGCTCTTCATGAACTGTCTCTACTTTCCCTTGTCTCATTTCCCACTCCACTGCCCTCCTCCTCCGCTGTAAGATGCATGCATGTCCCTTGGCTTCGCCTTTTTCCTTCTGAATTCCATTTCCCTCCAGACAACATTTCCTAAACCTCCATTTCATCAATATGAGTGTCCCAGGGGCCCTCTCTTTGTGCTCCCTGAACATTCCCCTAAAGTCAGAGTTTCCAAGTTGGGCCAATGCAAGGACCTTCTTTTGGAACACTGGGGGGAAATATGAACACATATTAAAAATACCTACCATTGTAGGCTTTACAAAGTGCATACACACAATGTCAGCATGTTATATTGCACAGATATCCATTTTTAAAAGCAGAAATAAAAACGCATACAACGGAGTATGGTCAAGAAATTTAAGATCAAAAGCCTTAGAGTTCATGATAACATAATACTCTTCACCCTGCATTGTGTTTTGTTTTTTTTTTTTAAAGATTTATTTATTTATTTATTTATACAAGCACTGGGTACAGTCAGAAGCACGGGAGGGTGAGAGAATTCACCAGAGCCAGAGCGGGGAACGGAACAGGCAGACTGACGAAGTACACTGCTGAGGGGAGCAGTGGGCGCAGCAGGAGAGGTCTGCGCGCCATGTGGGACCCTCACCGGTGGCCAGGGATCAAACTGGCACTGCAGAGGCTGCGGGCAGCTTTGTAACCCAGCGCTCAACTGCTGCGCCACCTGGGGAGGCCCTTTTTTCTTTTTTTGTTTGTTTTTTATCTGTCTCTTCCAAGATCTCCTTTAAAGGAACTCATAAGGAAGGAGTACCATACAGGAATGGTACACACTGGAACTGGTTTTCGATGGTACATCAAAGAAGGATACTTAAAAACACTGACTCCTTGAGAAATATCGCTCTTTTCCATTCTCTTTGATCCTTATCATCCAGGTAGGATAAGTCTCAACTGGGTGTCAATGTGCTTCATGCCTCTGGCTCATACTTGCTACTTTCCATTTCTAACTAAGAAATCAGGCTTCAGTTTCACGCCCTGAAAGAACCTCTCTTCAAGCCAGAATCTAGCAACCGGATTTTATTTTTATTGTTCCTTTCTGTTCGTGGCCAGTAATGATTTGGTTTGTGTCCACTAATGATGCAGAATTTAAGATAAATTTATTTGAAGAGTGAATTTTTAAGATATTAAGTAAATTATGTGGAACTTGGCTATGGCGAGTCAGCTACACTTGGGAAGTACTAGGGTAGCATGATCAGCATAAGCTTTGAAAAATAAGAATTTTGCTAGATTTCTGGGCCTGGCAGTGACTAAATGTGTGACTGTGAAGAGTTAGTCTTTGAATCTTGCTGAAAATGGGGGCAAAAATACTCATCCTGGGGCCTCCCTGGTGGAGCAAGGGGGTAAGCACCGCATTAGGAAGCAAAACACAGCCTCTGCAGCACGAGTTCGATCCCCGGCTGTCCAGAGAGATACCCACATGGCAAAGCAGGCCTCTCCTGTCACGCCCGCTTCTCCCCTCAGCAGTGTATTTCAGTCAGTCTGCCTGTTCTGCTCCCTACTCTGTCTCTGGTAAATCCTCTCACCACCCCCCCCACCCCGCATCTCTGGCCTGTACCCCTGCTCTTGTATGCATAAATAAATAAATCTTTAGGGCCTCCCCTGGTGGTGCAGCGGTTGAACGCTGGGCTGCGAAGCTGCCTGCAGCCTCTGCAGTGCCGGTTCGATCCCCGGCCACTGGCGAGGGTCCCACATGGTGCGCAGACCTCTCCTGCTGTGCCTGCTGCTCCCCCTCAGCAGTGTATTTCATCAGTCTGCCTGTTCTGTTCCCCGCTCTGGCTCTGGTGAATTCTCTCACCCTCCTGCGCTTCTGACTGTACCCAGTGCTGGTATAAATAAATAAACAAATAAATCTTTAAAAAAAAATAAAAAATAAATCTTTAAAAAAATTTACTCATCCTGCAGTGTTGTTTTTTTTTTTTTTAAGTTTCATATTATTAATGCATTTAAAGACCTCTATTGTCTGCACATGGTTGTTGGTAGATACAGGTTTCTTCAGTAAGTGAAGAACACATATGAATGGACTAAGCCTAGATCTCAAAAATTCCATCCTTCTTAGCTGGGATAAGTCAGACTCTGGAGGGTCCCATTGCCTCTTTCACTAGAGTCCCATTTCACGCCCAGTTGGCATTTACCCAGGAGATTTAGGAAAGTTAATAAACCCTGCCTAGTGACTTAACTCTCTCCTTTGAAGTGATTAGTGTGAGAAGAGAATGGAATTGGATGAGACCTGGACTTAGTTTGTGGCTCTGCTAGAATCCTGTTAGGACTTTGACTACAGAACAGGAATGGTCTCTAAATATAACTTCTGCCTTGGCAGTGGATGAGTTCCCCATGCAAAGAAATATCCAGGACTGAAGTTGATGACCAGGCTCTGGCACATCATTTCTCTTGCTCATGTCCATCATCCTTGATAACAAAGAGACATTTTTTGAGCATCCTGATCCCAAACCAGGTCGTAGAAAGAAATTTCTGGAAATGTTGTGTAAGCTATACATATATGACTCTACAGGCATATCCTTATCCAACACTTATAGACACAGTTGCTCCTGTTTCATTTCAAGGTGAAAACCATGTTATTTTATGAAGGCAAACCACCAAAGTTGAAAAAAAACAAAAAACAAACAATTCCTCTCCACATGGAATCTCATTTATCAGTATATCGCCAATCTTCTTTATATGATGATAGGGTCCCAAAGGGTAGAAGTGGAAGCTTCCAGATTTCTCCAGACACAGTATCCTCTTTTTGCGTTCTGTTGGTCCATACATAGGCAGCCTAATGCACACACATGAAAACTAGAGCTCGCTTCTGCTAATGTAAGGCTCAGGATGAGCATCAGTTGTCCCTGATTCTGACATGATATCTGTGGACTCTTCATCAATCCCCAGGTCTTCCCATTTTGCAGTCATTTTTGTTTCTCTTGGAGGAAAATGCAAGAGAAAAGGGCCAGCGATAAAGTGAACCAGTAAGCTATTGTGGGGCTAAAAGGAAGGTCTCTGTGTGTTTATGGACATGTGTGCATGTGTGTGCTTGTATGCATGTTTGAATGTGTGTGCACACATGTCTTGCACACATGGACACATATCTGGCAGAAAGAGAAGTTTATTTAGCCTTCAAAGTCATAGAAATGATGCCATTCTCTTGTCCATTTTTTTTTACTCTTTTTTCACTTATGATGGGGCTATAGCCCTATAAACCATCAAAAGTTGAAAATATTATTTAGCACTCATTTTGGCAGCATATATACTGAAAATTGGAAACATACAGAGAACATTAGTGTGGTCCCTATGCAAGTAATACTCAATTCCTGAAGCATTCTGGGTTTTTATAGAACCTAAGTTATACAGACATTTAAGAAAAAAGATACCCCCTTTTTCAAATGGTTTTATGAATCACTTTTTTGTGTTTGTTTTTCTTCTTCCCACCACCATTCTTGTATCCTCTCATCTCTTTCCCTCCTTCCTCCCTGTTAACCTCAGAGCTCCAGCATTTTTATTAATGTCCACTAGCATTTGACAGTGCTTTATATTATAGAATTATCTGATATGTAGCTGTCCAGTATTTGTTTTTATCATTTTGAGTTACTTTGCTGCACACATCCCCTTCATTTTGTTGAAAAGAGCTACATTTCATCCTTTCTTATTGCTGTATAATACTCCATGGTATGTCTCTACTATATCTTCTTGATCCATTTAGGCTGCATTCATATTCCACCTAATTTAAAAAGTGCTGTTATGAACATTGTGGAACATATGGGTGGATTTTTATTGATGGTTTCATATTATGTGGACATATGCCTAAGAGGGGAATTGCCAGGTTGTCTGATATTTTCATTTTCAGTTTTGTTAAAGTAGATCCAGATTGACTCCATAATGGTTGCACCAGTTCATATTTCCACCAACTGTTTCTCTTTCTGCACATTCTCTCAGCACCTGTTTTTTTTTTTGAAATTTTTAATGTGTATACTCCCACAGGTGTGAAATGGTATCTCACTGGCATTTTTAATCTGCATATTTCTTATAAAGTGTGACAATGAACGTTTTTTAATGTCTCTTGGTTTGCATATTCTCTTTGGTGAATTGTCTCTTTATATTTGCTGCCCATTTACTTATTGGGTTATTTGCTTTTCTTACTTTTGAATTATATGGGTTTTTTAAATATATATTGGATATTAATCCCTTATCGTTATATATTGTGTGACTATTTTCTCCTATTCAGTAAGGTGTCTATTTAATTGTCTTGTATTTTCTTTCATTGCATAGCTGCCTTTTAAGTTGAGGTAATCCCAATTGTTTGCTTTTGTTTTTAATTCCCTTGCCATAGGGGTTTGAGTTACCAAATATATTTTTATTACAGATATCATAGAACTTATTGACAATGTTTTCTTCTTTGTAGTTTATTGTTGCAGGATTTGTATCTTTAATCCATTTTGACTTTATTTTTGTGTATTGTATTAGTGAATAATTTCTTTTTTTTTTTTTGTGGCTTTCAAATTTTCCCAGCACTGTTTATTAAAGAGAATATCTTTTCCCCATTTTATGATAATGGATATTTTATCATAAATTAGGTGGTAGTAAGAGCATGAATTAATTTTGAGCCTTGATTCTGTTCCATTGCTTCTTTCTCGTTGTTTGTATTTAAAAAGGATATTGATTTTTATGTGTTGATTTTGTAGCCTGGCACTTTGCTGTGTTTATTATTGTTTTAACAACTTTTGATGGAGTCTTTATGATCTTCTTTATATAGAGGTATTTACACATACACAAATACACACACACACACATATGTATCTGTGAGTAGTGATAGTTTTACTTCTTCCCCTACCTGGACACCTTTTATTTCCCGTGTTTGTTTGATAACTCTAGACAAAACATCTAGTACCAAATTAAATAGAAGTAGTGATGATGGTCATCCTTGTCTAATGTCATAACTCGTGGGGAAAGTTTTTCACCCTCAAATGTTATATTGGCTGTTGGTTTTGTGACATATGACCTTTAGTATAATGAGGTAAGTTCGTTCTATGCTTACCTTGTTTAGGATTTTTATTATGTGTGCTGATTCTTAATAAATGCTTTCTCCCCATCTATTGATATTGTCATATGATTTTTATTTTTACTTTTGATGACATGATATATTGCATTCATTGATTTACTTATATTAAACCATCCTTTCATCCCTGGGATGAATCCCACTTGATCATGGTATATAATCCTTGTGGTATATGGTTGAGTACAATTTGCTAGAATTTGTTGAATATTTTTGTCATCTTCTGCCACTAAACCTTTGCCCAGACTATCCCTCATGCATGACTGACCGGCCTTGTGCACAGGACCGTGTCTTTTCTCTAATTAGAAGATCAAGGTCCACTTGCTTCATGCTCTTCATAATGATTCTTCTGATGAAAACAAGTCTAACAATCTTGCCCCTTTTCTATTCTGAGAGATGATAGAAGATGGATAGGAGTTGGCTAGATAGATAGTCCATGAAAAGAGAGGAAACAGCCTAGCTAAAGTCTCAGTTCTGGAAAAGAGAATGGTTACATAGCTATCCAGATTTATTTTCTAGTTTCAACTTCCGGAAAGAGATTTTGGTGGGGGTATAGGATGAGGTGATATGGCCCTTAAAAGCAAAAAGATGTCCTATAGGAAGAGGATAAAAAGTTGGGAAAGCATGAAAACATAAAGGAAATGTTTACATTTGTAGATTTATGCTTGTAGAAACTTCTAATTACTTGAAACAGATACCATGGAGTGAAAACTTCCCTTGAAAAAGAAACCCTCATAAATAAAGCCAAAAGTTGGGTGTTTTTAAAGATCAACAAAATTAACATATGTATAGCTAGACTAACCAAGCAAAAAAAGGAGAAGTTTCAAATTACTATTATCAGGGATGAAAGCAGAGACAATACTACTGCTTCCATAGGAATAACAGGATTATAAATATTCTATGAACAGTTTTATGCCAATGAATTAGATGACCTAGGTGAAATGGACTGATTTCTAGAAACACACATATTACCAAAAGTCAAGAAGAAAAATAAAATTTAAATAGATCTATAGCAAATATTGAATCAGTAATTAAAAAAAAAAAAACTTCAACAAAGAAAACTCAGAAAATGTGACTTCATTTGTGAATTCTACCAATATTTAAGGTTAAGTTTACACCAATCCTTTTCATATTCTTCTAAAAATACAAGAGAAGACTTCTTAACTCCTATTGTAAGGCCAGTGTTACTATGATAACAAAGCCAAACAAAGACAGAAGAAAAGAAAACTAGAGATCAATATCGCTTGTCAATATAGATACAAAACTCCTCAAAATACTAGCAAACCAAATCCAGTATCATGCTTAAAGTATTATATATCAGTGCCAAATGATATTTACCCCAGGAATGCAAGACTGGGCAAAACCAATCAATAGTATATACAATATTAACAGAATAAAGGAGGGAAAGCCAAACAATCATATCAGAAAATACAGATAATTTGACAAAAATTAAAAAAAGTATATGAGTTACCATATGACACAGCAATGTCACTCATAATATAAATACCCAAGAAATTAAAATATGTTTTCACATAAAAAGTTGTAGAAAAATATACATAGCAGTATTATTCATAATACTCAACAGGTAGAAATAATGCAAATGGTCAATCAACTAATGACTTGATAAGCAAAATGTAGTATATACAAACAACAAAATATTACTCAGTCATAAAAAGGAATGAAATACTGATGCACTCTACATGGATGAATCTTGGAAGCTTTATGCTAAGTAAAAGAAGCCAAACACCAAAATCACACGTTGCTTGAATCTATTTATATTAAATGTCCATAATAGGCAAATCCATGAAGACATAAAGTTGTATAGTAATTGCCAGTGGATAGTGCAAGGGGAAAAATTGGGAGGTAAGGGGTTTCTTTTTGGGGTGATGGACATGTTTTGGGATTAGCAGTGATGGTTGCACAACATAGTAAATATTCTAAAAAAAAATCCCCACTGGCTTGTGAACTTTAAATTTGATATTATTTAAAATGATCCATGATAATAATCTTTGATTTGGGAGAATGAGTTTTATCCAAAGTGACTATCCCACAAGCCCATGTTTGCATATGACACATTGTGATTTATGTAAAGTGTGTGATTTCCAGTTAGGTGTTAGAGATTCTTTGCTTCGCAAGACAGCTTCCTGGAATCATCTGGAGAACTGCACAAGGTGGACACTACATTTCATAGCTAAGAACACAGAGGTCAGGGAGAGAGGTGACTTACCTGTGACTATGGGGTTGAAATACCCAGTAATGCAAACTGGGTGCCTTTGACTAGGGAGAGAGGTGACTTACCTGTGAATATGGGGTTGAAAGACCCAGTAATGCAAGCTGGGTGCCTTTAACTCGGGACCCAGTGCTCTTTCCTCTACACCCATTTTTCTCTATTCTAAGCCCTGAGACCCCTCATCAACCACCCTCCCATGCCAGCATATAAGAACCCATTCTCAGTGGTGGAGTGGGCTGCTAATGGGTCGAGGGGGTTATTTTGGGAGTGATAAGGAGGTACTGGACTTAGTGCCAATGGTTGCAGAATTCTGTGACTATACTAAAAGTCACTAAATTGCGCACTTAAAGGATGTGCTTCATGGTATGTGAATTTATCTTAATGTAAACCCTATTCCCTATCAACTTATCCCAGTCAGAGCATAATTGTGAATAATTTCTTACCTCTGATGGCTTCCCAACACAATTAGAATCCAAATGACTTCTAGGTGGGTAGAAGATTCTGAGGATGTCTCACCCCTGTCACCCAGCACTTGCCCTTCTAAACATTCTTGCCAGCAGCAACATCCTCAATCCTCAAGCCTTTCTCTTCCCCAAGAAAGCCAGACAGCTGCACTCCCGAATTAGTTCACTAGAACCACAGACAGAGTTGATGATGAAACAGCCTGCTCCTCCTCCAAAGGAAGCACTGTGAGATACGAACTGTAGGGTCCCTACAAGGCCCCAGGAGACTTAGCCTCTCTTGCCACGGGGTAGTTAGGTCAATGCCATCACCTCTACGCCTCCTGGAGTCACCTCCCAAATAGCTGCCTCCACTTAAACCCTCATCCAAGGGTCTTCTTCTGGGGAAACCTAATCTAAGACAAGTCTTCCAATGAGGAGCTACCTCCTATCTCTCTGACATCATCTTCTGCCTGCTCTGTTACATGACACTGAACTTTCCCACCACCCTAAATGTCTCCCCACCTGACGTACTTTGCACTTGTTCTTGGTTATTTCTGTCCAGTGCCATCTCCATGCATCATTGTCTTCATTTTGTCTGGTGACTAGCTCTAAGCACCCCCGTACCCCAATGGAGGACTTCCTTGAACTTTACCTGAAGTAGATCCCAGTGCGTTATCCGAGGGCCAATCACACCCTATTTCATCTTTCAAAAGCATTTACAAATAGGAGTAGGTGTAAGAAGTTTGAATTTGCTCCCCTTTTCTGCACTTAGGGAGTCTGACATTCATAGACTGCAGTAATGTGTTCCCTGGACCTCGCTTCCTCTAGGACTCATGCAAGCGAGTCGTAGGTAATCAGGACCAGGAGGAGCATGCAGCGGCATACCTGCTGGGTTCCTTGCTTCACCAGAACCTGCTCATATCTTTGCACTTGTCCTTCATGAAATTGTCCTTAACCATTTGGTGTATGCCACCTTAATTGTGTGTGTGTGTGTATTACACATTCTCTAAAATTATTTTCCTCTCCTGCCTCTCCCGCTGTTCCCCTTAGCAGTGTATTTCAGTAGATTCGCCTGTTCTGCTCCCCACTCTCTCTGGTGAATCCTCTCACTGACCCCGGCCCCCCACACATCTGGCCTACACCCCAGCTCTTGTATGCATAAATAAATAAAATAAATCCTTCAAAAAATTATTTTCATTTGTGTTATCCAACTCCCCCTATAGGAAAGCAGACTTCACAAGAGGAGAGACATCCTCTCTGCCTTGCTCACAACTGTCTCCTCAATGCCCCAAACAGTACTCAGCATAGAATAAGTGCTTATAAACATATTTTGAATGCATATATCCCATTATTTGAAATTTTTTATGAAGGGAAGCTGATGTATTGTTAATGGATCAGTTCACTGACATTTCTTGAAGTGATCATCTTTATCTAACTTATTTTCAGGCAACAGAGTTTCCCGACTTCATACTTTTTTCCTTAACCTCCTTGGCTATAGAAGCTGCAACATGAGGTTACCAATGGTTATTCTCCTAGAATGGATATGGCTGTTTACACCCCGTCTGTTACAGGTTAATAAAATCTAGGAAATCACCTCCAGTCAGAAATACATTGTGAGTAAATGAGAGGACAATTGAGAAATAAGAATTTGAGTTTTCAACATTTATGTTGCTTTCATTCCTAATAAATATTTAAGTTAAATTGAATTTAACTTAATTTGATGACTATTTAAATTTAATAGTCATCTGTTTATAGCTATAGTTTCCACAAATTTTTAGTTAAAAATCATTGGCTCTTAACCATAATGCATTTAAAAAAACCGCTTTTCTTCTTCTACTATAAATTTATAACTCCACATTCACTTAAATGATTGTTGTATGGAGTCAACTTCTGTGTTTGTTTGTTTGTTTGTTTGTTTGTTTTTGGTAGAAAAACAGATGGAAAGGGACTCATTTGCTTTTGGAACTTACTTGGTGCATTTTATAGGAATAAATTGGAAATTGTGGTAGAATAACAGAATAACAGCCACTCCAAAGATGCCCATGACCAATGCTTAGAATCATGACTGTTACTTTATATGAGAAATGGGAATTCAAATTGCAGATGGACTCAAGTTTGCTAATAAGCTGACTTTAAAATAAATAGAGTACCATAGATTGTCTGGGTGGGCACAAAATACAAGCACAGAGGTCCTTAGCAGGGCGGGAGGGGAGGCAGAAGAGGACAATTGAAGTAATGTGGTTTGAAGAGTTCTTTACCAATGACTGTCCACTTTAAAGAGGAAGGGTGGTTTCTCCACTCTGGCATAGTCCGCATAGTTCTCCTGCCACAGTGTCACCCATGAACCAAGGCCATAGTCCCTTGTCTTCCTTCCCCTGTTTTGACCTCATGCGTCCCTTCTCCTGCTGTATGTCTCAGATCTATGGTCAGCTTGCTAGTTTTATCTTTTTCTTGACCGTTTTTTGGTCTCTCTATATTCCAAATATAAGCAAAACCATCTGATTTTTTTTTCTTCTGACTTATTTTAGTGAGAATAATCCCTTCCAGTTTCAATTATTGTACAAAAATGAACAACAATGTAAGAAAATTAAAAAAAAAAAAAAGAATATTAGTGACTGGATGCCCAGAATCTGCATTTTTAACAAGCTTCCCAGGTGAAGCTTATACATGTTAAGGTTTGAGCCTCGCTGCCATAAACATTCACTATTTCATGATTAGGGGACAATAAAAGAAAAAGATGGAAGAAGGGTCTGCAAGCCAAAGAGTGTTGGTAGCCTGTAGAAGCAAAGCAAGGAAGTGAATCCCCCCAGAACTTCTAAAGGAAAACAATGCTGCTGACATTTGTGAGACTGCCTTACACAACTATAGTAAATAGTTGTTGTCTGAAGCCACCAGCTCTGTGATGATTTATTACCGACGTAGAAAACTCACATAGAAACGGGACCCTGATTCCTCTGGAACAGCAGTCATGCTGGTTCTCTTCTCTATTAGGTATTTTTGTTCTATATGAAATTTCAGTCATGCCAGCTGAGCACAGAGTCAGTTGGATACATTTTTGGATTTCCATGAAAGCATTATTATATTTTTTACAAGTATATTGTATACTCCAAGTATTCCCATTTTACTCCAAGTATTCCCATCAAAATGGGCGGTGCCCATAAATTAGATTAGATTTAATCTTTCAATTCCTGGCTCTTTTGCCAGACGCAAAGGATGAAAAAATATATATCCAGGTACCTAAAAGTGCTTTGAATATTAAAATAATAGAGAAGTGCATCTCTTGTTTTTTCCACCCAGCACTGTCAGTGAGCTGCAGTTATACATGTTAAGGTTTGAAACTCGCTGCCATAGACATTCACTAATTATTATTCATGAATAAGATTAGACTTGAATTGTGAGGGAAATAGTACATCTCCAGAGCAGTGCATTATTTTAAAATTACATTCACTTGCTTCTTGCTTTCCTGCTTCCATGGTGTGAAAGGGAACTTGCGCTTCTAGGCATGTTCCAGCTAGCTTAGACGCTCCGAGAGAGCCAAATGACTCAGTCCCTGGACCACTACCAATGTTTTCAGGATTGAATCCTGCTCTTATTTTCTAAGGAACAATGTTTAACTGGCCTCTGTGGCGCTGTGTCAACTGACATCACCCTTTAATTGCAGATATGTCACGTTAAACTACCACCAATATTGAGGAAAGGATCCCAAGGAGAGCTAAACAATATGATGGAGGTGGTGGTGTGTTTTCCATATCCCTAGCCAGAGGGAAGGTCCATGTCACAAGGATATGTACATTTCAAACCCGCTCACTCTGACCTCAAAAGGGCTCAAAACAGGTTAAGTCACTTGTATGAACCAATTGTAGATCAAGTCAGTGTGACAATCTGAAAGGCACATCATTCTTCTCTAATCTCTTTTCAGTAACTCCCAAGAATTAGATAGTGCTCAAAGCTCTCTGAGCTAGGTTCACACCAAAGTGCTTTTATTTCCCCCTTTGATTGCCAGTGCATATGCAATGAATTATGGGACTCGAGGTAAGTATTCTCATCCTATTGCTTAGGGATTTGAAAGTTAATATCTGCATGGAAGATGATGAAGTCATCAGCCCAGTGGCCTCCGAATTAGCACGATACTGTGAAATAGGTCTTGCCCAAACTTGTTTTCAGCAAGAAGACTAAGAGTAGATAAAAAGAGAATTGACCTTCATATGGGTTCTTTATAGAACTTTCCATCCAGGTATAATCTCACAGAGTCCTTAGCTGGACTCAAAAAAGACATTAATTTCTCCTATATGTGAAGGAAAATAGCTGCCTTTATTAAATAAAAAGAAAAAACCTGTCCCTTTCATACCTGTGTGAACTAAGAGGGAAGACTTGATTGAGTACCCTCATGAAGATCTTACCAGGCTCTCTAATTCTTGGGAAATACGGCTGATTGACACCCAAATGCCTTGATGGGTGTGTGGAAAAGAAAGCACCTTGGACCAACTTCCATACCACTGTGGAGGTCTTTGGGTTTTATTGAAAAGATGCTGTAGTTCCCCGGCTGAGGTTTCCATATGTAGAAGATGGGGTACCAGCCAGCTCTAAGTAGAATATCAAGATGAGGAAAACAAGAAAGCAGAGTTTATGAATAAGAGATAGCATTGGGCTATACTCAAAATCAAACAGCAAGATGGAGGCCAGGAACTGCCAACCTGCAGAGGGATCTTCTAGATGTGTACAAGACACCTCGAACAGATTTCATAGAGGCTCTTTGCTGTGTGGTTTCTGTTTCATTCTGTTCTGACGACCAAGTGTGAGCCCTTTCAGTTTCAAGGGTGCAATAGACTAACCATGTCCTCCCCAAATTCGAACGTTGGAACTTAATTCCCAAGGAGATGGTATTTGGAGGTGGGGTCTGGAAGGTGATTTGATCATAAGGGAGGGAATCTTCGTGGTGAGGTTAGTGTTAGTGCCCTTGCTCTTTCTGCCTTGTGAGAACACATAGAGAAAAGAACACTTGCCAGACACCAAATCTCTTTTTTTAAAGATTTATTTATATATGCATACAAGAGCTAGAGAGCAGGCCAGAGGTGCACGGGGTGAGAGGATTCACTCGAGACACAGAGTAGGGAGCAGAACAGATGGGTCCACTAAAATACACTGCTGAGGGGAGATGCGGGTAAGGCAGGAGAGGTCTGCTGTGCCATGTGGGTCAGTTCCATGGCTGGGGACAGTGGCTGGTGATAGCTTAACAGTGCTGAGACTTTAATCCCTGTACCACCAGGGAGGCCTGAAGACACCAAGTCTTCCTGGCTTCTTCACCTTGGACTCCCCACCCCCTGCACTTTGAGAAACAAATATTTATGGTTTAAACCACTCTGCCTATGGTATTTTTTGTGAAGGCAACCTGAATGTTTGATGATAAAAACCAGCATCTTCTGTTTGTGGTGTTTGCCTGGGAGCTCTGATTACCTGGTGTTTGCCTGGGAGCAGGGATCACACATAGCATTTGTGGCAGCTTCAACACTGACTGAGTTTGTCACGTCAGGGTCATCCTGCCCTGTGGCCTCTCCCTTCTGGCTCACTGCTTGGATGAGGCTCTCTCCTTACAGTGAAGACATTGACTGAGTACCTTGGACATCTCACATTGGGGAGTTAGTTACTCCATGTCTCCCGGAGATAAACTGTTGTCCTTTTCATTATAATAATGCTCCATTCCAGGCAAAGTGCTGGTACTTTTCATGTATTATTACACTTCTCCTCTACGTTCTTTAAAAGAAGCCCATTGAAGGCCTCAGATTTCTGTCCAACACTTTCCTGAGTGATCTGATTTTGTGCTGTCCATAATGCTGTGGGTATGTTGTTTATTTTATTTTTTAAGATTTATTTATTTATTTATACAAGAACCGGGGTACAGGCCAGATGCACAGGAGGGTGAGAGGATTCACCAGAGACAGAGCAGGGAACAGAACAGGCAGACTGACTGAAATACACTGCTGGGGGGAGGAGCGGGCGAGACAGGAGAGGTCTGCCGCGCCATGTGGGACCCTAGCCGACCAGCTGGGATCAAAACGACACTGCAGAGGCTGCGGGTAGCTTCACAGCGCTGCACTCAACCGCCTGCGCCACCAGGGGAGGCCCGGTATATTGTTTAAACTAAGGTTAGATTTGAGTGGTCTAATGGTTTTGTTCAGTACTTCTGCTACTTCAGATGCTCAGGTCAAAACAAGAACTCAAGGCTTAATGATTTGCATATAGTTCAGATAAATAAACTGGTGAAAGGAAAAATAATCACAATTCTCCTCAATTTAGCTGTGCTTACTTTTATATAATCTTACGATCTCCCTGTGACTAAGCCATGTTCTAGAAGAGCTTCCCACGTGTGGTCCATTTTCATTCTTAACAGGCCAAGGCTTTTGGGTGTGAACCTCCACAAATCTGGAACCTTTGCCACCTCTCCTGGGAACACTTGCTCACAGTATGTCAGTGGACCCTCCTTCACTCTTTCTATTCTTTCTGTCTCTCCTCTTTTCTTCCTGCCCCCATTTTTTCATTTATTTTATGTTTTCTTCTCTTTTTATCCTCCCATTTTTTTTTTGAGAAATTTACTTTTGTCCACTTGCCAGTGAGAATCCAGATAAGAACAATTATATCACCTGTAGTTAGGTAGTTAGGCTTCATTAGATGAAAAAAAAAATGTATTCAGGCTTTCTTCCATGAAAAACAAGATATTTCTTTTTTTTTAAGATTTATTTATTTATGCATACAAGAACTGGGGTAGAGTCCAGCGAGAGATGCGGGGGGTGAGAGGATTCACCAGAGACAGAGCGGGGAGCAGAACAGGCAGACTAACTGAAACACACTGCTGAGGGGAGCACCGGGCAAGTCAGGAGAGGTGTGCTGCACCATGTGGGTTCGCTCTCTGTCCGGCCAGGGAATCGAACTCATGCTGCAGTGGCTGTGCACAGCTTCATAGGTTGCATCTTAACCCCTTGTGCCACTAGGGAGGCCCCAGAAGATATTTCTTTAGAAAACTTCCCTGACAAGTAACTGGGGTACAACCAAGGCTTCTGGGGGGGCCTTGATCAGAACCGTTAGTGTCTGTGGGGGTAAGGAGAAGATTATGGTTATCACCTCTGGTCAAGGGAGCAGATAAGGGAGGATGTAGGGCAGCAAGAAGATACAGAACCAAGGGGAAGGCTAACAACCACAGTATGGCCACTTCCAGGGCTCTCTGAAACTTAAATAAAATATACCAAAATATTCATATAATTAATGTTAATAAATAATGGAGTTTCCAGGTCAATCAGTGATATCTATGTTGATACCAGAAAAAAAAAAAACTCCAGGATGTCATAGACATGCAAAGGAATAAAGTGCAGGAATTCACAGATTCCTGGAAAATCTCAGGAAGGACTTGAGATTGCTTAGCAGTAGCCACAAAATTAGGGTGTGAACTAAGTTTAAAGAACTCTTAGAAATAGAGTAACTGTAACTTAGCAGATGATCAGGACCCCCTAGAAAGTTAAAGGGTCAGTTGAAGGACAACAGGCACCCCCTAGGGGAGTGAGTGATCTGCCTAGGAAGGTCTTTGAAGCTTGAGTTCATGGGAAAGAGACAAGATATTGTGGAGGTGGTTCAGGTTATCTCCCCCACACTAGACTCAGGCTGTTAAGAACAGAAAAGAAGTAAAAGACAATTGACAGCATCTAGAGTTGACGCTTGGGAAATGAATCACAGATGCCTTCATTTCCATCTGAAGATCAATTTTTGTGTTGTTAGGTAAACAACACAGTTGTTTTCATAGGCATCAGAGATGCTCAAATAAAATACCAGTACCGGAATAAAAGAGAGAGAAAAGAAGGAAAGAATGAAAGGAAAAAGAAAGATGGAAGGGGTGAGGAAGAAAGAAAATTTAATGTTGTCTGTGCTTGGTTGCCTTCCTCTGTCAACTGATGGTAGAATTCTAAACTTTGATCCATCACAGGACTCAGAGGGGGTGACAAATAACTGCTCGACTGAGTGCAGACAGTGTGGAGGCTTGGGAAGAGTTGAGACCCTCAATCAGGCAGCTTCCCCTGCAGCCCCAGAGAAACAAGATGGGAGCAAAACAGAGTTTACCACATGGAAGATAGTCTCTAAGGGAGAGTCAGTGTCCAATAATACCCTCTCCCCTTTCTACTACACAAACACGAATACACACATACACACACATGCAATATACACAATTTCCTGCTTAACTGGTGCTTCATCATGTAAGCATAGTTGACAATATCAAGAAGTTTGTAAGATGTCCTTGACATGGATTGAGTTCTAATATAAGTTATATGGCACATAGAGAATTTAGTGTGGGGATTTCAGTGGCTCTCAAGCAGACATTCATGCCCCAAATAGCTGAAACTTAAGGTCAAAGGAAACCCCCTGTGACCTCTTATGAGATAGGTGGCATAAATGTGGTGATGCTGTCAACAGGGGGAAAAAAAAAGCAACAGCAGGATACACAATGTACTCATGTCTGAGAGTCCTATCTAGTGTCATGAGAACATTCCAGGCTTGAGGTTGATTTGCAGCTTCTTCTCACAATGGCTATTAGATGTGGTATGTTCTGGAGGATCATTTATCTGGAGCAACATACGGAAGACAGCTGGTCTAAATTAATTCTCCCCGGCAGAGGCTTTCCCTGTAATGTGTGTGGGTGTTGGGTATGAGTCGGGGGTGACACAGAGTGGGGGGAGTGAGTGCAGAGCTGGCATGTACTGTGATGCCTCATCTAGACCAGGGTCAGTATGAGTTGGGCAAACCACTAAGTTTGAACCATGACAGTGTCGTACGTGTGAAAACTAAAGTCCTGCCTTTGGAATCCTTTAGATCTGGTCAAAACTGGAAAATCTGTTATTCAAATATGTAAAACTTTTTCTGTAGCATAGTCCACTATTCTCTCATCTGAGAAAAATTACCTGGAGGGACCCCTGGGGGTAGTACGTATGTAGCACTAGGACCACCCAGGGTTCTTGAGGAAAATGTGTGAAGACTCAAGAAGCTGGATGCAGGGATGAAATGTGTGGCTGAGCAAGGGCTCTGATTCCATTTTCAGCATTTTTCTTGGACAGCAGGGGCTGAACTATTTCCTTTTTCCACTGAGATTTGGTTTGAACTGTGCCTACAAACTGGGACTTGTCCTTGTTATATGTCTGTTAAAGGCTCTGAAGCAGAAGAGGACTGTTGGGTCCATGTTCATTTCCTCTTGAGGGTGCCACCAAGAGAAACAGCAAGCAGACAGTGTGGGCAAAGACCACCCTAAGCCATTATGCTGTTAGCCCGAGGGGGATGTTTTCAAACATGCAGTGGCTTAGGCTTCGAGAAGTATGTGGATATCAGACAGCTCAATTCTAATCACCTCTGTGTGTGTGTGTGTGTGTGTGTAGGGGGGTGCTCCTGAAGAGAATGACAGTGCTCACTGTCCATCATCCTGGAGTGAGGTCAGCACCCAGCAGAGGTGGAAGGCTGCTCTGGGCCCCCCAGTGATCAGGGAATGAGACCCGCTAAAGGGTCTTCCCTAGAAGGAGAAGCCACCTTCCCCGCTTAGAGAGGTTTCCAATGCGCGAGCAAGGCAGCTCTGGCCTTGCAAGGATAGACTGGGCCTGTGGCTCTAACTGGGCTCACATTCCATTGCAATCAGTAGATTCACATTTTCTTTCATTTATAACCAAAACAACAGTCAGTCTTCCTCAACACAAAGTGAAAGCAAGCAACAGCAACAACAAAGTGCTAACTGGTTAGAGAAGAGACTTTGAGGGAAAGTTAGTGCAGAGACCTTGAACTTGACCCCACAGGTCAGGCACATGAGTGGTATCAGCACGCGCTTGAGGAAGGGTGAACAGAGGGCTTGCAAAAGCATGTGAGAAAGGAGGCAGAGGCAGCAGCCAAGACAGAGGCTGAAGGCTTAGGCAGCCCTACTCCTTACATGCTGAAGAGGAGAGAGAACTGGCCAGGGCAGCTGAGGGAGCTCAGCCAGCAGAGAGGTCTCACTCATGTCCATTCACAGACTTGCTGACCTCATTCACTTCCTAACTTGGTGACGCTAAGGCAACATACAAATTACAACCACAACGATAATGATGATATCAAATAGCAATATGATAACAGTAGTGCTGGGGCTGTTCTCTTTAAGAAACAAAAACCCAACAGACATGCCTGTCCTAATATCATGAACAATTGTAAACTGTTTCTTCCACTTCTCTCGTCTTCTGGGTTACTCTTTCCTCCAAATGAGTCATTCCTATGGGAATGTTAATGTATTCGACATGTGTCAACATCACCCTGAAAAAAAAGAGAAGTTGGATTGTTTCACTGGCACACAGAGAACCAGCATCATGCATGTCTGTCTTAACCTAACACTTACGAGGCATATGCAAATCTAATTTCTCATGGAATCCTTACATCAGCCCAGCGGAGGAGTCTGCTCACCACCTACATCCCCACCACCACCCCTTGGAGTTAAAAATGTGCTTTTGATGGATTTGGTGTTCCTCATTCCTTGGGTCACAAATATTTATGGAGACTTGACTACAGGCTCTAGGTATCAGCAGAATGAAGATAAAACATTTATAATAATGTCAGAAATTGGTAGAGAGAGATGACACAATAATGGAAGTAAAAATGTCAATGTTTGCATTAAAATAATTACCATTTTTTGATTTTTCAATTTCGTCTTATGTGACAAGTTTTAAAATGATATATAATATCAGTCGTGTGTGTGTGTGTGTGTGTGTGTGTGTGTGTGTGTGTGTTGGTTACATACTGACTTTCTCTGAGAACCATTTTCTGAGGACACTAAGCCATGAAAGCAATATTCCCAGATTCTCTTTGGAAATGGCTTCTGGTTCTTTTTTGCCATGACAGGCACTCGGTGAGGTTTGAAAGGCAGGAGAAACAGCCATAGTGTTTTTTTCTCCCCTCTCTGTACTTTGATCCACACCTTCTGCAAGGCTTGCCTGGAGTTCCAGTTCCATCCAGGAAGTCTCTTCCATCCAAGCTGCTGTCATACAGTCTGGCTTTTGAATGTTGATAAAACCACATCTTTCTTTTGTCTCTCCAGCCCTGGGGGTGGAAGGAGATCCCAGCCACTGCTAACTCTGAGTTGCTTCCTCATACTCTGTTTGCCTTTTATCAACCCCATGCTTTGCAATAGTGTCCCACATTTGATTTTTTTAGCACAGACCTCCTGGCTTCAACTCTTCTTTCTGACTGGAGTGTGACTGACCCAGAACATTCTGAAGGGTCATTTGAATGTGGGGCTGGGACTTCATTGTGCCTTTCAGTTCATTTCCTGTTGACCCAAAGAACATTTTGAAAATTTCATAGACTCATAGACTCATATTATTCCACTCAAACTCTCAGGGTATGAATTTTCTAGTAATGTTTTTTGGCATATATGTGTGATGACTCTTGATATGAACAAAAATAAGACTGAGGGATTTATATTCTGTCTGGAGGTTGGAGGTAGCTGAGGACAAGTTTCCAAGCTCTTTCTGACTTGTGTGTAGGGACAAGCTTGTTCAAACCAAAAAAGATGGCAAATCTCAGTAGAATCACTGGCTTCTCCCTCAGATTGCCCCGTCTGCTCCATCCAACAAGGGTATTTTCTGTCTCCTTTTATAAGACAGGCTCAGTTTCACTCCCAGTCTCACAGGAGGTTGGCAAGACACTTGGATTAGGTGTTCCCTTGTTCATTAGACTTGTTATGTTTGAGAGAGCGTTTGGTCCCAGCCTGGAGGACTTGGCGAAGGTGAAGCCTGGCTTTTCTGGAACTTCAAGACAAGTTACACCAAGGGAGAAACGGCTTCCACCTGGGGTGACAGGAGACTGCAGGTCCACATGTGATGGGGCCTGCCTTGTGTGTTGACATGCGCACATGGTGCACAGCTCTCTCAGAGAAGTTGTGTTAAAGGAAAACAAACCAACACTCCATCGTGAGGACCTGAGTTTCTCAGGCACTGACAGGAGCGTATTCACAATGAAGCCAACTAAGACTTGGCCAAGAAAATTAGCGATGGGCGTATCTCATAAAACATTTAAGTTCAGGCTCATTTCAATTAAGCCTCTCAAAGCCTCAGGTGTTTGTCCAAAGCTTACCTGAGCCTGAACTCTTGGAACCAACTGAATCTGCTGAGACCTGCAAAAACTTGCTTCCCCATGACAAGTTTGGCAGTGAGAACCCCCCATCTCCACAGCAGCCTAAATAGATCCCATCTGAAGATTATAACAAATAGGTTCCAAGGATTTCTAAACTATGAAAAATCTGAATTTCAGTTTCACCAGACATGCCCAGATATCCAGGTGTCTGCTTTTTAATTTTTTTTTTTAGAGGAGGGGTCTCAAAAATTATCTTTCTGTCTCTGGTGAAGACATCATCCAATGTGGAATTCCAATCTATCCACTAGGCAGTCAGTAAAGGACATGGCCAGAAATGTGATTCTTTCCTTTTCTAGTCTGAAAACTTCGTATTGGATTGAGTTCGATTTGGGGGTCAGGTCAAGCTAAATGGAGTTGGTATCTCAACTTCCTACAATCATTAAAGTCTTTATCTAATATATTTAATAACAATGATAGCGACAATAATACCTGACACTAATGGAATCCTTACTCTCCACCGGCACTGTGCTGACCATTTTATAAGTGATTATCTCATTTCATTCTCATTGCTACACTATGAAGTGGGTACTGTGATTATCCTCATAGAATAGACAAGAGAAACAGCCTGTGGGAGGCTACATTACTTGTCTGCCTTCACAGTTATTAAGGAGCAGGAATTGAACTTGCATCTCTCCAGTTACAGAGCCTTTGCTTCAAGGCACTTTGCTGGATGACTCTCTGCTGAGATACTTTTCTTAAGAAAGAACAAAGCTATCATCTAAATAAATGAATCTGGTTCTGTTAATAAGATAATGGGCATGAAAATGCTTTGAGAGCTGCAAAGCCTCACATAAAGGTTAACAATTAATTATTATAAGAAAGATATTCTATAGTGTGGGAGGAACAGCAGAAAAGGAAAGAGGAAAGATATTGATCATGAAATTAAAAGAACCATATCATGGAAACATATCAATGTAATGATTATGAATTTGTAAAACTTAAGTATTCAAAGACTGGAAGGGAGAAGTAGAGGAAAAAGATTAATTTAAGGGGAAGTGTGAAAATAGGGACAGACTTTTTCTTCCTTAGATTTAGATTTCCACTTGATCATTAAAAAGGCAAATCAAATTAAAAAGGCAAAATACAGACTGTATCCACCCACACTGAGAACTGTGCATTGAGGACTTTGGCAAGGCTAACCACAGCCCTTAGAATACAGGGGGGCATAGCAAGTCTTTGCCACCAAACTGTAATCGAAAAGACCTCAGATGCTACATAGCAAATGTCTGCATTCTTTCACAAGGCCACTCTCTTAGACATCATCCTAGTGAAAAGGGGAATCTTGGAGTAGGAGAGGAAAAAGACTGTCAGTTTTGTGTTGTGACCCACATGAGGTTGTAGGCTCCCCTCTCTTTCTTAGAAATGCGAGTTGTGATGGATCTCAAGTTTGAATGTTCCCAAGAATCAGCTAGTGACCCTTTATGACTGTAGATTCTCAGGTTCAGTCCTGGACATTGTGACTCAGAAGGCCTGTGGGGCAGGGAATCTGCATTGCTCACTCATACCTATCATGAGGCCTGAGGTCCACATGAGGAGAGAGGAATTCTGAGTATTATTTGTTACAAATTAGTTTGTTCTTAGCAAACCCAGCTTCCATGGTGGCAGCCTTTGTGAATTTTGGGAAAGGTACATGCTAAGCACTATATGAGGATTTTTAGATCTCATTTCCTGCTTAACCTTGTAAAATTAGCATTGTTTTGCAGGTGTGGGAAGGGAACTAAGGAATAGGAAGATGTAAATATCTTGAATGAGGCCATGTGGCTAAGAAGAGTTGGGATCAGGATTCTAGATCAATACATATTTAACCTTTTCAGTTGGCCATGCAACTCCTTAACCTCTCTTTGGGTGAAATGTATTTTAGCTCTATTGTGATTGCAACAACTGTTATTCAGGGGAAAGCTGGATATTGTAGATGGATTGAACAAACTCAACCTTTGGTGGTCTTGCTCAGGGAATTTTAACCCTGAGGATGAAGTCTTTTCTTTTTTAATCTTGGCATTCTATGTCTCTGCCATAGGGTCCTCAATGCAATCTTTCTACTGTTCATTTGTCTCCTATTCCCTTCCCCATTTGGGACTCAGTCAATGGCTACCATTGTCAGCCACCACAATAGAAGGAAAGGCCAACACATCCTGTACACAGGTCCTGAATTTGTCATGGTCATGAAAATGGGGGAGAATAGACATTCTCTGCAATTACAACTTTCCCTTCTTATATTTTAATAATACTCAATTTAATAATACTCAATTAATGTACTCAGTGAATACTTGTTGAATTCTAATTAATGCTTTGTGCTAGGTCAGGAAAGGGAGTGAGACTGGCTTTGAATGTGGCCAAGTCCCTTTCTCAGGAAGATTATATTCTGCAGAAGGGAGCAAAGAAATGGTAAAATAGATGGGGTGTCAGACAGTGAACACTGTGTGTGGTGATAAAGCAAGGTAAGGGAGATATAGAGAGGAAAGTAACTAATATTTCAATTAATTATCCTATACCTACAGATTACTACACATTCATATGTGTAGATACTTTTGAAAACATTGAGGGCTATGAAAAAAATATAAAATATTGCCCATACTCCTATTATATATATTGAGAGATAACCATTGTGAACACTTTGGTCCATTTTCTTTTGAAATTTTTCTCTGTATTTAATGGGGTGACATCCTCTCTACTTTCCTAGTGTAATCTGCATTTTCAAAAACTTAATATACCATCATCATTCTCCCATGTCATTAACATGAATTTATATTTAAAGTTTTGCTAAGTGCCATTGGAAGAATGTACAATTGATTTAGCTATTTCCTCTGTTGTTGGTCATTTAGATTTCCCATATTCAATCAGTACAAATATCACACTGATGCTTTCTTACCTATGAATCTTACTGTGGATAGCTAAATATTTCTTCAAAATAAATTTTGAGTCAGTTTTCCTGGACTCTTGATAGATATTGCCAAATTGCCCCCTACAGAAGCAGGGTAGAGACGCGATCATCTTGCTATACCAGAGAGTAGCAAATCCTCTACTAAGCTCTCAAAAGAATTATCTTCTGGACATGCAATGAATTTACTCCTATCTTGAGGGCCCACTTGTCTTGGGACTGAAGATATATATGTGCCACTTTCCAGTGGGATTCTAAAAGGTATTTTCTGTTTGCACCCTGAGGTAGAACATCTCTGACCACCTGGGTGACTTCCCCATAATCTGAAGGAGTGACCTTCATCCCTTCCCCCAACCTTTGCTTGAGTGAGTCTTAATCTATTCCTGGCCTCTCAACCCCTCTCCCCCGCCCCAGGATGCTGTAATCACAGCACTAACCTGTGTTCACATTTCCCATTATCGAGCAGAAATCCCCCTGTGCATCAACACAGCCCGGCTGCTTCCTAATGGCCCTAGCTCCCAACTTCTAATGGCCCTGTCCTCATTCCTCCCAAGAGCCAGCTCTTTTTGCTAGTGTTTTAAGATTCCTGGTCCAGACAAAATTTCCCCCATGATGTCCATCTGGCCAAATTGAAGGTGATGCAGGCAGTGAGACAGAGAGACGGGTGTGTCTGCATCAATAGGACAGAGGAACCTCCTAAGGCTATCCATCTTCTGTCTCCTCCAGTGACATCCAGCCACCCCCTCCTTGTCTGTGATTTGGGAATGAGAAATGACGTCCCTAATTGCTGGTGCCATACCATAAAGACAAGACGGGTGGATGCTGGTACTCTGAACACAGCCCTCCCTCTAACCCTGACAATAGCTTCTTGTAGAAGCTATTGTCTTTCTTTGTGGGTAAAACCCTCTTGAAATGTGGATATCCCCCTTTGCAGTTAATCACAAGGGGGATTTTCCCTTCTGAGCAAATATTAGCAAGGACAACAAAGACTCTTCTAGATGGTGATCCATTCCAGGATTTGAACTGTATGTGCTGTTCCTCAAGAAAGAGGCCACTCTTGACCTCAATTGTAGCTTCCTAAAAATGGATAAAATGTTGTGCTGATGTAAAGAATGATGATCAGAAGTGATTACGAAGCATGCTGCAAGCACAAAAATAATGATTGTTTTAAAAAAGGAAAATATTATAAGCACTGAACAATGCCAGCATCTCCATTTTTTTTTTCAGTTCCTCTGAAGCCACCTAGGGATCAAGTTTTCCATTTCTCCCTTCCTTATTCAAGAGAGAGAGACAGAGAGAGAGAGAGAGAGAGAGAGAGAGAGAGAGAGAGAGAGAGAGAGAGAGATTGTCCATGTGCTTCCATAGCCAACTGCAAACTACTTGGATATTTTGCTAGGCACCTATTCTAGGAAAAGAAGGGTTTGGGGGTGAAGAAGTGAAAGAAAAACAAAAACTCTTCAATTGCAAATCTAAGAACTTGTCTCTGAATGTGGATTTAATTGTTAACCAATAATTAATTATTGAAACAAAAGAGAGTCTTCTTCTAAATCCTGAAAGGATTCCTGGGGAGCAGACTGGAGCCTTTTGGAGTGATACTTATAGCAATAGCAGAAGGACTGTCCCAATAGATTCAGGTGGGTTGAGATGCCTCCTGTAACTCCTGCTCACCTTCTCTCAGGTGATTGCTGCATGCCTGCCTCACTTGGGTTTGAAGAAAATGTCATTTATTGGCACAACAAGTATGTCTGGGTTCCTACTTAGTTGAATTCTATAGGTGTTGGAGCTTAGAGGTAAGCAAACTAGAGAAAGCTTCTTCTTTCATAGAACTGTCATTCTAGGGGGAGTTAAGGCAGGTGATCAGTTGGTAAAGGAGACAAATGCAATAATTTCAGGGCACAAAGAGTGCTAAGAGGAAATACGTAGGACAGAAGATAAATATAGTGCTGATAGCCTCTGATGGAGAGCGATGGCCCTTCCCCATCCACTCTTCCTTTCTCAGGAGCCAGAGGGAATTTTTTTATTCATGTATGATCATTGAAATTTGACATTTCATTACTGATCCTTTCAACATTGTCTTTTTTTCCTCCAATAGACTATTAATGTCATAAAAGCAGGGACAGACCTGCTTTGGTAATGTCACCATCCCAGTGTTGCACATCTGTGAGCTGAATGGTTGGGTATGCTTGCTGGCTGGCCAGGTGGATGAAGAAAGGCTCTGTGATAGATACTTAGGATAGGTGCGGGCTAGTCAGTTTCCATCAGGGAAGCAAACAAATGGAGGAACAAGAAGTAGCAGAGTAGAGGATGCCTGTGGAGTGGAATACCAACTCAGGGACTCTGAAAATGGCAACTCCATCGCTCTTCACCACCAACCCAAATACAGAATCCTGGGAAAGTAAACTTCAGAGTCTTACTTTGGTTGTACTAAGTCTAGAAGGGTTTCCACTGGAAGGCCATTGAGAAGAATGGTCAACTAAGTATTTAATGGCATTATTCAGGTTCCTAAGAATGCAGGAGAGATTGTAGGGAGCAATGGGAATGTAGCCCTCATGGGTTTGTAGGCACTAGATTATGATCTTAATTAAGATATTCTGAGTTCTTCCTTTACTTACAGGGTTGGTGTGATCTCCAAGTCAGGGGCTTTGCTCTTAGTACACCAGGTTCTGTTAATTCCTACTGACTTTGTTTAAATATCTAATCCACATCTTTCTCAAAAAGGTCACATTTTCTGTTTAGGTCAATTGGAAGTCTTGATTACTTTGTTGAATAATCAAATATCAGAAAGTCAATCTGACTTCATCAAAAAGGCAATGGAGGGCCTCCCCTGTGGCTCAGTGGCTGAGCGCTGGGCTGCGAAACTGCCTGCAGCCTCTGCAGCACTAGTTCGATCCCTGGCCACCAGCAAGGGTCCCACTTGGCATGGCAGACCTCTCCTGTCTCGCCCGCTGCTCCCCTCAGCAGTGTATTTTGTCAGTCTGCTTGTTCTGTTCGCCGCTCTGGCTCTGGTGAATTCTCTCACCTTCCTGCACTTCTGAATGTACCCAGTGCTTGTATAAATAAATAAATAAATCTTAAAAAAAAAAAAAAAGGCAATGGATATTCTTATCAGTGGAGATAGTAGAGAATTGAAAAGAAAAAAAAAAAGGTGACTGTTAAAAACTATCCATATCTGACCTTTTGTGAGTCTGCGACATAAAACATTTATTCCTTGAGCTGTCAAAGAATGCTCTATTGAATTCTGCATCCATGCTATACTTCGATCTAAGACCCAAGGGTTTGCTGGGTCTTGGTTTTCTTGTCTGCAAAAAAAGGGGTTTAGAAGTTCTACCTGACTCCAAGAGTTGTAAGGTTTCCTGAGGGGTCATGCTAAGGAGATACCAGGCTCCTATTCAACACCTAATAAATCTTGATGGCATTTGAATCTGAACATTTTTAGTTCAGGGGCACTGAGATTTTAACATATCTTAATAATATAAGCTACACTGGGCCAACGCAGAAATCAGTAGGAGTCCAGCATTCCTGCTCCCTGATTATGGAAGCTATGAAAAAATGTGTTGATTTTATCCCTTTGTTGAGTTGTACACCCACCTGCCAAGACCAAGCCCAAACATCTGGTCCTAATTTCTTGTCTTGGGAGAAAGACCAATATTTTTAGAGAAGCTAATTGTTGCCAGTCTCAATAAAAAATAGTGTCCCTTCCATGGAACATAGATTGAACTACAACAGGCTCGCCTAACTGTTGTCAGTGGACTTGTGGGGGACATTTAACCCATGTTGGCTCTTCTTCCTGTCTGCCCTTCTCTCCAATATCTGCACTGTGTCCATGCATTGCACTGCAGCTCAAACATCACCTCCTCCATGAAGCCTATCTTGATTGCTCCAAATAACTTTAAGTTCCATTTTCATAGTCTGTGATTGTGTCATATATGTATATCTCCTCTGTAATAGTGTAAATTTGGGTTTGGGTAAGTGTTTCTACCTCTTGACTGTAAGCACTGTGGTGGGAGTCTGCAGTATATTGCAAGGAGCCTCCCTGGTGTCCTAGGTGTTAAGTCTCATCACTCTCACCTCTATGGTCTGAGTTGGACCCCCAGCCAGGGAACTAACCCACACATGGTGCAGGAGACCTCTCCTGTCTCTCCCTCTGCTCCCCTTAGTGGTGTATTTCAGTAAAAAAAAAAAAAAAAAAAAAAATCCACCTGTTCTGCTCCCCACTCTGTCTCTGGTGAATCCTCTCAACCCTTATACCTCTGGCCTACACCCCAGTTCCTCTATGCAAAAATAAATAAATAAAATCTTAAAAAATAATGATGGATTAGAATAGGTTTAGGGTGATACACATGCTCATTGGTGGCACTGGTGTCTGAGCATGGAACTCAGGACTGAGGGTGCATGTCTACTGAGACATGGAAGGAAGAAAGAACATTTACCAGGCTCTTAGATAAAAGAATGCTTAAAGCAGGAGAGACAAAGCATTGCATATATAGGTGTTTCACTTGCTGGGCAAGGCATGGGAGGGCAAGAGGCTTGCAACAGAAGAGAGTTAGGTTACTGTTCAGGAAGAAAATTGTTTTGCAAATATTCTTTTCAATCTAAGAATCTAAGGCTGCCTAAAGAGTTACAGAGGCTGTTGGGGGGCAGGGATGCCTGATAAAAACAGCCAGCACTTATATCAGTCTCTACAAACACAATAATTTGCTTTGCTCCAATCCAAATTTTATCTTCCATTAAGTTTTAAAGAAAAGTTCTAGAAGATAAACTTTATGGAGAAAGATTATGAGCAGGGTTTTGACTAGGCTTTCTAAGCCTGGGGGATTTAAGAAAGGAGACAGTACTATCTTTCTGGGACCTAGGGAGTCTCTGGGGCTGGGTGGGGCTGGAAAGGCTCTCACCAGCTGGTAAGGCTGGGTATGGATGTTCAAAGGCACCTCCTTTAAGTCATCAGAAAAGAAACATCCCTTAGGCTCCCACTGTGTTAGGAAAGGAGGTGCATGCCCAGTCCTCTCCCCCTGGAAAGGGAAGAGGGAAAGCCAGTTGGGGCTTTGTGCTGAACCTATTAGGCAACAACAGACTGAGCACAGACACGCTTCCCTCTGGTGCCAGGCTCAGAGCAAGAGTTAGGTAGGCAGAAACCGGCCCTGCCAGCAAATGCTCCTCAGTCAACCCTGCTCCCAGCTGGGGGCCACTTCTCAAGAGATTCCCAATGAAGAGTGAAAGAGATTTCATTTCTCATTTACTTTTGTTCCCTTCTGTATTTGCAATTCCTATACTTTATTATTGTTGAAATTTATAATGCACAGGCCATGGGCCTTCTTGGAGAATAGAGGTAGTAGCTAAAGAGCAGGGAGAAGAGGGCAAATCTGGGCTTTAGTCTTGGGTCTGAGACTGCATTACTGTGTGATTTTGGGTCAGAGTCTCTGTTTCTGTGTACCTCAATGCTCACCTGTAAACTGGGGGAATTCTGAATGCCCTATTGACCATCACCATGGTGAAGCCATAACAAGTTGAACCAGGAGTGTACTGAGAAAAAAAAGGAAAAAATAAAACAGAAAATTTGTAGGGAAAAAAACATATTTTGTTAGTATTTTGTTAGATATGCTCAACTGAGTGATTTTGCACAAAAGTAGAGAACAGTGACTCTCAGCACACAGTTTGTGGTCATTGTAGGATGATGCCTTCACGGGCCTGCATCACTGAGCAGAGAACAGAGTTTTACTTGTGATGGGGACGGCTGTGTGGCTATGATCAAGTCACCTTTCTCTCCCAGTTTTTGCACCAGTCAGAAGGTAGCTGCATAAGCAGCTAAGTGTTGCATGGTGAAGATAAGACTGTTCCTGAAAGACATCAAGTATCTTCTGTGATTTGTAGATTTTGAAGAAGAGCCGCATAACCTATGGGTGTTAAAAGTAGTGATAAGGAGCCTCCCTGGTGTCCTAGGCATTAAGTCTCAGCACTGTCACCACTATGGTCTGAGTTGGACCCCCAGCAAGGGAGCTAACCCACACATGGCGCAGGAAACCTCTCCTGTCTCTCCCTCTGCTCCCCTTAGTGGTGTATTTCAGTAAAAAAAAAAAAAACCCACCTGTTCTGCTCCCCACTCTGTCTCTGGTGAATCCTCAACCCTCATACTTCTGGCCTACACCCCAGTTCCTCTATGCAAAAATAAATAAATAAAATTTTAAAAAATAATGATGGATTAGAATAGGTTTAGGGTGATACACATGCTCATTGGTGGCACTGGTGTCTGAGCATGGAACTCAGGACTGAGGGTGCATGTCTACTGAGACATGTACCCCACTAAGAATTAGCAACACAGGGAAATGGGTAGAACCCAGGGTACTGGAGCCAGATAAATACTCATGTTCAAGTCTTGCTCCTCCCTGGGGACTGAGTAAAGTGTCTCACTTCTGTGTACCTCAGTTTACCCATCTATAACAACCTAAAGCAGATGAAGTACAGCAATTGATTAGTACGGTTTCTGGTACATCATGTAAGTTTTTATTATTTATTATTATTAAGCATTGTTGTTATTTTTATTGATGGTGTTACTATTAACCCTAAGTCCTCAGGGCTGCATAAACCTCAGTTCTCTGGGCAATTTCCATTGTCTAAAATGAAACCCTGCTTTGCAACAAGGAAACATGCCATTCCATGTCAGGTGCTCTAGAACGTGTGCGTGCGTGTGCGTGCGTGCATGTGTGCATGTGTATATGTGTGTGTGCGTGTTTAGGGATATGGGCGGGGATTCAAATTTGGAAGTGACCCAAAAGCCAGTTTGACACAGGGGGAAGGAGCCAGGCAGCGGGTGATCCCCCGAAAAGTTCACTGAGTTGATATAGTTATTAAAACATAAAACACAGACATGCAGCAGGAAGGAAAAAATAAAGAAATAAAATAAAACGAACCCACCCTCGCGTGCCACCCCTACCCCAGGGCTGTGCAAAGCCAGGATGGCCTGGGGAGCTGGGCGGAGAGAAAGGATTTAGACAGGTGAACCATCCCAGGCCTAACCTCCCCATTGAGACGCTGGGCGGAGTCCTGCCCCTCCCAGGCTGTGCCCCCCATCAGTCCCAGCGCCTCCATTAAAAAAAAAAAAAAAAAAAAAAAAAAAAAAAACAAAACTAGCGTTTGGAGAGGCGATTTTCACCCCAGCCCCTCCGGCTCCCACATCAGGCTGGGGCGGGGTGGGGGGGGGCGGAGGGAGGGGTTCGAACGCCCCTCGCGCGCCATTGGTCCATCCGCATAGCAACAGCCGCGGGTGGACCAATGGGAGCCGCCGGCCCGCTCAGGGCATCAGGCTGCCAGAAGTTGCCGGTCCCCTGCCTGGAAAACAAACCCCGGACTCTAGAAACTTCAGAGCTAACTTTTACTTTTTCTTTCCCTCCCTTCCCCCTGTCCTCTTGTGACCTGGCTTCACTCTGGGGCTCATGGTCTCTTTAGTCCCCAACCTCTGACAGTAAAGAAGGGCGTTTGCCCGAGGTCATCTCTTCCCACCCAAGGGAATAACCACCTGAGAGGTGAAAGGACAGGTTGCAGGATAAGTCGGGGTTTCAGATCCCGCTTGGTTCTAATCACCAAGGATCACGTGCAAACTTCAATCACAAGTTTCACTTTCAATATATAGTGGTTTTTGTTTGAACAGATCTGCAGGGTCTGTGCCCAAAGGAAGGGCAGTTGGGACTCCTGTGAGTGCAGGTCTTTGTCAGGGAGTTTATAGGTCTGTTACACTTAACCCTCCTTGTAATTCTTGACATGGTCTCCGTTTAAAAGATGGACCATAAAGGTTCAAAATGGTAAGCCCAAGTGTCCAGGTGACTGTACTATGTGGACTTGCAGGATCCAAGCCCAGATCAGTCCTATTCCCAAAGACCACTCCATTTCCGTGATGCCTCAAACCTCCACAAGTATTTCGTGTATGAATCATAACGATAATGTGTGCTTCCCGAGATTCTGATGCAGTGGCTATTTCTTATTTCCAGCCAGGGAACTGGAATTGCAGAATCTCAGGCACTTGGAAGTTCTTACACTGGATTTCATGTTCTGCTGTTGCGATTTTGAAATTCCTAAGTTTTGAAGATGGGGCCTTTTTTTTTTTTTTTTTTCAATTTTTTGCATGAGGGTCTGCAAGTTATGTAGCCAATCCTGCACCCAGGTATAAGCTTCTAGGAGAGTGTAATTTAGGAACTCAGGTAAAGGAAGAGGCATGTCTTTCTTCTCTCTCTCTCTCTCTCTCTCTCTCTCTCTCTCTCTCTCTCACACACACACACACACACACACACAGTCTTAGGCTTCTGCACACACCCTGCGGATTAGTCAGTTTTATTACACTGTAACTGTAATTTGAATCCCCAGTCTATTAAATGGGAGTGTATATATTTATGGCTGTGTTTATGTGTGTGTGCGTGCGCCTGGGTGTGCTAGCCTGGGGAGGGAATAGGGGATTGGGGAATTTACGACACACAGACACAGCCCTGATTATTGACTCTGTTCTTTCCCTTTGGAGACATTACAGAGGATTTGAACCAGGCCCTGCTTTTATGAAATACATACTTGGGAGGTTTTGGAGTGGCCATAAATGCTGGTCTGTGTAACAGTGAGGTTGGGGTGGCGCCAGATCCCATGGGAGGGGACAAACCTTATATACACTATCCATTGGGCCCAACAGAAAGAAATCATATCCTTGCATCTGTTCTAGCCCCAAATCAGAGTCTTCTTTTCTAGAAAAGAGAGACCCGCTTTATATTTTCTGGATTGTACTGATTTTATTCTGCATTAAGAGGTTATAGGTGAATCACCAATGGAGTGATGTCTGGAAAAAATGAGAAGAAGATCTTGATTTCTCTGACACTGATTTTGCCACCTAAGACATACAATGTGTACTGTAGGGGTTATAAGGTGCTGGAAGAGTTCAGTACGTTTATTTTGTATTTGAGAGAACTTAACTGCCTTATTCACTCATCCAAGGAAGTAAACCACATTCCTGCAGGTTAAGCAATGAGTGGTAGTGATGTTTGGTTTGGGGTCCATTTTTCCTGTCTTCCATTCCAGTCTTCTTTCTTGCTTTCATTTCTCTGTGAACAGAAACATGCATTGAAACTTTCCATAATTAGTTCGTGTGGGGAGAAGTTGTGGACTCATGAATAACAATGTGGGATCTAAGGGGCAAGTTGCTAACATTTACTAACATCCTAGTGCTTGGATTTGCCTCTTTCCTACATGGTTGCACTTAATCAAATCTTCAGGACAACACTGAGAGAACGTAGATAACATTATTTTCATTTAGCAGAGGGAAAAGACAGGCACCGAGTCACAGGTAACTCTGTCTGAAGTCTATCTTAAGGTTGTTAATAACTCGGTAAAGCTTGGGTCTAGGCTGGCATGACACTAGGGAACCACAAGGATCCATAGACATAATGGCACCTCTCACTCCCTGGCAGGGTTTTCAACATAGACCTCCCTCAGAGGCTCCCAAGTAAGATGGGGACAGAGGCAAGTAGGAGACCAGAGAGAGCCTCAGTGCAAAGGAGGGAAGCCCATCTGGACCCTTTCCCCTACAAAACAAAATCTGTAAGATGCTTAGAGATCATCCAGGGCATAGCTCAAACCCATTCATGCAAGGGGAAAAGATCAAAGATAAATTCTCTCTATACCTGGCACCCAAAGTATCCTCCACCAGGATACTGCTCTCACAGGAGACCCACCTCTCATGCAAAGCAGAGTTTGCCTGCCATGAGGAAGAAGGGCAGGCACATCTGGAAAACCCCTGGTGTGGTCCAGACACACAGGCCTTAGAGAAGAGTCAGAAGTTTATTGTTTTAAGTCTCTCTTGCTGGGCACATAGGGTTAAAATATTACTGATAGATTGACTGCAATAAATTAAAGATGTATGCCATAAACCCTAGGGCAGCTACTAAAAATAGCTAAAGGAATAAGTATAAATAATGAGTCGATAGTGAGGATAGTCTTTTCAACAAATGGTGCTGGAATAATTGGACGTCCATAGGCAAAATAAATGAGCGTTGGCTCGTACCTTGCACTACATACAAAAATGAACTCAAAATGGATCACAGGCCTAGATGTGAAACAACTGAAGAAAAGATAGTGGGGGAGGGAAACCTCAGGGTAGGAGAAAATCTGGGATTGGCAAAGATTTCTTTGCTATGAAACAGCAAGTACAATCCATTTTTATAAATTGGACCTCATCAACATTAAAAATTTCTGCCTTTCAGAAGACACCGTTAAAATGAATAAGCCTGCCAGAAGCTATGAGAAAGTATTTGCAAAGTAACTATCTGATGAAGGATTTCTATTGCAAAGCTATAAAGCACCCTCAAAACTCAATAATAAGAAAACAACCTAATTTTAAAAATGGGCAAAATATTTTAATAGAAACTCCACCAAGGAAGATAGAAATGTTAAGCCTGTGAAGAGCTTAGTCATTAGTCAGTAGTCATTAGGAAAATTCAAGTTACAACCACAGTGAGACACTACTACCTACCTATTAGGATGGCGGAAATAGCTTCACAAATAGTATTGGCTATTAATATCAAGCTGACAAGAATGGGAACGAGTAAAATTCTCATACATTGTTGGTGGGAATGCAAAATGGTAGAGTCATTTTGAAAAGTAGTTTGGCAGTTTCTTCTAAATTTAAACATATACTTATATGCCCAGAAATTCCATCCCTGGATAGTTAACACAAGAGTAATAAAAATATACTTTCACACAAAAGCCTGAATACAAATGTTTATAGTGGATATTTATTCATAATCACCAATACACAGAAAACATTCTAATGTTGTTCAACTAACGAGTGAATGGATAAACTAATCATGGTTTATCCATACAATGAAAAATACCTCAGCAATAAAGAGAAGCAGCTACTTCTGAAACATGCAACAATATAGATAAATCTGGAGTTGTTAAGTGAAGGAAGCCAGGCAGGCTTAAAAGTAAACATACTGTATGATTCCAACAGTGTGACATTCTAGAAGGGGAAAAATACAAGTACAGGAACAGAAAGCAAATCAGCAGCCCCCAAAAGCTGAGGATAGAGAGGACATATGCAGTTTTGTGGGTGTGATAGAAATAGGCTATATTTTCAATATAATGGTGGCTATGCAACAATACATATTTTTCAAAATTAATACACACAACACTGAAAGTTTAATTTTGTTGTTTATATATTGCAGTTCAATAAACCTGGCTTTAAAAGAACGTGGTTGGGATAATGGGACTCTGGGACAAAAAAACATTGTTCCTTTGGCTCTGGGAATGATGGTGGATATGTCTCATTATGGTGACGATTTCTCAATCAGGCAGCTCTGATGAAAGGCAATGATTTTTCAAATATATGTATAGCTTTTCTTGCCATTTTTCGAAACTCTTTTCCCTGGTTCCTGATGTGGTGATAGTGGGGAGTGGGGACTTCTCAGGGGAAAAGCATTAAAGCCAACAACATCCATATCCTCTTCATAGGATTCCCACAAGTTATCCCTGGGGACCACCAAATTCCATGGAGCACAGTCTCACAGGCACAGCTGAGAATAACTCAGTGTGTTCTGTAGGACACCAGGTGTTGCCCAAGCAGGTTCATTGTGGATTCTGGCAGACAGGTAAAGGAATCCTGGAGTCTTCAGTGGATTTTTACGGTCTTTAATGTTGAATCCAGGGAACCAGGTACACAGGCACACCAGGGAGGGAGACCAGGCTAGCAAAAATATAAAGAAAGATAAGGCACATCGAAGATATGAAGAACTTAGGAAGAACGGTGAGTAGAACAGGCATCTGAACCTCACGAGGAATAGAAACTGGAGACAGAAAAAGGCTTTTACTATAAGAATCTCTTTCTTCTTCTCTCTCCTATCCTCTCTTTCTTCTCATGACTTCTCTCCACAGGCCTGCTCTAGGTTTCCATTTTTTCCTTCTCCCAGCTTCTTCCAACTTGGTGAAGATGTAAAACATCTGTTTTACATATTCTTGCAAAAGGACACCACTTGCAGCTAAGCAATTCCCCTCCAGTATCCCAAGTGAGAGACTGTGATTGGCCCAACTTGATTAGGCCCAACTTGATTAAACTGTATCCATGGGAGTGAATTTTGACCTGTCTCAGAGAAATCAGCTCACCTTCACAAACATTGCTTGATCTGGTGCCCAGATGATAGCCCAATATTTCTAAAATTTCTCCATCTTGATAAGAATCACTTGGAGTACTTGCACACTCTCAGAGGTCCCAAAGCAGACCCACTGAATCAAATGTCGATAGCGTTTCTCAAACTTGACTGCACACAAGAATCACCTGGGGAGCTTTAAAGGTGCTGTTGTTTGGATCCCGTATCCTGAGTTTCTGATGGAACTGGTCCGGAAGACAGCTTGGTCATCAGCAGTTCTAAAGACTCCCTGGTTGAATCTTATGTGCAAATGAAGTTGAGATCCACAGGAAGGACTTGGAGGCTATGTGTTTAGTGAGTATCCCAGGTGGTTTGTAGGGTGGGAGGAGTTTAAAAACACCCCATACAAGTTATTTACTCAGTTGGAATAGGGAACAAGCACTCTGACATGTTACATGAGAAGCGGAGGTAGGACAGAGAAGACTGTGTTAGCCTAGTGTTCTGCAACCATCACAGGCCAGGTAGGTTCACTGTCGGTTCAGGCAGCTTAAAAGAGAACATTGGAGCTCTTGGCATCATCCCCACAGGTTTATTAATTGTATATGGGGAAAACAAGCCAGCAGGGAGACAGCAATTTAGGCCCCCTGCAAATCTCTAGATGCTCTTTCCTCTGGGCTTCCTTCATAGCTGTCAATCGTCCTCTCGTAGTCATTCTCTACCACCCCCCTTATAGCCTCCAGCCTCAGGTATACACACTTACACATGCCCACACCATACTCGAGGTGTGCAATCATGCATGTGTGCCCCAGAGCCCATGCCCCCAAGTATCTTCTGCCTTCGAAGCCACAGGTGAAAGCCACAGAGGCCAGGGGTGTAGAAGCCTGACCAGTCTTCATTTACCCTACACCTAGAGATCACCTGAAACTAGGCTCACCAGGTGTGATTTGAGCATTTTCTAGAAACTGGAATTTTGAATGGCTTGAAGAATGGGTTAAAGAGAAAAAGAAAAGTGGTGTTTTGCAGCCATTCCAGGCTGGGTGGCTCCTCTTCAGTTCTTGCAGTCAAAAGATAATATTGGAGTCTTCAGTAGATTCTTACAGGCCTTTAATGTGGATCAGGAGACCCATCAGCTTCCTCTCTTAAGAGTTCTGTGGCGGTCTCCTCTCATCTCTCCTCCTTTTGTAGTCTTACCACCTCAGAGCGACATGGCCAGGGTCCTTATAGCCACTCACCCCTTGGCACAGGTGTCCCCATTTACATATGCGCATGTCCGGTGCACTCTGGGCCCTGGTGTCCATAATTACAGATGAGGGTGCAAGGCGGAAGGTGTAAGTCATAGATGCTAATGGCGTGAGGACAGAAAAAGCCTGATTTTTAACTCATTTATCCTCCAAAATAGTAAGAACCTTGGAAGCACTTATTGCTAATTTTATCGTTCCCTCATGCAGTCATTCCTTATCCCATTCCATACTTACTGGTCATCAATTCTATACTAGAAACCACACCAGCAAAGGGATTAGGGATCCAGTGGTAAAAAAATAATACAGGCCGGTTGGGATCATATAATATTTAAAATACTTTTGGCAGACTTAAAATGACTGGGGCAAGTCTTGACTGAATTAAACTATAATAAACAGGACAGTATGCTTGCCTCCTGATCCTTTCCATCACGCTTGCTCTTTCTCAGAGAGCTCAAATATACAGCCAGCTAATTCCACTGAAACCCTGAAGTCCGTCTGGCAAGATGGCAGGAGACTGAGGACGCCAGGCTCACCTCGACCATGTAGTTATAACTAAATCGCAGCAGAACAAAGTTAGTAACTCCTGAAAGGTAAACAGACACCCACGGCATGGAGCAGAAACGACGTCTTTCGGAAAGGGGTAGGAAGAACTTTAATGGAACTGTGTTTGCCACTATACCTCATAGCACAGCTCACAAGGCCAGCTGGCTACCATCAGGAGCACCGCTGTGGCTGTTGACTCAGGGGTACATGTCCACATCAGGGACTTTGGCACTGTGCTGGACAAGGGGGTGCACAGAGTTGGCATCCAGGACAGGGTGCATTATGAGGGAACAAGGGAACAGCCACTACAATTGGCTTAAGCCTGAGGCTCCCGATAAAGGATAGCAGGAGCCTGAACGAGAGGGAACAGCCAGGTTGGATCACCTGTGTCTCCTCATAGACGAGGCTATTACTTGCAGCCTGAGGCTGTGATATTCTAAACACCTGCCACCTCCCTACCAAGGGCCAAAACCAAGACAACAACTGAATGCTTTCATTAACCAGATTTTAAGCACCTGAATCCAAACGGCAACGCAAGTGCCGCAGGGAAAGTCGCTACACCGGAAAAGCAAGAGCAATGCCTAGCTTGCAACTGGGTCTCAACTGCAGCCCCTGCCCAGTGATGCCCAGTGCTGTATCTTGTGCTCAGACTGCCTAGAGGTTGAGGCTGGCATGAGACTGAGGGATATTTAGGCTGTGGAGGAGCTAGCTAAGAGGAGGGGATCACAGCAGGTTCCCACAGCGCAGTAAGAAGCTTGAATCCTGATGCTCCATGGAGGTGACCCTTCAGGGCCCGTGGCTGCCCTGGCTCCTGGCTCCTGGCTCCTTTTACGGGTACCAGCTTCCTGGCAGCTGAACAGGTGTAATGACAGCGGTTGGAAAACGTATCCCTTCTACAACCTATACAAACTGAAAACAAAAGGACAGAAGAGTTTATCATGAGTGCTGAAGCAAAAAAAAAAAATCGGAGAGAAGCCTCAACCCATCGGACTGCAGAGCACACCTGGAGACTTCAAGGTAAGTTACGACAGTAACTTAGAAACACTTAGCCCATCGTGTTAACCATGAGTCCCATGAGATTTGTAGCATCTGACAATCAAACAAAATCTCTAACACAATGGGCCAATCTTCTAGAAGAAAAATTATAGTTTTTCTGGCCAATTTTATGGATTTCTGTTGACTGTTGGCTGTAGGAATACAGAAACTCTGTCACCTCTGGGCAAAGACAAGCTGCAGGATTTGGAAGGTGGCTTTCTGCTCCAACGCTGGGACAGAGGGCGCTTCCCTGCCCTGCTTTCCTTCCTCCCTCTCTTCTCTCTTCTTCATTCCTGGGGAGCTCAGGCTTCATCTTTTCTATCCTTCTACCTCTCAGTTCTGTGAAAAGGAAGGAGCACTTCTCCAAATTAAATCTCCCCTTGCCAGATAATTCCTGAGCTCCTGGTTTTACTTCAAATGCATGCTATTTAATTTTCTCCCTCGCCATCTTCCAAATCCACACAATTTCACAGTCTGCCAGACTATGTTTGATCAGAGGAGTGTGGCTGGGTCAGGGTTGTGTGGACCAGAAAGAGACAAGGGGAGGGAGGGCCACACTCTGGAGTGACCCAAGTGCCAGGTGTCTCACAAGGTTTGTGTCTATCCATTGTCTCTTTTGTTAAACCTCCTACCCCCTGTGAGTGGATGTTTGGGTCTTATTGATGTGGAAATTCACTCTTAGCTCTAATCTCAGGGTTTGGGAGATAATTGGGGTGATGGGAGGTGGCCAAGTCATAATCATTTCTACTGAATTTGTGAGATCGTTGTTGTTGTTGAGTTTCACTTTTGTGTTTGTGTAGTTTGGGGTGGGGGAGGGGTCATGGCAAAAATCTAAGTACAGTTCAAACCAGAGGTCCCATCAGACCCCTGGCACCTTGTCTGGAATGGCTTGGGGCAGGGCAGGTAAAAGGTTGTTCCCCAGCTGAGTTCCACCTGACCTCTTCCATACATGTGCTCTAGGGACAGATCTGCCTCTTCTGGGCCCTGCAATGATAAGCAGGCGTGGACGCTTCTGGTCTGGTGGCTCCAGGCTCTAGGTAGTGTGCAGACCTAAATGGCACTGAGCATCCCAGCAAGCTGATGCATTTGCACCGCTCTGCTCACAAGGACAAATTTGGGCGGGGGGGTGGGGGGGGGTGGGGGGGGTGGGTGGGGGGGGGGGTGTCCAGTTCAGCAAGTATGGTCCCAGTTCCCAGAGGGAAAGAGCTTTTAAAAAGGCCTTCAGATTCGGAGGGAGAGGGCTGCTGCTCTTTTTGATAGCTGGAGGGAGCATTTCAAATGCCCCCTGATTTTTCCTAGATTCTTTGTTTTCAAATTGGAGTTTATGGAGGATAATAAACTCAGGAAGAGAGAGAGAGAGAGAGAGAGTGTGTGTGTGTGTGTGTGTCAGAGACAGAAACAGAGAGATAGAAAGAACTAGAACAAAGAGATATAGTTACCACACAGCATCAAATTCAACACATCACTAGAAATTGCCCATTCCTCACCGACCTTCCCCTTCCTTGTAACACAGTTGTTCTAACAGTTTCTGTAAAAGAAAACCATTTTCTGTGTAGGAAGGCAGATGCATTTTAAAATTTTCAATAAAGCATATTTTCCCAAGTTCCTATCGTGAACACTGATTATATAGGTGTATGATTTATACCCCCACATGTATGAATATATACTCATTTATGTGACATTTATATCAATATATAACATATATAGGGGCCATAAAATGAATATATATTCATACAGGTGAGTACAGATGCATGCATACACACACATGATGCAGTAGATTCGGTCTTTGTTTTTCTTCATACCTGAAATGAAGCAAGAACACTTATAATTTGCAAAATAACATTAATCATAATAAAATAAATGCTAGCACCTTGTGATCCTTCAGATGGCTTGAGTGGTCCTGATTTGTGTCCCCTCTCTTGTCTCCCCAGCAGTCCCTCTCCCCCTTCTACCCTTTCCTGCTTCTCTGCCCACACTGACTTGAAGAACCAGTTTCTCCCCTTGCCTTAACTCCAGGACCATAAATTTAAAACAAACCACATGGCCCAGGACAGGGTGCCGTCTTCAGTTTTCCATTGCTTTCTTCTGATACTTTTCTTGTTGGTTTTGGATTCTGTCCCCCAAAACCCCAAGAGCACACTTTCTAGGTATGGAGCAAAATGCAATGTTTTTTTTTTTTTTTTTTTTTCTAATTCCTCCACTCAGCAGAATCTTGCTGAGTGTGTGGGATGCACCAACTCAGTGGTGCAAGATTTGATTGGAAGCATCTGGCAAGCCCCAGCCATCTGGTAATGCACTCACCAAAGAGGCTGTCCCTTGTGGTTGCTTAAAAAAACATGTGTAGTCTCTGGGTCACAACCGCTTTTCCTTTGTTCTCCTAAATGCTCAATGTAGGCTTACGTTTTCCCCATAGGCCCGAGGTGAGGCATGGATACAGCTACAGGCTCACAAGAGGGGTGATCCCTTGGGAGAACACCATCCTGCTAGACCTTTCCTTTGGTTCCTGTGAGGATTTATATGTCTCTCCTGTACTTCACTGCTTATTCTCTTGGGCCCCTTGCAGATCAGAAACCTTGGTGTCACTAAATAGAGGGGCTGCCTCCCTGATTTCTCAGGGAGACTGTATGCGTCCTGAAGGCAGGCATTTGCTCCAAACACAGAACCTGGCACAGGGTAACTGCTGAATAACTGTTTTTAGAATACTTCAAGCCATAAGGGAGTGTGGCTCCTTTCCTCAACCTCTCCCCACCCCAGTTCTGGAGTGAGTGGCATGGTTGAATGGCACAGATATGGAGTGAGGGGTGCCTCTTGAAGCCCTGGCTTCACCAGGCTCTGGCTTTGCAATAGGAAGGATCTGTCCTTCACAAAGAACCCAGATTTGCCCTTGGGATTTCCAAATACAGACACCCTAGAGCTCTGTTTGTCCTACTGGCCAGGGTCGCAGGCTACGTGTCTCTGGGGATCCCAGGGAGTGGACATGCAGAAGCTCATTGTCTTGGACATCCATCTTCTTGTGTTTGTCTGACTGTGGCCCACCTTGATCAGGGCATGGAGTGGGAGCTTGCCAGGGGGTCAGCTCTGTTTACCATACATATTTTAATTTTTATTTAAAATTTTTAATATGGGCCTCCCTGGTGATGCAGCGGATTGAGCACAGCGCTGTGAAGCTGTCCGCTGCCTCTGCAGCACGGGTTCGATTCCTGGATGGCCAGGGAGATTCCCACATGGCGCGGCAGACCTCTCCTGTCTTACCCGCTGCTCCCCTCAGCAGTGCTTATGGTCTGTCTGCCTGTTCTGCTCCCCACTCTGTCCCTGGTGAATCCTCGCACCCTCCTGTGTGTCTGGCCTATACCCCAACTATTGTATAAATTTAAAAAAATAAATAAAATAATTTTTAAATAATGTTTATGAACAAGATTTAGGAGCAATTTACAATTTATAGACTATTTGAGCAGCTAGTATTGAGTTTCCAAATTCCCATTCCCACTCACCCCTGCATGCATTTCCTTTACTATGAACATCACATATTCTTATGACGCATTCATTACAACCCATGAACCAGTATCACTGCTGAAGTCCATACTTTATTCAGATTTCCTTAATTTTCACCTACTGGCCCTTTCCTGCTCCAGGGTCCCATCTAGGATCTCACAATGCATTCAGGGATCATGTGTCCTCAGGCTCCCCTTGACTGTGATAGTTTCTCCAACCTTCCTGTTTCTGATGACCTTGAGAGTTTTGCAGATTACAGATCAGGTAGTATTTTGTAGAATGTCCCCCAGATGGGATTTGCTTGGTGTTTTTCTCAGGATTACACTGGAGTTATGGATTTTGTGGAGGATGACCACAGAGGTGAAGTGACATTTCCATCACCTCTTAATCACAGCCAGGGTACGTACTATTAACATGACTGATTACTGTTGGCGTTGACCTTGATGACTTTGTAGGTTTCTCTATTGTATACTCACTCTACAGTTACCATGTCCCCTTCTTTCCATACTGTGCACTCTGTGGAGAGAGTCCCATATGATTTTGTTCTCCAGTGTACACGTGATGACGTCCTTTCTTGAGGGTGTGCACTGCAGTAGTTTGATGTGGTCCTGTGTGTGTTTCTCCACAGACTGAGCATGGATTCTCTACGTAACTCTGATACTCTATAAATATTGTAAAATAAAAAGACATACTTAAGTTTTCATGTGTGTGTTGGGAGGTCAGAATTCCACACAAGGAAAAGTTAATAGATTTATTGCTGTAACATCTTAAGAAAAGCGTAGTAACATTTCTTTTAAAAATAGTCTCATTAAGGAAAAGCTGGCTAAGTGGGTACTAGGGATGTGATAGTAACAGCAGCTACTGGCACTTATCAGGTGCTTAGTAGGGCCAGTTCTGTACCAAGGATTTAACACACATTCAGTTTCATGTCAACTTTGAGATAGCTGTTTGGCCTTGGATAATTTACTTAACCTCTGTAATCATCCATTTCCTCATCTGTTTTATGGAGAAATACCTATGTCATCAAACTGTGTGGGAAATATGAGCTCATGTGTGTAGGGGGGTCTCAAAGTTTAGTATCTTGCCCACGGTCATTCAGCTAATAAAGGGCAGAAGTGTAGCTCAAATTCATGTGCAAATCATGCCTAACCCAGGTTGTGACCTCTGCACTCTCTGCTGTATGTCTCCTCTGATAAGGCCTCATCTGGTTTGAATAATTCCAGAAGACAGAGGATCTGGTGAGGATGACGTTGTCCACCCAGAGGTGCAGTTTCCCATTTTCTCCTGAAAATTGTCACCTAATTTTCAAGTTGGGTTAGCTAGAGTACTATAAGCCTCTATTAAATAAGTTTTTAAAGAGCTCTCCTTTTTGTCTCCTTTTTGTCCCTCTGGGACAGAGGGATATTCTAGAACATTCCAAGATCCTGGCAATACAATTGCTTTATTTTCTTTCCTCCTAAAAGCTGAATTACTGGAGCCTTCTTATAGGACACACTTTTTTTTTTTTTTAAGATTTATTTATGCATACAAGAACTGGGGTATAGGCCAAAGGTGGGGTGGGTGAGAGGATTCACCAGAGACAGAGTGGGGAGCAGAACAGGCAGACTGACTGAAATATACTGCTGAGGGGAGCAGCGGGAGAGTCAGGAGAGGTCCGCTGCACCATGTGGGTAGCTCCCTGGCCAGGGATCGAATGCATGCTGCAGTGGCTGCGGACAGCTTCATAGGTTGTGTCTTAACCCCTAGCGCCACCAGGGAGACCCAGGACACTCTTTTCTTGCTTCATTAGTTGTGCTCATCTCCAGGCACCTATCACCCATCTTTGTACTGTACTCTGTGCTTCTGTCACTACTTGGCTTTTGGGGGCCACAGCCACTGAGCATGAGGCTGAGTAGATGCCCTCTGAAGTTAAAATGATCAGTGAAAAAATCCAAACCATCACTACCACTTCTCCCTGGTTTGTGGAAGTACCATGTTGACTTATTTTAATTCTACCCAACTCCCTAGAAAATACAAAGAAAAGCATGCTTTACCTTCTCAAAGCCCGGTTCAGACTCTTGGAGGCCATAATAAAAGAACAGTGTCTTGAGCAATCGCCTGAAAGGAGGAAAAATGTAAATGTTGAAGCTTTGGGCTAAAAAGAAAGAAGAGTGATTTTTAGAGGACTCTCTGGCAGTAAAATATCCCTTTAAGATGATCCTTTATGATGATCTCAAAGCGTCTTGAATTTTACACATAAACTGGTTTTAACTGGTCTCCCAAGTGGCCTTGCAACCCAAGACCAGAACTGGTCAAAGATTTTTATTTCATCCAACCACGGGAGAAAATGAAGGCATGGTCACTAGGTGCTTAATCAGCAGGAGAAGTCAAGCCTTTTATTCTTTGTATACTGCAGTCAACAGAAAGTTATTGCTTAATTAACCCCTCTGAATGAATACCTGATAATTAATAAACCCATGAAGTATACCCTAAGGCTTTAAGTTGAAGAAGGCTCCTCTCTTCAAGTGGAAAAGAGGGGAAAAAAAAAAAAAAACATGCTGAACTAATGGGAAAAAATTCCGGTAGAAGGCAAAGCAATTAGGATTAGTGAATTCCATTTCATTTAAAGTTCCAAGATATAGAAGCCATTTATCTAACAAATTAATAATGGGAGTGACTTGCCTAATATAGTAACAAGTCCTTATATTTTATTAGTGGAAATCCAAACTGAGTAATTTAATGATAGACAAGCTTCCATATATATAATTTTTTGTACTAGTTTTTAAAAAAATGTCACTGCATGCAGATAGTTTGAGATTTATGCATCCCTTCTAAATTAATCCCCATTTCAGCTTGGAATGATACATTTAATATTATGGCTCTATAGAAAATCAATATTTTTTAGTGTTTTCTTTCATTTTAAAGAGTTTTATCCTCTGGCTAAGAACAAAGGAGGTTTGATAACACGGTGTCTATTTCACAGGTATGATAACATTTGCTATTGACTATGCAAGGGGACAACTGGGATGGCTGTCCACTGAGCAAAGGGGAGCTGGTGGTTGGGCAGAGGGGTAGACTTAACTTACAGCCACAATACACTCTTTCTACATTGAGAGAAAATATGAACCATGTCCTCAAAAATATTTATGGTGGTGATACTCTGATGAAGATCCACGGTGCTCAAGTTTCTCTGGGAGCCTCTGGGATTTTCTTGGGGTCCAAGGCAGGTAACCAGGCCCTAAAAACATTGTGTGTCTGACCCTTCCTCTGCCTGAGGAGGGATTCATCCTGCCTTTCAGTAGATCCCTGTTGAGTCCCTGCTATTTGCAGGTGTTTGGTACTCTTGCCACTTCCTCAAACATAATCTTTCATGTTCAGTGTTCCTGCTTACATTAACCCCTTGGGAACAATCTGCTCCCAAGTGGTGGAGGGCAATAGTACCTAGCTGAATAAAGGAGAATGATACCACAGTTGCACCAGCCAGGACCTTGTACAGATCTGAACCTCAGTTTCCATAGCCTGCAAAATAGGCATATAAATCTTCCCTCCACAGGCTAGTTATTGTGCTGTACAGGAAACTTCTGAACATGTAGGAATGCTAATGACTTTTTCCATTTTCTGTTAGTGTGCAAAAATGTGGAGGGATCTCAAAGCTTCAAAGATTAGTAATAATTGCAACCAGAGCAACACTAATTGTAAATACCATTGCAGGCATCATGCACAGAATTTTCTAAAATATTTAGCAGTCCTAAGAAAGCAGTATCACTTAGCTCATTTTAGAGATAGAGAAACTAGGGCTCTACCTTTCTGGTATAATCCATTAGTAATGCTATTGTCAACTAGTAATGCATGTACATTGAGTATGTATAACTGTACCAGGCAATGGACACTTTTATCTAGTTTATTTCTTCGTCATTCAACAAATATTTACCGAATGATGGTCTAAACAGTACCTATAAACAGGAGAGGAATCACAAAGGCAGTATTATTATCAGGAGATAACATATGGCCATGAAGTAGATAAAGTTGTTATCTTTAGTTTATTGCTAGTCAAAATGTGGAGCTGAGATGTGACTTGTCATTGGTGAAGAATGGATTCAAATCCATCTAGTTCACTTTTAACCTTGGCACCATATTTCCTCTGAGAAAATTTCTGACCATGGTCAGATCCATCTTCTTAGCCCAGGGACCCAGGGTCAGTCTTGAGGGCAAACCCTGGGCGCTCTGCCGGTTGCCCTGGTTCTCACTAATAACCACTAATGACCATGCAAACTTGGTAAATCACTCCATTTCTCTGTGTTCCTCTCATCAGTCTAATGGAGATAGCCACACCTGGTTTAGAAGGAACTCTGGAGAATAAAACAAGACTGTAATTAAAGTGTTGTGAAAGCCAAAAATCACAATACCCAACAATGTCATTGATCCTACTTAATGGTGGGGAGATGTGTTGTTTGTGAAGAAGTTGAGGTGTATGTTTATATTCATCAGTTACTCTGTTTTGATGCTGTCTCTTTTGATCTTACCTGGTGACCCTTGAAGACAAATATATAAAGGAAAAATGCCAACTGCAATAGCAAGCAGGGACTTTAAGTAGGCTCAACATGAAGGCTGGGGATAGTATGGGTTGATTCCACTCATCTTTGCCCATTTTTGTTGGTACTGACTTGTCCTCTACTGCTGAACTTCTGGGGAAAACATCTTAGCAGACACATTCTATCCCTGCCTGACAAACAAGCCTTCCTATGTAGAGTGTGTCTGATATTTGTACAAAGGAATCAAAGGCATATATCTAAACACACGCTCAAAGATCAATTGCATTCAATAACATAATGGGTGCGTTTTTCATCTTTAAAATTCCTGCAAGAGTAGTTTTCCTTTGCAGAATGAATTAGCAAAACGGGAACAGATGAAGTCGATTGTCAATTGTTCAACATGCAGGTACATATTATACAGACAGAGCACAACCTTGGGGGCTGCTAATGTGGGACGATAAATCCCTCCTCATAAAAAGAGTATTAGTAGCAATCTGTACCAATGCATTTAATTTCTCATATCCTTGTAAATTTTGAGAGCTGGAATGAGGTGCTTACATCCTATTATCTCACTCAGATCAGAAAGTTCAGGACCATCCTAAAAATCCCTCTTTATTTCTGAACCTGCTTTGCTTCATCCTAAAGAACTGTAGTGTCAACATTAAACAGAACTAGTTAACAGGGGTTTTAAGAAAATTAAGGGCGCAGCCAAGTCTAGACATCCCAAAATAAGTGGATGGGGGGTAGTATATGCCTTTGGTCCAGTTATTCCGGCCACCTTCTTAATGGACAATTTGGATCGCTGCACAGTCAATCCGCTTAATTGCCTCTGTGTTGGCCATTAAAACAAATTGAATGCGCTTTGGCCAATTTGGTCATGTCATAAAGAAATGGTCTATAGGGCCCACAGAGAAGCAGAATTTCAACCATTATTCGATTATATCTGATCAATGGAGACAGTCTGTATGGGAAACCAGGAGCCAGAAGGGATCATCTAGGAGGCCCCGGCCTACTTTGCTGACCACATTAGGAGGATCAACTGTCAACAGCAACAAAATTAGCCAGGTGGTTGACAAAGCATCACCTTCCTTCGTCCTGGGGAGAGAAAAGTCAGTGCCTCATGACTTTGCCTGAAATATCCAGTCAGCAAGCCAACAGGTCCCCTTTTCTACTTTGAGTCCTGAGTAATTTGAGAAGGAGAAAAAAAATTCAGAATCTCCACTGACTTTGACCTCTAATGTTGGTATAAAAATAGACCTCATGCTGCATTCATTGTGATTAATGCCGGGTAAAGGTAATTTAAGCAGGGCCTAATTTTCTTATTTTTCTAGATCTCATCCCCATGTACTGTACGTTTCTCTATACCTCTGTTTATCTGAAAAGTCTCAGGATCTTCCACTACTGAGTCTATCATCTGAAGTCACCTTGGTTTTCACCATCTTTGTGAGGTTGGATAAGAGGAATGACCCTTAGTAAGGGTATTGCTGGATTATACATTATATTTTTAAGCCAAGGAGAAATAAATGTGGACAATGTTTACTGAACATTTGTTATATGCTAAGTGCTAACCTCAGCTTTTTAAATACATCGTCTCATTTAATCTTTTACTGACCCTGAGAGGCAGGTTCTGTTCTCTGCTATATAGAGGAGTTTAATAACCTGTCAAAGTCAAGGTCATCCAATAGTGTCAGTATCAGGATGTAAATCCTGGCCTCTCTGACTTCAAAGCTTGTACTCTCAAATAACATATTTCCTTAAGTACCATTGATAATGACCAATTTCAGGCCAACTTAAGGAACAGAGTTTTCATCAATTTGTTTTTATAAAATTTGTTTCACCAATTTGTTTTCGCTGTTGGTAGTTAGTTGTTCTTGTGTTAGGTGTCATGGGGGCACAAAGTTGAAAATAACACCATCCTTCCTTTAAGGAATAGGAAGTCTAATTGGGGAGATGCACTTGCATTTCAGTAGTGCAAATTGGAAATGGTTGGTCTGGCTAGGCAATAAGTCTCCTTGATCCCTTGCTCAGTGACGAGCCTTCACTCAGCAGTTCTGCAGCTCCCTCAGCCTATGAAGGAAAGTGTTCTCAGTCAGGGGCTCCATGTTTGCAGGGAGATTAGCAACACCATAGGAATCCAAAGAGGCCACTTCCTGGCATTAATCAGCAGGGAGGACTTGTCCACCATTCTATTTGGGCAAGTGCAACAAACGGTGCTGTTGCTGGACACTGGGGGTCATCTTGCTGGCAGTTCATACCAGCAAGGGTTTCTCATAGGGGCCAGGGAGGAGGCAGGACTACCACCTTCATACCCCTACATCTCAGGCACCAGGTACCTCAACATGGATTGATTAGAAATGAAAATAGCCCTTATCTTAGAGTGCTTTGTGATATTCTCATGGAAAAGGATGAGCTCTGGCTCCCTATCTCTACCCTGTTCATTCTTCCCCTATGACCCAGTGTCCTTAGCCATTTCATCTTTGCCAATGTGAATGCTAGCCAGCCTTTAAGGGTAAAAGCAAATCGCCTCACCTCCTTTCTGATAATTTTCTGATCATCTCAGGAGGACAGTTTGAACATATCTCCTGGATATTCTTTCTGAAACTCACCTTTCCTCTCTCCCTTCCTCTCTTCCTTCATTTTTTAATGAACACTAAGGACCCAACAGATGATTGTCATTGCACTAGGTTCACACCACTGAATCAGGGGCTGCTGAAAGACAGTGAATGAAGAAAATATTATATTCTGTACCCCATGACATTTTATCATTCCAACAAGCATTCATATTTGATTTTAAAATGAAGAAAAATGTTCTGTGCAAAATGATAATATCCCAGAAACCATCAAGAACTGATATGTTACAATCCAGATTCAGAGAGTGTTGGTATAAACTCATGACATAGAGACCCAAGGCCAAAGAGGCTCTTAATAATAGAAAAATTGAGAAGGGCATTTTGCATGTGGCAGAGGATCTGGAGTTCTCATATTGGTTCAGCTATTTGTTTAGAAAAAGAAAATGAAGAAGTATAAAGTGACAATGGTTTCCTGGTGCAATATCAGGGCAGGTGGAGCAAACCAGTCAGAGGCTTCCTGGGGCAGGAGAGGAAAGCTCCCAGGAGATGCATTTAGAGCCCAATATCAAGTTTCAAAAAGAGGACATTTAACCATTATAGCTCAGTTCCAGGAAAACACCAAATAAACTCTTTGTGGGGGAGGGGATCTTAAGGATGAGGGCTGCTCTAATACAATAGTAGCCACAGAAGACAAGTCTGAAAGTAAATTTGAGATGGTGGAATTTAGCATCATCACTCTAAGAAAGGAGGGTGAGAAGGAAAAACCGGGTACATAGAGAGATCTATGTGGATTCAGTAGGGGTGGGGGTGTAACTGGTGTTGGAGAACTGGTTTTGGGAAGAGGAATAAGAAGAAAAGGAGATGGCAAGATTTATATCAGGTGGTAGTTGTATAGAGACACCAAGAGAAGAATGTTGGTTAGAGGCTGAGTGGATCTGTGACAGGGTGGTCCCCAGGAAAGGGGGAGGGTGGAGCTGAGCGTGGAGAGAAGAGGCTGCAGAGGAGACTGAGGAAGGAAGGAAGCAGGATGGAGCCAGAAGGAGACCTGGAGGAGGCACATGGAGCCGAGAGACACGTGAAGAACCTGTGCTTGCCTTTTGGTTGTGGACAGGTTGATACAGATGTGGGTGAGAGACCCCTGGGGAGGTGACAATGGCGGGTTTTGTCTTTGATTTTGCTCTCCTCCCTCCAAACTTGTCTGCTTGTTTCTGACCCTTTTCTGTGGATCCCCACTGGAAGATGCTTTAGACTTGTGGCGGGCTTTGGGGCCTTGCTCTGGGCCAATCCCATTTGGATGGACTTTTAGCCACGAGGGGACGAGTAACTTTGGGTACTTGATTTAGAAACTATATTCTTTGCCTTTCCTGTATTGTTTCCTAATTGTATTAAAGTTCCTTCCCATTAAAGTCTTATATGTTTTGTGTTGATGCGGTGGATGGCAGAACCTATTTAGAGCAGGCAGGATTGGGGGGGTCCGGGGTGCTCCTCTCCCTGCCCTGTAATAGATCTAGTGGCCAAATGGAGCAAAATTAAATCAGGGTCTCCCTGATGCTGCAAGGGGTTAAGCACAGCACTGTGAAGCTGTCTGCAGCGACTGCAGCTGAAGTTCTAACCCCAGCCAGGGAGCTACCCACATGGCTCAGCAGACCTCTCCTGTCTTGCCTGCTGTTCCCCTCAGCAGTGTATTTCAGTAGATCCACCTCTTCTGCTCCCCACTCTGTCTCTGGTGAATCCTCTCACCCCCTGCATCTCTGGCCTGTACCCCAGTTCTTGTATGCATGAATAAATAAATCTTCTTTAAAGAAAAGTTAAATCAAGGAGTAAGTGAGACTGATGTGGTCTGACTTAGTGCGGGGCCCTTGGGTTCACTCTGGGAAAGGTTTCACCAGAGCTTCCCTTTCAGCGGCCCACAGTGAGTTTCTCCATGAGACACTGAGGCAGAGATGGTTGGTTTATTAGGAAGGGCAGGTTTATTAGGAAAAGGGACAGAAAAGTAAAGTACACCTGCATAGACACAAGTAGGCAGGAAGAGCTGCCCCTCTGTGGGGGCAGCTTTTATCTTTTTTCCACTAGGGAGGGGCTCATCTTTGGGAGCTGACAGTTGGTTGCTAATTTGGGTAACTCTGTAGAATTTGAAAGGGACAGAGATTCTACAGTGGGCTCAATCTCCATATCTTTACCTTTGGATGCACCCTGGGATACCTGCTTGGATGTTAAGTTTGGTAATCCAGGTGTCCCAGCCTAAGGATACTAGTGTTGTCCACAGTTTCAGCAACTGTGTGAATGGTTATGCTAATCTCTTCTGCCCCCACCTCCTCCTATGAGCTAGGTTTCTGGCCTTGTGGCACCTCCTTTATTAGTGGTTTTTTTTTTTTTTTTTTCCTGTTCCCGTCCTCCATCAAGACTATGGCTTAGTTGGAAGGCTAGCACAGTCACAACTTTCACCACCATCACCATCTCCCATCACCAATACCATCGTTGCTGCCACGCCACCTCTACAACAGCAACAAAGGCCTCCAAATTCTTGCATGCTTTCTGTAGACCAGGGAGGGTTCTTGAGGTTATTTAATGTTCACAGCAACTTGTACTTCCCTCACGGATAAGAAAAGGGAGGCTTAGAGATTTCACAAGTTTTTCATAGGAAATACAGTAAACTGTAGAGCTATTGTTTTAATGATTAATTTTAGCTACCACAGAAAAGACAAAGACACATACACAAATGGACAGGGCTAAGCAAAAAATAAATTTTAAGCCTTGCCATTTTCTGTCTTTGGAAATTCGGACCCACCCTTTAGACTCTAGCAATGCTAACCGATCTAACTCCTCGTGTTTGTCCAGTATTTGCTTCCTGGTGGAAGGTTACCTGCCTCTGGGAAGTCCCATTGCAGTGTGGCTGGGCTGTAAATCAGCCCCCTACTGGGTGAGTTCTGATCTGCTTAGGGGAGATGTCTCCTGCCCTGGCCTCCCCTGCTTTCCACTCTCCATCTCCAGTCAGGCTGAGGGGGGCTGTAGAAAGGGGGTAAATGAGGTTTTAGCAGCTGCGATTTCCATGAATTCCTTGTACCTCTCTGGGAATGAAGTCCATAATGAGGACCCCAATGAATGAATTACATATAGCTTGTGGCCCTGGTCTGCGTGTGTGTGTGTGTGTGTGTGTGTGTGAGAGAGAGAGAGAGAGAGAGAGAGAGAGAAAGAGGGGCTCTCATCACTTATGACTTGATAGTAGACTTCTCTGTATAACCACATACTCTGTCTTAGAGAGACCAAGTAAGAATGTTTGGCTAATAAAAAGAATATTTAGGGGCCTCCCTGGTGGTGCAAGTGTTTAAGCACAGTGCCATGAAGCTGCGCACAGCCTCTGCAGCATGAGTTCGAGGCCTGGCCGGTCAGGGAGCTACCCACATGGTACAGCAGACCTCTGCTGACTCTCCCGCTGCTCCCCTCAGCAGTGTGTTTCAGTCAATCTGCCTGTTCTGCTCCCCACTCTGTCTCTGGTGAATCCTCTCACCACCCCCTACCCCAGTTCTTAAAAAACAAGAATATTTAGTCCAGTTTTTCAGATGAGAAAACTGAGATTTGAGGTTTGGGAATGCATATACCTACCTGATGGGGAATTATTTAAAGAGTTTATGTTAAATGCTTACCAAAAATTTTGAAGACTTTCATCTCAATGTTTTGTTATTGGTGAACTTCAGCCAGAGTTGCTTCATTGGAGGGGAAAAGAAAGGAAGCAACCACTTTAGTAGATGGGTGGCCACAACCTTCCTACAATAGCAGTTAAAAAAAAATCACAAATTACACAAAATGAACAGATTTCAAAGGGATTGTTCATTTTATAAACCAAGATGCTGCAGAACCACTTTCAGTGGAAGTTCTGCTAGTGAATTTTAAATGATTCCACCTTTACCAATCCTCACTTTACGCAGATCTTTTCGGCAATGCAATTACTATGTAGAGTGAGAGATACCTGTACCGTCACCTCCTAAAACACAGTGATGATTTTTGCTCACCATGTATTTTTAGGTTAAAAGGCTAAAAGATTGGCAATCTCAATTTCAACTGTTTCTGGGACTCTTTCCAAGTGTGAGCATGTTGTGAGGGGATCATCTGTGAGTGTCTGTTGTGTATGTGTGGTGTGTGTTTGGCAACAGGAAAATTTTAGGAAGGATATGTTTGCTAATAGGATGCAGAAGAGCCAGGGTGCTTGGAGAGGGGTTCCCACTTCTTCCAGCCATTAAATTTACAGTCAATGGGATTAAAAATAAAGGGCGATATTTACTTTTTAATCTTTGGGGATAATCACACAGTGGGTCAAACCATAGGGATTGGAATCAAGATACCAGTAGTACAGGACTGTGCTCTGTCACATCCCTGCTAATGAACCTCACACAAGTCCCTTAACTCTGTCCATGAAACAATTGCCTTTGAAGATGCCCAAAGATTTTTTCACGTGAGCAAGGTGGTTCTGCCATCTTTAGACCTACTGTCCAGAGGCCCCAGGTCAAGGTGGGGCTTTTACATGTAGATTTTTTTTTTTTCCCAAATGAGATGATGGGGCACATTATCAAAATTACCATGTCAGTATTTAGATGATGTCATGTCCCTTGAGTGAAGGGCAGATAGATATATCAGGGCTTGGGAACCCACAGGTCTGGCTAAATGGCAGTGGATCCCCGGCATTTGAACTGACTAGACCGGTTCTAGGGAAATAAAATAATCTGAGAAAGCCACTGCCCAAAGATGAGTTTGGACACAGCAGTTGGCTCCTCGAACTCCTACTCTCATGCCAGATTAGTCATTCAGAACCAGCTTGCATCCTGCCTGGCCTTCCACTCTGCAAAGCCTGCAGTGGGCTACCAGGCATGAAACTCCTCACCCTTCCATCCGAGGGCCTCCCAGGAAGGTCAGGGTGTCCCCTTCTTACCAGCGCCTGCCTTCCATACCAGTTAGCCTCTCTCCTCAGTGCCACCTGCCTCCCTGATGTCATCTAATCCCACGTAACATCAAGCACTGCTTTATTTTATTTTTTAAACTTTTAATTTTCTGACATTGTTGTTCATTTTTGTACAGTGTTTGATTTCTCCCCTCAGGTGTAGTCCCCATAAATCTCCCACCACATCCCCTGTGCACAATCACCATTGTCCCTTGTTCACTTCCTCCCCTGTTTTGATGCTTCTCCCTCCTTCCTCCCCTGCCTCAGATCTATGCTTGCCTGCAAGTTTTGTCTTGTTTTTTTTGACCCTTTGTTCAGTTTCCTTATATTCCTCCTATAAGTTATATCATCCAATATTTTTCTTTTTCTTTCTGACCTATTTTGCTTAGCATAATCCCTTCCAGCTCCATCCATGTTGCTGCAGATGGCATGAGTTTATCTTTTGATTGCTAAGTAGTATTCCATTGTGTATATATACCATGTCTTCTTGATCCATTCTTCATGGATCCATTCTTTTTGGGCATTTAGGTCATTTCCATATCTTAGTTATTATAAATAGAAGTGCTGCTTTAAATGTCCCCTGTTCTAGAAAGATTTCCCCAGCTCCAGTCCCTGCTGGGGTTTGGCATCTAAGCTTTCTTTATCTCCTGGGTGAGTCCATCTCCATTCTTGGGGACCTCATCCATACATGGGGTACACTGGACCATTGCTCTCCCAGGCAGGGACCTCAGCTGCTCAGCTCTGAACCTCAGCTCCTGGTAGAAAGTGTGGCACAGTGGAGGCATTCAGTGCATCAGCCATAAATGGAGGGGGGGGTGCCCCCTTTAGGTACCCCTTTGTGTGTTTCCCACTTATCTATAGAATGATTTAAAATGTTTAGGAATTTCTAAAGAGTGCTTGCACATTTTGTGTAAAGGATACCCAGTCACTGTAAGATGTCGTGACCTTGTTAACCCTTTCTGTTAGCCTCCTAAGGGTGCTGCATCAAATCATCACAGGCTGAGTTGCTTAAAGCATCAGAAAGTACTCTCTCACAGCTTTGGAGGCTGAAGTCTGAAATCAAGGTGTTGCTTTCTCCAACCTTAAGGGAGGGTCTGTTCCTTTGTTTTCTCTTAGCTTCTGCTGTTGCTGCAGGGCAATTCTTGGCCCTTCTTTTGCATCTGAAAGCTGAAGTTCAGGTGTGTCCATCACTCCAGTCTCCACATCCATTGCCATATTGTTAGGGGGAAAGGATGTCCCAAAGCTAATTCCATACAGGCTTTGTGGACTCCACCCCCACCCCAGGTCAAAGTCAAAGACACTGGGAACTCCAAATCCCATCACCACCAAAGGGAAGGTGGCTGGGACCTGAGGGTGGGGTTAAGCAGCCAGGTTGGTATAAAGGCAGACACGTGGGCTTTGGAGGGTTCCCCCATTGTGGCTCTCCGCCAGCTCGCAGTGTCCGGCCAGCTCTGAGAGTGACTTTGGGTTTCCAGGTCGGCGGATCGGGTAGGACGCATTAAAGACTTTATTTCCCTATTTTCTCCAAGTTGTACATTTTCCTTATTTCCTTTTCCCTTGTAAATAAACCTTTTATTAACCTTTTGTGTGTGCCTGTAGTGGAGTATTCATAAGTCCCTTGTAAGCGTGCAGGTGAGGACCCACAGCCAGGCAACCTGTTCAATATCTGGGCTGCCCTGTAACAATATGGCCTAGCCCATTGTGTCTTTATACCATCTCCTTTCTGTACACATCTGTGACTTCACATGGCATTTGTCTCTCCTTTTTTTTTTTTTGTCCCTATAAAGACAGAAGTCATGTTAGCTGAAGGCCCACTGGACTCCAGTGTGATCTGATCTTAACATATCTTTTTTTTTTTTTTTTTAAAGATTTATTTATTTATTTATACAAGCACTGGGTACAGTCAGAAGCATGGGAGGGTGAGAGAATTCACCAGAACCAGAGTAGAACAGGCAGACTGACGAAGTACACTGCTGAGGGGAGCACAGGGCGGCAGGAGAGGTCTGTGCACCATGTGGGACCCTCGCCTGAGATCGAACCAGTGCTGCAGAGGCTGCGAGCAGCTTTGCAAACCAGCGCTCAACCGCTGCACCACTGGGGAGGCCCCTTAACTTACATCTTAAGTGTAACTTCAAAGACCCTACTTACAACATTCACAGGCACCAGGGGTTAGGCCTTCAATACCTCTTTGGGGGAACAGTTCTACCCATAATAGCCTTGAATAGGTGACTTGCCTGTTTAGGCTCAGTTCCTGCCTCTGTGAAGTGGAGAAACTTTTGCCCACTACATCGAGGTCAGGTGAGGATTAAGTGAGATGATGCATTGTACCTCTTGCTTAGGAAGTTTGCCTGTGACTTGTCTCTTGTCCCCTGCCTAGCTGTTTGCAGTATAAAATATGGGCTATTAGGGAAGCTCAGCAGGTAGGATTTTGGTCCACAGAGGCCAACTAGAAGGACAAGAGACTATCCATTATCTTTTCCTCCCCACTAGGGACTCTCTTTGTGGTTAGATATTCTGCTTAACTTACTCTTCTCTACATAAGATACAGGGGCTGGACCTCATCAAATGACTCTAGTAAAATTCCGGGTGATTTTAGGACATCAGGCCGAGATCTGTGTCTTTGGCTGGTTACCCCTGTCATGAGTGGTTATTTTTTCATGGTCAAAACAAATAAATACATAAAAAGTGCCTAAACCCTATAGGGAATCAAGTTTCCAGACTGCGTTCTTGTGGCTGACTTCTGAATCATGGTTTAGTAATTAAAAGAAGAAAACACCAAGTTGCATTTGGCAATGAAACATAAATTGTACCTTTGTGTAAAGGTCAAATACTCGTTGTGATTAACCAGACAAGTCACACTTTATCCTGGTTAAAACAATACTGAATGTTAAGACTATTTATGGGATTCCGCACCCCCTTCCCAGCACCCTTTCCTTGTTGAAGTTGGAATCTGACTTGCGAGGTTTTATGTTTGTTTTTTTTTTCCCTTTCAATTTGTGAGATGATTTCCATATACTGTGGCTTGGCAGTCTGCTCTTGAGTGATACTATAGCATTATCAGGGTGCCGACAGCTGCTGTAGAATAAACAAGCAGTGAGGCACTAAGCTGGCAAGTCCATATGGTTTGGAAAATGAAATGAAATAAAAACATTTGTTATCATTTTTGGAGTTTTTGAACACAACCAGCTTCAGCACCATTCTAATGCCTCGCATGACTTTCTTTAAAAAAAAAAAAATTCTAAATGGGAACATTTTGTTTTGCAAGGAAGAGTGGTTTACTGTGTGTGTGTGGACGGGGAGAAGCCTCGACCTTCAGCTGCTGCTGCTTATCTTTGGGGCAGGGTCTCGTGATGGTGGTGATCTGGCTGCAGCCTGATGGCTGGCCAAGGGAGCCAGTGAAGTCTTCCCCTAGTCCTTCTCACAGACACTTCGAGCACTGACTCACTGCAATTCCTGGCTCTCTGTCCTGCTCCCCACTGTCCCAGGAGGCCACACGGAGGCTGTCCTGAGGGCAAAGCACAGAAAAAAGTCAGCATGGATTGGTTCTCCTGGAAAGGGAAGTTCTCAGATAGTGTTTGGGATTATAAGGTCATATGCTTTTATTTTTAAATGTAGTAGTAACAATAACACTAATAACTAATAATCATGGCAATTAGCTCCGGCATTGTAACGTGCTTGCCTACTCAAAAAGCACCTGGGCATACGGTGCATAGTCCCATATGACATGTCTGGCTTCAGTCTCTATCCTTGTCCCTCTTCCTACAGAGGTGACCTTGCCTTTGCTGGTTTACCTTTCCAGATATCTGTGGGAACCGGAATTCCTCCCCTGGGATTTATTCATGATTCTTTTTTGATAACCAGTAACATGGATGAAGCCCAGTATGCATGTAGACATTCCCCTGATGTCATAGATAATGTCTTTACTTTTGGTGAGAGGATCTGAGTTTGCTGTGACCGCACTGCTTTTTTCGGCTGACCCGAAATGCTGATGGGCATTTTAACATGCATCTAAGTCATGTATAAAAATGGAAAGTGAATGAGTAATTATATAATACTTGCAGATTAAAAATAGAAGGAATGCTCACGCCAGGAGGGCAGGGTCCTCCTCTGTCTCTTTCCCTTTGCAGGACCAGTGCCGGGCAGAGGGCCGGTGCTGAGACTTTCTCTGGACAAAGTTCATTTGCCTGAACTTGAGCTCTCACATAAATGAATGGGGAAGTGCTGGTACAAAGTAAGGACTCGAGCATATGAGTTGAGTGAATAAGTATACATGCAGCCTGGGGGTAGAGCGTGGATAAGAGGGTGGCTAACAGGCATTAGTGTGCTAGCAAATTGATTCTGAAAAAATCTGAAAATCTGATTTGTAGTGATTAACAGTTTCATGATATAAATAGTCCCATCGACGCGGTGGTGGCATGTTGCCAATAAAGGGTCAGGGAGGCTGAACTGGGCAGATGTGCTCGGTCAGCCCCCATGAGCTGCGACCCTCGGCTCCAGCATTGCTTTGGCTCGTGGGGTGCAATGTCTGGAAACATGCTCCATTTCCTGTTTGTTTTCTGGAAACATCTCCCCCTGGGGGAAAGGAAGGTCTCGGGACTTTCAGATTGCTTGAGTTTATATCATTTTAATTCTCCAGCCAATGTCAGGCTATCTCCCTCTGTTTTGGCAAAGGAGAGGACAGGGATGAGAACACGCACAGAGGGTGTGGACGTTGACCTGGTGGACTCATGGGTTGACCATTTGTTGCGACTACCTATCGAGAAATTGTGTCCTCTTACCCTTCACTGCCATGAGACCTTAGGAAGCCCTGCCTGCCCCCACCCTGATGTCTGCAGTGATTAACCCAAGCACTTGCCAGGCGGCCAGGCCAGGTGGCATCTTTGTGATTCCGGGTGTTTCCTTGGCTTTGTGAAGGTCCCAGGTTTTTGTTTTCTTTCTGAGAATTCATTTCCTCGCAGTTAGCTCTACTCTTTCCCATCCTCTCTTGCAAAATTGCGAGGACTGGCATCAGCACATCTTTGTACAGTAGGAGAATATATTTGGAATGCTTATTTCTGAGAGCTGTTGAAGATGACTAAAAATTTTACACCACACAGAAGGACTGACAATAAATTTAGGAGTGGCAAATGGAACCGCTGTTGTGTTTCTCTCTCGTAAAGACATAACTGCAAAACCTGTACTTCAGTACCAGACCATCAAATCCATGGTGCCCCATTGATTAACAACAAAAATGTCCTTGTGAAAACGCTATCTTTACATGGGACCTAAGGCTCGCACCAGAAGCTGACTCTAAAGGTTTATTTTAATGTGCAAATTGGAGTGAATGGTGTGAAAAGATTTCTGTTTCTCCTGGAATATGCCACCTGTTTCTGCTCCTGGAGAAATGTCCTCCAAACTCATTACTAAATCTGTAAGCTGGGCCAATCCCCTGCGGCTGCGTAGCCCGCCTGAAGACCTCAGGGCCCACTAGGAGACTACAGAGGGCTTGGGAGCTGGTGCAAGGTTGGTAGGGCCAGAAACCTTGTTCTGGGGTGATTTACAGTATAACGTGGTATCTCCAAGCCTCATAATCTTCTTTCACACCACTGAATGCCTTCGTTTATACCGAGGCATATTTAGATAGAGATTTGGAAGGAAAGCACACAGCACTTCTGTGAAACGGGAACCTATTTCCTAGGTCAGGGATGATATCTACCAGCAGCAGATAGGTTAATATGCATGAACCACATTGCAAGAAAAACAAGACAAAAATTAGGAGATGTGAAAAAAGAGGAAGAGAGGGATTGAGAAGAGATGACACCCCAACACTAAGAAGTTGGTGGCCCCCTTAGGGTATCTGCAAAGGCTGTTCCCCAGGTTGACAGTCCTCCCTTTTTCTACCCAACTGACTCCTATGGCACCTTTGGATCTCAGCCTGAGTTGCTTCCTCAGGTGAACCTTCCATAAACCCAGGACTGGGCCAGGCCACCACAGTGGAGGGTCCAACAAAATGCTCTTCTTTGTGGGGTAAATCATGACTGTAACCATACTCTCCTGTATGTGACGACTTGTTAGATGCCTTTCTCCCTCACAGACCGAAAGCTCTGAACTGTGAGCACCCAGAAGCCGAGGGCCCTCGCGTCGCTCTGCATGAGGATGCCAGGAGGCGAATAGTGGTGGGTGGATGTTTGTGATAACCGTTGTTTTTATTTGAGCCTTGCTGGTTTGGCACAGCCCTGTCCACATGCAGGCATCTCAGTCCCGACCTGTGACAGAAACAGGAAAGGGGTTCAATCCCCCAGCTTTCAGGTCCCATAGAGGCTGCTGATTTCCAAGGAGAGTCACCCACCCACAGGTCTGAGGCAGAGCTGGACTGGACTCAGTATCCCAACACCAGGTGCCCTCCTACCCACAACCCAGAGACCCAGTCTCTCCGCGGGTGGGGCAGGAAAGTGTTGAGTGGTCAGAAAGGACAACGGAAAGGCAGGAATAGTAATCATGACAGAAGAGATTTGCTCCTGCCTTCTTCTCCTTTCTTCTTGCATTAAGGACAAGTGACGCCTGCACACGTAAGCACAAATGGAAACATGATGAAGCATCATTTTTTCCGGGGCTGTGACTAACTCCTCAGGGGAGTGGGAGAAGCTGTCCCTCAGCATTAGCCCTTGAAGTTTCCCTCAGATCTTGGCTGCAGGGAAGCCCTGCCAATCAACCCTGTGCTTCCCTGGGAGCTGCATTCATTCATTCATTCATTCACTCCACAGATAGTTTTCGAGGGCCTGCAAGACGCCAGGCTTTGTACTGGGAATGATGTGTATGGATCTGAGCGAGGCTTGTAGAGTGGCCTGCTGTCTCAGTCCTGGGATTAGGGACTTTCTGCTTGTAAACCAACACACCATGGCTGGTCTTCGGGTACAGTGTAAATTACTGTACTGAGTGTGTCCTTCCCAAGAATCACTTACATCAAGGTCACCTGAAAGTATTTTCTCAAAGGCAAATTCCCAGAGATGCAAAGCCCTGGGGGGAGGGGGAGCAGTTTTAAGAGCCTGCATTTAAGGAACCAAGCCCCTAGTTTTTATTGTGCATATTTAAGTTTGAGAGCAGCCTAATTAGTGTTTAAGGGCAGGAACTTGGAAGTCAGTCAGACCTGGGTTTAATTCCCACTTCTGCTGCTGAAGACCTAGGCAACTTTTCACAAATGGCATTATCAATATAGGGTTCAGTTTCCTTATTTTTTTAAAATATTTATTTATTTATACAAGAACCAGGGTACAGGCCAGATGTGCAGGAGGGTGAGAGGATTCACCAGAGACAGAGCAGGGAACAGAACAGGCAGACTGATGAAATACACTGCTGAGGGAAGCAGCGGGTGCAGTAGGAGAGGTCTGCAACGCCATGTGGGATTCTCGCCAGCAGGCTGGGATCGAACCCGTGCTGCAGAGGCTGTGGACAGCTTCACAGCACGGCACTCAACCGCCTGCACAGGGGTGGCCCAGTTTCCTTGTTTGTAAAATTGTGTCATCTAACACTGTTTTTGTGGTGTTCTTGAATGGATTAAATGAAAAAAGGATTTTCACAATACCTTGACTGGATTAGTGGTGTCGAATGATCATCATGGAGACTGAGACTGTTGCCCCCTACCTGGAGTCAAAGGATTTTGCTCCTGGATTTGGAGTTGTTCAATCCTGTTGTTCTGTCCTATTAGACATACAAAGCAAAAACAGGGCTTCATCAACCCCATAGAAATATATTCCCTTTACCTCTTTCCTGTCCATTTTGCCAAGTACACCAAAATTTGCTTTCCGCTCCCAGAATAGCTTACACTCCTTCATGCATTTGAACCTGCCCTGCTGTCCTTGTGTCTGAACTGTTGTCTCCTATGTCCCCTCCTCACACACCCTTTTGGATTATGAACTGGTAGCAAGTGTCCCCATTTCCAGGTCAAGGCCTGCCTGTCCTCAAAATCTTGTAGATCTAGATGGTAGCCAAGTTTTGTTAAAAGAAAAATAAAAGCACTAAACTAGAAATGCTAGGACAAAATTGCATAGCCGTTTCTACCTTTCCCTGAAAGGATGCCCAGCACTTCATAGGGAGCTTGGCAGCGTTTCATGGCAATGTTTTACAAGTTTGTTTTGGCGGCTGCCATGTGCTTTCCTTTCTCAGGTGACTCTGGGCCTCCGGGCTGCTTGTGATCTGTCTCCATTGCGCCCAAGCCCAGCCCCTTGGCCTGCCTCCCTTTCTTCTCCCGAGATGGCTACCACCAGACTTTCTAAGTCTCGGGGTCTCTCTTCTCAGCCTGGTGGCCCCCCTCTTTGCTGCCCTAGAATAAAATAACTGATGGTTCAAAAGGTGCTGGAGCTCATCAAGATGGGAATGCTGGGAAGTAACAAGAGCAACAGGTAATTCTATGTGCCACCATTTATTGAATGGTGCTGGGCTTACACTTGCAACCTCATTTTATACTCAGGAGATTCACAGAGGCTGATATTATGATTATTGCTTTGTCCTCATCATAAAGGACACGATCACGGGGCTGTAGGGGGACATGAGAGTTGCTGAAGGTGACATCACTGGTAATAAGAGAAGAGGGACTTAGATTTTATTCGAATAAGTCTAGAGCTCAGGTGAGTAGCCAAGGTTCAGCTTAGGTCATAGCTGCTCTCCTGCCTAGAGTTTGGAGTTAGTTTCTGAAATACAAACTTGAGAGCATTAGAGTCTGAATGTGTCCTCCTTAAAATCTGTATGTTGAATCCTAATCACCAATTCGATGTAATTTAGAGATGGGGTCTTTGGCAGGTAACTAGGTCACAAGGATTGGCCCCTCATGAATGGAATTAGTGACCTTACAAAGGGGACCCTAGAGAACTCTGTGATACCTTCCTTGTGAGGACACAGTGACAGAAGGCTCTAGGCACCAGCAAATGGACTGTCATCAGACACCAAGTCTGCTGGCTCCTTGATATTAGACTTTCCAGACTTCAGAACTGTGAGAAATAAATGGCTGTTGGTTAAGCACCCTGTCAGTGGTGCTTTCGCTATAGCAGCCCAAGTGGACTAAGCCAAATGGCACAGACAAGAAAGTCCAGAACTACTCTTATATGTTTGAGGGTGACTCTCCTCCAGCCTCTCAGCTCCTCTTAAAATGCGGTCAGCATGAGGTGTGTATCACCAACCAGAATCTATTCAGCAGGACAGCTGATTGGGAGACATCTCAATGCAGAATGAGAGGGCATGTCTTTATTGGTCTCTGCAACAGTAGAAGGCATTTTGTTAGTCATTTTTTTTCTAGAAGTCAATCTAGGTAATAGGTGTTCCTCGAAAAAAAGGTTTCCTTCAGCAAAGACTTTCAGGAAACGCTGAGCCTTTATGACGGCTGAACTTGCGTGAACAGTTGTTTTCTGCTGGTATTCTTCAAGGATTTTTAAGATGGCGTGATTGTATGCATCTGTTGTTCACAACAGAACCCTCTTTTCAATGGAATGTATGTAGATTTGGGGTTTGACAGAATGCACTTTGGGAAACATTACCTCCATTCCTATACCTCTAGCAACCACGTTCTTCTCTGTAACTTAGGCGGGTGTGTCCACTACATATTTCCTGAGAGTTCATTATTTTTGAAACCTGATCTATGTAAATATCAAATCACTTACAAGACATGGCAGGCCTTCCCGGTGATGAAATCTGCAACGACTTCATCTTTTTCATAATCACCCAAATGAGTCCTGAAGTGTGGGCCTTTGGCTGCCAGAAAATAGGAAACAGAGTCAAGCCTGGCCCGATCTCCAATTGTATGTGACAGCTCCTGCTCAGTTTCAGTGACAAGAAATGTGTTGAGCTAAATATATTCTAAGCAGATGCAAATCTGGAGATGTGACTGCAACACACCCATGCCTGCCATTTGTTCTTCTTCAAGTGTCTCCCAGTGCACAGTGGCCACAACCCCAGGTGATCGCTGCACACTCCACACACAACTTGCTTGCGTAAGCATACTTCTGACTCACTGGGAGATGATTTGGTGGAGAAAACTCCTGGCAGCCTGCAATGGGCTAGTGAAATAAACTTTACCCCAAGTGAGCTGTTAGTTCCTCTAAGACCAATGCTCGCGTTGGTTTCTTTTTTCCAATATTCTAGACTGTCATCAAGAGCTTGCTCCTATCCTGTGATGGAAGACACTGCTACCCAAGATTCCATGGGGAAGAGTCTGTGGGAGAAGTGGGCATCAGCTTGGTCCTGGAGAAACAGCAGCCATGGGCAATGATGGAATAGCCCCTCCATACATACCGGTGCTACATGGAGTGTCTGGAGAGTTAGAGGCCTGTGTGCAAGCTGAATCCTTATGTGAAGTCTCAGTGCCAACATAGGAGATGAAAACAAATATCTATGTTTTCAGAATGACAATGAACTACTATAGTTCATTGACTATGGCCCATGTGCCGAGCTCAATGGCCAGTAGTGGCTTTGTCAAACTCCAGCCAATGTGGCTATTGAGTGAATTGGAATGTGTTTTGGTGGCACCAACATGAGGTTTCATGTCTTTTCATCTTGGGATTTTCTAGGAATCTAAAAGTATGTGTGAAATTTAATGTGAGAAAACTGAGTCATTCTGACTCCACATGTTCCTGAGCATTGCTCATTACATGGTCAGGCCCTTGAAGAAGCAAGGTGCTACCTAAAACTTAAGCCCTTCCCCAGTGGATATTGAGACTGGGGGCTGGGAACTGGCAAATGGGATTGGCATAACAGGCCTGATCCAGACACTGGTCCTTGGAGAAGAGCCATCTGCTTGTGCTTGGGAGATGCTTAGCACAGGCCCTGTCATGACCAGTGGAAGCTGGATCTTCAAATAGTCTTTGACTTTGTGCTGGGGAACTCCAGACTTGGGAGTCAGGCATGAAAGATTTGATTTCCAGCTCTGTTGTTTACAAGCTTGATTTCATTCCTATAACCCTCCATTTCTTTATCTTTAAGATGGGGATAATTGTGCCTAAGTAGAATAGGTCACAGTGGCACACATGAAGTGCTTAGCACTTTTAGTGGGTCCCAACAAACATCAGCTTGCTGGAGACTCTTCAGTCCCGATGGTGTTCTTGGTTCTCATTGTCTCTGAGTGTTGAAGACTTTGCCAGGAAGAGTGGCAATATCTCAGACTGAATCAGCTCAAGCCGGGACTCGGCCATGCTGTGTTCTCTGAGTTGGGTCTGGACCCATGAGTCACACAGGCTTCTCATGTGGACGCCACAGCAAATCACTTTTCCCATTAGGAACAACCAGACACGCTCCAGTGTGGTGACGGAAAGTAATTGTGAACGTAAATGGTCTAACCAGACACGGATTCCACTGAGGTTTAACCCCTGGGTTCCTTCTTTTACCCAGTAATCACACACTGTCCCAAGGCAGCCCACTGAAGAGGAATCATTCCAGAGAATTATGTGGTCCATCTGCCCACTGAACCACAGGCAGGGGTTCAGACTGGGGCAGGCCACATCTGGCTTTACTTTGGGCACTGATGACACCAGGGACATGGGTAAATGTTCTGGTCTTAAGTATGGGGTGTTCCCAATCCAGGAGCAAATATCCTGCAAGCCACGTTCTCCTTTTTATAAGTCAAAAGCAGAGGTTTCCATTCTGACGTGAGACGCCAAAGTGTCACTGGCAGGCACACCACACTTACCCCCACTCCTTGTGATGCCTTCAGCTCAATTCCAGCAATTGAGGCTAACGGTCTTCACCAGCCAATGTCACTCTAGTTATGTTAGGTCTCCTTTAGCAATTGTTATTCATATACTGCTTTTATAACCATTACTTCTAATACTGCTGATATGGCATTTTACTCTGTGTCAAGCACAGAGCCAACCACATTGACGTATCTCATTTAATCCCTATGAATACCAGGGTTATTCCCACATTTAGATAAATAGTTGGAGGCTCAAAGAGGGTAAGATCAAGTATCCTAGGTCATACAGCTAATACGCAGCAATGCCACAATGTAAATCCATTTCCCAAGGCTTCTAACATCAAGGTCATCTCCTCTCTAGAGCAAAAGTCCTAAGGTCCATGTTACAAACATCTGAGTCGTTGAATAGACTGTCTTAATACAATACCTAGAAAATCTATCCAAGGCTTTTCATTGATATTTCCAAGGAAATAAGATCATACCAATGAGAAGTCAAGCAAGCTTGGCATTGCTAGAGAATCCTAGTTTTATTAGTTTTATTGCCATCTAATTTTTAAAAACTTTTTATTAATATTTTATATAATTCTTACATCATTTTTCATTTTTGCACTATGTATGCATTTTCATTTTGGTTATATTCCCCATACAATTGCACCCCCCCCTTATTTTGACCCTTATCCTTCCTCTCCCCACACCCCTATCCCCTGCCCCTGTAGTGTGTCTCTGGTTTATAGTTGCTTGTTGATTTTGATTTTCACTTTGTATTAATTAGTCTTTTTCCTGGTCCCTTCTTTAGGTTTTCTAAATTCCTGCTGTGAGTGAGACCATCCGGTATTTTTCTTTTTCTTTCTGACTTATTTCGCTGAGCATGATCCCTTCTAGCTCCATCCATGTTGCTGCAAACTACATGTGTTTCTCTTTTTTGAATGCTGAGTAATATTCCATGGTGTATATGTACCACATCTTCTTGATCCAGTCATCTAGTTTTGGGCATTTGGGTTGTTTCCATAGCTTAGCTATTGTAAATAGTGCTGCTGTAAACATAGGGGTGCAGGTGCCCTTTGGAATTAATGTTTCTGTGTCATTTGGGTAAATACCTAGGAGTGGAATTGCTGGATCATATGGAATTGTTCCTCCATTTCCATCCCCTGTGCCCCGTGTTGTTCCTCCTCTCTTAACCTCTGAGGCCTTACACTATTTATTCATGTCTGGTCATTTTTGCAAGTATTTCACTTTGTCTCATTGTCCACTATGTAAATGTCTAGAATTGGTTTCTGTCATTCTGACTTGCTCCACATAAAACTTTCCTTATGGCAGGTCTTCTATCTAAATCTTTATTATGAATTTATTTTTTGTGGGGAGGGTTGGAGCATGATCCAACTTCATCCAACTTCATTCTTTTATTTATGGTTGGCAATCCTTATGGCTGATATATGGATATAGACCACATCTCCTTGATCCACTGCCTGCTGATGGGCATTTAGGCTGCTTCCATGTTGTAACAATTATAAATAGTGATGTGGTAAACATTGTAGCATATGCAACTTTTTGCTTGGGTGATTTCATGCTCCTCAGATAGATGCCCAAGGGTGGGATTGCAGGGTCTTATAATATTTCTATTTTTAGTTTTTTTGAAGATGAATCCATATCACTTTGATAATGGCTATTCCTCTTTGTTTGCAACCTCTCCAGCACTTGTTGTTGGGGATCTTTTTAATAAATATCTTTCTAGAAGTTACAAGACAGTATCTCACTGTTATTTTAAACTGCATCTTTCATATTGGAAGTGATGGTGAACATTTTTTCAAATAACTATTAACCTTTTAGAGAACCTCTTTGGTGAATTGTCTGTTCATATCTGCTGCCCATTTACTAATTGGGTTGTATGTTTTTCTTTTGATGAATTGTGTAAGTTTTTTTTTTTAATATATATTGAGTACTAACCCCTTGTTGATTAAATATTATGTGAATATATTATCCCATTCAGTAAGATGCCTTTTTTATTCTTCTTACATATATTTTACTATGTTAAAAGCTTTGCAATAATCTCAGATATTTGTTTGTGCTTTTATTTTCTTTTCCATAGGAGTCAAGTCATCATGACATTTCTTTATCGTTGATGTCTTAAAACATGTTGTTAATGTTTTCTCCTATATATTTTATTGATACAAGTGTTATATCTAACTCTTTAATCCATTGGGAATTTCTTTTTGTGTGTGGGGTTAGAAAATGATACAACTTCATTTTTAATGTATGGTTGGCATTCCAGTTTTCCTAGCACTATTTAGTAAGAGTCTCCTGTCCTCACTGTATGGGGATCCTGCTTTATTATAGATTAGGTCCTGACATGTACATGGATTTATTTCTGAGCTGTTGATTTTGTTGCATAGATCTATATGTTTTTGTGCCAATACCATATTGTTCCTAATACTATTGCTTTATAGTAAAGTTTGAAGTTAGGTAAAGCGATGGCTTCATTTTTCTCCTTTTTTCTCAGGATTGATTTTGTTATTTGTGGTGTGGTATGAATTTCAATATCTTTGAATTTATTTGAAAGTATTATTGGTATTTTGATGGGGATTCTGTTAAATTTATATGTTGCTTTAGGCAGAAAAATCATTTTGATTATTTTGCTTCTCTCCATCTCTGAGCATGTAATGTCCTTCCATCTCCTTATGTCACTGTCTAAGCTCATTAATAATGTTTTGTAGTCCTTATTATATAGGTCCTTCACCTCTGTCCTTAGGTCAAGGTTTTGTTTTCTTGGAGGCAATTGCAAATGGAGTTATGTTCTTGATTTCTTTTGCTTTTCTTTCATTGTTTGTCTATAAAAAGTTATAGATATTTGTATGTTGGTTTTGTAACCTGCCAATTTTCTGTATTCATTTGTTGTTTCTAATAGCTTTTTGGTGGTATCTTTAGATTATATGTGTAAGATTAGCATCTTAGAATACTGGTAGTTTTATTCTTCTTTTCAGACCTGGGCTTCTTCTCTCTCCTTTTTTTCTTATCTCATTACTCTGTCCAAACCTCTAATGTTAAGTGAAATCTTACAACACTAAGTTAAATAGAAGTGATAATGATGGACATTCTTGTCTTGTTCCTGACCTTAAAGGGAATCCAACTTTTAGTTTTTCATCATTATGTATTGACTGATTGTTTTATAATGTAGAGCCTTTATTACAGAGGTAGTTTACTTCTATTTTCACCTTGGCTAGAGTTTTTCATCATTAATGGGTGCTAAATTTTATCAAATGCTTTATCTGCCTCTATTGTTAATGTTATAAGATTTTTATCTTTGATTGATAAGGTGTATTGCATTGCTTGATTTGTATATTTATCATTGATGTTCTATTAAACCATCCTTGCATCCCTAGGATACATCCAACTTGATCATGATGTATAATTATTTTGGTATATTGTTAAATTATATTTGCTAGCATGTTGAATAGATTTGCATCAATGTTCATCAGGGATATTGATCTATAATTTTCTCCTTTTTGTGCTGTCTTTATTTGATATTAATGGTTTTTGCACTAAAGTTGTATTGACATTGTTAAGTGTATTAGGGGATGTTCCCTCTTGTATTTTAAAATCAATTTGAGCAGGATGGAAAATGGTTTTTCTTTGAAGGTTTCAATAATTTGTGAAGCCATCAGGTGCTAGACTTTTGTTTTGGGAAGGATTTATTGCTATTTTACTTTCAATGTGATCAGTTTGTTCAACTTTCTGTTTCTTCCTGGTTTAGTCTTGGTAAACTGTATTGATCTAGATATTTGTTCATTTCATGTTTATAAAATTTGGTAAATAATTGTTCATAGTAATCTCTTATGGTAATCTCTTATTTATGTGCTATCTGTGGTTATTTTCCTCTTACATTTCTAATTGAGTTAATTAATGTTTACCTATTTTTTTCTGTCTAGATAGAGGTTTGACAATTTTACCTTCTTAAAGAAGTAACTGCCATCTTTTTGATATCCATTTATTTCTACCTTAATTTCTGTTATTTTGTTATTTCTACTAAATTTAGGACATACTGCTTAAGTTTTCTTTCACTCAATAAATAATTTGTGAGATTCCTGCTGAATTCAAAACGAATGGTGCTTTTCTACTGGTAGTTTTCTCTTTTTTAATATTTTATTTTATATAATTCTTACATCATTTTTCATTTTTGCACAATGTATGTATTTTCATTTTGGTTATATTCCCCATAATACAATTGCCACCCCCACCCCCTTAGTGTGTCTCTGGTTTATAGTTGCTTGTTGATTTTGATTTTTACTTTGTATTAATTAGTCTTTTTCCTGGTCCCTTCTTTAGGTTTTCTAAATTCCTGCTATGAGTGAGACCATGCAGTATTTTTCTTTTTCTTTCTGACTTATTTGGCTGAGCATGATCCCTTCTAGCTCCATCCATGTTGCTGCAAACTGCATGTGTATATCTTTTTTGATTGCTGAATAATATTCCATTGTGTATATGCACCACATCTTCTTGATCCAGTCATCTATTTTTGGGCATTTGAGTTGTTTCCACACTTAGCTATTGTAAATAGTGCTGCTATAAACATAGGGGTGCAGGTGCCCTTTGGAATTAATGTTTCTGTGTCATTTTGGGTAAATACTTAAAAAGTTCTCTTTAACTGCTATATAGTATTTTACTATATGCAGAAACTGCATCTATTTATCTTTTGTGTGTTTTTAAAAAAAGATTTACTTATTTATGCATAGATGAACTGGAGTGTAGGCCAGAGCTGTGGGAATTGAGAAGAATCACCAGAGAAAGAAAGGGGAGCAGAACAGGTGAATCTACAGTGATTAAGACAGGGGAGATCTGTTGTGCCATATGTGGGTTAGCTCCCCAGTAGGGATCAAACTCAAGCCATTGTGGTGATAATGCTGAGAGTTAATCCCTAAGCCACCAGGGAGGCCCCTATTTATCTTTTGGATAATATGAATAAATCATCTATAAGCCTTTTTGCACCAGCCTTTTTTTGGACATTTGCACCATTTTTAGTGAATAATATTCCTAAGGGTGGGATTCCTGAGTTATAGATGTGTGCTTAGTTTTAGTAGAAAGTACAGACTTCCAAAATAGCTTGGCCATTTTATATTCTCACCATCAATGTATGAGAGATCTTTTCATATCCTTGCCAACACTTGGTAATGTACTGATGTTTATTTTTGATGAGCCCCTTGTGTTTTCTTCACTTTATAAAATAAAGCCTGAGTTATGTCTATGCAATGAATCACACGCCATTTAATGCTTTATTATTTTGGAGGAAAAAAATACAAAAATAAAAGTAACCTAGTTTTTACAGGTGTGTCCCTGAGGAAGGGTGAGGTGGACAGATGGAAAATAAAGAAAACAGACTTTCAAGAAAAGGACCTTCAAGTAAGGATGGAACTTAGATGAACAGAATCATTATGGAAAGCTACAACCAAAGATTTAATTCATGCATGCATAATTCTGAGTTTATTACAGCCCCAGATCATATTTTATAAAGAGACACGTTCAATGACTGATTCTTTGCCATATACTTAATGAGCTGATGCATATACCCCAATTTACTCAAGTCATCAGATGGCAAATGTTTTATTTAGCCTGAAATATTAAATATTCATTGAACCACTCTGTGGTTTACTCATTTATTCCTTCCTTCATTCATTCACAAAACAAACATTTATTAAGCATCCAGAGTATGCCCGACACTGTGTTCAGCTTAGCGACCTGACACTAAGGAAAACCAGCCTATAGGTGCTGGCTAGAAAGAGGATAGTAAATCAGCAAATATGATATGATTTGTTCGTTACATGATAGGGGGAGGCAATGTTGTATTATTCACTAGTTCAATAAGCACTGAGTGAAGGATTCTCGTACATGTGCTCTGATATGTTCTGCATACTGGGGGTGAGAAAAGTCTGTTCCTAAATGCTGGCAGTCCAGGAGGTGAGTGGAGAGAGGCTGAATGCTGTGGTCAGAGGTCACTGCAGTAGAGCATGAAGAGGTATGAGGGTGGAGATGATGGTTATCAGGGTGAGGTCCCTATTTGGAGAAAACAGAGAGGCAGGTGCTGCTCCTGATATCCCTCCTCACACTGTCAGAGTTTGGGCAAGTCACAGGAAGGGGTGTCAGTTTGGGAAAAGGCTGAGGAGGAGAATGGTGCCATGTACCTGGGACTGGATTCACCATTTTTGAGGTGAACCCATCTATTTTATACCCTACTTAACTCCAGGGTTAAGTAACAAGTAACACTATGTTCATGTGGAGACAGATCAGTGAGGACAGATCAGTGAGGTTCAGCAGAAACACTGATGCATTTGAATGTGGAGAACTCAGACTTTCAACACAGGACACTTTTATTACAATGTCTAGGATCCTTTAAACAGTTTAGGCATTTTCATGTTATGATCACTACAGTAGCAATTGCATGTCCAGCTAAACTATTTAGATAATCCTTTCTTACAGTGGTAATAACAGTGTGGTCATAATGAGTATAATATCATTGTGGCAGGAATTATACAATTACACAATAACCCACACTTATCCCATTTTGCAGATGAATAAACTGAGGTTCAGAGAAGTAGTAGTCTTATATGTAACAAGTAGAAGAAGGGGAATCTTAGCCCAGGCAGGGTAACACCAGTGTCCCCTGTTCTGAAAAAGGAACTAATTTGAAATGGACACATCCATTGCTGACATCAGATGTTCGGGTACAGCAGGTTTCTGGAATTATTCTCCATGGTGTTGAAAGCCCATGGCCTTCTTTCAGATTTTGATAAAGTATAAGGGCACATTTTAGCCCTGCTTCCCCACTTGAACCCCTCACATTCCAGAAGAATGAGGTTGTCTCTATTTTGTGTGATGTCAGGGTTTCCCTGCTGGGCTGTGCCCACTCTGATGAAATCCTTTTGTCCTGGGAATCATATGACTTAGTCTCTTTAGACAAGCAGGGCAGGGATTCCTGGTTCTCATGTGGCCATGATATACTAAGTCAAAGCCAGGAGCCCCCAACCCCATCCCTGCTTTTAGGGCAGGCTGTGTTCTATACCACAGGTATTCTGTGAGGGAAGATACACCTTTCAGAAGTATCTCACTATTGAACACTCACCACCCTAGTGTGAAAAGTGTCCTTTCTTTCAAAGTGATAGCCATTGTCCTGGTTTTGTTCACCTTAGTGATTACCACACATTGCCCTGTTAGGAATGTTGCTGGTTCCCACAGCACCTTCAGCAGAGATTTGAGAACTTCTCTCAAATACTGAAATGTATCTGGTTTTTCTTTTTCTTTCAGAAATGACATGAGGCTCTAAAAAATAAACAAAGGCTGTAAGCTTTCGGATAGTAAAGTACATTTTTTTTTCTTTTTTCTTTTCTTCTCCTCACTGATAATTAGAGACCCACCCCTTCTGGAATTAGAAATCAACTCTTTTCAAGGAGTCTTGTAATCTAAGGTCTACCGGGCAGTGTGCCCCAGTATAAAGAACAGTTCTCTCTCTGCCTCTTGGTCCTTTCAGTTCCCTCTCTCCCATGTGCCTGCAAGAACCTGCCTCTGGTAGCAGCGACACTGAAAGACAAAATGCAGAGCAAACAAATAATCCATTTCCAAGGTCTGCTTACAGAGAGAGGGGTCTATTTATGAAACATATATTGTTCAGTTTCAGGGGAAAATCATGTCATCATTGCAAGGGAAAAAGCATGGAAAGTGCTTTATTTTGCATAAAAATCCCCTTGCTCTATGATTTATGTGGCTGAGATTTTCAGGCTAGGGGAACACGGGTCTTAGTATCCCACTAAAGGCAGGTGGAATTTTAAAATGCAGAGAGAATCGCTGGTCACAACAAAACATTGGCGTTTATTAACTTGGCCTGGGGTGGGGATGGAGTGGGGTGGGGGGGGTGTCATGGATGAAATAGAAGCATAGAAATGTATTTTGCTTTTGGGGATGTTAGAAAGTAAAGATTGACCTGAGGCTCTAGGCAACATTACTACCTCGCACAGGCAAATCATTTCCTGCAATTAATATTTGAGGACTCGGCTAGGTTCTGCTGAACTCATGTAGGGTATATGGGCTTTTGGCATTGATTTAATTTACCAGTTACCTCGATGCTGAAAAGGAGCTGCCTTTCCCCGTCTGGTTGACGATGCTTTATTGCAGTCAGCTTGTGTTTATGAAATGGCCTCTGGGTTCTCTACCACTTAAAAGGTAAAGTCTCAGGATATCAGGGGAGGGAGGAAACAAGTCTTTTAGTCCAAACATCTTTTCTGTGCTTAAATTCTTACCACCACAGCCTAGAAAAGAAGCTGATATGTTTGTGGTTCAACACTTTCAGAGATGGGAAGATAAAACTCTCCCAAGCAGCTCCTTCTATTGTAGGATATCTGTGGTTTTGATCAGTCATGTTCAGCCAAAAATGGGGTTACTTCTAATTTCTAGTTTTGTTCCTTCTTCCCAGTGATAACACACACGATTCTAACTCTGCACATCAGGATGATGACATGTGTGCTTTGTGGAATCAGTTGCCGCAGAATTCACATCACAGTTCCATCACTGAATGGATTAGGATTTTAGGCAAATCACTTCCTCATTTAAAATTTGGAGATATAGTTACTATCTTTGTATCAGTCAGTGAGCTTGGTTTTGTTGCAGTAACAAATAGCTCTCACTTCTTAGTAAGTTTAAATAACTAAGATTTCATTTTTTTTTAAAGATTTATTTATTTGTGCATACAAGAGCTAGGGTACAGGCCAGAGGTGCAGGGGATGAGAGGATTCACCAGAGACAGAATGGGGAACAGAACAGGTGGATTGACTGAAATACACTGCTGAGGGGAGCAGCAGGCAAGACAGGAGAGGTCTGCTGCGCCATCTGGTTTGCTCCCTGGCCGGGCTGGGGATTGAACTTGTGCTGCAGAGGCTGCAGATTGCTTCATAATTCTGTGCTTAACCCCTTGTGCCACCGGGGAGGCCCAGATTTCACTTTTGCTTGTGGTTGTTGTAGTCCTGCTTGTGTTTTCCCTCCGCAGTTCAGCTGATAGGTCTGTACTGATATATGCTGCCACCCAGGACTGATATGTACCTTGTTCACTCATGCTTTGAGACCCACAAAACCTGGCTATGCCTGGCTTTGAAGTTCAATCTTACCTAGAAGGTAAAGGGCCAGAAAAATTTGGTGAAACTAATGCGCCTGCACTCCTTCACAGGTTTGCTTTTGCAAACGAGAGCTGTAAGTCTTCTGATACATATTTTGCAAAATACATGGCACCTACCAACTCTTATCCTTCCATTAGTTGGCAGATATTTGAGGGTGATCTCTGTGTTAGACTTTCTCAGCTATTTCCTCACTTTTCCTCATGCTATATTATCTGAATTCCTTTTACCATCCTAATTTGGAACCTCTAAAACTCCAACCCACTTGTCCCTATTAATGTGTGATCCATCCAAAATATTCCAACTGAGTAATGAACTCAAAAGAAAACCAAAACAATCTCCTCTGTCTTCTAGAGGAATGTATCCTAAAATCCTACTCTTCATTTTTGGCGACCACGGTACACTGTTGAACTGACTATCAGTTGAATATCCTCTGTATCATCTATATATTCTTCTCTAAAGTTGTTTCTCCCTGATCCCATACTGTGTCATTAGCTTTTGAGTCACCAAAAAGAAGTTTCACATTATTCCCCATGAAATTTGATCTGCTTGGTTTGGCCCATCCTTCCAACCCAGTTACAATGACATTAGATCAAGATCTTTCTCATCCATCTTTCAGACAAATTGGGATGACAGAGGTGCAAAAATATCTGTCCCAACTATAAATGCCAACAAATGGGCAAGTTTTGGAACCAATTGCCTCACCACTGTGATGGAGCATATCTTTTAAATTAAGTTTTAGCAGTTTTACTGAGATGTCATGCACAAAGAATGGCATGCATTTGAAGTGTACAATTTGATGTCTTGACATTTGGATACACCTACAAAACCATGATTTCAATCAAGACAATGAGCATATTCATTGCCCCCCCAATTTCCTTTCCAATTCTTCCTGCTTGTCTAGTAGACATGTTTTAACCACTCATTCTATTCTGTTGATGTAGAACCTAGCACAGTGCTGAGCAAAACACAAACAAACATACAAACAAACAAAACCAGATATTTAAAACATTTGTTGGAGAACTGAAGAGGTACCCAGAATACCTGAATGCTTGCCATTTCTATATATAAATCACCCATGATTGGGCTTCATGCAGAGAGTTTACTTGGTGCCCTGGGTCCCACCCATTAGGACACAGATCATTAGGTAAAGGAGCACCCTGCATCCCATGGTGGCTATGCTAGAGATGAGCCAGTGACCTGGAGTGACAGCTCTGACCAGAGAGGACAACAGTGCCTAATAGAGCCAGTGCCTAATTGAACAAATCAAGTCCTTGGGGAAAATATCTCATCAGAATCAGCACATGCAGAAGTGGGGAGACACATGTTATCTATAAGGCTTTTATCCAAGTCCACATAGACATTTAGGCCATTCCACAAGTGTTTACTGAATGCTAACTATGCATCTTTCTAAGCAATGGGTATTTTTCTAGGCATTGGGCATTTAGCAGTGGACGGATCTGATGAGAGACTGGGAAAATGGTGTCATTCATGATGATGCAGAGATGAGAAGTAAGAGACAGGAAAGAGCTGACCATTTGGAATAACTCAAGGTGTGCTTTGCACGGTAGACACTTTCAGCTTTATTATCTTGGTGTACTTTTGATTTCCTTTTTTTTTTTTTTTTTTTTTTGGCAATGGGATTGCTACCTACTGTTTTCGTTTCCTCTAGAATTTTCCTGCCCATGCAGCAATCAGACCTCATGTTCTATCAGTGTGTCTGGAAAACAAACTCTCATCAATTAATTACTAACTGTCGTCTGGAGCACTAGGGTGGTGTCTTGGATACAAAGGGCATAATCCTGAAACAAGGCGGCATCACTGCTTCTTTTGCATTAAGCCAGGTAACTGGGCTTGCCTGCTGTCACAGTGGGACTCACCTCACAGAAGGACTGGGCTCTCAGTGAGAGAGCAAAGGGAAAATGATTTGGAGAAATCCAAATTCTATCGACCCGTGCTGTATAAGCCCTGCATTATTCAGCTTCAAGAAGTAATGTATGATGCATGCTATTACCATCAAACTTGTGTTGCAAATAATTCATGCTTGGAACTTTTAAAAGATATATTATTAACATTCTCACCAGCAGAATTGAACTGGGTGAATTCTTGGAATTTGATGGAAATAATTGCTCCAGTATTCAAGATACTCTTTAAGTGTTTAAGTGTTTGAGTCTCTGAGAGGAGAGACAATATAATAAGCTAAAATGTGGCTCCAAATTTAAGAAGAGGTTGCTAGTAATACTGACTTTTACATTTTAAACACAATTCAGTAATGACTCTTTTTGCCAAAGATCAAGTGTTGTAGTGGCTGGTTAGTGTTCACAAAAAACCCTGGACTTGAAGCTCATTCCCAAAGTAGATGAATCTTTGGGGCCTCAGTACAAGCATGGGTTATTTTGCCCACCATGGGACATTTGGCAATGCATGGAAATACTTTTGTTTGCACAGTTGACTGGGGATACAGGTGGATGATGGATGACACAGACATCTGGTAGGTAAGGGCCAGGGATGCTGCGGAATACCCAACAATAAACAGTATAACACCCCCCCCACATCAAATAATAACCCAACCCCAAATGTCTGTAGGGCTTAAGTTAAAAATCCCTATTTCAGACTCAGCCTCAGTTTTCTCATCTGTCCAAAGTGGTGATATGAGCTTGTCAGGATAATTGTCAGCTTAATTGAACATTCAAGCAAAGGACCTCAAACAGCCCAGCTTGCGCAAGTACCCAACCCAAGGTCGTATTCTTGCATGAACTTGATGGTGATAATTATAATCTCTTTTCTCATCCTTGGTTGGATCAGTCTTCAAAGAAATAGATGCTGAAATGCATTCTGGTCACCATGTTAGATTTGTCTTGCAACGAAACTTGCAATTTAAAAATAAACCCAGTTCCTTAGGAGTTATAACACAATATGCGTTTTGAACTATGTGGCTTTTTGAATGAAGGCAGCTTCTTTGTTTTTATTCCACTTTGAGAATGTCCCATGATGACTTCCTCCTCATTTGCTTTGCTCTTGGGTATTTATCACAATAAGAAAGAGGCTTCTCTCCTCATCCTAGTGATAACCCACAGGAGCACCCACAATGCTGCAATGCCACTTACAAATGCAATTTGATGAAACCTAGAGTGAATTTCATATATAAAAAAGAAAACAACATTGTAGCTGCCTTGTTGGGAACTTGGAACAAATATGTGTCATGTGTGGACAATTATATAAATTATCAGAGATATTTTTGTTGAGTCACCACATGCTTCAAAAGATTTACTAACCCCAGAACATCCTGTTCGTGGAACCCTATATTAACTTGATGAATGGGATGATGTCTTCTGCGATGACACTGCTTAATTTCCTGTAGCTATTGTAAAGTTTAAGTTCATTAGAGCTTTCGACTCAGCAGTGAGTACACTCCACAGAAGGTACAAGTGGCAGTGATAAATCAACCTTGTCAAGTGATGGCAATGATGCTAAGTATAGAACCATATAAACTTTTTATTTCTTGATGGCCAATTAAGAAAGTACCCCCAATGAATCAGGGTTCGAAGGTGCTCTTTGCTCTAGGGCTGTGTCCAACTCTCCCAGCAGGGGCAGAGCTAGCTGGCTTGTTCTCAAGGACTTAGAGTCTTCTTATAGAAAAAAATGATTTGTTCCTACTTCAGTTTTCCAGTAGACTATTGGAGAATAAAGCCTGAGGAAAAGGATCATCTATTACGGATACCTTTCTGGAAAAGAAGATTTGTGTGTTGACTTTGAAATGTGTACGTCTGTCTTGAGGCTCCTCAAAGGACCCTGAGAGGCCTTCCCTGGGCAGGAGACCCGGGCACAAGCACTGCTCAGCTGATTACTTGTCTTGAAGGAAAATATATGCAGTATAAGCAAAAGCCAAATGCAGTCATTCTTCTGCAGCTCATGAAGGGCATTTGTCAATAATGGTAGCTATCCTTTTATGAAAAGAAAAAGACTATTAACTTTGTGTCTTAGAGTGAATATTCCTGGAAGGCAGTGAAAAATTTCTAATGTTTTGTAAGAAACATTTATTGAGTCCTTACTATACTTGAGAGGTAGCACTGGGGAAACATCAATTGATAATGTCCTCATTGTTGAGGAAGGTTTCCACAGCTGACTGGATGCAAGGCTCAGCCACAGGCCTGATCTGACTGTAGGGGAGCCTATCTGTGACCAGACCAGTTAGAAAACATACAACCAAGATGGAGATGCATGTGTGGGCTCTGCAAGCACACCAGGTGCTCACGAGGTGAGGAAAGGCGGGAAGGGCATGGGGACAAAGGGAACAGCAGGGTCAAAGTTTCAGTGGAAAGAGAGTTCGTGTAGCTGCTGAGGACTGGTGTTATGGAAACAGAGGACTCAATGAGAGAGGGAGTGTGAACCATGGGAAGCATAAGAGGATTTGGGCATGGGAATGATGCCATCCTTTCCATGACTTTATGACAGAGGCACAGAGTGTGCACAGAACCGCGTGGTCAAAGGGACCTGAGGAGAGGCCTAGAGAAGCGGGGAATGGTGAGGACCAGAGTATAACCAATGGGCTAACAGTAGGACCCAGAGCCCAGGAAATGCTGCAGCAGCACAGACATTTACCTATTCCAGTTAAGACCCTTTTATAATTTTTTTAAAAATATTTATTTATTTATTCAAGCACTGGGTACAGTCAGAAGTGCAGGAGGGTGAGAGAATTCACCAGAGCGGGGATCAGAACAGGCAGACTGACGAAGACACTGCTGAGGGGAGCAGCGGGTGCACAGCCTCTGCGCGCCATGTGGGACCCTCACTGGTGGCCGGGGATCAAACTGGCACTGCAGAGGCTGCTGGCAGCTTTGCAGCCCAGTGCTCAACCGCTGCACCACTGGGGAGGCCCTCTTTTTAAATTTTTTTTAAAGGTGTATTTATTTATTTATACAAGCACTGGGTACAGTCAGAAGTGCAGGAGGGTGAGAGAATTCACCAGAGCCAGAGTGGGGAGCAAAACAGGCAGACCGACAAAGTACACTGCTGAGGGGAGCAGCGGGCGGCACACGAGAGGTCTGCGCACCATGTGGGACCCTTGCCAGTGGCCGGGGATTGAACCGGCACTGCAGAGGCTGCGGGCAGCTTTGCAGTCCAGCGCTCAACCGCTGCGCCACCGGGGAGGCCCTCTGTTTTAAATTTTTTACCCCAACCTTCCTAGTAGGCTCTAGAGACACAAGATGAATGAGACACCATCTTCATCATTATTGTGCTGCTGTCAGCTTCCACATCACTGTCAGTGGGACCCTCCCTGACTTGTTCCAAATGGCAGGGCACTGGCTACGTGTCTCCAAGGCAAGCATCATCCAGGTCCCCTTCTGTTTCTTCCAGGGCATCACTACCACTTAGCATTTCACATAATGTACACCAGCACAGGTGCTCACCAGGGACCCAGTAGGTGCTCAAAAAATACCGAATGCAGGCATGAATTCAAGTACTCAGCATCAGCACATGACAGAAAGCAGGCTGAGAGAGAGGCTAAAAGTAAGTGCCACACAGCCTCATTAGCGTCAATAGAATACAAGCAGTTTATTTCTAGGTCAAATGGCCTAGACTTCGTACACTCATCTGCTCTGGGTCCAGATCATGAGCTGTTCACACAGCACTTCCATCCCTGGTCACTGCCTTCCGCACACAGAGCACACTCCTTAATCTGGAGAGTGTTATCACTCCCTCCTACACGGAAGCAGCAGAGAAGCTGCCCCAACCAAGGACACACAAAAGCATCCCCAGGAGGGAGTTTTGTGTTAGAAGTCTGGGCCATGTCCTCCCATCAACTATGAGCAAAGAGGGGCTTGCAACTTCTTGCATGATGGGCTGCCAAATGTGGAGGCTGGGAGGCTGAGGAGGGGTAGGGGAAGTGAAGGAAATGGAAACACATTTGCTGGCAACCAGAAACACCCCTGATCCACCCACAGAGGCAGCCCCTGCAAATACTTCCAGGGCATCTGAGTGTCTGCACTGCTTTCCCCTCTGTCTCTGGGATGTGCTGCAGCCCCAAGAAGAAAGATATCTTAATATTTATTCAAACCAGAACTATGGAACTTAAGTCAAAGACTCACAAATTGTTAGGACTTGGAGGAAATTTCCAAGTCTTCAGTGGTTTACCCTTTTAAGTAAAATTATGCAAGTGTTCCCCAAATATGATGCAGATAAGGATGCAGGTGCTCTGAGAGGAGGGGTGGAGTACCGGGTGCAACAGATTTTCCCCATCAGGCAATTTCAGTGTAGATAGTCTTTGCTTCTAGAAACTTCCCAGATTCCCCAAAAGCTGGGAAAGGGAACTATCACAGTGGAATTGAGACTTCTATGAAGCAGATCAGGATAACTGCTCACTTTCATTTCCAAACCGCCCGCCCCCCCAGAGTGGAACCCCCTTCCCGATGACATTGCTTGTCTTTAGTCAATTAATAAACATGGGCATCTGTGAGCCAGTAAACTAGAAGCTGGGACACCCTCATGGACACAGAGGACACAATCCCTTCCCTCATGGTGCTTACACTCTAGAAATGCTGCCATGTCTGTAATTTTACACTTAAGTCAAACACTCCCAATCAGAGCTCTGTATCTATCTGTTGAATGAATGAATCCAACAGCAATGAAAGGAGTCTGGGATTCATATTGTTATTTATTGCTCCACAAATACATTTTCTAAAATTGGACCACAGCCGCATTGAGAATAGCCCATACTCATTTTCAGAGTCCAGATAAATAATTCAATCTGTCTCTGCTCAGACGATTTATCAGTGGGAAAAGAAGCTTTAAAAACATTTGCTTTGGGGAGATGGGCCCTTTAAATAGAGGCGCTGGCAGACTGAGGAGACAGCTTAGTTTAACACCATTAGGGAGGGTGCGGTCTCTGCACTTTTTAAGGCCTCTCCAGGACTTATGGGAAAGATTTACTGTGCTCGCGAAGGATATCAGTTCAGAATGTCGGCCTGATGAGACACACTAACCATGGCCTGCCCAGCCTCTACTTCCTGCAGACAGTCCCTGTGCATTTCTAGGGCAGCCGTAGCCCGTGCATGATTTTGTCGCTCCTGGGTCCTTTATGGGGCCAATCACATGGAAGAGGCAGTGGTCTCTGTGAAAGCTCTCCTAATCCTGCTGAATGGAGACAGCACAGTGGTTGCCATCACCTTTGCTCTCGTGTCCCACGGCTCTGCCTCCTATGAGGGTGTTGTTCAGCAGCCCCTGTGAGACTATGAGGCATAGCCTTGATATCATTTGCTACCAGATGCAAGCTTTTCACTGACCATAGGAGTCAGGTGATTCTCTCTTATAGGGGGCTGTCCTGTTCATTGTGAAAAGCTCAGCAGTGTCCCTGGCCTCCACTCACTCCATGCCACTGGTATTTAATGACAATCAAAATTGTGTCCCTGATTGTCACAACTTATAATGTATCCAGCCTTTGCCAAATGCGCTCGTTCCAGGTTGAGAACCAACATGTTAAATCATTGGCAGGAACTCTCTATCACTGGATTTCATGCAATTAGGAGAAAATAATCCTGATTTGATGAAGCCTCTGGCTTCTGGTTTTCTATTATTTGCAGACAAAAGCATTATTCATGATACATATGTATTCTGGGTGTTCTAGTTTTGCCTGTATAAACACTGAAGATAACACCTGGTTCTCAATAGTGTGAGCTGAGAGGCTTAAAGGAGTTTGTGACTGAGACTATTGAATCTGACTGAGGTGGCCTTCTTGCTTCACACTCTGACTCTTAAAATCTGAGAAAAGTGTTCTAGCTTCTCTGAGCCTCATTTTTCTCATCTGTAAAATAGAAATAATTCTGGCATCTGCCCCCACTTCATTCAAAGGATTAATTATGTTGATCCAAGTAGTTCACATGTTTTTAAAAGGTGATGCAAAGATGAGAAAACAGTATAGTTGGGCCCCTCATGCATTATAAATCCAGAAAGAGAAACTAGATTGAAGATTTGGAACTAATGAACTAGACGATGCCTCTGGCACACTAGTTTGATGGAAGATTTCTCCATTTCCAGTGCAAAAGGCTTCTGAAGTCAGTGGAATCGCTTTCTAAATTCTGTGCTGTGGGAATCAAAGCATAGATTTATACTTTTTATTTTATGTCTAGAGTAGTTCAGCTACAACCCAGAAAAATTGGTAAACGTCTCTGAAGGTCATCCACTGCATCCTTCAGCCTCTGGAGAGAATATGCTTCTGTGGCGGGTGGCCATCCGTTATGTGGATAAAGACATTTCCGAAGCGGAGACACTCCGATACAAACCCCTCATTGATTTCTGCCTTGCACTGTGGGGAAAGTCTTCCTTCTATGTAACGCACATCTCTCATGGTGCCCTGCAAAACCCTGTTCTCTTGAACTGTCCTCTCGAAAACGAATCACAGTCCAAGAGAGTTGAGTGCCTCAAAATCACATTTAGGGTGTTAGATGTATTTGGATCTTCAGGAAACAATTTGTTGTGTGTGTTAGCTTCCTATTCTCCTCTCAACCTGGTGTCTCCATCTTCATTAATGGAGACCTGGTACACACTCTTTCAAAATGTGCTACAGCCACAACGACAGATTCCTGCAGGGATAATACAAACCATTGGTCATGTCTCGAAGAAGCGTCATCTCTTAAGAGAAGCAGAGTGGTTTTTCTCATCTTTCTCTCTTCCTGGCTACAGGAATCGGGGTGGAATCTCTAATCGCTGACGTTTGTAATGATTACAGCGTGGACCCCACTGTCGTTTTGGTATGGCGTGAGCTTTAAAATGGAATTTCTTAATTTGAATTATTGATCAGGATGTTTCCTCAGGCAGCTGTTCTCCCCCTCACGCATAAAGTAAATCTCGGCTGTCAGGGACTCAAATTTTGAAAAATACAAACAAACTCCGGAGCCTCCAATGCAGTCATGGGCTTTCGTGCTCAAGCTGTAAGCGATCTTCCTAAGACATTCTTCACAAGGTAGTGGGGAAAACCAGCATTTTCAGACACCGGAGCAGGAGTGACCCATCTCGAAGGTGCTAGGCCTTGCCATGGTGGTCTCCTAGGGATGTGCTTCACAAAGGTTCATGTGCACTTAGAGCATCTGGGGGCTTTTTTCCAAACAATGCTGGTTTGGAGTCAGTAGGTCTGGGGTAGAACCTGAGACCCTGCATTTCAGCAACTCTCATGTGCTATAGGTGTGGCTGGTACATGGTTGATCCTTTGAGTGAGGTGCTGGTGCACAGGTTGTTATCAAGGGACCAACTACAGGCTTGATTATGTCATTGAGTATATTACTTACCCCCAAATCCTACAGAGTGGCCATTCCTAGAGTGATAAATCAGGATGGCAAGGCCCTGTGCTGGAATGTTCTTAATCAGTGTGATCCAGTGAGGCCGTTCTCTTAAGAGAACTTGGCAGTGACAGGTATATGCACTTGGCCAATGTTTCCAAGGTATTAACCAAGGTACAACCTCTGTGAAGTGAGACCACAAAGCAGGCCTACAGGGGTCCAAAGAATAAATGGTGAAATAGCAGCAGATGAGAAATGATATGGCCAAACTCAGGAAACTAAAGAAAAAAAAAAAAAGGAAGCCTTGGAGGCTAACGGAGATTTGTTGACAAATATTAGAAACAAGAATGACTTGAGACAAGTGATTAAAATTAAATTTACAAAGGGGCAAAAACTGAAAGGGATTTGAGATAAAGTAACAGTTGAATACTGTAAACAAACAGACTTGGTATCACTGATATATGTTAAGTTAATATACCGAAACTAAACAAAAGTGATGAGAAAAAATTTTAAGAGAAAAACAATGTATATTCAATAATATAAACCAAAAGTGTTTTCCTGAAATAAATCATGTGAATTTAGAGCTTAAAGAATTAGAAGCTAATCAGAGATAAATGTAGTAGCTCTGGATAACAAAAGATTTTAAACATGACACAAATATTATACCTGAAACAAAGATCCAACAGCATATACGAAATAGAGAAAAAGCATTCAAGATATAATTTAACAAAGGCCATAATGTGGGACTCTGTGGTGGCGCAAAGGGTTAAGTCACAGCACAGTGAAGCTATCTGCAGCCACTGCTGCAGGAACTCAATCCCTGCCTGACCAAGGAGCTACCCACATGGTGGGGCAGACCTCTCCTGTCTCCCCGCTGCTTCCCCTCAGCAGTGTATTTCAGTCAGTCTGCCTGTTCTGCTCCCCGCTCTGTCTCTGGTGAATCCTCTCATCCCCTGCACTTCTGGCCTGTGCCCCAGCTCTTGTATGCATAAATAAATAAATCTTTAAAAAAAAAAAGAAAGGCCATAATGTGCACCAACGGGGAGAGGGAGAAATTAATCTAGACTCACACATATCCTCACAGTTCTTAAGTTGCAAAGGAAAAGTGAAACCAATGATGGCAGCACTCTCCACTTAAATTATGTACATGGAGAAAAAGATCAGATTGATTTCAGACATGTCAATGATAATTCAATACTACACGACCATGCTGGGACTAGGTATAAAACACACCGGGAAAGAAAGCATCACCTGAAATACATCGCCAGTTGAATTAGTGTTCAAATATAAAGGCCACTGTGATATTCCCTATTGTGGAGCAACTCAACACATGCAGTTCTTCTCCACTGGAGTTTAAGGTGTCTATCTGTACATAGGATAGAGATAATTTGGATTTTTCATACAATTTTTAGCCTACATATATAATGGTTCCTAATACAGAGAGGGAGCTCCTGACAGGGATGGCTATCTTAGTCAAGAAGTGCCAAGCACTGGGCCTTCCCGGTGGCACAGGTGATTGAGCTCAGCACTGTGAAGCTATCCGCAGCCTTTCCAGCGCGGGTTTGATTCCCAGCCGGCCAGAGAGATACCTACATGGTGTGGCGGACCTCTCCTGTCTCTCCAGGTGCTCCCCTCAGCAGTGTATTTCGGTCAATCTGCCTGTTCTGCTCCCCACTCTGTCTCTGGTGAATCCTCTCACCCTCCCATGCCTCTGGCCTATACCCCAGTTCTTGTATAAATAAAAATAAATCTTAAAAAAAAGAAGTGCCAAGGACCAGAGTGCATGGATGGGCTGCCATCGTGGTCTGCAGTGTCCTCTGTGAGCCACATGCTGTGGCTGCTGCTTCCACCCTCTCTTGGAGTTGGTATAGTTTAGTGGGTCGATTAATTGCTAATCACTGAGTCTCTACCGCCTGCTGTTGAGATTGGCAGCTGGCCATGGCTGGCTGTGGAACAAAAGGCTGTGTTCCAAGTCCATCCTCAACATCCTTTCTCCCTTTTCTCATCCTCACCAACACACACTTCGTCCCACCCCATGCTTTCAGAGTGAGCATCCTGAGTCTTCCCCACATTCATTCCTTAAATATTTGTGCTGACTATGGGTCAGTTACTACTGCACTTAGCACATACAAGAACATGATGATATAAAAGACACAATCCCTGACACTCATAAAGCTTCGGTTTAATGAGAGTAGAGATATTAATCCAGTAAATGCATACTTAGGAAATTAATACACTGATGATAAGTGAGGAGAAAGCAAATGGCTGGTGTTACAGGGTTGTTCAGAGGAGTGCCATCCAAGTATTCAGAAGGGTCAGAGAAACTTCCCAGTATGAAGTGGGGCTGGTGCTCGGGCTGGAAGGTTGTATGAGATGGATTGGAGCTGGTCCTCTAAGGAACATGGTATTTTCCAGGAACAAAGGTAGCATGTACAATACTCTTGAGTTGGGCAGGATTGCAGCTAACTTGAACAACTCTAAGGTCAGTGGTCTTGGTTTTTAATAAATTTTGTTTTTTCATAGAAGAAATGGGGTGTATGGGTGGTGAAAGGATCCACTAGAGACAGAGTGGGGAGCAGAATAGGTTGATTTTCAGAGATACACTGCTGAGGGGAGCAGCAGGTCAGTCAGGAGAGGTCTGCTACCTCATATGTGGGTTAGCTCCCTGGCTGGAGATAGAACTTAGGCCGTAGTGGTGACAGTGCTGAGACTTTACCCCTAGGCCACTAGGGAGGCTCCAAGATCAGTGGTCTTAAAGTGTTATGAGTGAGGGTTGAAGGGAAGGCATACAAGGATGCTAAAGGGGGAGGTGGTGTCAGACTGTGCATGGCCTTTAATGTCTCAGTGAGTTGATGCCAATGACTTCTTTATGATGGGATAAGATGAGTCTGGGACTCCTCAAATAAGTTATTACAAAAGCCTTCTGGCTGGCTCCTCAGCCTCCATTATCTCTCAACAATCCAGTCCAACAAATAATCCTTGACAAATTGTGCTTCTGCTTAGCATGGATCAGGAGCTCCATGCTGCCAAGAGGATAGAGTCTAGACCTCCTCACCCTGTGGTGCTTGCGATTTCATGTCCTAGGCAACCTTTCGTCCTGCTTTACTTTTCTCCCCAGCATTTACATCCACTTCAGCCAGACATATTACGTGTTTACCAAGCATGGTGTTACTTTTTCATAATTACCTTTGCTGACTTGCCGGAGAGCTTTCCCTTTTCTCTGAGTTTCAAAAACTTGAGTATGTCTCAAGGCAGCAGCATCCAGAAGAAAGATACCAGGATTTGGTTATGCAAAAATTGATGTAATGCTTTCTTGTTACCTACTATCTGCGTAACCTTGGAAGGATCCCTTAATCTCATCACAATTCCATTTCCCCACTAGTAGAAGGAGTGAAATAAGAGTAGGAGTTACAACTACATATCATAGAATCAGTGAGAATTAAATGTTTTCACTCTTTAGACACATGCTTTGTATGTCATATCTTTCGGGTCTGTTACTTTATTTTTTTTAATTAAATTTTTTTATATAAGAACCCAGGTACAGGGCAGATGCACGGGAGGGTGAGAGGATTCACCAGAGACAGAGCCGGGAACAGAACAGGCAGACTAACGAAATACACGGCTGAGGGGAGCAGCAGGCAAGACAGGAGCGGTCTGCTGCACCATGTGGTTTTCTTCCTGGCCAGCTGGGATTGAACCTGCACTGCAGAGGCTGCAGACAGCTTCACAGTATGTCACTCAACCATCTGCACCACCAGGGAGGCCTTCGGGTCTGTTACTCTTGGCTTAAGTGTTACGGTTTGTTTTACTGCTACTACTGTTGGCATTGCAGCTATTGCTACTTTAATTACTAGTAAACTTCTGCTGTATTTTTCAAGTCCTGTTGTCTCTGTTAAACCTTGGGTCATTACATATCACAAGAAATGCCCTCATCTAGTGGTGTAAATGTTTAAACTACTCACTAAACATTAGCTACATAGTATCATTTATATTAATTCCATACCCTTATAGGAATGTAATCAACTCTGATTTTTAGCTGGATATTGTGATTCTAATCTACAAACTGATGGTAAACCCCAAATGATAGGTAGGCTCATCTGCTCATCTGTCCATGGAAACTTTTCACTTAATTATTGTTAAGACAAGATTTCAGATGAGTCTTTCTCAACTTTCTATGTGTGTCTTGACTTTGAGGAAGGGAAGTTGGTAAATTGTGATGAGTTTCCAAGTTTTCATCCTTACCTATGGATTAACTACTAGCCTCTTATTCATCCCCTCCAGCTCATGCATTCTTGATTGGATGAGACAGCATGTGTCAGATCTTGTATTTAGTGTCACATTGTCCTGTTCCTATAGCTACACCCTTCCCCCAATTCACCCCCAACTTAATCATTGTGATCAGAACTTTCTAGGTTCATATCTACTGCTATGGAGCGTCTAAGACTACTATTAATTCTCCCATCCATTCTTCTACAAATGTTGAAGAAGTTCAATTCAGTGGGATCACCGGGTAGTGGAAGCTGCTTCTATAACTTCACTGATTGTGGTTTCCTGGACATCTTGTATTCTGTTGAAAACTTCACTGTCCCGAGGCCTCCCTGGTAGTGCAAGGGGTTAAGACACAACCTGTGAGGCTGTCCGCAACCACTGCAGCATAAGTTCAATGTCCGGCCAAGGAGATACCCACATGGTGCAGCAGACCTCTCCTGCCTTGCCCGCTGCTCCCCTCAGCAGTGTATTTCAGTCAGTCTGCCTCTTCTGCTCCCCACTCTGTCTCTGGTGAATCCTCTCACCCCCCACACCTCTGGCCTGTACCCCTGCTCTTGTATGCATAAATAAATATACTTAAAAAAAAGAAAATATCACTGTCCCCTTGCAGGGTGTTTCTTCTGAGTGACTGTCCAATATTTTGGGCTGGCTTTTGTGTTCCCACCACTTCTACTTTCCTTTCTCAACCCTCTTCCAAGAGCACTTAACCCTGTACCAGAGGTCAGGAAGCTAGTGTGACTTGTCCACTGCTTGGTGCTCAGCAACTTGATCAGCATCATGTATAAACTAGATACACAAAAACTACTTGTTTCATGAGTACATAAATCTTCCAGTATAGCCATCTGATTTGTCCAGAAGGAGTGTCCTTGATGCGGTGGCCCTAGTATAGGGGTCAGTCTGAACTTGTACCCCACATTGGATCACACTTTTGCAACCTTCGAGATAAATGTCCTTGGCACAACTACTTAGACTTGCCAAGGCTCTGAGTTATCATTCAAAGAAGGGGAAAACAAAAATACCAAGTTCTGAGGGTGGTTGCTCATGAGGATTTAAATAAATAGCAAGGAATGGTTAGCAAACACTCAGCACAGTGCCTGGCTCATAGTAAACAACTCATGTTGCCCTATTGTTATTGATCCCTCAGCATTTGTGTTAGGGTAGGTGGTCAGGGTCTGGGCAGGGCTGGGGTTACACACTCTCATTTTTGGAAGAACTAGCTCCTCGACCCATCTACGTCCTCCACCCCCTCCTGACACCCGGTGACGATTGAGGGATACACTCACATCTGCCTTGTGAGCCACTGAGGTCTTTTTCTCCCCAGACATTTTTGGAAAGTTTCTTCCTCAAAGGAGAAAAATGGTTATGCATGTTGTTCTGTTCCATGTATGTCTTTCTTGGTAAGCCACTCATTCCACAGAGATGAGTCATTGATGACTTCAAGTACCCCAGAATATCCTTTATGTGTAACATACAGCTGTGAAGAACCTTGTGCTGGAGAAGCACACAAGGCAGGCACAGATGGAAAACACAGACTCACACATTGTCCAGGGCTGTGGGCAGAAATCCACAGGGTTTGCCAGAACGTTCCATGATAAGGGTTCTTTCAAGACTCCTGAACAGTGGCTCTTAACTTCATTTGGAAAGATGCGATCTATTGTTAACCCCTTTGAAAATTTCATATAAAATCTGAGATACTATCTGTGTTTAACCAAGCAGATCCAACTCATCAGAATAGGTGTGTGCAACTGTACATGTACAACTGGTAGGATGATACAAGTTCATACAGACTATCAGTCTTGCATGTTGCAAACAATTGTATGGGCTTCATAGACCTCTGCTCCCCCCACACTAATTTCAGTGACAAGCATCATGTCTTAAGTACATAATCTCTGTCTAGCCCTTGCAGTGCCCTGAGGTTTTACCATTGAAACAAGCTTGGTCCCTCAAGCTCGCACTTTGATTGAGGAGACAGACATTAAACCAATAATCACATAAATTCCTACATAATTAGAATTGAGGTAAATACTATGTTGAGAAGGAGAAGGTGCTGTAAGTGCAAATAACAGAGGGTCCCTCCCCAGTTTGGAGACCAGAGGTGAAAGTATACATTACAAAAACTTAAAGGAGTTACATCAAAGCTCAGCCCAAGGGGGTGAGCAGGAGTCAAGCAGGTCAACTTGGAAGAGTTTACTTAAGAAACTGTAGTCAAAAAGATCTTGATGATGTTAAAGAGCAAAGATGATGCTGGCAAGTCTGGAGCACACAGAAAAAAACAGCAGTGGTGATCTGCCATAGTCAAGCAGGCCACATTGAGGAGGATATAGAACCTACCAAGATAAAGTCTAGTTTACAACTAGAAAAGAAGTCATAGTCAGCTCATTGGTATTGTTGTAGTCCATTGCTAGACCTCACAATCAAACTTCTAAAAATTTCCTAGCTAGCTGAGATTAGAAATCCACCCTCCTAGTATCAGGTAATTCATCCACTCACCCATTAATCTACCAGTACACCCACACATCTACCTACCTACTCATCCATCCATCCATCTACCTATCAATTCACCCTCCCACTCAGTCACCCACTCATCCATCCATCTACCCACCCACACATTCACCCAATATGTATTCAATTCTCTGGGAACAGCTTGAGCTAATTGCTGAGGTAGCATCACAAGTAGGATACCATCTCTGCCTTGAAAAAGCTTATAGTCAAGTAAGAGACACAATCAATTAGGAAAGACTAATATGAGGATCTTTGTTCCAGAGTCGGGGGAAGCATTAAGTATTAAAAAGTCACAGTCATGGGACACTCTTTGGGGAAGGATTTCTAAAAGAAGTGCTTGAGCTGAGACGTGAAGAGGGTATCAGACAGAAGAGAAACTGGAACTATGAAGGGCAGGAGCTGAGGGACATGGTGATGTTTGGCAAGAAGTTACTGGTTTCAGGGTGACTAGATGGGAGGTTGAAATGGGGTTAGTGTTGGGAGACGGGATTGGAGAGGGATGGGAGGGGTCAGGTCTCTATGTGTACGTTATGCAAAGGTCAGTGGAGAGCCATTAAAAACTTGGCTTGGTTTGACTCTGATATTTTTATTTGTGTATTATTTTGGCATTCTTTGGTTTGTTGATTTGATTTTAGCAGAGACAGGATATGAGGAATATAGTTTTTGATAAATTATGTACTTGGGCAGAGGCCTTTGGTAAATGTATAAAAAGATGTTTTCATGATGCATATAGAGGATGGAATAAAAGAAATACCAATTGAGTATCTTGTGTACGAGGCACTTCGCCTAAATTGAATTTTTAATTTCACACCTCCTCTGTTTTTTCCCTGGATCTCACTGAAAAATAGGCTTAAGGGGAAGAGGCTCTTGGGGAGACCACACAGCCTTGAGGTGCAGGGCCTGGGTGTAGGCCTAGGCTGTCTGGTTATGCCGCCTTTCCATTACACCATGCACCACTCCATTTCTCCCCAAACTGATCATTTCCAATTGTGTGGACTAGTGATTTCCAAGGCTGATCTGAGGACACCCTGTATTATCCAATTACCCCAGGAGAGGATGTAACATTGCCAAATTCTCTTTCAAAGCAAGTTAGTCTTAACTAGTTTGAATTTGGGGGGAGAAAGCCTAAAGATTAAGTATCTCATATATCTTGAATATTAATTATATTCCAAGTCATCTGCTAAATGCTTTAGCTCCCTTGCTCAGTGAATTCCATTGTGTTTCCAGTTTATGGAGGGAAAAATGGAGACTTGTGTAAAGTAACAGGCCAGTGTGTGCTCAGCCAGGGGTACCTGGGATTTGAACCCAGATAGTCTGACCCCTAAAGCTCCGGATTTAACCATGTGACAGTAGTGTGTATACACATACCTACTTCTATACACCAAACAAATCCTCACTCCTACCCAAAAGCAACTCATAGGAGAACAGGGGAGGGTGCTTGTAAAATGCTCAGACACAGTCAGGAGCCAGTTAAGCGCACACACGCCTAGTGCGTCCCAGACAATAGCTCTGCAAAGAACCTCGATCCTCAGCATTGCCAGAGCTTGACCTTCAGGCTTTATCTGCAGCTCTCACGCTTGTCTTTACTGAGGACAAAACTTTCCTTTCTGTTGAAACGATTTTCCTTTCATCTTTTTCTGTGCAAGAAAACGCAGAACAAGCTTTACGGGGTTCACTTCAATTTGTTGTGGATTTTCTGTGAGCATGAAGAGCTCCGGCGTTATACCAAGTGACAGTTCTGCCCATCCCCTTTTCTCCCCCTCTCTTTTTCTCTTTTCCCCCTTGTGTGCAGTTTATGTAGAACATCTGGTTTTTAAAGTGTCGCAATTTTTAAACATATTATAATGCTCATGGGATCAGAATATCAACAGCTGTCTATTGCGGTGAACCACACGTCTGGAAAACATTCCTTGAAACTGAGTTCTTAAATAAACATAAAGCATCTATAACACACGATGCCGAACAACATCCATTTGTAAACTGAATATTTAGACCAGCTGAAGTGCAAATGATGGTTTTCTTGGTCTGACTGTCAAAGTGAGAAGGGAACTTTAATCTTTTTAGCCCTGAATTTTTCTGAAGATCCTGGGCCTTTGAGCTAAGTCAGGCTTCTGGGGTTCTCCCCTAAAACCCCTGCTCCTGCATCTTCCTCTCCCTTTTCTGCTAGGGTTGGCTGGTGTTGACTTTACTCCCTTACCATGTCCATATCACTGACCTACAGTTCATGGACATTCTATTTTTCCTGTTTTTTCCCCCTGCTATGTCAAGGTCTCTAGTTAGGTGATATGACTTTAGTCTACAGATACTCTTTTCTCTCCAGCTTTTGAAGTCTCCAAAAGAGAATTTTATATGCATGAGTGCGTACGCACACACACACACCCCTTTTCCACAATGTACTAAGAACTTACTTGTGCCAGGCCTCTTGCTAAGATCTTTCCACGCATTGAAAGAATGAATCCTCCAAATCACTCATATTGGAAGTAATATTACTATTTCCAGCTTACAAATGAGCAAAATGTAGCACAGAGAGGTTAAGTAACTTAACCAAAATCACACAGCTTGCAGATGGTGGTGAATTGATATTGTATATAATTTCAACTAGGTGTCATTTCCCCAGGGTATAAGCAGAGTTTATATGGGGTGTTAGAAGAAGCAGACTACCATGTTTTTTGTAGACCACATAAAGATATGTAAATAATTGTGGAAGTATCCTTAGGGGTTCAGTGAGACAAGATATTTGAAGAGCTCTTGGCAAAGCTGTTACTTTTTTACAGTGAATCATTTGGATGGAACATAAAAGGCTTCAGGTCAATATTGCTTAGGAGTAGTAGCATTGTCTCATGAATAGCTGAGGGCAAAAAAGTCTTGTTAAGCTATTCAGGGACAGGTATGGCTATTTAATTGTGCTGCCTTTTTCATGGCTTATCAATAAAATGGGCAGAAGAGAGAGCAGGCAAAATAATTTTTCTTTCTTTTAAAAAAGAGACTATGGTGATGGTTCATGGGTGACTTGGTGGTGGGAATTTTATGGGGACTATACCTGAGAGGAGAAAACAAACTGTACAAAAATGAATAATGATATAATATATAGAGAGAAAAGTAAAACAAAAAAAAAATAAACTTCACGGATATTTATAATGGGTCAACTTAAAAAGTTCAATTGTATATGGGGTGGAGGGTATGATTCAAAGTGAGTATGTTCTGTACAATTAAGCTTTCTCCATCTTTTTATTCTACTTCTTCCTAGCAGACATAGTAGACATAGCTTCTGCATGTCTACAATGAAAAGAGATGTGACAAGTTCTTAACTATGCCCTTTTAATGGTGTTTATCAATAATTCCAAAGGGTCATGGCTAGAACTCCCCACCAAAAGGAGTCTGTGTCTATATTAGTCTCTGAGCTCCCCCTTAGCATTTGATTTCCTTGACCTAAAGTTTGCTGTGGTGGCCTCCATAAGCCTATAGCTCTGACTTGCGCTGGGTTTTCCCCCGTGGGGTACAAGGAAACTTGCAAGTCGGTGGCTTGGAATATCCGAGCTGGACTCAAAGCCCTGCTTAGGGAACCTCGGCATCTGTCTCAAGTTTCTGTTTTCACCTGATGTTTCCTCTGCAGCAGGAACGCTCACACCTCCCTCCCCAGTTTAAAGTCAAAATCCACATTTAAATGGAGACTTTGCGGGCAGTTCAGTCCAGGAAATTTAGTACATACAGACCTGCTGTGATTTAACTGGAAATAAGTTCTGATGATTTTTTTTTTTTTTTTTAAGTGGTGGCACATGAAGTGTCACACGAGTTTCTGTTGGAAAAGGTGGCAAGCCAAACAGAAACCAAAGGATGCTGGTTTGGGAAAATTCCAGTGAACTGAATGCTTTCTACTATAAGGGTGCTGACTGCAATAAGGCCTTATTCAAGTACAAATAGGATGGGTTTATCTTTGTATTAAAACAACAACAGAAAAAGAACAAGGGCAGATAGGAGCATGGTTTTTTATACTCATATTTCCAAACCTCATAAAATATTAGTAGCTGCATCAGCTATAAAAATTAATGGCTCCAGATTCTATTGTGCTACCCTCTTCAATTTCATTTTATCACCATCCTTTTATTTTTTTCTTCCTTTCTTTCAGTTTTTGTCTTTCTATCTTCCTAAGTTGTTTGGGGTTCCAGTGTTTATGAGTTTTATAAGCTTGATAAGACTTCTAGGGCAGAATTTCTAACAAAAAGGGTGGAACAAAAGCTTGCCTGATTCCTTACATTGGAGTTTCTATGGTACAGTTAGATTGTGATAAAAGATTGTGATAACATTGTCAAGAAGGAAAGAAAAAAATTCTGGCTTTCATTACTGAGTTTGTTGCAAACTCACTTTTTCTTTCTTGCATTCTTTTTTTTTTTTTTCTTTTTTAATAGCAAGGACTAAAACTTCCAATTTCCTCAGGCCTAACCTGGCCTTTTAAAATGTTTTCGGGCCACTGTGAATACCAAACTCAATTCTGAATTTGCATTTACATAATATAATTTTTACCATCAATTAATTGATTTAAATTCCTTAAAGTACCCGGTGAGTAAGAACTACCCCCCGGTGCTGTAAAAAGTTAATTTCCAAATACAAAGGCCACTCTGACTTTCAGAAAGCTGAGTTGAATTTCCCCATTTGAGTTGAAACTAAAAAAAAAAAATCTTTTTTTTTTTTTTTTTTTAATGACCATCCTGAAGATTATTCCAGAGGGTCGTTTTCCTTCAGTGAATGGAGGAAACCCACCAAGATGGTGAGGGCAGGAAGGTGAATTAAGAGTGGGCAAGACTTGGCTACTTGCCTATGTCCTGTAAAAGCATCAGAATTCTGGATTGCTAGTATCCAGTCATGCAGGGAGCAAGCTGGGTTGTCAGTAAATAACTCAAGTAGCATGGTGGACCGATAGGAAGGTGTTTGGAATGAAAATTGCTGGGGTAGAGGCCTTTTTCTCCCAGTCACAACCTGAGTGGCCTTAGGCAAGTCACCTTACTTCTTTCTTATTCATAATGCTTCTCCTCAGAAGTGGTTAAGTTCATTTAGTATGGACATGAAAGTCTTTGCAAATCCTGGGTCAGATGGAGGGATTGCTGTGACCAGGATAAGTACAGGTTCACCAGGGAAGTGCTGTCTGTCTCTGGTGCCCTTTGACATGAGTGTGTCAAGTAGACAGATGCACTTGTGTTATCATCCTGAAAGTAGCCTCACAGGCATTCCACGCAATCTGTTATCTCAACCCTAGAGAAATATTAAATAATAGCTTACTGCTTCTCAGGAAATACAACTTGGTATTTGCAAAAAACAAAGTGTTCAAGCTATTGGAAGATGTATTAATTTAGGATCTGTAGGGCCTCCCTGGTGGCACAAGGGGTTAAGCACAGCACCGTGAAACTATCCACAGCAGCATGAGTTTGATCCCTGGCTGGCCAGGGAGCTACCCACATGGCACAGCAGACCTCTCCTGTCTCACCCACTGCTCCCCTCAGCAGTGTATTTGTCACTCTGCCTGTTTTGTTGCCCACTCTGTCTCCAGTGAATCCTCTCACACCCCCCTCCACCTCTGGTCTATACCCCAGTTCTTAAATGCATAAATAAATCTTTAAAAAAGTATTAATTTAATCTGTAAAAGGCCCTCTCCTGGATTTTGCATGTATTCTGCATGGTCACTCTCAGCATGTCTCTCTCCCTAACAAAACTGAACTCCTCAAGGACAGAGACCTGGGCTTATTTACCCTTAGGTATTCTCCTTTTCCTCCCAAGCACCTAGCACTAGGCTTGGCTATAGTTGGTGCTCAATAAATGTTTGGTAAATGAATGGACAAACGATGGGAGAAACATAAAACCAATGAGGTGGAATCTAATTCCACAGCCTGCAAATCAAAATCAGACTGCAGACGGAGGTCATTTTCACCGGGATATATCTCAGTGTCTCGTGCAGTTAATCAGAACACAGCAATTTTTTTTTTTCATAAGCACGAGACAGATTATATATTTTTTCATATGGCCCCTAAATAGCATCCTCTTCAACTAATTTCAAAACCAAATGGGATGCTTGAAGCACCAAATCGAATGCTGATGTGGTTTGGCGTGTGGATAATTCACAAAGGCTGACTCTTCACAGCCATGACAAATGCAGGCAGGACTACCAGTTAGTGGAATTGATGGGGTGTCTTTGTGGCTTTAAAATTGCCCCAAATTTCCCAGCAAATTGCTCTAGCCTGGGTGCCTTGAACTGGACAGCCCCAAATACAATTCTACTCCCCCGGACCTAACTTGGTGGCAGAATGCACTGCAGAATGAGCATTAAAAGTTAGTGTGTTCACCAGTTTCATGACTCAATCCATTTAATCTGAACACAGTCTAAATAAATGTAGCCCTGTATATAACTTGGGCTTCCCTGTAATTCTCTGGTCCTGAGTCAAATACGTTAGGAGAACGCTTCATGCAGTAGTAGTTTATTATGTGTTGACACAGTTTCTAAGATTGTCCCATTTGGAGGGCTTTGGGATGGCCCAGTCCAGTGGATAAGGTCAGAGCAGGTTTCTGGCTCCATGCATCCTGGGTGGACAGCTCGTTTCTACCACCTATTCCCTGTGTGACCTTAGGTCAGGAACTTAGCATCTCCTGTATCTGAATTGCATCTATAAAATGGAAATGACATTAATAGCACCTATCTCGGAGGATTGCTATGAGGATTATATGGGCTGATGTAGAAGGCATACCTGGAACATACTCTGGCACATAACATGCATGGTAAGAATTTGCTCTTATTTACTAAGACTACACTGGGAAAGCCACATTAGCATAAAACTATTGAAGTTACATTTGCTTTTTGAAAAAATGAAAACAGAAACTTCTTCCACTCAATTGCTTTTAAATCTAAAATTGAGAACTCAGTGCTGTTGGATATCTGTTGCAAAGCTGCTTCCCAGAATTACAAACACTGCTGTTTTCCAGGATGATGGTGTTTCAAAGAACACACAAAGCCACACACACAACATGTGTGTTTTCACATGTGTGATTTTTCAAAGGCACAAACTGAAAATTCACTGTGTAGCCCCTTGGAGCTGAAATTTCACTTGAAAATGTGAAGGAAAACAAACAAATGAAAAACAGTGAACAAATTTCTTTTTTGTATTTTAACTTATTGAAGCTGTGTTGGTTTATAATAAAACACAAGTGGGTATATTGTGAAATGAAATGAAAATTCTACAAATTTTCATGTCACAGGAGCATCCCTGCCTCTACACCTCGGCCTAATAGGTATCTTGGGGTTGAGAGCCAGGGATGCCAGGACAGGAACCTGCAAGGATTCCCTCATGCTTCTCAATCTCTTTGTGAAGACCATTTTTTAAAAGTTTATGTTTATTTTAGACTAACAGTTTCATGAAGCATAACAAATATGAACTGTTAGAATAGAGAAGTAAAAGAATAAGACGTCCATGATGGAACCCCGTTTTTTTTTTTTTTTAAAGATTTTATTTATGCATACAAGAACTGGGGTACAGGCCAGAGATGTGGGGAGGGGGGTGAAAGGACTCACCAGAGACAGAGTGGGGAGCAGAACAGGCAGATAGACTGAAATCACTGCTGAGGGGAGAAGCAAGTGAGTCAGAAGAGGTCTGCTGTGCGTGTGTGTAGCTCCCTGGCCAGCCGGGGATCAAACTCGTGCTGCAGAGGATGTGGAGAGCTTCACAGAGCTGATGCTTAACCCCTTTACCACCGATGGAGCCCCATTTTTTAAACTATTGGCTCTAAGTCAACGAAATCACAGACTCAGGTTGCTGTACAATTTCCTAAATGTGAACTCTCCACCTTTGTATTCATCTGGTTATCAACGTGGAAGGACCTGCTTGATGCCCAGCACCCACTTGAACAGGTGCCACAGATGATCAAGGGAGAATGCTGAACCTTGCTGAGTGAGAATGGGGTTTTGCATGGCTGTGAGGTTCCAGGTCCTCAGTAGTTAACTTCATCCTAATGCAGAATATGGAATCATGTTATAACCCAGCCGTGACTTTCTCTACTCCTTCAGCTGGTTCCAACGGGGCAGGGTCCAGGTCACCCTCCAGCAGGATGCACTGGTGTCCTTAGCATCCCCAAGGTTTCACAATTTACTGGCTGTGAGAGATACAACATGCTAGCATCTCCCTGTTGGGGATGGATAACTACCAGAAAAAGAGCAAGGAAGAGAGGAGGTTGACTTAGTGATTTGGACGGTTGATTCCGGTATGTAGACATCTACTTTTTCGACAATCCATTGAAAGCTGGAGTCCTACCTGGTAGAAAGTCAGATGGCCCAGGCCCACATGCATGTGTGTAAATACAGGGCTGTGCACCATCTGAACACATCCAGGTGTGCAAACCCCAATTTTAGGTTAGAATGCTAACCAAAGCGGACTTCGCTAAAGCCCACCACGGGGTATTTCCATCACCTCTTGATACTTCTTTTTCCATAGTCACTGCTGCCCTTTCTGGCATCTCAGTCCCTCTTTCCAGCCTGTGTCTTTTTCCTGTCCCTGCAGCTGCAGAGGGCAAAGGCTTCGGTTCTTGAGAGGTCATGGTGTGATTAGCTCACTTGACTTCCCATTGATTGAGAAAGCAAACCAGCACTGGGCAGGACAGTTTCTCCAAGGTGGTGCACCCTGAGACAGACAGACAGTGGGTCCTGGCCCTGCCGTTATGAGGTAGTGTCTCCCGGAGCTGACAACTCCGCCCACACTTAGAAGTCTAATGATGGGCTTCTGGTGGGGCGTACGTAGGTGAAAGATGGTGTTACTAACAGGAGGGCTTGGGCTACAATTTCCATGCTCAGGGAGATATTTTGAAAACCAAGACAGAAATGCAGAGGTTTGCAAACCTTGTCTATGTGGCCAGGTCATGCTGACCTAGTCAAGGAGACACGACTAACTTAGACTGAGGCGATCATGTACTGGATGTTGCTACTTGTCTGCTCACCTCTGCCACCCACTTACTTGTCTTTCCTAAAGGTCCTCTGATTTTGCTTAGATATAACATACAATATGGAGCTCACACTTGTGTTTATTTGATCCTCATAACACATTATACGGATCAAGAAACTGAGGCACAGAGAAATCACTAATATGCAGGAGGCCATATAGCCAATAAGAGGCATGATTTGAATCCCTGGATTCTGCATCAAAGTTGTTCATCAGGGTGCTGGGCGGCCTCCATCCCATCCCCAGGTGATCAGAGGGTGGGTGACGTTAGCCTATAAGCTGTTACTGATCTGCAACAGATCAAGCAGATGGGAGGAAGGACCAAACATAACATATAGCCGGTGGCTGCAAGCAAGAGAGAATGGTGCTCTCCTTTGATATAAATTCTGTAGGTAATCCTGGCCAACCGTGGGGGTAGCGGAACAGAAAATTGCGAAACAACCCAAGTGCTTGTCGACATCATTGACCTCTGGCTCAACGAGCCCTCAAATCTGGGCAATGTGGGTTATACAAAATAATGCAAGTTCCTGTTCCTTAAAGCTCTTTTCTTTTTACTGCTTGTATCTAAAAGCGTTCAAACTAGAGTCAGAGTGGACATCAACTAAAGGTCAGGTTGGACACTTCGGGGAGTTATGAATATAAATTGGTTCTGTTGGAGTCTAACTCTCTAGACTTTAGGGAGAGGTTATTTATGGAGTGGATCCCCAAGCCTCTGGTGTTTCCTTTTGCTGCTGTACTGGATGCTGTATACGTATGTGTGTTTGTGCTTATGTCAATGAGCCCTTGAGCATGTTGATGACGGTGCTCCTTAAAAGGGATGAAACAAAGAAGAGGGTTGGGGAATCTACCTCCTAGAGCCACTGGGCTTCTATGAGTGTATCTGGTCAAGGCAGAGTAGCTTATCCAGAAACCTACAGCTGGTCAATGTCAGAGCCAGGAAAACTCATGCCGGGCCATGGTTCCAGAGACCATACGTGAGCACCACACTTCTTTCCTAGATCAAGTTCCTCAGAAGCAGAGCCTGAGACAGGACTGAGGGATATGATTTATTGAAGGACTGCTTTAAGGAGGAAGGGAGCATGGCAGGGCAGGGGAAGAGATAAGCAAGTTTAAGGCTGTGGTTAAAATCTAGGTGTAGTTTAATCCTAGAAGAAGCATCAGCGTAAGAATTGTACCAAAGAATTAGTCCAGCTGGATGGATCCTGACCCCAAGGTACCCCGTGTCAGTCAGTGAACAGAAGGGGGCAGAGAGGATGATGTCATTTCCTTGGCAGAGGGCCCCAGTTCAGTAAGAAGAGGATAACTTTGAACCCTTAGCAGCCAGTACAGCAGCTGGGGGACACCGGCAGTGGTCCATGAGAGGGGGTCTGGATAGAGCACCACCAAAATCTACTCCAGCTTCTATGAACATATGGTTTCCCTTTAAACCCCTTGTCCAATCTTCACCCACATGTGAAGGCACACACATCTCCTGCTTGACTCTCTGTCGCCCACTGTCCCTCAAGGATGTGGCCTGTATCTTATTTCTCTCAACACCACAGCCCAGAATTGCACATACTCACCCCCATGTCCACCCACCCCCTCTCCCCTGGCCCGGCGCTGAGCAGATGCCTGGCACAGAGTAGAGACTTCAATAAATGTTTGTGGGATGCATGAATGGAGAAATGAATGGGTTTCAGTAATCCACACGCTGTTAATTTGGAATTTCTGATACTTTGGAGACAGGCTATTTATTGAGTAAAAGTTTGGAAAAAAATACTCTAACTTGGGCTTTTACTACTTAGTAGTTCATTACTGAGGAATGCAAGGCTCTAGTCTGCCTTCCCTCTACCCCCTTACTTTCCACATTTTATAATATGTAGAATAATTACAACTCAAAAAATGGCTTTGCGTTTAAAGAAAGAGCTAACCTCTGCGATAATTAGACCTCTTGGTTAATTTGGAAGAACTTTCTTCACCTCTGGACCTCCCTCCTACCCCTAGTCCTTAATCCGAAAGAAGTTTCACAAATTGGGTTAATGAGAATTTCATTTTTAGTTCAATGTGTGTGTGTGTGTGTGTGTGTGTGTGTGTGTGTGTGTGTACACAAATGAGGATGAGTACAAACAGTTCCAAAGTAAGGTGGTTCTCTAAGCAAACGCAAGAAGAAAAACGAGGATACCACTTGGTGACTGATTGAACTAGTCTTCCATCTGAAAACAAAAATGTCTTCCATTTGTTATTTCAGAAATGTACGAAAGGATCAAATTGGGGCAGTGCGGAGGAGTCTGTCTCTGCTGCCTTGACATGAGGAAAGGGTGCTGGGAATTTGGCCAAAGAGGCAGGGAACTTAGGGCAGTGTCTCTCCAAGAGAGTTGTTCCCGGGTAGTGGGGTCAGAATCACCTGTCTATTTCTTGGAAACGCACATACGCAGGTTCCCCCCAGACCTCCTGGATGGGGAGTTCTGGACTAGGGTCTGGTGAGCTGTGTTTGAACAACACTACCGTGTGATTCTGATCCTGCTTCCGTTGAAGAAACACTGACCTAAGAGTTAAGAGTTGGGTCAACTTCATCTAAGTCCTCAGCTCCCACTTTGCAGCCTGTGACTATTCTCCTGAACACTCAAACTGCTGTGGATAAAATGCTATGGCTCTGGGGTCAGTGACACTCCACGCAGGGCCAGGTACAGTTGCTTTCTCTGTCTTTCCTATATTGTGGGTGGCAGGAAGCAAGGAGAATAGGCTAAGACCTAGCACTTTCTCTGTGATTGGCTTGGGAGGCCAGAGGCAGGGGGTAATGAGGACTCTGGATAATAGGGAAAGAGTAGCATCTTCATCCAAAAAAAGGAGAGGGGAGACTCCAGTGCCATCCTGCGGACCCACACATCCAACAGATGTGTACTGAGGCGTGTTCTGTGCCCTTCACGGGGTAAGGAGCTGGAGAGCAGAGGTGATCAAGATGGGCCTCGGTCCCCCTCTTACTGTTTAGCAGACAGGGCAGGAATTGCATTTGCTGAAGTCAGCATCCCATAGAGAGCCATCATGGCGGGGGAGCACCCAGACATTTCTTTGCAGGGAGTTGTTCTCTAGGGTCTGATGAACAAACATCCAAGCCAGAAGACTTCTATGGGAGGGCGGGAGGGGACATGGGTTATAGGAAAATATGTCTCTGCTCCCTGATTAGTCCCCAGGCCTTTATTCCCAGCCTCACTCCCTGAAGTCCTTGACTCAGGAGAGCTCATGCAAGGATATCACAGTGCCCTTGGCATTCAGGACATCACAGACGGACCTCCGAGACATGCCAGCAGTGACAGGAACAGCAGCAGCTCCGCCCATTGAGTGCCAGTTCCTGAGAGCGACGTGGGCCATGCTTCTGTGAGCCGTGCGTGAAGTCATTCTCAGCACAGGGGGTAAACGGGATCTATGTTTTCCATTTCACAGATGAAAAAACAGAGACTTCGAGAGATGAAATGACATGCCCCCAGTGCAGCACAGGTGAGTGCCCTTTCATGCAAGCCCGGGTCACACCCAGGAAAACCCAGCCTGGGGCAAACGCAGGGCAGAGGTTTTTCTCAGGGAGGCACAGCTGCCCAGGACCTTAGCAAGGCTGGATGCGCCTAACATATGTACTTTCCATTACAGCAAACCACAAAGCAGTAACAGTTTTGTGGCAGACGGTGAAAGCCCTTTCAGAGAGAGAGAGAGAGGGAGAGAGAGAGAGAGAGAGAGAGAGAGGGAGAGAGAGAGAGATTATTACAGCTACTGGTAACACGGGTTGAAAAGTCCTGGAATTTAAAATTTGTCTTAGCCTATTTGCACAATCACCGCAGCCGAGTTTATATGGGAAGCGTATGGCCCGCCCTTTGATCGCCACCACTCATAAATCCACACCGCGCTCTCTCCCGGCCCTGCAACAAGAATCCTTTTCTTCCCTGGCTATTTAATATGCAAGGCAGCTTGGAACATTAGCAGTGCAAAAGGGTAAATAATCTGGTAATTGATCTGGGATTTGTGGATTTTTACCTCAAATTTCTGTTTATGGTTGAAGGTCGTAAGCTATACAAACCTCTATTGATCAGAGTCCTTTGTTTAAACAGAACCTACTGTATTTATTTGTGCTATGTCTCCAAAGTCAAACAAAAGGGTCCGATCTAGCTAAACCTCGGCATGGCACCGTGGACATGGGGCCCATTCACTCGCTCTACAGCTGTTTTCAATCTGCACAGTTTGTCTTTCATATCCATATGAGATGAAGCAGCCTTCACTTAGCCTGGGAGACAGGCCAGCGGGAGAAGATATGCTTAACCCTTCACAGCCCACTTCCCGCTGCCCTGGACACTGGGGAGCGATTCTCGGGAGGCAGGACATTTCCCTAGAGATTCTATCAGAGCACCTGGTGTCTCCTCTCTGTAGTCACTCGATGCATCTAGAAGACAAGGCCTCTCCCCCTCTGCTCTCACCTCCACCCACTGACGAGAGGGCCCTACACTTGACAGTTCTCCAAAGCTCTGGGCCTCTGGGAGAGCTTTGGGTAGGACATGGCTAGCTGATGCCTGTGGGTCTCTGGAACTCTTCTGAGTGGAGGATGGCACAGGGTTTGCGGAGAACCAGACCAGCCAGGCATGCTCAGGGGAGAGGCCCCCTCTCATACAAGGGACTCCACTCTCTCCTTTTTAGTTTCCTCTCCACCAAATTTACTGCAGGTTTTCTCAGCCTTGTTGTCACTGATATTTGGGGCCCAAAACTTCATGGGATGTTTAGCAAATGCCCAGTCTCTACCCACAGGTTGCCAGCAGCAGCCCACAGACCCTGGAGACAAAAATGTCTTTAGGCATCATCTCATCTCCCCGGGGGTGGGGCATAGGGGTACTGTCTGCCTGGATTAGAATACCCCCTTGGAGAGATTTCAGGGGGTATGTATGACTAAAGTTTTGGAACAGGCAGTTCTCTCCTGACCTGGAGGGCTGGTAGACTTGGGCTAAATGTCTTCCTCTCTCTGGTCCTAGTTTTCTTGTTAGTGAGGTACCTAGGAAAGGCCTTAACTTAGAGAGCCAAGCTGCAGACCCAGTGCAATGGCATGACCTTTGGAACACTGTCAGCTGGGAATAGAGCCGGACAGCAGCTCAGAGAACTTGGGAGCAAAAGCAAGAGATGCAAGACACCCCCAGTCAAGTACCCCAAGGTTTTAATACCTTTGCCAATGGTCACAACTCTTGATTTCTGGAGGAAGCCCTATGTGGCTAGGCCAACAGAATCAAAAAGGATTAGCTTCTTTCTCCCACCCTTGGATTCCTGGTGATAAAGGTGTTTGCCCTCCTTGCGAATTGAAGCCAAAGGCAGGCTTGCAAATACTTAGCAGTTAATTGCACTTAGTAGGTGAATGTGTTCAATACATGGAGCGTCTTCATAAAATATTCTCAGCTTGGCTCTTACAATCTCTTGACTATTAATTCTTTGGAAAATAATATATTAGGACCTGGATATTTATCACCAGACCGACCGCTGTTCAAATCTCAGCCCTGCTACTTACGAATTAATTAATGTTCTTACTTTCAATTTGCTTGAAATTGTCAATTGCTGGACAATGTGCCTTACCTCTCTGTGCCCCTCAGTGGTAAAAGGATAATGGCATTGACCTCAAAATACTGCTGTGAAAATAAACAGGAGGCCACATGGAAGTCCGTCAGTGTGCCCAGCGCATTCTTGCTTTTACTCAGCAGAAGCTTTTATCCTTACTTCACTTGCTGTGATTAGAGTCACTACTGTACCTGTGAAGGTGTTCTTTGCTGGGTATTTAATTCAGATCCAAACTTGGGCCTCCCTGGTGGGTCAAGGGGTTAAGCACCACACTATGAAGCAATCTGTAGCCTCTGCAGCACAAGTTCGATCCCCCGGCCGGCCAGGGAGCAACCCACATGGTGCAGCAGACCTCTCCTGACTCACTCGCTGCTCCCCTCAGGAGTGCATTTCCATCAATCTGCCTATTCTGTTCCCTACTCTGTCTCTGGTGAATCCTCTCACCATCCACACCTCTGGCCTGTACCCCAGTTCTTGTGTGCATAAATAAATAAATCTTAAAAAAAAATTCAGATCCAAACTAAAAATAATAGTAAGTCCATAAACCAAAAATGGAAGTGATTTAATATACTTAACAACAGATTTTTGTGATATCCAGACAATAGTCATTTCACTCTTTATTAGGATATTCTGTTGTAGGTTCAGTCATGATGTTTGGAGCAGGGGGAAGGAGTTATCTTCTGCCTCTTTCAATCTTGAACTTCAAAAACTGTCCTCCTCACTATGGCAGACGGCACCCTGCTGGAAAGGGAAAGCAGAGCTAACAAACTGAGTCAAGCATTGTAGCCAGAGCAGGCAGGCTAGGCCCCTGCGTCTGGTAAGGGGCTCGCTTATCTGCACACACGTACAGCATTTTGCAGCTTATGACACAGTCACATATGTATTTTATTCACACATCCCCAGTTACTGGCAGGCCATGAAGATACTTTGAGAGTGGAAATAGGACCCCACTGGGGTTTTGACTCTGAGTTTGGTTCCTTCTGCACGCTGCCCATGCACCCGCGTGAGAGTGGGTGGGCCTCCTGGGGATGAGAGGCTCCTGGGGATAAGATTCAAAAAAATCTCAGTGCATGTAAGAAGAGGAGATAATCAGCCATTGAAAGTATCTGATAGAGGAGATAAATAGAATCAAGAACCACAGATGTCTGTTCTCACAGCTTTCCACCTTCCAGTCTTTTTCTCCACTTTGCTCTTTTTCCTAAGCTCCCCTTGGGACCCTCCATGCTCCCCCAATCTGCTACATTTCTTGTCTTTTTCTTGAAGCTGATGTTTATCTCCTCTCACTGAATGAACAGCTTTCCTTTGGTCCTTTTGTGTTAGGAAACTTCTCTCTTGAAATATGCATTTCTGAGATGAACAAAGTTATATATGTAATCTATATGTAGGTCATGAGATGGAATCAAAAACACCTGTAAAACAATGTTTTAAGAACCACAAACCAGGGCCTTCCCGGTGGCGCAATGGGTTGAGCACAGCACTGTGAATCTGTCTGCAGCCTCTGCAGTGCGGGTTCTATTCCCGGCCGCCCAGGGAGCTACCCACATGGCACAGCAGACCTCCCCAGTCTTGCCCGCTGCTCCCCTCAGCAGTGTATTTCAGTCAGTCTGCATGTTCTGCTCCCCACTCTGTCTCTAGTGAATCCTCTCACCCCCCTCACCTCTGGCCTGTACCCCAGTTCTTAGATGCATAAATAAATCTTAAAAAAATGATGAAAACCCCAGTTGCTATATGGAGTGGTCATTGCTATAGAGCTTTTCAGGATTATGACATCCAACAAAATAGAACTTGAAGATCATTCTAGACTCATTAGTATGCTATGAAAAAGCCAAAAAATAGGGGAATCCATAGGACTCTCTAAGCCTAAGCAAAGGGGATCTTCTGCACCTAATAGTGACTTGGGTTGTTTTACTTCTACACTCAGGTGGTCCTGGACGGGAGCAGTTGGCCTGGAGTCAGCGGGGAGGAAAGAAGAGTCTCCCTTAGGATCTCACCAGCTCCTCCAAGAGAAGGTAAATGAGTTCATGTTGTTCTTAATCTTAGATTAAGAATCTTAATCTCAGATTTTTTTTTTTTGACAGAAGGGAGAAAAGCCTCTCTTCACTCTCTTTCCAACCTCAGTCTGCCTTTTCCACCACTCCTGTGCGCACACACACACACACACACACACACACACACACACACACACGTGTCCCCACAGTGTTCTGTGGGAGCTGGCTGTGTATTTTTTCATTTATTTTCTGTGTATTCTGATGCTTTGACATCTTAGAAAGCCTTTCTGCCTGGGGAGAGTCCCAGCCTGCCATTCTTAGAGGCTGAGAAGGCCCAGCCTGTCTTTGACATGCACACTAACCAATCCTGAGTCCTGCCCTCTGGACTAACCCCTGGGCCAAGTAGCCATGCACACTAACCAATCCTGAGTCCACCCCAGGGGGCAATATCCCTCTGCCTTCATCATCCCAGGGCCTGGTGCCAACATTTGGGACCACCCTATAGCCCAAAGCCCACCAGAACCATCTCAACCAGCCAGTCCTGAGCTGATCACCCTGCCTTGCCCTTGGAAACCCCAACAAAGGCTGTGGCTGAGGCATCAGCCCTTCTGCCTCCTCACCCCTGCTGTTACTCCCATGACCTGGGTTGGCCTCCTGTCCCAGCATCTGTCGGTACTGCCACCGTTGTCTTCCTGCCCACTCCTCCATCACTCTTGTGTTTGTGCCTGATGGACTGTCTTATAAAATAATACAAAACCACTGTGATTTAGAATTAGGCATGATTCATGCCCTTGTGTGATCGATAAGCAAATGTGAGGTTGGTGTACGCTGCAGCAGCATCTTGAATAGTGAACCCCCTTTGCTTTTACATTGGGTTGAACAGCTTATACCTAACTGTTTAAAAATGCCACAGAGTGATCCCTTCCCTCCACCCAGGAGGAAACATGAGCCCCTCCTGAAGAGGACAGAGTCCTGTTATCTTTGTTTTATAACATGTTCAGCCTTGCTCTGAGGCTCTGGGGCATTTGAGGTAGGTCCTGGCCCCCCCAATGTGGGAGGGTTTGGCGAGTGTATGCCTTGGGTTCCTGCATTTAGGATCTCTCTCCACCAAAGCCTCAGCACCTTCACCTGTCAAAGGGCCATTATAGTAGGTAGCTATTAAAAAACACAACAATCATTACAACTAATTACAGCTTTTACACCTGCTTTGGAGATCCAAGATGAAAGACACTTCATGGAGGCAGATAGTGTGACAGGTGAGCAATGCAATTAATTAAACAATCTTATGCATAATCACAGGCAGAGTGTCTTCAATTGCTGCCAGGCTGGGCAGCAACCAGGCCCCTCCCATCTGCTGTGTCTTTCATCTCTCGTCTTTCCTCGCATCACACCTAAGGCTTCCTGAGCCCGCCCCTCCTCTGTAAATGAGCACAGCAAAGCACAGCACAGCACCAGCTCATGGGCCTGCTGTCCGCACAGAAGCATTGTTAGTCAATTAGCAGACCTAGTGGAAAGTGTTTTAAAGACCTGGCACCAAATCCTGGCGCTTACTTATTCACTCTTAGTTCTGAGCAAGTTGCTTAATCTCCACTAGTCTCATTCTCCCCACCTATAAAATGGGGTAATAACAGTAGCTAACCTTCAGAGGAGGTTTTGCTGATTAAATAAGGTATTAGCACAATGCCTGGCACACTGTCAGTTTTCTCTACACGAAAGCTGTCATCAGAGCATCGCAAGTAACTGGCATCTTCCTGGAACACAGCCCTAACTCTCGGCTGAGACAGAGTTACAGTGTATTACCCTCTAACTGCCTCATTTTGTGCAGGTAAACCTGGGTGGACGGATGGGTGGTCACCCTGTTTGGAAGTGTGTTAGATTTGGCTGAAAGTAAAGGCTAAGAGGTATACAGTGATTTGACGTCAGCTGTGTGTTCACTGCTAGCAAGCAGATTCGGAGGTGGCTCCAGCTGCAATGCCAGTGTGTGGTCCAGTGGCTCACTGCCTGGGAGCAGGGGTTGTGCTGCATGAAGATGAGAGACAGTAAAACTATAGGTAGATGTTGCTGGAAGATGTTGTTTCTCCCAGGGGCAATCCCACGTGGCTGGGGGAACAGTAACAAGATTTGTTTGTTTCATAATCATGAATCCCACTGTGGGAGTGTCTCTGAGTAGCCAGATTTCTCAGTTTGGGCCTAGTATTTCTTTAAGCTCCAAACTCAGGGAGGTTGGTCCCCTGTAGAATCGACCCAGGACAAATCCACACCTCCTGTGACCCGTGGAAGAGAATCAGCACCCGTGGAGAAAGGGCAAGGGAGACGAGGCCAAGGAGTCTCTTAGCCACTCTTAGCAGGAATACCCCGCGGTGTGCTTAGCATGGCGCACAGATGTGAGCGCCTATTTGAGGGCACACCCTGTTTACAAAGTCATTTTGGTGTTAAAATGACTCTTGATTGTTAGAGCAGCCACAGAGGCCAGCCATGCTAGTGTTGATCGATTCCCCCACTTGACAAACAGGGAAGGCCAAGGGCCTTCCCAGGGTTGTATGAAGTGGCCTGACCTTTGCCCACTGGCCTCAGAGGATGCACTGTTTCAAGAGCTGGGCAGGCAGACCTAATGGAGACAGGTGACTGGAACATCATGGGCCCTGGAAACAGGGTTTGGTAGAAGTGGAGCAGGGACTGAAGTCAGCTGTTACTTGGCAAGAGACAGACATAAAACTGCCTTTGGCCTTCCTTACTCTCTCTAGCGGCCAGGGTTGCCAGGACCCATCATTCTGACTTTGCAGAGGCCACCACAGTGCTGTAGGGCAACAAAGACTGATCTGGAGTTTGTAGGTTGGGGTGAATCTCCAAGATAAGGCTCTCAGAGCACAGAAACAGGCCCAGACCCAAACCAGGACTTCTAGTTTGGGATATCTGCAGATACCTGGAGGACACTTGGGGTCACTGAGGCAGGTACACCTCCCATCTTATAGGCTGTGACAAGTGGCCAGGTGGGCAGCCCAATGGGGAACCCAGCCACATGTGTACAGAAGCCCTTTCCTGTTTTGCTTTGTGTAAACACTGGACTCCACTGCCCAAAGCTTGCCCACATGTTTTGGTTTATTTACTGTAGTCAAATCACATTGATTTTTAGTCTTTTTAGCCTGGGTAGGCTCAGGGCACCAGGTCCTGCAGGTGGAGAGCTAGCTTATCCACAAAGTCATTTATCTAATTTTTCAGCCCTAAGAACAGAACTTTTGAGTAGTTTTTAGCAAATGAACAACCAATTCCAAAGTGTGTTGGTGACAAGGATAGAATCACCATTTAGAAAGCTCCTACCTCTCCTTTCATGCTTCCCAAGAATCCCTTGAGGTGGGTCGTGGCTCCATTGATGCGTCCTCACTTCCCATGCATTTTCCCATGAATCCTAGCTCCTCTATGCCGTGTGTGTGATTATCCCAATTATTTAGCAAATGAAACCCAAGCTCAGACAATCTCCTATAACTTGCTCACAGTCCCACAGGCCATGACAGAGTCTGGCTTCTGACTCAGTGCTGGGTGTCTCCAACCACCCTCCTTCCTCCCGTGCTTCTTGGACCAAGTCCTTTCTCACTTATCGCCTTTGGATCCTGACTCCTCTGAGATAGCAGGCACACTCGGCCTCATTTTCAAGCAGAGAAATTGTAAATGTATGAGAAGAAGCAAGACTCATGTCTCCAGAGCACGGAGACGTATGTGTTGGCCACGGTTTGACCCTGCAGCCGGCGTCTGGGACCCTCACAGGTCTGGACTCTGCAGTTCTGCTTTGGCCTCAGCTTTACAGGAATCTACACAGACAGAAATGGAAGCGCTACCCCTTAGATGGTGGTCAGCATTCAATAGAGTGCAAGTGAAAGGGTAGAACAGGCCCTCCGAAGCTGGTGACCTTCCTGGGATAGGCATGATTGGGGAATGAGTTGGCAGTAGCAGTTCTCGTCTCATCTCTGCCAGGGAGGTCAGGTATAAGGAGGCCGGATGCAGCCAGTGAAAGACAGATAGCCCAGCTCCATTTAAACTTCAGATAAACAACGTGCATTGCTTTTGTTTAAGCGTGTTGCAAACCCTCTTCTATTGTCTGCGTCCTGGGAGCATGGCATGGTTAGCTGTTCTTGGCAGAGGGAACCCCAGGAGAGGCTCAGACCCTGAGCCAACCTGGCACCACCCACTTGGACTACTCAGGCCTGGCCAAGGCAACTCGGGAGCCCTGGGAAGACTTGGTCCCCTGGCTTTAGTGGGGACATATGGTGAAACTGGAGGCTGCAAACATTAGCACAGATGATGAAAAACAGGTATTTCCTGGGGACAGACTTAATGTGATGAGAACGGCTGCCATATTACATCTTTCTGGAAGAAGCTGCTCCCCAGTGTGTCTTTCCCACAATCTATCCTTTGGGGCCAAATTGGAAGGAGGGTCCTGCTTGGAAAAGCCATGACGCTAACTCTGAGGCCGTGTGCACACGGTCGGTGCTCGCTCATCACTCCCTCTAACCTCTCTTCCCGAATTCTCATCTTGGCTGTTCTCCCTTCCTTCTTTGCAACATAAGGCAGTGGTTCTCAGCCAGGGCCCAGTCTGCCCCTAGGAGACATTTGGCAAAGTCTGCAGACAGCTTTGGTTGTCACAATGAGGGAATGAAGAGCACTTGGCATCTAGTGGGGTGACCTGTGTTGCTCAGCACCCTACAGTGCATGGGGCAGCAACCTGGCCCCCAGTATTCAACATGTTCAGGTTGAAATCAGCACCAGAAGGTGCTGACAAGCGCTCTCTCCCTTGCCAGGGACATTCTGTAACCTTAGGACGCCCCCTCACCTCTCTTGGCCTGTATTTCTCACCTGTGTAAGCAAGGTCTGAACTGGTGTAGGTGGCTGTGAGGACCCGTGCAGGGCCACCGTTATCCACATCTGGGAAGCTGCTCTTCTACCTCAGGTGCCAGCTCCTGTGGCCAATGCAGAGGGTCCCAGCACCTGGACGGGTTGCCCCTCAGGCTCTGTGATGTGTCTTTGTCCTCAGGCAGCCCAGCCCAGCCCATCTCCACCCTTCTGGGACGGTCCCCCTGGCCCTGCGCCGCACGGCTGTCAGGACAGGTAGGCCGCGCCGAGGGCCTCGCCTGAATCCCGGCACACCTCGCCTTCGTTGCCCAAGGGCTGGCAGCGGATCAAAGCACTCTGGCTGGAAGAACGTGTGGCGGCAGGAGGTGGATCAGCAAAGTGGGGCTGGATGGGGAGCTGTAGCAACTCGGCCTCTTCCAGAGCCCAGCCTCCTCTGCCCCTTCTCCAGGGACACAGCACCACCTCCCCACCCACACCCTCCGGTCCTGGCGCCGGACCCTCAGAGGATCCCGCAGCCCATGAGTTCAGCCTGGGCTGTCTCCCGTGGGTGCTTCTCCCCCACCTTCTGCCCTCAAGTTAAATTCCAGCATCAACCGCTACCATACTGGGAGGCGCTGGGTGCCGGGTTGCGAGGTGGTGCTGTCCCTGCATTACGTCACGTCAACCCCACCACAGCCCCCTTGGGGTCTCCATCATACCCCCCCTTCACAAGCATTTTAGTAACAATGGCCTGGACAGTGATTGAACTTCTTTAGCTTACTTGACATTCTACTAGCTCATTGAACCCTCACCACATCGCTGTCTGTCTTATCCCCCCTAGAAGGCTTGGAAGTGAGTAATGAACCTGCAATACAACTCAGATAATCTGGTTCCAGATTATCCTAACCACTTTGCACACTGTTTTCTACAAGCAGAGAAAGCAGGTTCAGAGAGGTTCATTAAGTGGCTGATGGTGAGAAAGCTAAGATGTGAAAGAGCAAATAGTGGGATCAGATTCCCATTCATTATGTCGTAGTACTGCAGTGTGTGTGTGTGTGTGTGCGTGCGTGCGTGTGTGTGTGCAGAGTACATAGCACAGCATGTGTGCACAGTGTATGTGTATATGTATAGACATCTATACATAGCATATATATACATATGCTTCACACTATAATATGTAGCATTAGTAAATAAATGAAAAACAAAGATCTCTACCATTTATTTGTTGATATATATATTAATTTTTTTGAGGTGGAGGGGATTTAAAAGCACATATTACATATCTATGAAAGTTTCATGAATAGCAAATACACTTAAAACAAATCACTGTCTGTCCATCATTGACTTTATAATATGCAGAATCTCAGCAGAATTGGAAATAATTTGTCATTGTCCGCAACAGACTTAATGAGGGAAACCTGCCACATGTACACACTCTTTTAATTCTAATTTGAGACACTCTTCAAAGCCGATAAAGTTCCCATTTTCATAAAGAAAAAGAAGATTAGAAAATAAGCCTCCAAAGACCTGGCACTAAGATGCATCTTAACTCCTTGTCTGACTTCTCATCCGACTCTCCTGCCGCTTCCAAAAATCTGAATTCTGGGGCCTTTGGGCGTAAGCGCAGAGGGTCCTGGGAGCGGGTAGAGGAGCAGTAAGTAGGCACCAGGGCAGGTGCCTTCATCTCTCTGCTGGTCCAAATCTTGTCCCAGGTAGCTTTTAATCTTTCACTGGGGAGATTCCTCAGCAAGGCTCCAAGCGCTTAATTCAGTTACCAAATACCTAAAAAACATCATTTGTCATTCTCCTCTGGAGCTTCTGACTTGCAAATAAGCTGCCCGGGTGGAGGCCCAGCCTAGCACCTACATGTCCAGATGGTGCTCAGCCACATGAGGGCTGCTGTTGGCTTTGAGGAAGGGGCAGGCTGACCACAACCCCAGAATCTGGAAACTTCTTTTGTACCCAAGGAGGGGATGCCACAGACCCTGAGCTAAACTTTCCTGAAGGGTGTTTGTTTCTTCAGGTCCAGAATTATTGATGAGCTTGCAGAAAAGAAGCTATGAATGGCTGCCCCAATCCCTGCTTCCCTTCCCTCCCCTAGCTGAACCCAGCCCCCCTTCTCCTGGAGGCCTGGTAAGGGTCTGCCACTGCGAGGTGGCACTCTCATCTGTCTTCTCCCAGCCACGCAATTGTGCAGAGAGTTCCATGGGACAGCTGGCATCGGGAAGCCAGCCACAGGGCTCCTGCCTGGGATGCTGGGGTGGGGAGGCCAACAGGTGGACCCTGCCCCTGAAGCAAGGTGGCATGGCAGGAAGCTTGCACACTGGGCAGATCAGGTGACAGAAAACACCAGGAGAGAAGAGACTTCCAGGGGAAACAGTGCTGCTGAGTGATACTGACAGCTGTGGTGGAGATTTCCAGGTGCCAAGATGCTTTATATATAGAACCTGGCTGTAACTTGGCCTGTTTGGGCAGTACAGGAAGTCCTCCCTCACCCTTGTTCATGGGTTTTTGGAAATGGCAACCTCAAGTGAAGCAACCTATGGCCAAATCAATCTTCACCACAGGCTCATTGATAGAAACAAGAGTTGAACTCATACTGCATATTTCTGGTCACAGAAAGATCACCAAACTCCTAAAATAAAGACCCAAGGCCCTTCTCAAGTTTGGCAGTCATCTGCAGTCACTCACTCCTTTGCTCCAGTTAAGGGCTGACAGTAGCCAGAGAGGAGCAGACAGTGGCAGTTCAGGGCACAAGGTGGGACCCACAGGACGGGGGTCCCACCCATCACGGGGCACCTCACAGGCTTACCCACTGTCGCTCCAGCTGGGATGACTGAGACACACCAGCAGACCTCCCAGCGTGCACATCTGTGGCATGGGGAAAGAAGCAGGACTCCCCGGAGAAAAGCCTGCACAGACATGGAGACAATTTCTGTGCAAACTCCACCCAGAAGTGGCCTTGGTGGGGAACCTTTTTTTTTTTTCCTCTCAAAGTTATAACAAAGTGACGTGGATGAAGCAGTGTTATTCTAGAACCTGCTGTACATCATGCCCAAAGCCAAACATAGTAAAGGGTAATCTGTTGGGGAGCTGGAAAAGGGGGCTGCCTCAAGCACTGGAGGATTTTCTGACATCACCTTGTATTCACATCCTCATTCTCCCTTCGCTCGGCCTGAGAATTTCCTCTACCAGTCTCTGGTGTCCTGACTTTGTGTCCTTGTCAGCTGCCTCCCCTGCACCCCGCCTGATTTCATATCTTGCTCTGCATAACAGAAGGGGTGGCTCCTGGCACAGACAGTAGCGGCCAGCAAGTCACAGGCCCTGGAAGCCTCACTCCATCTAGCAACGCACGACAATTCATTTGTATTTTACTAATTAAAAATGCATTTTTATTTGATGCAAGCAAAATAATAGACACTCATGTAGCGGCCAGCCCAATCTGACTGATATTAATATTTCCTCCCATCTTTCCTCTAGATTTCCCATAATATCTGTTTGTGTCTATCTTTCTCTCCCCCCACACCCTTTTCTCTCCCTCACTTTCTTTATAGCATGTAAAGCCCTACAGCCTATTTCTATTTTCTCTCTCTCACTGGAAACATTCCCATGCATGTCTAGTGAGTGTCATTTGGTCTGGATCCAGGCTAGCGCTGTGGTTATGAATGCAGACTTGTAAGCTAGACAGCCTGGCTGAGAGCGCCAGCGCTGCACCAACTAGCTGGGTAACCTGGGGCAAGTTGCTTCACTTTTCTACACCTCAGCCAAAGAGGGAAGTTGATAGTAAACCAATCCTAGGTATAATGGCCGTTTATTAATAGATTTAATATCTAGAACATACGCTGGCAAAAGCTAAGTGCTCAATATCCATTGTTACTATGATCTACAAACAATAATTGTGTGTTAAAGGTTTGTCTGGATGTATCATAACATCACACCTACACACACATATTCACACTCCTTCTACAACTTGTTCTTCTCACACATTCTCATTATGTTGAGACCTATCCATTTTGACACATAGAATTCACTAATATTTTTGCCACAGAGTGGGATAGTATTGATGTTTTTGTTTATATTTCCCTGATTACTTAAAATGTATTTGGAAAAGTAAAGAGAGCAATTTTAAAGATGGGAGTGAAAGAAAACTTCTCCTACTACATATAGTAAGATTTATTGATAAGTTTCAGTAGCAACGTCCAGTATGATTTTTGCAATTGGGGCAATAAAATACCATCCTACACAACATGGTAGATTCTAGCCACATAGGACTTTCAAACACTTGAAATGTGCCTAGTAAGACCAAGGAATTGAATTTTTACTTTAGATTTAAATAGCTGTTTGTGATAATGAATACCCTATTGGATAGTACAGATTCAGAGCATAAAACGTGGCAATCAAGTGGTAAAAACCACTTTATTTGATGAACCAGTAGATGCACGAATGGAAGGTCCAGAGACAGATACTAGCACTTGCTGTATGACCAAGTAGGTATCACTGGTCAATAGAAAAAAAGATGGGCATACTTTTGTCAAATGTTTGGGCTTCTTCTCTGAATTTCCTTAATTTATTGACCATTCTCACTGCCCCCTGTTGGATTTATTAATATGTCAGAATTTATATTTATGTGTAATAAAAAATATTTTTTCTTAGTGTGTGGGTTTTTAAATGAACATTTTATTGAAAATTTCTACATTTTGAACTTGTCATTTAAGGATTTTGATTTGTTTGCCTTAAGAAATTTTTTCCTACACCGAGTCATAAAGGTATTCTTCAGTTTTTAAAGATATTTGAGATTTTGCATTTCAAATTTAGATGTTTAAGTAACTGAAATTCATTGTTGAAAATAATCTCTCTCCCCATGGGGGTGTCGATAATGCAGTGCTTTCCACTTGATTTAAAATACCTCTTCAGAACTTTAGTTTTCCATATAAACTTCAGAAGGATTTTGTCAACTTCTGTGATAAGGTCTTTAGATATTTTTATTCTGATTGTATTTTACTCATTGAATAATTTGGGGGGAATGACTGTGGTTCCTTTTGAATCTTAGAACTGTTTTTTCAAAACCCTCAAGACTCCACAAAAACTGTTAGAATAAGCAAATTCTGTAAAGCTATAGGACACAAAATCGACACATAGAAACCACTTGTGTTTCTATACACTAATTACAAACCATCTGATAAGGAAATTAAGAAAACCCCATTTACAAGAGCTTCAGAAAGAATAAACGTTAACTAAAGCAATGAAAGACTTGTGCACTGAAATTGAAGAAGACACAAACAGTAAGACACCACTCATTTGTGGATTGGAAGACCTAAAAGTAAATGGCCACACTATACAAAGTGATCTATAGAGTCAAAGCAATCGTTATCAAGATCCCAATGATGTTTCATGCAGAAATAGACTAACTGGCATTTTGAAAGGAGGAACAGGGCACTGGGCATGTGGAGACGTTTCAGTAATGTACAGAGCTTCAAAGCTCTGCCTATAATCGCTCTCCTGTGTCCCAGCTCAACTCGGTGGAGGCCTGTGCAACTGCCCAATCTAACAGCAGAGGTTATATGCACATTGGACAGACACAGTGGAGAAAACTCTCCAAGAATCACCAAAGGAAGAAAAGGCGACTCTTGGATGGCTGAAATCTTCTTGGAGCATGTGACTTTGAACTGAGAGTTGGGGGCTAGAACTCCTGCCACCTGCCCATCACATTTCCTGGTGCTGTGTGGTGGGTACACGTACCAGGGATTGGGAATCCTTCAGCCAAGAATGAAACCAGGAATCATGCCAGTCACACTAACACCAACCCCACACATGCACATCACATCCCCAAGACACCCAATATCCAGTCAGGAGTTTTGGAATTCAAGTGATACTCTAGTGAGGCCATGTGAGATGAGTCTGGAAATGTGGAGTACAGTGGCATTAAGCTAAGTGAAATAAGGCAGGGAAACAAATATATTGTAAGATCTCGCTTATATGCAGAATCTAAAAACATCAAACTCATTGAAACAGAATGGTGGTTGCTGAGCCGAGGGATGGGGAAAATGGGGATAAGGTGGCCAAAGCGTACAGACTTCCAGCAACGAGGGGACTAAGTCTGGGCATCGACAGCGTGGTGGTTATGGTTGACAACTACGTGTTTTCACCCTAACAACAACAACAAAACAATGATTATGTGAGGAAAATGATATGTTAACAAACCTTATTGTGGTGAACATTTCACAATATACGTGTGTATCAAGTCATGACATTGTCCACCTTATACTTACCCTAAGTTATATGTCAATTATCTCCCAAAGCTGGGGGGCAGGGAGAGAAGAACCTGAAACAATGGTGTTGCCAGTTGACCAGGAAGGAGGCTCAATCCAAGAACTTCTAGTGGGGATGCTGACTCTGCAGGCTAAATATTCTCTTAATGCCCTAATGCACTTGCATTTTTTGGTTTGGTTTTATGTGCACATACCCATTAGTTGGCACTTACTGAATCTTATGGGATTGCTGACATCCCTGTTACACATGGTGAACTGGTAATCATGGGAGAGTCTTCACCACTCTCCAAGAGAGGCCCCTGCTCAGTGCTGACCACCATTCTTGAGCTGCTTGCTTATGGGTTCCTCATGTAGAATAGAAAATCTTTAATAGAAAACCATATCTGTCATGTCTCTCTCTTGTGTGTCTGGGGTATGGTGAACCCCTATAAACAGATTGTGAGCTTCTACTCACCTTGAGTCCCTGCCCTCCATGATTAGAAGAACTTTCCCCGGTGTCACTTCTGCATCCTAAGCCCTAAAATGAGAGGCAGGTAGAGCTTCTGGCCAAGGTCAGCTAAGCCACAGCAGGGTGCAGACCTGGAGCACAGTGAAAAACGTGCTTGTGGTGTAAGCCCCTGCGGCCAAGATCACTGCTCATGACCTCATCCTCCCAGCAGAAGTGAAGGCACCCACACATTTAAGATCATCAGCCTCATGAAGGTGTGTTGTGAAGGGTGCAGTGCTCATCGAGATGGGCCAGTTGCGGTGTTATCTGCAGATGAATGGGCCATGTGGCTTAATACGATTCTCTGATGTGGTTGTAGCATGCACCTTCCTTTGGTCAGCTGCTGTGGATAAATACTGTCCTCTCTCTGGAAATCTCATGATCTGTGTTCTGTTCAAATTGGTAATTGTCTTGAGTAATTTTTAATTTTTTTTAGGGGAAAAAATTGAGCAACCTATCTCAGAATAGGCAGCTTAGGTCAACTTTCTCAAATGGGAGTTAAACGTTCAGAATGAATTAGAAGTTCTACCCTCTAAAAAGGCAATTACAAAAAGAAAAAAAAAAGTCTAAAGAAACTCTCTTAATGCCTATAATTTCCCTAGTACTTACATGTCCCATTAAAAAGAAAAATGACATTAAAATAATTTTAAAGGTTTTGGCTTAAGCCCATTGAAATAAGGAAATTCCCCCGCTAAGAATCAAGTTCTCATTATCTTGGCCCAGCCTGCATTAAGGATGGACTCCTGCAGAGATGCCATCGGGTGATTGGGTTCCAGCTGGGAACGGCCATGCCAAAATTAACATGGCGCCAACCTTCCCATAACGGGCCCTACGTGGCTCTTTGCCTTGTGTGTCTCTTAAGGGCCCTTCAGATGGAAATCTGCCAAATTTCTCCCTGTAGCCCTTCTATTTGGGGTTTGTCCCTGCGTGTTTCTCTGATGCCAATTCTGGCCTTTTTAGAAGTTTTTTTTTTTTTTTTTTTTTTTTTTTTTTGTTCTTTTTACATCAATGTGTAGATGTTTTAGCTGAGCTATATGCTGCTGTTCAACTCCAGGTTTTGCAGTAACTCTTTTATTCTTCACTTCTCATTACATCTCCTCCCTCCAATCACATTGTACCTCTGTTAAGAAAGGTCCTCCCTGGTGGCACAAGGGGTTAAGATGCAGCACTTTGAAGCTATCAGCAGCCACTGCAGCATGAGTCCTGTCCCCAGCCAGGGAGGTGACATGGCGCAGCAGACCTCTCCATTCTCGACTGCTTCTCCCCTCAGCAGTGTTTTTCAGTAGATCTGTTCCCTACTCTGGCTCTGGTGAATCCTCTCACCCCCCTGCCCCACGCCTCTGGCCTGCACCCCAGCTCTTATATGAATGAATAAATAAATCTTTAAAAATAGAGGTTAAGAGAAGGCACTGGGATCTTTAGGTGGACCATTATCTATTATATTGATAAAAGCAATTAACCTGCTAAGTAATAAGCTCTTAAAGAAAACTGGTAAATCTGCTTCTGTGTTTTCATTTAATTCATAGTGTCCCTTCTTGTCACATGGTCTTTTTGCCCAGAAGGAGTTGTAGGAATTGGGAACCAACACGCTACTGTCCATCTGTCAGGCAGCTGTCAAGTGGTAATGATTTCCAGTCACTGCCAAGCAGGTTCTAGATTTGAACCAGTGACCTAGGAAGAAAGTCTCCATAGCCCATTACCAAATTATCCCCCGAGCCCTTTGCTTCCCTGACTAACACCCTTTCCAATAAAACTCCATTTTTGTCATTGAATCTGTCAACATGCCTACAAATCCCTGAAGGGTGAAATTAATTTGAACCACAGAGTTAGACAAACAAGCCCAAAAGTTAGTTCTTCAGAAATTGAAGCCAATATTTTAGACATTGATCCACTTGAAAAAACGTTTTTGACTTCCCTCGTGGAGCTGGTGGGGAGGGGTATAAACAGAGAAGTTGCGACACAGTTTACTGCAGAGCAGATCTTAAGTACCCGAAGCTCTAATGCCTTGTGGCTACAAGCGGGCAGGCCCTGCATGCTGGTGGCTCCTATGCTCAGAGATTAAAACCCGAATCCCTCTGGACAATCTTGCTTCCTCTGACCAGGCTACCTGGGAGTTAGGGTTTGGTTGGATCAGGCAGGCATAGTTTCACAGCTTTTCAGACTCCATTTATTTGTTCCATCATTTATTTATTTATTTTACTTTTCTTTCCGTCAGCCATGAGCCCACTGTGAGCAGCAGAAGCTTCCTGTGGTAGGAAATAGCTTATCGCTTACTTTCTATCCCCCCCAACATCTGCATAGTTTTAACCTTGTCAGAAGCCCAACACATTTTCTTAATCTTTGATATTTGTGCACCAGCCTAGAAAATGGTTAGATGTTGCATGAAGCACATACTGTCTCTCTCTCTCTCTCTCTTTCTATGAGCAAATTCTCTTAACTTGAAAGCAAATGTGGGGCTAGAGAGAGAGGGAGACTATTTATTCCTGATATGAGTCAATGAGTATCTGACCTTTGACCTGTCCCAAATAGCCAGTGTTGATTTTCTGAGGCTTTAAATACACACAGAAGATACACACAGATGTCCACCCAGTTCTAAAATGTATCTCTGTTTTAGTAACACACTCCCGTCCTGCCTGGAGGTAAGAAACAAAGGTGACGTGTGTTTCAGACAACATTCAGGCAGATATAAACCAACAAACATAGGACTTTGAGATGTCTGTACCCCCCAGCCCCCACCCAGCTCTGTGGAGAGGTTATGTGCTGGTTTTCCTTTGCCGACTGTGACCTTAGGGTAGTGATACTTTTCTGCACCCCCCTACTCACCCTTTCGTGAACTCTGAGTCATCTTGCCCCAGATTGGGGCTGTGTGCGGGTTAGGCGCCGTGCATAATTATTGCTGCGGTACCAGGTATCATTGTCGTCATGGAGAATCTACCCATGGCACAGCCTTCTGGGCTGTAGGTGGTCCATCGAACAGGACTTTTAACTGTAAGAATCCCTGATTTCCTACCTAAGGGCCTTGTCTAGACATTTTAAGTCAGGTTAGAAGGACCAGGGGTGGGGAACAGCCATGATGGATGGGAATTGGAGAATAAATACCACTCAGCTTCCTTGCCCCTGGGGGGCAGCTGGGGCTAACTCTGCAGGATGCTCTGTGCCATCTCACAAAGATTCCCCATTGGCCAGAGTACCCACTTCCTTCTCCAGTCACCCACCTTTCATGCGCCCTAGCTTTTCTCTCTTACCGCCCACCCCCTGCCAAACTTGCCATTTTTCTACCAGTGCCTCTCAGATCACTTCCCAAATAAGCCACTTGCTCTCAAATCCTTGCATCCAGGTCAACTCTTAGTGGGCAGGGGAGGAAGGGTAAAGGGTGGCCCAACCCAAGAGACTTTCTGTGAAGTACTGACTTTGCCCTTAAGCTCTTGACCTGCAGTTGCTATATGAGATTCCATCAGATCCCAACTCCTATTGGCAGTGCAGTGCTTGATCTTGTAACTAGAGATATCAGATCATATTTGAAAGCATTTTATTGAGACAGAGTGGGGAACAGAACAGGCAGACTGACTGAAATCACACTGCTGAGGGAGCAGTGAGGGAGACAGGAGAGGTCTGCTGTGCCATGTGGGTAGCTCCCTGGTAGGCCGGGGATCGAACTTGTGCCACAGAGGCTGCAGATAGCTTCATAGTGCCGTGCTTAACCCATTGTGTCACCAGGGAGGCCTGAAAGCATTTTATTTTCTTTGTTCATTAAGTCTGACACATATGGCTTGTGTTTCCTGGCCACAGTCTTCTTGTTCCGCTTCTGTGGAGAATGTGTGACTATCTTTTAGAGGGATACTCGTCCTTGACACCTAAAGATCTATTTAATATACAAAATACATCCTGTATTTTAAGTCAACCATCTCAAACTCACCTTCCTGAGTGAAACTGGGTGAAAACCACTCAGCCACTTCACTCAGTGTAATTGCCGACCCTTAATTTTATTAATAGAACTGTAAACTATCCAGTTGAAGCCCTTTGGCTTATTCATAGAACATGCATGTAGAGAATGCAAATGGTTTTCCAAATATTTTTCTCTTGCATAAGCCTAGGCAAAAGGAACAAAATAATGACCCAGAAAAAGTAAGTGAATGAAGTTAATCAGGTTCATAATTTAAGATGAGTGAATTTAATGGTGTATGACTTAGAAATATTTGACACACCAAAACTAACCCTCTCTGTAATGTCATTGCTAAGGAAAAGTGTTTCAGTGACCTCATGGTTTTTGTTTTAAAATAATTGTGGCTCTTTGCATGTGTAATTGGAACCTGGGCAATTAGAATAAACACAGTTTCTCCCTTAGTGCCTCACCTCTACTCTCAGAGCCTAAAAAGGCAGCAGTTTTATCTAAAGTAATGCCCAGAAAAAGCAGACGGAGGTGGCCCCTCAGCTTCAGTTCAGTTCTGGATTTGCAGTCCAGTCCTTGGATGGTGCACTAACTCTGTGGTGACATAGCTGGACAGGCCAGGCCAACACTCGAGGACAGGCCTTGGTACCTCTGTCCATCCTCAGAGAGGAGACGAAGTTCAGGGCAGCATTGTGAGTGTCCGTGGAACAAAGTAGGTGCAATCGCTTTGTAAACTGTGTACACACCAGATAGAAGTCCAGTGTTTTGGCTCTCAGCCAGTCTTTGCAAGTGCCCTATGGGCTAGAGAAGGCAGGCTCGTGTTTTCTTTTCACAGATGAAAAGCTGGGAATTGCAAAGGCTGACACTCCTTGGCTAGTCAGTGTCAGGGTCAGACTAGCATCCTGGCGCTCTGTTCTGAGATTATCATCTTTCCTCTTCCAGTCATTCTAGAGCTTTTCCGAATCAAGATGGAATGTTAAAAATGCACATTACCATTTTTTTTTCATCTCCCCTTCCACCCTTCCCAAAGATAGGGACTTCATAGGAATCCTTATTTTCAGCAAACACGTCAGAGCATTCTGAGGCAGGGAGCCTGAGACCACATTTTCAGAGCCCTCAGCTGCTACCACACGTTGTCTATCAGACTGAAGTTCAGTGATGACCGTCCTTTAGAATGAAAGGAATTTTCCATTTACCAATGAGAGAATTTGGGTTATAATTATTGAAGATAATCATATAAATCTATCACTTGAATCCTGAATAGCTAGCAGCCACTGGGCCAAATGTTTCACAGACATTGTCTGAATGGAGTCTTGTGGTGGCCCCTGGATTGTGTGAATCTACAAAACAAGACCATCACCTCCTTGTCTCATGCTCAAAGAGATATTAAATACATTTCCAACAGTCTCTATGGAATAAACAGCAAAGAAAGGCTTTGAAGCCAGATAAGTTTCACTTTCAATCCATGCTAATAATCATAATCATTTTATTTTATAGGGAACCAATAAATGAGCAACAGGAAAGAATCCTATATAAATCTCTTAAGTCTGATAAAATCGCATTTTGGTTGAACAAATTTGGGGAGCACTGTGGTTGACCACAGGTCTATTCTGGTATCTGGTTTATTCCCATAGTGAAAAACTCATTGTCAGGGCCCCTGCTCTGTGGGATCAGATCTCAGCACTGGGGTCCCGTGTTCGTTATCTATTGCTAAGTAACACACTGCCCCACGGACAGCAGCTGAAAACAATAGACATGTTATCTCACCCCATTTCTTAGGATAAGGAATCAGAGAGCAGCGTGGTGGGGGACTGGCGCTCAGGACTTCTCCAGGGGTGGTAGTGAAGCTGTGGATGGGCAGTTTTCCTCTGAAGTCTAGACAGGGCTTCTATCCTTAGAAGTGAGCTTCAGTGGGTGGAGTTTTTGTCCTCAGCCAGTAATTTTCCAAAGGTTATTTGTTGAATGACTGAATGACTCAGTCATGAATACATGGATGAATGGGTTCTATTGATAAAATTTCCTTTAAAGGTAGAACTGGTGCCTCCCCTGTGGCGGCGCAGTAGTTGAGCACTGGGTTGTGAAGCTGCCCGCAGCCTCTGCAGCACCAGTTTGATCCCCGGCCGCCAATGAGGGTCCCACATGGCGCGCAGACCTCTCCTGTCTCACCCGCTGCTCCCCTCAGCAGTGTATTTCGTTGGTCTGCCTGTTCTGTTCCCTGCTCTGACTTTGGGGAATTCTCTCACCCTCCTGCGCTTCTGACTGTACCCAGTGCTTGTATAAAAAAATAAATCTTTAAAAAACAAACGAAAAAATTAAAGGTCGAACTGGACTGTTCTTTCAAGGTCTTTCAAAGTAGGGAGTGACCCAAAATAACTTGATTCCAGTGGATTTATCCACTGAGGGTTGATCCTGGTGGGATCCTGGTGGATTTATCTACTGGAGGTTGATCCTGGTCCTGGTGGGGACAAGGAATTAGGTAATGACTGATAAGCCCCCTGGGAATCTAATGTGGAGTGGAAGTTATGGAAATTCCACTTTGTTATTCTTTGTAGGTTCAAGTGCCTGTAGTTGGAGTTATCAAAGCTGCCTTGGAGAAATATGTGTCTGGATTTTATACTTCCAAAAACAGTGAAGGGTTGTATTTCCCCTTTCCAGATTTAGAATGATAGCACTTACATAGAAACTAAGCACATGATCCCTTTACTAGCCAAAATTCAGTCTGTGGACCTGAAGATTTCTTATTTCAAAATTGATCACTAGCTGGAAAAAATAAAAAGTCCTTACATTATCCTATTGTCACAGGGAAGTGTAGCGATAATCTAGGAAAAACACAGGTCTTGGATTCCAGTTATGCCACATTTTAATCCAATCCTTCACTGAAAAATGTCTCATTCAGCCTAATGAGGGGCTATATGGACCTGACGTGGTTGCTGGCCAGATATACGTTAACTTCTGGTGATGTGAGTTCCATGCTGAGATGAACCATGGAGTCTGGGGGTCATAGATCACGTAATTACCCAAGTAAGTTTAGAATTCTAGACAGATGCCATGCGTCCATGTAACCTGGAGGTAACGAGGTATGCTGTGTGGAAGCAGGAACGAGATTCCACGCAGAGAAAGAGGCATGTACCAAGGCCTGGAGCATGTGGGCTCTGTTGTGCGTGTGGAGCTAAAGAAGTTCAATTCGGCTTGAGCACAGGAAAGTGGGAAGAAGGGCAGCAAACCCTTGCAGACATGTGGTCGAGACAACCCCTGTGGGGTGTCGCAGGTGAAATGCGAGGAGGTGGTCTTGCTGCTGAAGATAGAGCTTATAGGATACTAATGTGTATAGTGTAGCACAGAAGACAGGAGCTGAACTGTTACTGAGAGCAAAGCTTGTCATCATGTAGGAATCACTGGGAGAGAGCAGCAGGGGTCCTGGCTGGTCAGCCCAGGGACGGCACCCCGGGCAGCCTCACTGACCAAGTGCATGCTCTTGAAGGTCTTGGGGTAACATGCCTACTATCTCATCTTGTTATTCTTGTCCGCTGTTTTCTTTTCCACTACTCTCTTCACAACCATTGAAATAAAATGTCCCTGTATCCTGAACTGACTTCATCTTACCTGGAGCTTCCAGCTTGGCTCAGCCTCACTTCTCAACACTCCACCGAGCCTCTGAGGTTCTGGTCACACACATTCCAACTCCATTAAAATAACGAGGGGCCCGGGGCTGAAGCATCTGACTCTCAGAGGGTGTAGACCCTCGAAGCAGATGTCTGTTTCTTCAGACGTTCTCAGCTTGAGTGGCGTTTCAGCTAGAAACCCTATTAACCTCTGGAAATCTGACCAAAAAACATATTTATTTATACATGGGCTGATTCTTTGTTTGTTTTGTATGTGAATCTATGGGTTTGCTCTCTGCTGTAACCCTCTGTGCAGAGGTTGCAAGTCAGTAAGATTTGCAGCTTATAAAGTAGAAATTCTTTAAATGTGAAATAATAGCAATAATAATAAAGAGCTGGCTACCCCCTCCCCCCACAGCAGGCTTGTCGACATGATTATGAGTGGTTACATTTTGATTTTCTAAGCTTGCTGCAAATGGGCCTGAATCGGACTCGATTTCCCGTCATAATTGCTTTCTGCGTGAAGAGGTCTTTTCCAGAACCGTCTGCTGCTGCTGTTTTAATGGGAAGCCTGTCTATTTGTATGTTAATAGTTTCCTCTGGGTTATTGGGCTTGTCGATAGAAAAGCCCAAATCAGATGCTTCACTATTTTCAAGGTTTACTATTAATCTCTGACTTTCGTGCCAACATGAAGTCATTTCAGGCCCCTCTGCTCTAAATCCTCCTAATGAAAGCATGAGGGATGGCAATGCACTGCCTTTCATAAGTGCAGTGGTTCTGGGTTCCCCTCACCCCTCAACTTTCTGGCTCAGCGGGGTCCTGGTGCCCAGCTAGCTCCACAGGTGAGTTAGCCAGCAGGGGTATATAGTCCCAGGTGGTCCATATGTCCAGCCACTGAGCTGCCCAGGCTCAGGTCTGCTGAGCTGGGTCATCTGTACCAGGTTGATCAGACATGGTAGCAAAGCCCAGGCCATGGCGAGTCCAGACAGACAAGCAGGAGCTCAGTGCTGGAAATGGAACAGGCTGCCTCTGCAGGTAAGCAGCCTTGTAACATGCAGCCAGGTACAACCTCTCTGAATTTCAGTGTTTTCATGGTTAGAAAGAGGAACAATCAGCTTTTGTGCTCTTACCTTTTATTTACCGTGAGGTCCACCTGTGCTGTGTCCTGAAGGTAGCTAGTGACCGGCAGACAGTAGTCCTCCCCTACATGGTTTTTAAATCTCAGACTAGGGTTTTTAGTTTTCACTCATTCCTGGCTTTACCATATGGACAGGGATTTTTGACCTCCTTTGCTCTCTGTTGCTTCTCCCCAGCGCCTAGAACATTGTAGGGGCTTAGTAAGAGGCTATAAACCGAATGACCTAATGGATTCCATCAGCACATTTATTGAGGACCTGTTGTGTCCTGGTCCTTGGGTCAAGCACTAGACTTTAGGAATGAAACTATGCTGTTCTTGTTCCTGAGGGCTCCTGGCCTTTAGAGGGGTGGGGAGGTAAAGGACAGTAGAGAAATATAAATAATTACAAGGATGTGCAGTTTCTTAGATGCATGAGCCAAGAGGCATCTGAATCACTGTTGCATGGTGTGTGTTAAAAGTCCAGATCCCTTGGCCCAGCCCAGAGGTAGGGAATTAAAATGTCTGGGATGGACTCTGGACATCTCATTTTTGACAGACATCCCAGATAACTCTTAATTTGCTGACCTGTTTGGAAATCCCAGCAGATAGATACGTTGAGTGCCATGGTTGAGTTACTAGAAAGTGCCACGACAGCTATAGTCAAGGGCACTCAGGGAAGGTTTCTTAGGTAAGTGGCTTCAGAACTAAGGTGGAAGGGATTGCAGGTGACAATGTACCTAAGGACAACCCTTGAGAGGGAAAGGCAGACATCACATAGCTCCAAGCACCTGGGAAAATGGTGAGGAGAGGTGATCTGAATGAGAAGAGGAGGGATGAGTTCACATAAGGAATTCAGACTTTATAAAGCTTATTTTGCAAGCTGAGACATCACACAACTAGATTTGTTTCTTATAAGGAACCATCATGTGAATTAATTCCAATATATTTAAAACATTAAATTCTGAACTGACAGAACTGCAAATGGGTATAGGATTGAGGGTGAATTGGCAAATATAGCCAAGGAGCACATAAGGGTCCTTAGAAGAAACTGTGGGCCTAGAAGGCAACAAGAAATAAACGAGTATTTAAATCGAAGGTGATTTTCTATTTTTAGCTATTTAACTTTAATTTTGTATTCTCTATTGTTTTTGTATTGAAATAACTTTGGTTTTAGGCATCAATAGATTTTAGGTGTACAGCATTGTAATTTGATATCTGTATATACTACATTTTGATCATCACCAAAATGTCATGCAATTCCTATCAAAATTCCAATAGCATTTTTCCACATAAATAGAACAAACAATACTAAAATTTGTATGGAACCACTGAAGACCCCAAACAGTCTCATGATGGCATGAGAAAAAGAACAAAAAATGGAGATGTCATACTCCCTATCTTCAGACTATACCACAAAGGGACAGTAGTCAAAACAGTATGGTATTGAAATAAAAACAGACACAGAGTTCAATGGAACATATCTGAGAGCCCAGAAATAGGCCCACATGCATATGGACAGCTAATGTACTACAAAGGAATTAAGGTGACCTCTAATTCAACCCGAGAAAGAAGCTGAGACAGAAACCATGAGCCATTTTTCCCCTTTCTTTCCATGACACATTTGAAATCAATTTCTTACCCAGCTTTCCATACTTTTTCTGGACAGAAATCAGGACACAAGACTTGTCTACATGCTGAGGGTGGAGTGGGCCTAAGCAAGACAGGACATGATAGGTGTGGAAGGGACTTGCAAACCCTGTGACTTTGTCCATGTTCTAGAACATGCCAGTCTTCATTTCATCATGAATAGGTGTGGAGAGTACTAACATCTCCCAGGTTATTCAAGGATTGGCTGATGTGAAGCATATGACAAGCTTGGCAGGCAGTGTGTGCTTGGTGAGGATAGTTAAATAATGGGGAAGGTAGAAGTGATAAAAATCTATAGCCACCATTTCTTCATTCCCAGGGAGCTGAGCCTGGAAGGTTTCCCAGCACGTTTTCACTTAGAAATGTTTTGGTCTGGCAATAACTGCAACTGGGAGGTTCACCCCAAAAGCAGTGCACAAAGTGAAGCTCACACAGCACAGTACTCACTGAAAGGCACAGATTGGTCGCCCTTGTGACTCAGCTCAAGCTGTCTCCCAGGGTGAGAAGCAGGAAGCCCATTGGCATGCAGCCCCCAACCCCAGACATGGGCTGGCTGTCCTGGCTGCTGCCCCTTGCCCAGGGCAGGTGCCATCTCTCCTTCCAGGAAGGTATATGGGGAAGCTGGGCTTGGCCCTTGAAGGCCACTGCTTGGCAGTCCAAGCACCTCAGCCTGCCTGACTCACAGCACAAGGCAGGGCACAGGTTGAAGCATGGGCGTTTCAGGGAAGGGTGAGCCTGTCGTGACAGAGCCCCCAGACTCAGTGCTGAGTCACCCCCTGGGTGTTCCCAGGCCCCCTTTTCTAAGACTCCCCCCATTCCCATTTCTGGGAAGATGTTAGGCAATGGACTGCCCAGACACATGAGTCCAGTCACAGCCCAGGAATAAGAGAATGTCTTGGCTCGGAGAACCAATAATACACAAGTGTTTGCTGTACACAGACCTTGACTGGGTTGGGGCTGGGGGTGGAGGCTGACAGGGTGGTCCTTGTGTGCTTGGACCTCTTCAAGTTTCCAACTCGACAGTCCTGGGTCCCAGAAAGACACAGGGCACCAGAGAACACAGGTGTCTGCACCCCAGAGTGGCTGGCTGCTGAGGATGTGCTGGTGCCTGACATGGACATAACTGAAGGCTATGCAGTGGGTGCTGCTCTGTAGCCCCTTATCTAACCCTCACTGCAGTCCCATGAGACAGCAGTTAGGACCTTACACTACCCAGGAGTAAACTGAGTCACAAAGGGTTGAGCAACCCTGTGATGTCACAAGAGTGAGAATGTGGATGAGCAACCTTGGCAGCTTGGGTCAGACTGTGTTAACTGCCTAGATTAGCACATACATACACATGTGTGTGCACTCCACACACACAAACCAGATAGACACCATCCATATCATATACACATACCATATACTATACATACACCACATACATATCACACACGTCATACACACAACACACACCACAAACATGCATGCCACACATACACCCCCCAAATAGACACTCTCCACATCATATACACATACCACACATACCACATGCATAACATACACACAACATAAGTATGTGCATACCACACATATGCCCGGATAGACCCCCTCTACATCTTATACACATACCACATACAACACACATACCATAAATATGTACACACCACACACACACCCTATACACAACACATACCACAAACGTGCACACCACACATATACACACTTTGTACATATCACACATACACCATAAGCATATGGCAGTGTTGCAGTGATTCTGTTCCAACAAATTCCAGTCCAACAGTCAAGAACAATTAAAAAGCAAGAAATGAGGATCTTTGCTTCCATTTTCTGAAGAAGACCATAGAGGACCCAAGTCAGAAGCAACCCTTGTTTATTTGCACTTTCTAGCCCTTCCTTGTCTTGGTCCACAGCGGCTCTGGCTTTTTTGTTCTCTAAGCTTGCAGAACTCTCCTTGCTTCCTCCTCCTCTTTGTCTCTCTTTTGTTATGTATTAGGTGAGGAGTGGACAGACTTGGGACCCTCACACTTTCAACGATCTTCTTCCCCTAATCCTTGCTGCCATGCTCCCCACCCACCCTGAGGCCACAGCTCCTGCCTGGGCCCAGGGAGCCAAGGAAATGCATCTGGGCCCTTATCTGCACCTTGATTCCGAACCCCTTGCTCACTCAGTGTCTGTGGTGCGATTCCTGGTGCCTGACTTTCCCCAGAATCCTTCAAAGGAGCATTTAGCTCATTCTGTTTACTTCCTGCTAAATTCCAGCCTGCCCAGATCAGCCTTTTCAGCCCTGAGGGTGGACGGACCTTTGGAGACCTTTTGCAATACCCTGTATTGTCACACTGCTTGACCCCAGCTCCCTCACATGGGCTCCCCAGTGGGTCCGCTACACAGTGGCATTTGTGGGGCTTGATCCACTCACCCCCAAGTCCAGGATCCCCGAGACCACTCACAGGAGATCAATTCCATAGCAGCACCGCTTGTTAATATGGACACAGCCACGGTTCCTAGAGAAAAGGCTCACCACAAGGCAAGGTTCCCTGGCAGTGGAACCTTCAGGAATTAAGGACAGTAGATGCTGTGCTCGCTATTCTTGGAAAGTAAACAAAAATGCAAATTTTTAATTACCAGTGTTGTCAGGTGGCTTCCCTGAAATGTTTACAAAAGCATGACTTCCCTCAGCAATGAAGGAATGAGCATCTTTATTAAATCTCTGTGGAATACACATTACGTACTGCGCCCCAGGCCAAAGGCAGGAGACAGGAGGGGCTGGAGTCCTGGAGCCTTCCTCCTTGGAGGGCACAGGTCCGGGGGGCATCCGTATGAGTCATTGTCTCATTTCAGTGATGTCGGTGTCCTGACAGGGTGGCGAGGTCCACAGGCGAGGTGCAAGGGCCCAGGAGAGCTTTGCAATTCATCTCAGATCTGAAGATTGGGGCGATGTGGGCATGGTAAGGGGCGGGATGCCAGGGGTAGCAGGGTGCGTGCCTGCCTGGGAGCACGGAGCATGTGGGGCGCTCTCCATGTGCCCAGAGCTCTCATCACAGCCCCTCCCCAGTCCTCACCCCTTGCCCTCTTCCTCTCTTTTTTTAGAAACTTTTTTAGTTTGAGGGAAACTTTAAACCCACATGCCATTGTAAGACATAATACAGAGAGCGCCCATATGCCCAGCTCCCGTTCTCTCTCTAGTCACTTCTTGCTTAGCTCTAGAGGATCACAGCCAGAAACTGACATCTACCACTGGCCTGTTCTTTTTTTTTTTTAATATTTCATTTTAGATAATTCTTACATCATTTTCCATTTTTGCACAATGAATGCATTTTCATTTTGGTTATATTCCCCATACAATTGCACCCCACCTTATGGCCTGTTCTTTTGAAGGGCCAGAAAACCCCTGTGCACACAGATACAAGAACAACTACCTTATCATAGACTATCCCAGCACCAAGGGTGACTCGTTAACTGCCCTCAGGCAGCTCGGTGGGTTTCTGGACATGTTGAGTCTGTACACGGTTGTGCGTTTGTGTATACGGACACAGGCTGACCACTCCAAATACACCTAGAATACATCCCTTTGAAAACATTTCAATGATCTAACTACATTTAGAAATTCTGAATTATTAACTAATAAAGGTGCTCCTTGACTCTCTTTAAGGAAAAAAAAAATCTAAGTCTCACTTTAAAAAAAAATATTCAAAAAGAGGATACTGAGATTGAAGTATTTGGGGTGGGGCTCTTCATGAATTATGTTGAATAACTTCGTTGGTTTTGAGAATAAAGGAGCAGGAATCTTTTTCCTTTGTATTCTAATTTGGTCCTGAATCAGCCATCATTCTATAACTGTTCCATGTCATCCCTCCACTATCATTCTATTAGAGTCTTGCTTCCCTCAGGATTTTTGAAATAGATTTCAAGGAAGTGGAAGTCAATGCAAGGCCTTCTCTTACACACCAATATGATAGATTTTGCTTCTTGCTGCAGGTTCAGATTCCAAGTAAAGATTCTGTCTTGTGATACAGTTAGTCCCATTTTCTGTCAGGAGGGGAAGATCGAAAAAGAGGATGCACAGTGGAAATGTGACCCCTTCCACAGGAAAGCCACAGGCATTTTTGTAAGAACCACAGTAAGGTGACTGTTCACACTGCGCACCCTGCGTGCTGTCTAGCAGCAGCTGTGGTTATTTAGTACCTGTGCGCTATTAGTCACCAGGTGAGGCCCTGTAAAAGGGTCTTGACAAACATCTACCAGTAGACAAGTTATGCCTCATCGTGCCTGTTTTCCAGATAGGAAAACCAAGTCTCTGAGTGGTACTGTTCATGGCCTGTAAAAGCCACACAGACAGCCCCGGAAAGAACTGGAATGTCAAACGCAGGTCAGGACCAATCAAAATACAATCATATTTCCACTGAGTCACAACCCTGGCCTTCAGTTGATCTTCAAGATAGCATATCACTGAGGACAAAAACAGAATATATCACTTGGGGATCTGAGATGAAATCTAAGACTTCAAAGTATGTGGTGAAAACAACTGATAATGGGACTGAACCAGCAAGGGGACCTTTTGGTGACTTCTGATCCTTATATATATAAAACTGTGGATTCTTGTTCTTTCTCGGGGGCTTGAAAACCTTGTGGATTTTGAAATAAAAATCTTAATTGTAGATCCATGGGGAATCTCCCTGGGGCTGTCTTGAGTGGTAAAATGTGGGGACTTCCCTAGGTGGCAGAGGTCCAGCCTGTAGGAGCCCTGCACTTCTAGCCACTGCACTTGACTCTCCAGAAAGTCCACCTTCAGGCTTTCCCCTGAGCAGCCAAGGCTAGTGACTATGGCCAGGGTTCTTACCATGACCCTGTCGCAGGCTTATTTGCATTTACTCAATCATTCCTCTCAACAGCTTTTGAGGTAGGTTTTAAGATGAACCTACTGACAGATGAGGAAAAATGAGGCCCAGCATGGCAAGGAGGAACTGACTTGGGTACTTGGGTTGGCTTAAAGCAGCAGATCTGGGCCTGGGAGGGTCAGACTGTGCTAAAGGGAGCACGCTAATGGGGGCTTTGATGTGAATCATGGTGGACAGTATATCTCTCCTCTCCCTGCCAACTCTCTCTCTCTCTCTCTCTCTCTCTCTCTCTCTCTCTCTCTCACACACACACACACACACACACACTTTTCCAGATAAAATGCCCCTGGCCAGACTTTCTTCACCTTTCTGTTTGGATAGCTATGAAACAGCTTGCTTTCTTTCTTTTTTTAAAGGTTTATTTATGCATACAAGAACTGGGGTGTAAGCCAGAGGTTCAGGGGGTGAGAGGATTCACCAGAGGGATTGGGGAGCAGAACGGGCAGATCTACTGAAATCCACTGCTGTGGGGAGCAGAGGGTGAGACAGGAGAGGTCAGCAGCGCCATGTGGGTTGCTCCCTGGCCAGCCGGGGATGGGGATTGAACTGGTGCCGCAGTGGCTTGCAGTGACTTGCAATAGCTTGATAGTGCTGTGTTTAACCCCTGCGCCACCAGGGAGGCCCTGTCAAAGAGCTTTCTTCCAGCTCTCAAAGAATGCAAGCGTTAGACTTCATTTCATGCTTACTCCAAGGACGGTCTGGTGCTACTTCCAAAGATGTAGAGTTGATTCTCATATTCACAGATCCTGTATTTGAGAATTTGCCTATTCATTAAAAATTCATCTGTAACTCAAAATCAATACTTGCAGTGCTTTTGTCATCATTCATGGGCAAGTTCAGTGCAGCAGAAACTTTAAGTTCCTCCCATATAGACTCTCCACTGAGGCCACACAAGGTGACGCCCAGCCGTTTTGTGCCCTAATCTAGTAAGTGTCATGATTTTCATCTTTGTCCTTTTCATTGGTGATTGTGTGGTTTAAACCAGGCCCATGCCCAGTGCTGAAGTGCTGTCTAGTGGATGTGCCTCAGGGAGAAAATGTGTGCATTAGATAAACTGTATTCCAGCATGTAGACCATGAGTTCAACATTAATGAATCAATGATATCTGTTAAATAAAGTATCTTTAACTAGAAATACATAAAACCCAAGTCATGTATTGATTGGTTGATGAAAATGCGAGCAGAGGCTCACAGGAACCTAAATCTGTATTTCCCCTAAGAGCATTGGTTCCATACTCACTAATCTAATTTTCATGTTGACTTTATAGAACATTTCTGCTGTTCTGCTGTTAATAATGAGAACCAACTATATATATATATATATATATATATAGAACCAACTATCTATCTATCTATATAGTCTTTACACACACTCAGATCTCTATACACACAAAAAAACTTGTCGCTACTATGTGTGTGTGTGTTTAACTGAAAACAATTGTCTAATATCAGAACACTGGTAAATTACAACTCATCCATACAATGAAGTCATGTGCAACCATAAAACAAAATGATCAAAAGAATTGAAAAGTGCCACTCTATAATGGCAAATGGTGGAGGGAGGGTATCATAGAATGAGGCTATTTAAATCTCATGGTCCAGAATTTCTATTATTGGATCTAGCTCTGTATGCACACACAAGAACCCCAGCTTGGAAGGAAATCTTGCGAATGTGTTTACGTCTTTTATGGAGTTACTTCGTAATTTTTAGTATTTTAAACTTTACTATGCATGTATTCATTTTATAATCTTAAATGGTTCAAAATAATTTCATTACATGGTATTCACATATTATTTCTAACTGGGCCCAATCCTTGTGGGATACTCGGTGGTCAGACGTAACGAGCACTACACATTTATAAAAGTTGACCTAACATTTTGTATTTTAAGGATATGCATTTAAAAAATTTAGGTGTTAGACTATATTTGGGTGTTAGACTATATTTGGTGACTATATTTGGTGACTAAATTTGGGTGTTTGACTATAGTTTATTCAAGTGAAGCACTTCTGAAGCAAATTAGTATACACCATACATAGTGATATGGTATCAGGAATATTGCAACATCAACGTGATGAGATATTGTGCAGCAGTGATGTACCATGTATTTAATAAACGGTTAATGAGCACTTTATCGTGAGCTAGGGATATAACAGAGAGTGAAAAACAATACATGAAGGAAATACCAGTTTCCCAGAGGAAAGAGATATTAATCAAAGAATCACAAACAGAAAAGTAATAATACAACTCTGATCAGTGTTAAGGGAAAGAGTTCTTTTGTGATTAAAAAGGGGATACTGACCAAGTGAGGGAGTGAAGGTGCTTGCATATTTCCCTGAGGAACAGATGAGTAGGCTGAGATGTGATGTTTATTACCACTCTGAAGATGGAGGAAAGATATATAAATAAAAGAACACAAAATAAAGCTTACACTATAATTATAATGTGTAAATATATAATGTACAATATAAAAAGGAATTTGCAAAAGATAATGGGAATAGGTCTATTTAGGATGAAAGGAGAATGGCTGGTAATCTTTTTCTTACAGTGATTTTTAACATTTTTATATTATTTTGATAGATAGTTAATTTTTTACATGCTGTCTTTGCTTACATTTTTACTTGGCACATATTTTTGAAATCTGCAAAATTACAAATTTGTATTCAGAATAGTGTTTGAATAGTCCACTATGCTTTGTTATATTATTATTTTTCCATATAGTTTTTTTTAGGGTTTAAAATTAATATATGTTCACTAGTGGAGCAAATGTTCAGAGTTAAAATATTCTCATTCTTTATTTGATTGAGGACAGGTCCTCAGTTGAATTTTCATGATTTTTTTGGTGTTCCTTTTCAACTTCTCTTCATTGTTTTATTTGCTTTACGTCTCACAGTTACTGACTGAAAATGTATCGGTGCTATCAATAGAGCAAACCAGATTTCTATTTCTTTTCTCTCCATTAAAAGAATCCAGTGATTTTTTAAAAAGATTTATTTATTTATGCATACAAGAACTGGGGTGTAGACCAGAGGTGCAGGGGGTAAGAGGATTCACTAGAGAGCAGGGAGCAGAACAGGTGGACCTACTGAAATACACTGCTGAGGGGCACAGCGGGCGAGACAAGAGAGGTCTGCTGTGCCATGCGGGTTGCTCCCTGGCCAGTGGATTAAACTCATGCTGCAGAGGCTGGTGATAGTTTGATAGCGCTGTGTCTTTAACCCCTGTACCACCAGGGAGGCCCCCAAGAATCTAGTGATTTTATTTAAAGAAGAAATACATGCAAAAGAGTTGTGAAGTTGAACAGGAGGAAATGCTCAGCATTGTGGGTAGGGCTTGTGTTCTGTGATCCAGGTGAGGGGAAGCAGCAAGGGGCTAAGACAGAGCCTGCAAAGGTGACACACAACCCATTGGGGTGAGTGACTGCTCCAGTGTTTAAGAAAGAGAGCTTAGGACCACACGCATGGAACACAGCTTCCATTCCATATGGGACTTGAGGGTGAGGGGAGCTTGGAGCAGGTTTCTCCTAACACCACCCCCACCCCAGGTGCTGGGTAAATACAATATGAAGGCCAGACAAAATATTTTTCTTTGTTGGAACGAGAATTTCTGGCAACAGCTCTAGGCAAGTCCCCCAGGCCTAGGGCCTTGAAATAGAGGGTGATTCCATCCCCAAGGCTGCATAAAGGTGGCCCCAGGACCTTGGAGGTATGACATGGGGCCACTTACCAGCTTTTCTTCATATTCAATAGCTGTTAAGTCCGGGTCTTTTGAGGTCTGACCAGACAATTCGAGAATAAATCAAGCTGGGACCTCCCCAGTGGCGCAGCGGTTGAGCACTGGGTTGCGAAGTTGCCCGCAGCCTCTGCAGCACCGGTTCGATCCCCGGCTGCTCCCCGACCTCCGGAGGAGGGTCCCACATGGCGCGCAGACCTCTCCTGCCGCCCGCTGCTCCCCTCAGCAGTGTACTTCGGTCCTTCTGCCTGTTCTGTTCCCCGCTCTGGCTCTGGTGAATTCTCTCACCTCCCGTGCTTCTGACTGTACCCAGTGCTTGTATAAATGAATAAATAAATCTTTAAAAAAAATAAATCAAGCTTTCAAGGAAATAAATCAAACTTCATAGGAAAGCAATATGTACCGTCTGGCTTATTTCTCCCTCTCCTTTCTCCTCATTTGCTCCAGGTTCAGTATCGGGCCAGCTGTTCAGGGCTGTTTGGTAGGATGGAGGCCGTCCACCAATTGTCCCTCATATGTTGTCCCCCCTTTTCCACTTTCCTTTTCTCTTTTCGGAAATGCGTTCTTTTTTGTTTTCTTCATTTTTCTTTTTAATCTTGATTTTTTTTTTTTTAACCAGAGAATCTGTTTTTGTTTCCCACATTCTTTCCCCTTTTCAGCCTCAAGGTTAATCCCTTTCGTGCTCTGTCTTTCTAAAACAGATCTGTTACCCTTCTTTCAAAGCACTCAGCCTGGACCCAAAGGCTTCGAGGCTTAACCGGCACTTCTTGGTTCCTCAAGAGTCCCTTTGATGTAGGAACCATTATCCTCCTCTTTAGAAGCGAGCAAGCCAAGAGTCCCAGAATTAAGAAAGTTGCCCCCATGGGGCTGAGAAGGGGGTCCAGGGAAGGCAGGGAAGGGGCTTCAAGGCCCCTCTCAAGAGGTTTCAGGGCTCAGGGTGAGTGCCCTCTCCTTGCAGAAGATGCTGTCTGGCTGCCTGACCTGAAGTGGGGGCTCCGGGGTGTCCTCTCAGTTCACCACCCTGCTGCTTTCCTTCCTTGCATGCTCAGCAGTAGCTTATCGTTTTTATTGAAATTAAAGTTACATTTAAGGGCCTCCCTGGTAGCGCAGTGGGTTGAGCGCAGCACTGTAAAGCTGTCTGCAGCCTCTCCAGCATGGGTTCGATTCCCAGCCTGCCAAGGAGATACCCCCATGGCACAGCAGACCTCTCCTGTCTCGCCCGACACTCCCCTCAGCAGTGTTTTCGGTCGGTCTGCCTGTTCTGTTCCCCGCTCTGTCTCTGGTGAATCCTCTCACCCTCCCACACCTCTGACCTATACCCCAGTTCTTGTATAAATAAATAAAATCTTAAAAAAAAAAAACAAAGTTACATGTAAGGCACTTACTTGTTTCCCTCTGTCCACACCCTCTGTGGGAATGTGATTCCCGAGAGAGGAGAAGAGCATCCTACCTGTTGTTCACCACTGCACACAGCACCGGCACAGTTTCCAGAACCCTGGCTACTGTGAGGGTGTCCTGTTGGCTCAGTGAGGAAAAGCCACGTACAGGTACACGTGTGCAGTGGGTGCGCAGACACCTGCGCTGCAGACATTCTAATGTCTTGGCTCTTCACGAATGGAGGCAGTAATGCACATTTTACCACTGACCAAAATCAGAGCAGTACCACATGTGACAAATAAAAATAAAGCCATTCGGCACGCGCTGCGGGCCCTGGAGCAGGCCTGGTTCCTCAGGGCGCTGCATGGTCCCGTTTCATGACAAGCAGGCTGCTCCGAGGGCCTGCTGGGCCGGCCTGGCGGGGTGGGGGCTGTGTCTGGGCAGGCTGCTGCCTTGGAAAACCACACTATCCCACAGCCTGTTCCCTCTGAAACTGCTTGTGCGTGCTCTTCCCAAATGCTCAGATCCACTCCTCCTGCTCCAGCCACAGACTGACTGTGACAAACTGTCAATTTTATTAGCCAAGCAGCTGTTATCGATATCTGGGAAATGCGTCCATCGTGCTTTCAGCGGCACGAAGGGGAGCTGTTTCCTTTCCCGCTCTCCAGCTGCAGGCTTCCTGCCTCCAGCCAGCAGAGAGCTGCTCTCCCTGCAAGACTGGGGTGTGTGAGCATGGGGTGGGGGACAGGGGCTTCAGGGTAACGTGATCTTACCAGGCAGAGATACGCTGGGCTGAATGTTTATGAGCCTGCCTTTGGGGAAGAGTAGATTCTGGGTGTGCTGAGTTCAGGAAGTTGATGAATAAAAGGAAGAAATCGAGAAACAGATGTTTGTGGGATGGATGTGTGTGTGTACATGTGCACACATGCATTATAAATAACTATTTAATTTTGTATATTCAAGGTTCTTACTAGGACATGATAAATCCTACTGTTAATTTATAATTAATCAACCCCACCAGTATTTATTGAGAATGTACTCTGCACCTGTGATTTAAATAGGGGTGATCCAGGAGTGAACAAGAAAGATTAACCCTACTCCTCATGGTGTTTACTTGCCAAATGAGGGGGGACAGATAATGAACAAGTAAACAGTTAAAACCCTGAAGTGTTGTTTGTAATCTCGGCTGGGAGGGAGAGAGCTAGGATGCCCAGACTGATGGAACTAGAAATCAACTATAGGAAGGCACTGCTTTAAAGGGGGCATAAAAGGAGACCCACAGAATGACAAGGAAACAACCCACGGAGTGGCAGAACTTTAAGGGAGATGGGCTTGTAACAAGCACTGCTTCTGGAACTTGACTCTAGCAGCCTCTGGAAGAGGTGAGGTTTCTGCAACAGAATTATTCTCCTAGGCATCCTCTGCAAGTGATGAATGGGCTTCTTTTGCATCTAGAATGGTTGCAGTTATATTGTCTTTATGGCCCTAGATTGGTTGTAGTAATTAACTTCTTTCAGTATTTACAATTGTGCTAGTTATTGAAGAGACTTCTTTCTGCATTTAGAGTGGTTCCATTTATGTATCATCCTTGGAAGAGTCAGGAAAATGTTCTGACTTCTGTGGTTCAGTTGCAAGAGCCCCAGTTGAGAAAGACTCAGTTGTAGAGATTATGGCCAAAAATCCAGGGGCTGACAACCAAGACGGTGGTGAGAAGAGAAGGAAGCTGAAATAAAAATGTAACAAACTCCATTACCTACTTTACCCCTAGTTTATTCAACTCTAAGTGGTTCTTGACCCCTCCCTGGCTGGCCTTGGGAGACAGAAGAAACAACACATGTAAAATTGCTCTGTGAGTACCTAAGAGTAGATGATATGAAATGAACATGAGTTTCTCTTGCTGCATTCTCCCACATAATATACTAAAGCCAAACCAGAATGAGATACGTCAGCAGTGATGAAATGCTGAAACTTCATATTTGCAACTTTTTCAGAGGGTTTAGAACTCACTTGAGGCCCCAAAGTCATTTAAGATCCAGACAAGAAAGCACACATAGCATCTGACCCTGCTCCTTACCACAGTCTCATGCCCAGTAACAGACTTGCCCTTCTCTGAGGTCTGGATGTGGAACCCACAGTCATGGGAGGGGTGGGGTGAGTTGCTATGGCCAGAGATTTTGCGTTTCTGGATTTGTGTAGGCCTCCACCTCCCACCACCTATACACACCTCTCAGGTGTGTATAGCTTCACTGTAAAGTGTTTCAATGGCTAAAATTTGTTGCTGCCACTTACAAACTTTTGTTGTTTTCCTAACATGCCATAATACATAGTAACACATTCTGATCTAAGCGCAGTCATTCTCACTGGTAAACTCACCTGCAACTCGCTGCTTTATGCTTTTATGTCACTGCATCCACCTGCCTGATTCCTTCCCTTGCCCATTATGTGACTGTAAGCTTTGGAGGGCTGAGTCTTGTTTATCCTGCTCTGCTCTCTGGCAATATATTTTTGTTGAGTAAATGAGTGAAAAGAAAAAAAAAAAAAACACAGACAATCTAACTCAAAAGCACATCTGTGCAGCCAATATCTGAACTCACAAATCCCCAACTCCCAGGTATCCCGGACACAGAAGCGTGTTCACACAAGCCATGGGTGTGAGTTATGCACATGCATGGTTAGTGCTTTTGCTTTTTCTCTCTCAGGTTGTCTCATCCATCCTTCAGCATCCCAATATTAAAATTCCAGCCACCTGGTTGGCTGCAGGTGGTGACTTCCCAGCCCAGAGCTGCTAGTAGAGCCTATACTGGGGGTTTTAGAACCAGACCCCGTGCTCCTCAGGCCTCACCACTTGCACCCAAGATCAGGTGATAAGCAAGTTAGATGGGGTTCTGGGGCCTCATTCTAAGACCTCTCTATAAGACAAAACTTGATATAAGCCATCCGGGAGACTAAATCTATTTAATATACTATCTGCTCTGGAGTCCCAGATGGTGAAGAGGCCGAAGCAAAGATGTCAAGCCATGTGTGGTCTTTAAACAGCCCTTGATGTTTGTCACAAGAGTTGAGCCTGGGGCCTGGACCTATTCCAGTTGGTAATTGATAATTCCAACTGGTAATTACGTGCTCTGGGTAGTTTCGGTTGGCATTCCACACATCCTGTCCTCAAACGGCAAGAGGTGTTCCCGGGTTTCATGCCAGAGGTGGCTCCATTTCAAGCCCCATAAAGTTTCTAAATACCTTTGGAATGCTGCAGGATGAAAGATGCTATCCTCGTTAAACACATGGGCTTCTCGAAAGAAAACCCATTACTCTCTGATAATGACAATTTTTCCTGGTCCTTATGTTCCTTGTTAAAGGGAAATGTCAATTAATAAAGAACACACACACACATCACCCTTACCAGGAATTAACTAATTATGCCAGCCAGTATCCTAGGGGGTTAAGCAAATAATGTGCTTGCAAATGATTATATTCTTCAGAATCTATAGAGATGTTCTAGATTGTCTTGATACCTTTCAATACCTTTCTTTTTTCTCTTTTACCTTTGGATATAATTACCAAACACCCTCAGAGGAAGGTCTGCTCACTCTTCTTCCTTCACACTGACCTGTGTTTCAGAAGATGCAGGCCTGTGTCCGACCTCTTCAGATGGCCAATGGCCAGCCAGGGCTTTACGGTAATAGTACGAGGAATAACTTGGAATCTTCCTTTTCCTATTCTCTCGAAAATCCCAAATCACGTAAGTTAAAAATATAAAATGTTGATCGTGGAAACAAGCAGTTTTAAGACTCAGGAGATATGCAAAGTCTTAGATTGGGTGGCCTTGCTCCATAGTTCCCTTATTCGAGAATGTGCCCGAGTCTGGAATGAACACAAACTATTACCTCTGTGTCTAGTTCTCTATGACAAATGTCCCCACATGCAGGGCCTTAGAAGGAAAACATTATTTCTCATTGGTGGGTTCACTGGGCTCAGCTGATTGATTCTTATGCTGGTCTCACTGATGGTCTCTCAAACAGTTTTCACCAAAGGCTCTTCCCTTCTTCATGGCCTGTCCATGGGGGCCTTTCTCCCAGTAGATTCTCCAGCTGAGCAGCTGGATCCCTCCATGGTGCGCTGTCTTCAAGCTCCCAAGAGTGAACATTTCAAGTAGTAAGAACTAGCAGGTGTCAGTCTTCCTAAAGAAGGGGCCTGGAACCAATTTCACATTACTTCCTCTGCATTCTGGGGGTGGGCCAGCCCCAGTTAAATTTAGAGGGGGGCATGCGAGAGCTGGGAGGTGAGGCTTACTAGGGACTACTCACCCTGGGAGAAACACTGTTGCACCATATTGTCATTTCTGCCATCCACAGCCATAAAGGCTACTACTTGGCTTAGAGTCCTGCTCCCAGAGCTGGTACTGCCTCTCCTCTGGTCTGTCTCTCCTTCTCTTTGGTTCCCCAGTTGGGTTTTAAGCTCCCCCTTTTCTCTTCACAACTCAACATTGAAGCCCCCATCCCACCCCAGTTCAACTCCACTGAGAGCCTCTACCTTTTCCTTTCTTTATTAGATATCTGCTAGGAATCCCACCCAACTACAATTCAGATATTCTTTGGTGACTAAATTGAGAAATGGTGTATATGACTTACTATTAATATATGATTCCGTATGTGTGCTTGTAGACGGACAGAATATGGCTAGATAGACACTGACCTGTCAAGAGGCTTCCTCAAGGGGATGTTTAGTTGCTGAGAAAGAGGTAAAGGGTAACTTTTAAATTTAATGCTCCTTTGGATGTTACCAACAGATTTGAGATGAGTTTGCACTTCTTTTATAGTAAAAAATATTTGAAAAGCCTTAGTGATCACACAGCTGTTGAACTTTTACATAAACAAGGCCCCCATTCTTGGGACTAGTGATTTTAAAAGTGGTAAGATTGTCTTTTTTCTTTTTTTTTTTTTTTTAAGATTTATTTATTTATTTCTACAAACACTGCGTACAGTCAGAAGCACAGGAGGGTGAGAGAATTCACCAGAGCCAGAGCGGGGAGCAGAGCAGGCAGAAGGAACGAAGTACACTGCTGAGGGAAGTAGAGGGCGTGGCAGGAGAGGTCTGCGCGCCATGTGGGACCCTTGCCCAGCTGCCGGGGATCGAACCAGTGCTGCAGAGGCTGCGGGCAGCTTTGCAACCCAACGTTCAACCGCTGTGCCACCGGGGAGACCCAAGATTGTCTTTTTTCAAAGAAATCTTAGCTAATTTGGACTACTAACACACACACACACACACACACCCGTCATTACACATAATTAAGTAGTAGTGTTTGGTGTACATCAATGGCCGATGTCTGCACACTGTTTATAAAACCCAAACTAGTGCTGAGAAGTTAATATTCTCCATTTGAAATGTAAAGCACGAGCAAGGTCCGCTTGGCCACTTCTTGCAGTCAGTATTGAGAATCTCCTCTGCGTGTAGACAGCAGGGTCTGGCTCACTAACTGGGCGAGCACGGATTGAGAGCAGCCCCAGTCGGAGCGCCCTCCCGTGCAGGCGTGTCTCCCACCCGCCGACTGCCCACCTCCCGTCAGGCCTCACTCAGCAAGTGGGCAGGACGCGGCCCAGGGGTCATTCCCAGATCATGCGTCTTGCGGAGAACATGCTGTCTTGAAGGTGGTGATGCATCGTGGAGGAAAGTTTCAGGGCTGATCAATGGCTGCAAGGGCTCTGTCAGGATGTACAGTAATTTGACTCAGCTCGATAAATTGAGCTCCCGGGGCAGGAAAAAGACCTCCAGGTTCTAAAAATGCTTGTACAGAGGACCTCTGGAGCTTCTGGCTCCTGCGCCAGCCCATTCCCCTAAAGCACCCCAATCTCGCTATTATTAATAATCAGGAAGTGGGACAGATTTAAGTGGGAATGTTTTGGGTCTATAGAAAGGCCCACTGATCGATAGCCTTGGCCAGCCAACCGCTCCATCTGGCAAGAGTGCCAAGCACCCATCTGCCTGGCTGGGGCCCTGCTGGCCGTCACGGCACTTCTTCCACTGGAGCCTGCCATTACCCAGTGGCTCCCAGTCGGCTCCCAGAACTCCACCCCTCACGGGAGGCTCTGGAGTCTGGAGCCACGGCAGTGAGTCAGGCCCCAGCAGGAGACACTGGCGGCCTCAGGATGAAATCAGGGCAACGCCAGGCACTTGGTTCAAGCACATTTCATTTCATTTCTCCCTTGCTTAACCCCCTGAGGCCATGTCTATGATGGTCCCATTTTTCAGAGGAGGAAAGGAAGGCTCTGAGATGTTCTGTGAAACAGGCTGAGATTTTATTTTTTTTTAAATATTTGTTTATGCATGCAAGAACTGGGGTGCAGGCCAGAGGTGTAGAGGGTGAGAAGATTCACCAGAGACAGAGTGGGGAACAGAACAGGCAGATTGAAATACACTGCTGAGGGGAGCAGCGGGCGAGACAGGAGAGGTCTGCTGTGCCATGTGGGTAGCTCCCCGGCTGGGGATTGAACTCGTGCTGCAGTAGCTGCGGATAGCTTCATAGGTTGCCTCTTAACCCCTTGCACTACCACCAGGGAGGCCCCCACACTAAGAATTTATACAAAAGCTCAGAGTTTATGCAGAAGAGCCAGAAAAGTGCCCTTTTGATGTTCCTGCATCAAATTTTCTTGAAACAAGGCTTCAGCCAAAATCTGACCTATTTTGAAACCCCTGAACAAGTCTGTCCATCCATTCTTCCCATTTTATAGATTTTCCCAGTTTCCTGAAACTTAAAAAGCACTGCCAATTCTTAAGGGTAGGGCAGCTACTAGGCACAGAGGGGGAGCTGGACTGCCTGTGAGGGGCGCTCACGTGGGGGCGCCAATGTGTGTTGTGTCTGACGCTTCTCGCACAGTAGCTGACCTAACCCTCAAGCACATGGCACAGTGCACCGCTCGTGGAGTTCTGATGGATGTAAAATAAGACAAGGCGCTTCTTACTAACTATATGGTATGTTGCTAAATGTTTGCAGCTCTTGCTGTAAGCACACCTAGGACCACAGAACTTTCTATACACATAAACTCATATGGCTGCATCTTGTTTTTATGTCACATTCAGAAGTCCATTGTCATCTGGTGTACTCAATTTAACTTTGCACTCAGGGTGTGTATGCAAATGCACAACTAGCAAGTACCTATATCAAAGTGGTGAGTTTATTTTCCTTTCTAGAAACTCAAACTATGAAACCTTTGATCAGAGATTCAATAGTTGATCATCTCGTTACCACATTGGCCCTTTGACATTTGTCCTAGTGCCCTTCTGCATCTGAAAACACTGTATATAGCCAGTAGGTCCAATTCTTTGGCTGGCCTGGGAAAAGTCTACCCATGTTTTAGCTGGGTCCAGGGCAAAGGAGATGGGGCAGGAGTGGGTGACTTCTGCTCACTGCCTCGCCCTTCTGTGCATCTTGCCCTCAAGTCCAATAGAGGCCGGGCAGGCTAGTGGTTTCTTATATGGCCGCTCCACCCTTCCAGAGCTCAAGGCTGGTCTAAGAGAGAGAGGTGGTGGGGAATAACATGGTCCAGTTCAAAGAACATGGGCACCACCACTTGGACATCTGCCCGCTGGCATGTGGGGTACATGATTCGGCCTCACTGATTCTCTGTTCCTCGCCTTGAAACTGGAATAATGGTGAACCCCTCCCTCGGCTCTGTTCATGTGCATTGCTACATGAGCCCTAGACATGCAGTACCCCTTCCTTCTCTTTTGTTGGTGCTTCTCTGAAGTCCGGTCCAGAGACTTTACTACCCACTTGGGAACTTGTTAGGAATGCAGGACCTCCTTGGTGGTGCAAGGAGTTAAGTCTCAGCACTATGAAGCTATCAGCAGCCACTGCAGCATAAGTTTGATCCCTGTCCAGGGAGGTGATCCACATTGCGCAGCAGACCTCTCCTATCTCGCCCGCTGCTCCCCTCAGCAGTGTACTTCGGTCCTTCTGCCTGTTCTGCTCCCCACTCTGTCTCTGGTGAATCCTCTCACCCCGCCCCCTCTACCTCTTGCCTACACCCCAGCTCTTGTATGCATAAATAAATCTTTGAAAAAAAAAATGCACCCAGCCAACTGTACCCCCATACCCACCCTATCAAAAACTCTGGGGGTGGGCCCAGCCATCTGAATTTCTCCAGGGAATTCTGATGCATATTTAAATTTCAAAATCACTTCTTTAGACTACTATCATTTTGCAGCTTACCCACCGAGATTTGACTCTTAAGAATCTTCTTTTCAGTGCCCCGAATGTTGCCTCAGTGCTGTCTGGGGCATTATTCCATGTCCTTTTATACTCTCTTCTCTTCTCCTGATAACTCCCACTGGGTTTTCAGAACTTTGCTAAGAAGACACCTCCTCTAGGATGCGCTGCCTGGGGTCTCTGTGGCCGGATCCAGGGTCTGTGAGTGCTTTGCGCTCAGTTGTGTGTGAAAATGCACAATCAGTATGTGCAAGTATTCCCTCCCAAATACACCAAATATGTACGACTTGTGGGTTTAAATGACTTACTTCACTAACCAAACCATAAGCTTCCTAGGGGCGGGGCTCTTGTCTGTATTGCCAATGCATGAAGCAGAAGTCTCTACCATCCAAGCCCACTGAGCAATGCTCTTTCCTGCCCTCAGGATGCCCTTCCTTCATCAGGCCTCCCTCGATGGCTCTGACTGAGCTGTGTCCCCAGGCCCCCGTAGAGCAGGACTCAGCTCGACCAGACCCAGGCTGGGTCTCTGGGCCACCCTGACAACCACCTTTACCTGGGGCAGGATTGCCGTGGTTGTACGGAGACTGTGTCCCAGTCTAGGTTAGGAAGATGGCAAGAGTTCACCCAATCTTTGAAACGTGCTTTTATATTTTCTCCAGCATTTCTCTATACAGAGTAGACAGCTGTTAAATAGATGCTGATGTGGGGAAAAATAATGATGAGACAACATGGTGTTTAAAAGTCCAGCAAACCCCATTATTAATCATTGACTTTCTCACATGTGAAAGGGATTTAAGGAAAAAGACACGTTATGCCTTTTTTAATTGGGGAGGGAAAGGAAGGACTATAAATAGTCCTCTCTATATAACCAAATAAAAAAATACAGATGAATGAAAAATCGCTGAGTTCATAGTGGGGCAGATTAGCAGTATCAGGAGGAGATGCTGCCTGTCAGCCTCGAGAGCTCGCAGGCAGGGGCTGCTCAGCGGGCAGCAGAGTAAGGGAAAGATGAACTGAGAACAAGCCATTTCAGGAAGAGCCCACAATCTATTTGGAGCTAGTGGAGCAGAGAAGGCAGCCTGGGAAGCCTCCCTGGATGAGGAGGGCATTGCATACAGAGTTAACAGTGAGGACATGAAGCAGGCAGATGAGAAAGCTGTGTTCTTTCTGGAAGGGCCAGGCCATGCACAGTTCTGTAAGATGGAGGAGGAGCATGAGGCCCACGGAGGAGGCATTTGGCCAGAGTTGCAGCTGCCAGGCCTTGTCACACTCCTGCTTATGCACTGACGAGGGCTCCTACTTCAGTCCTAGACCATGCGTCTGTCTCTCTGAAACTTGGGTGTCTGTCAGAAGGCTCTGAAGGGCTTATTCAAATGCAGATTGCTGGGCTCCAGCCCTAAAGTTGCTGATGCAGTGGGTCTGGGCTGACACTGGAGTGTCCAAATGACACTGGAGCTCAAGTGTGGGACCCATTCTTGCAGACCCCTGACCCAGCTTCTTTGCAGGCAGACATCAAGCTCTAGCTGGAAATGTTGGTGCCCGCATGGGTTACAATACAAGACTCCCTGGTGACCACATCCATGGCAGACTCCCCATTCTCTCCTGCCAACGCCAGGTGTCCGATGGCACGGTCCAGGGGATCCCCACCCAGCATTTTGCAGTTTCTCAACCCCAAGAACTCACACCTGGCAGGAAAGATTGGTGGGTCCCCGCTCTGTACATCTAGATAGGCCACTCTTGGCTCCCCTTGAAAGGGACTGTGCCTACGTTAATTACGTCGACCAGCGAGGGACTCGGGAATCACGCCGGCTAATTGCGGAGCTTCCTGGCCTGCCACCAGGTTCAGATTGGGCAGCTCTGTGTTCTAATTGCGGCATCTACTCTGACTAGACATGCGCGGCCCTTTGTGATGCAGCTGTTAACATCTAAATCTGAGTTTCTTCATCTTTGAAGTGAGAATGAGGTCGCTTTATTGTTTCAGGTTTAGGGGCCCAGGTTGCTGTTTATTAAATGCTAATTAGTACATGATAAGTGCAATTAGAGGGTCAGAGCTGACTGCTAAACCCTCCCAGTAGCTAAGCTGGCTGCTTCGAGCAAAACCAGTTCCTCAGCTTGAGGGAGAACAATTAGGAACAAAGGAGTCTCAAAGAGCTGGTTGCCAAGGCCAAGTTCCTGTTGTTTAGATATTATACCTGTTTACATTTTATATTTATTTGCTATCTTATTTCCCCTCCTTGCCAGAGAGGAAAATGACAGGGCACATCCCAGGTACTTCCTGTGCTGCTGTAAGGAATGGAAGCTTGGCCCGCGCAGATGTGCTGCGGGCTCTATTTGCCGGCTGTGGTGTGTGCAGAGGGGTGCTCGGGAGGCTGCCTGTAGGTATCACTTCAACCACTGGAGCTCACCATAAGGCTCTGAGAAGGTCCAGTTTTCCCCGCCCATATTTCTCCTCCACACTCCACATTAGTGAGATCTTGAATTGTTGGACATTCTGCATCTGGCTGAGCGCACTGAGCATGTCCTCCAGGTCATTTCCTTTGTTGTTTTTTTTTTTTTTTTCCCCTGGTTGAATTCATATTTCATTCGACATATACATGCATCTTCTTTTTATCTGCCTGAAAAGTTTTCAGGTATAAAGTGGTGAGGCTCTGACATACAGCCATGACTGTAGTTAATCCTGCATTGTGTGTTTGAAATGTGCTGAGAGATGTTAAGTGTTCTAACCGCATACACGAAGGCAACTAGGGGAGGTGATGGGTGCTAATTAGCTTGATTGTGGCAATCATTTCTCGATGTATACATAAATCCAGTCCTCACTCATATACTTTAATATACACACTTGTTACTCATCAATTAGACCTCAAGAAAGCTGGGGGGTAAGAATAATTTAAAGAGGGTTTATGTCACCTCAGGCTTAAGAACTCATTGGAAGCAGAAGAGGAGAGAGATTAACCCATCTCCATTTTTTTCCAGGAAAGCAAATGCATGTCTTTGGGGCCTCTCTCAGTGGGGCTTCCCCTTAAGCCCATGGACAGCTCTGGGCTCAGCTAGCTGCACAAGGTCCTGGGAGATTGAGCACTTCTGGGTGGTGGACTCAGTGCCGTTCCAGATACAACTGGGGTTCCTGGGGCAAAGGGAAAGGTGAGGATGGTGTGGGGTGCGTGACTACCCATACACACCCCATGGCTGAGTCCGGAGTTAGGCCGCATCAGGCTGCAGACCTCTTCCCTGCCTACTGATGGGAGGTTCAGCCTGGACTGATCTCGAATATTCGTAGCTCTTTATATTCTAGTATTAATCACCCTAGCCCCACCTTGAGGTGCCTGTGGGGGTTAAATGATGCCACAGAGGCTGGCACCTACAGGGGTCCACAAACAGTGAGGATCACAGCTAGCGATTGATAAGAAAGCCAACTTTCTTCCTCCATTCCTTGGCCCTACTGCACCCCAGTGTGGGGCACTGCGTTTCCCAGAGTCCACCTGGACAGCAGGAACAGCTGCTCAGTCCCTGCTGTCCTAGGCGTGCACGGCCTCCCGAGTCCTTCCGGTGAGCTGGACTAAGTTCACCTCTGTGGACAGCATATCCGGAAAGTGTACGAACACTGTAACCGCAGCTCGGTTTGACCTTTAAGCTCTAGGAGCATAAAACCTCTAGCATCTTGTTTTTCACGGTTAGAGTCCACACTGCCAGCTCCTCCCTCACGAGGGCTGGCTCGGGGCCAATCTGCTCTCCCAGAACTAGGCAGGACAGAGACTAATGACCCCAAATTGATATGTAACTTGCCCTAATATTGACCCTGGCTCTGTGGTTAGTGATTCCCATCGCAGGGTAAATGATTGGACTGTTTTGGCTTTTACCCCGTTTGACTCTCCCCCAACCCACCACGGTTTTAAACAAGATCTCAGTTAATGGTGTGATACCATTAAGAGTCAAAATCTCAGTTAATTATATCATACAATTAAGAGTCTTGCTATTACTCTTTGGTGGATTTGGCAGCAAACTTTTTGCAGTCTTCCTCTTGAGTCAAATAGGAGAGTGTGAGCTTTTTTTATTGAATATGGAAAAAGTAGAAATTACCTCTCTGAGACGTATCTGTGTTCAACTACCCAAGTAAATAATAAAAATTATTAGTAGTAAAGTAACTGAATGCTCAAGAAGCCTGCTGTGGTACGTATACTGGACCCGATACCATCATTCATTCCTCAGCTGCTAAATTCCAAATAGGCATGCCATTAGGGGACCAATATGGTTCCAGCCCGGGCTGGGAGACAGGCCTTGATTCGGGATGTGAGGAGGGTGTGCTAATTACTCTTTGTAATAATAATATTCCAGTTGCTAAGTCTGAAAATGAAGACAAGACATCATGGTAGGTGTTTAGGCTACTTTATTTTTTAATTTTTTTTAAAGATTTATTTATTTATACAAGCACTGGGGTACAGTCAGAAGCACAGGAGGGTGAGAGAATTCACCAGCGCCAGAGCAGGGAGCAGAGCAGGCAGAAGGACCGAAGTACACTGCTGAGGGGAGCAGTGGGCGGCAGGAGAGGTCTGCGCGCCATGTGGGACCCTCGCCCGGCAGCCAGGGATCGAACCAGGGCTGCAGAGGCTGCGGGCAGCTTCGCAACCCAGCGTTCAACCACTGCGCCATCGGAGAGGCCCTAGGCTACTTTAAATGTTTAGCTCTCATGAACATTATTACCTCTCATTTCTGCTGCTTTTTGCCATCGTATTTCCAGATGGGGAAACTGAAGTCGAAAGGTTGGTAAGCCCCCAAGGACACGCAGCTGGGGAGATCAGGCCTGGGGGTGGAATTCCAGCTGATTATCAAGCCCACACTCTTCATACCAGAACTGGACAGCTTTAAGAATGAAACCCAGCTCTGCCCCTTGCCAGCTTTGCAACTTTGGGCAAGTTACTTAAGGTCTCTGGACTCAGTTTCCTAGTCTGAAAAATGGCAGAGCTAGCTAACCTTTCCAGACTCTGGGACATTCTCTGTGTTACCTCCAAGTTGTTACAGACAGACCTCTATGCTGCAGGGAAATGACAGCCATGTTGAGGTTTGGAAGGTGATTAAAAATTACCCAGAGGGGGCAGGGAATACAGTCTCACAGGCAGAAGAAATGTTTTTACAAAGGCGCCAAAGTCTGGAAGGCACAAGAGTTTAGAGGAGGCCCCTGACAGTGTGGGGTAACTGAAAGACAATTGTGTGCAAGGAGGTGGCTGGAACAGAGAGGCAGGCAGAAGCTGGAGCCCAGAAGGCTCTGCAGAGGAGCGTGGGCTTTTTCTAAAGGCAGCAGGAGATGTTCAAGAGGGTGAAATAAGGAAATGGCTCCTCCCCAAAGAGAGGATTCTAGAATCTAACCCCAGGCCTTAAGTCCTGCTGTGAGCCAGGTTGGAGAGAATTACATCTCGGTTGCCCAAGAAACACCATTTCCTCCTCATCCTCCCCAGGGCTGGCCTTGGCAGGTTACCAGTCCACAAGGCGCTACTTCCCGCACTCTCCCCACTGGCCGACCACAGGGTGCCGGGCCCTGAGTTGTGGGCAAGATGGCTCTGCAGGGAAGGCAGCCAGTTTTTCTGTTACCTTGCCACGTGTGGGTGAGGGCCAGGACCTTCACGGGCCTAGCAGTTCACAGTCAGGGCACCCTGGCTTTGGCGTGATCCCAAGTATTTAAATACTTGGGACTCTAAGATGGGTCTGAGAAGGCCTCAGGCTGAAGCGGGGAGTGCTGAGGAAACAGAAAGCCCTGGGTTAAAAAACCTCCCAGGCCTTATAAGCAGGGAGCCTGCACCAGGACCCAGCTTCTCAGAGGACCAGCCTGAGTCTGAAGGGCCGGGTCAGCTGCTTGGCCTACGGGGACCTCACAGTTGCTTGTGTTCTCAAGAAAGTGCCCCAGAGGTGGAGAATGGAAAATGGAGCTCTTGGTGGGCCCGGGCCGCCCAAGGGAAGAGGACTGGCCTCCACATTTTCCCAGATCCATGTGGGCAGCTACAAAGGAGCTTTTGAGGATAAACAAATACAGAATTGAGAAAATAAGGAAGGAGCTGGCATGCGAGGAATGTGAATATTTAGAAAATGCTGGGGAGTGAAGACAGAGCAGGCTGTTCTGTCGTAGGTTAGCTGTCTGATGGCCTGGGCCTTGGAGGGTAGGGGGAGAGGAAAAGAAAAAAAGAAAGAAAAAAGGAGAAAAAAAAACATCTTAGTGGAGACAAGGTTCCTCCAGGGTGGATTGTTTCCCACAGACAGAAACGAAGGACGTGAAGGAAACGACTGAGGGAATGGAAAGGAGCTTCTCTGGCACTTCATATTCTGGACAGTCCAATATTACAGATTGTGCTACGGTTTCTTTTATTCTTTTAAAGATTATTTATGCATACAGGAACTGGGGTGCAGGCCAGACGTGCAGGGGGTGAGAGGATTCACCAGAGACAGAGCGGGGAACAGAACAGGCAGATTGACTGAAATACACTGCTGAGGGGAGCAGTGGGCGAGTCAGGAGAGGTCTGCTGTGCCATGTGGGTAGCTCCCTGGCCGGGGATCGAACTCGTGCTGCAGTGGCTGCAGATAGCTTCATAGTTGCATCTTAACCCCTTGCACCACCAGGGAGGCCCATCTTTTAATGAGCAATATTTAGAGTATTTGTTGTTTGGCTGAGAGATTCAAAAGGATTTGAATACATCCACTTGTGCAAAGGAAGGGCATGGTGGCAGAGAATGACAGGTACATGTGACAGAACCAGGCTAAGAGGGAAATTCTGAGGGATACCAAGGCAGGCCCTGGCTTCCATGCTTTTCAGCAACTGCAGGAGCTGATAGTTCACACGCGCTTCCCTCACTGCACAGAGATGTTGGTTCTTCGTTGAACAAATCCTAACACTTTTCTTGCTGCTTGAAGCGTTTCCATTCATTCATTCATTCTCTCAACACACATTTTGCATATTAAATACACGTTGAACCTTCCGTGGTGGTCAGTGGGGGCCTGTGAAAGTTAAACGTGTGCTCTCCTCCTGAGCGCAGGGCTGCTTAGCACAGGCTGTTGTGGCTCCTTCACAAAGGGGTGAAATTGAGACCGAGACAGCGTGTGGGTCTGCTTGGGCCACTGCAGCACATTACCACAGACACGGTGGTTTATACAACACATTTATTATCTTACAGCTCTGCAGGTTCAAGTCCATCCAGTATGGATCTTGCTTGGCTAACATCAAGGTTGGGCAGGGCTGCATTCCTCTGCAGGCTCCAGGGCAATCTCTGTCTTCCTGACTTGCCCCAGCTTCCTGAAGCTGCCCGCATTGCTTGACTTGGGGCTCCTTCCGTATTCACAACCTGCAACGTGGGTCACGTTTTTCTCAAACAGCACCCCTTTCACAGTCACTCCTTTTCTGCCTCTCATTTCCAATTTAAAAACCCGGTGATCACACCTGGCAAGCCCCAGATAAAATCTCTAGTTTAAAATGTCACCTGAGGGCCTCCTCGGTGGTGCAGTGGTTGAGCGCTGGGCTGCCAGGCTGCCCGCAGCCTCTGCAGCGCCAGTTCGATCCCCGGCTCTGCGAGGGTCCCACATGGCGGGCAGACCTCTCCTGCCGCCCGCTGCTCCCCTCAGCAGTGTTTTCGGTCCTTCTGCCTGCTCTGCTCCCTGCTCTGGCTCTGGTGAATTCTCTCACCCTCCCGCACTTCTGACTGTATCCAGTGCGTGTGTGTATGCATGCATGTATGTATGTATGTATGCATGTATGTATGTATGTATATATAAATAAATAAATAAATCTTTAAAACATCACTTGAACTCATCTGCACCCGAACCCCTTTGCCAGTAACGTGTTTGCAGCCCGGGGGGTGTATGTTAGACTCTGGAGGACACTGATTCCACCCACCACAGACAGCCGAAGTGGCTCATTCATTCATTCAGCGGGTGACATAGCTCAGCCTCTGCTTTTCAGCTGCCCTCCATTCTGTGCACCAAGGACAGGACACATCAGCTCGCCTCCCACTGCCAGCACAGCTTCTGGCCCCGCTGGTGCTCTTAGCGCAGAGGGCCTCATACATGCTGGACAGGAGAGGTGGCTCTCAAGGAGCCAGGCAAGTCTTGGGCTGGACACTGTGCGGGGAGAGGGAACACTTAGGGGAGCAATCTGAATGAACGTCTGGGGGTACGTGAGGGGTCAGGAAGGAGGTGGGCGCTGGAGGCAGATGGGGATGGCAATGAGTCCTAGTGGGAGCTCCCTGGGCACTCTGCCAGGGACCAGCCCTTTGCCCCAACTTGGGTCAGGTGACCACCGTGCAGTGGATCGGGCACTCTTGTTTAGATCTGTGCTGCCCACACCTGCACACCCATGCTGGCATGGCCCTGGGCCTTGCGCCGGAGCAGATGGCCCCGCACGCTCACGTATACCTGCGCCTATCCAGGCCTGTGGCCGCCGAACCAGCCACCTGTTTCCAGTTTATGGTTGTACTGCTGTTATTATCCTAGCTTATTATATATAATTATTATTATTGACTGTTACTAGGCCCTTTTTCTCACGGTCTTCTGGAGGCACAACTCCAATGCTGGGCAGGGGTCAAAGGAGAAGCAGGCGGAGTGGCTCTTCAAAGCCAGACTCACATCTTCCCCAAAGACTGCTCCTGACCGGGCACGCACTACTTACCCCTCCTTTCAGAATTAAAGGCCTGCACTGGCGCCCTGTCTCTGCCAGGTAGTGACTGATGGAGGTCAACCCCCTGAGCTTCAGTTTCCACATAAGTAGAAAGAAATGTGGTGAGTAGGCACACTTCACCTGGAGCTGCTGCAAAGTTAGGGTAACCCAAGTGCCCTCTGTTCCTATAAGGCCTCTGTGAGCAAATGGGATCAGGGAAGTAACATACAGCAACGTAAGGTGGGCTTGCTCGGTGCCTGTGATGATGGGTCTAGCGAAACTGCAGAGAGGGGACTTTGGGAACAAGAGGAACTACTTCTCAACATCACTAAGAGATCACTTATTTAAATGAAATTTATCTTCGTGGTATACTCAGGACATATTTGATGGTGATCAAAACATCCTCATGTAATTTGCCTGTTGAACTTAGCGTCGCCTGGATGTCCTGAGTGAAGGCAAACCATCTTGGAAAGTAGATGTGATTTAAAAAAAAAAAATTAAGAAGCCATCTACTGCCAAGTTTGTTCATAAGGCAGACAGAATGACTTGGAGCCAGTATTTCCTGAATACTCTGAACTGGCCAAGGGAAACATTCCTAAGGACTAGTTTTCAAATAGTTTGTGTATAGGTGGCATCGGTGAAGTGCAAGCGGACTTTGCACGGGAAAATACATCCCTGGAACTGGCAGATGCAGCCTGGCTGTCGCGTGGTTTATCACGTCCATTCATGCAGCAGTTTTGCTCCAAAGGCTCCTCCCCACTTCCAAACCCAAGAAGATGCAGAAATTTCTTTATTTGCTATCCCGAGGCACAACACAGTACAGCGTGGTGTTAAGGAGTGGGGTTTAGAAAACTCACCTGATTTCTAATTCCGGCTCCAAAACTTCCTAGCTGGCAGGTCACTCAATTTCACTTTTTCACTTTATTTATTTACTTACCCAGCTGTTCTTAGCTTGGGGTAATGTGGTGCCCAGAGAACATCTGACGATGCTTGGGGACATCATTAGTTGTCACAACTGGGGTGTGGGTGGTGCAGCTGGCATCTCGTGGATCAAGGCCAGGGGAGCCGCTACAAGCCTACAAAGCAACAAAGAACCCTTTGGCCTTAGATGTCCACAGTGGTGAGGTAGAAAAGTCAGGTACTAAGTAGAAATAGTAGAGCCGATCTCCCCAGGTGACCATGACAACTGAGGTGTTGACCATGTTGCTGGGTGTCTACTGGGTCCATTCTCTGTTCATAGCATTCATGGCTGTAAGTGAATAGTATATTGACTACCATATTCAACCTGCTGGTTACACCCACCTTCCTCTGCTCTTTGCACCCTCACCTACACTCTGAAAGTCCTTACCCTGACTGCCACATCTACTGTGCATTTCCAGAGGCCTCTGGAGATAACCAAGTGTTCCTCTGTGCAGGGTAGTGGAGAGCATTTCCGCTGTCCTTGGAAATTTCCAATTTTTGTCCTCCTACTTGCAAATTCTTCATCCTGGGAGGAAGACCAAACACCATTATGAATATTACTACCTCATTTAAAGCTACTGGTACCATGAATTTGGCACTCTGTGTACATTATTTTAACTTTCCTATTAACTCAGATATGCTATCACTATCACCCAGATGGCCAACACTCAGAAAAAAATAAGTAACTTGGCCAAAATTAAATGGCTAGAAAGAGGCCACAGCCAGATCAAGTCCCACATCCACTTGACTCCTATGTATGTTGTGTGATTTCACAGTGGCCCCTGAAGTTGGGCAGACACGTAGTGGGAAACTGTGGCCATCCAGCTGGGAAACTGTGGCCATCCAGCTGTAACACCCTCAGTCTGTGCCAAACGCCCACACCTTTTCTAAGGAACTGCTGTTGCGTCTCTCCGGCTCTCCAGCATTAAGGAGCACTGCTCACTGCCTGATTAATTACACATAGTTGTTTCAGGCACAAAAATGGTCATAAACTGTTAAGACCTTTGAATATTAGTAATGTGTCTTTCAAATGGTATTAAAAACTTACTTTCTAGAACACAGACAGATCTCCATTTTCCCCTTCCAAGCAACAGGACCTATGTTTTCACAATCCATAATTCAAACCCAATCTTGGAAGAAATGTTAAAATGCCCCTCGTGATGCGTGACTGTTTACTAATGATGCTATTGAGCAAGGAAGCAGGCCCATGTCAGATGTGCGTTTGAAGGACATACCTGTAGAAGGCAAAACCTTTCAAGGAGATATTTCTGCCTGGGAATAGCATGCTGCTTTTACCCCTCTCTTCCTGACGTTTCTTCAAACCACATTGGCCTTTTTTGCTTCATCTGCGACTCATGTTTCAAATGTACGTTGATCTACTTTTATTTGGAAGATTTATTTTGTTCAATGGAGTCATAATAGATTATTCTTCGAATGGAAGATTTTGCTATTGTTACCTTTATATTGAAGTTTTGATCAAAGTATCAGCAGGGAGAAGGGGTTGGTTTTCTTAACATCTGATTTCTGAACATCCACTCTGTCTTTCTCATTTTCTACAAGGCAATATAAATGAAGGTTCAGGGTCAAAAAAGTAGTAGATGAGTAAGTAGCTTAAATTTGTCCTGTGTTCACAGAAGTGAATGGATGGCCCCAAGCCTCAGAAAAATCACCTTACCGGTAACTAGTCTCTCCAGATTTGTCCTTTAATATTTTGCTGTTGTCTTTCTCTGATCATAGAGATTTTGCTGCTTTTTGTGAAAAATGAATTTAAAAAAACTTTTTTTTTTGTGGTAACATTGGTATGCGATGCCATATATGACTCAGTGGTACAGCTCTCCCCTCAGATGGCTGTTACCACACCACACCCACCACCAAAGTAGCCGTATTGCTCCACCATGGACCACTGGCCCCTTCCACACTTTGTTTCCCATTCCCTCCTGCCTTCTGGTAGCTTCAGATTTAGAGTGTAATTTCTAGGGTTTGTTTTGATTTGCTTTTGTCTGTTTCTTTGTTCTGTTTATTTAACATGAGTGGAATCATCCATGATTTGCCTTTCACTTCTTCATTTGTTTACCATCATGTCCTCCAGTTCTCATTCCATGTTGTCACAAGTGGCAAGATTTCATCTTTGAGGAAAAGTTTTATAGCTAAGTAGTATTCCATTGTGTATACATTCCATATCTTAATACTCTCATATGTCCTTGGGCGCTTAGGTTATTTTCGTAACTTAGCTATGAAGAGTGAACACAGGGGTACAGATATGCCTTCTTTGGGTAGATACTTAGGAGTGGAATTACTGGATCATATGGTAGATCTATTTTTAATATTTTATAAATCTCCATATTATTTTTTCATGGGGGCTGAACCCATCTGCATTCCCACCAACAGTGCATGAGGGTTCCTTTTTGCACACCTTCACTGGCATTTATTTCTGGCCTTTTGACAGGGGTCATAATTGTAGATATGAGAATATTACTTCATTGTGGTTTCGGTTTACATTTCCCTGATGCTAAATGATTAGCATTTATTCCTGTGTCTTTTGGTCATCTGTATGTCTTCCTTGGAGAAGTGCTTATATAGTTCTGTCCATTTTTGTTTAGGTTTTATTTATATTCTTCCTATTAAATATATGAGATTTTTGTATATTAGCCCCTTGTAAGATATATGATGTGCAAATATTTTCTCCCATTTGCTAGGGAGTCTTTTTATTCTACTGATAGTTTCTTTCACTATGCATAAGCTTATTAGGTTGATATAGTCCCACTTGTTTATTTTTACATCCCTTTCTATTGGAGTTGAGTTCCCAAAGACATCCTGAAAGGCAGTGTAAAGAAGTGTTTTACCTGTGCTTTCTTCTATGTATTTCATGGTTTCAGGTTTTACACCCAAGTCTCTGATCCATTTTGAATTAATTTGTGTGGATGGTATGAGATAGTGATCTACTTTCATTCTTTTGCATGTGGCTGTCCAGTTTTCCCAACACCATTTGTTGAAGAGACTTTCCTTTCTCCATTGTAAACTCTTGGCTGCCTTGTTGTGTTTTAACTGTCCATGTATGTTTGGACTTATTTCTGGGCTCTCAATTATATCCCGTTGAGCAATGTGTCTCTAGTCAGTCCAATACCATACTGTTTTGATTATTATAACTTTTAGTATAGCTTGGAGCCTCGCTACATAAAAATCTGAACAACCAACATCATCAACAAAATATCACCATCTTTTCAAAAATTAGGAGCTTATACTGCACCCAAGAACTACTAAATTAGGATCTGCACCATTATGGAGAGTCCCAAGTGATTCCTATGCATGTTAAAACTAGAAGAACACTGAGTATAGATACCACAATTTAATAATGGCCTACAGACAGGAGAAATTGCTCAGCATTGCTTATAAGGGAAAAGAAATCAAACCTCAATGAGATATCACATCATTCCTCCCCTATGAGAATGGCCTATATCATATAGAATAGAAATAACAAATATTGGCAGAAGTAGAAACTCTTACTGCGGGTGGTAATGAAAGCTGGTGCAGCCTCTATGGAGAATAATATGGGGAGTTTTAATACTGAAAATGTAATTCCTATATGATCCAGAAATACCTCTGCTGGGTAAGTATCCAAAAAAGTGAAAAGTGATGCAAAAAGATTTATGTATACATACGCTCATAAAAGCAATATTCACAATTGCCAAGTCATGGAACCAACCTAAATCTCACAACAGATAAATGAAGAAATTGTAGAATATATACTCAACAAAATACAACACAGCTATTTAAAAGGTGAATAGTGTCTTTTGCAATAAAATGAATTGAACGCAACATGATTATGTTAAGTGAAATAAACAAAAGACAGATATCAGATGGTTTCATTCATATGTAGAATATAAATAACAAAAAAAATAGGCAAAATGCTTGTGGAATAGATCTTGGATTTAGTGAAAACAATTTACTGGTTACCACATGGCGGTCTCGCCCGCTGCTCCCCTCAGCAGTGTATTTCAGTCAGTCTGCCTGTTCTGTTTCCCGCTCTGTCCTTGGCAAATCCTCTTACCCTCCCACACATCTGGCCTGTACCCCTGTTCTTGTATGCATGAATAAATAAATCTTTAAAAAAAAAAAAAGGGAGGAAAAGGAAAAATGAAAACTAACAAAAAAAAAAAGGAACAATCACAACTACATTTTACATATTGAATAAAATTGGAAGCAACCCAAATGCTCATCCACGGTAGAATGGATAAATTATTGTAGTTTATCAGTGCAGTGGCACAGGGATGGGAAAACTCCAACATGGACGCAGCTCACAACAAAATACTCTGCCAGAAGCCAGGGACAAAGTATGTGCAAGGTGTGACTCCCCGTATAAAGTTCAGAAACTGGCATCAATGATCTAAGTTTTAGAAGCAGTTACCCTCAGTGGTGGGAAGGGGGCCACTCATGAAGAAAGGGGCCTGGGATGTGCTTATGGGGTACCAGGAATGCTTATTTTCTTTTTTCCATCCGGGTACCAGTCATATAGGTGTCCTTGTTTGGTGAGAACTCTTTGAACTGTGTAACTTACAAAATTTTTTGTGTTGTACTTCAAGAAAACCTATTCTAAAAAAACCTGCCATAACAGCTTCATAAATCCCTTTGGTAACCTCATGTTAATAGCTGCAAAGCTAGACCAGGTATCAGTGACCCACAGCTCACCTAGCTGCTTTCCGAGACAGATTTATTTTCCCTTTTTTGTGTACCCTCTTCAGTCATGCTCCGACGACCTTCCTTACTGTGCTTGCAAAGGTGGATCAGGGCTGGTTTCTTTAAGAGCTATCCCCGCAAGTGAAGTTAAAGGGTTTGAGGCTGTTGATTCCAAATTGCACATAAAGGGTCATTGGATTGTCATTCTTTTTTTTTTTTTTTTTTGACTATATCATTTTGGCTTATTTTATTCTAATATATTTTTTATGAAGAAGTTTTTGTTTTATATATTTTTACATCCTTTTTCATTTTTGCACAGTGTATGCATTTTCATCTTGGTTACAGTCCCCATACAATTCCCGCCCCCCTTATTTTGACCCTAATCCCTCTTCCCCTCCCCCACCGTGTGTCTCTGGTTTATAGTTGCTTGTTGATTTTGATTTTCACTTTATTATAAGTAGTCTGGATTGTCATTCTTGTTGCTGTTGTCTCTGTGTGCATGAAACTCGCACTCTCAGAGTTCTGAACAATTTAGAGTTTCAAGAGTACTGGAGGAGGAAATGAACATGTGATCACATACCCCCGCCGAATGCGGGCTCCCTCAGGAAAAAAAATAATTCAAGTGTGGCGGGGGGAGAGTTTCTAAGTGAGAATTCATGGCTCTCACTTTGAATTCTGTTTCCTCAGGGATGACTTTCCCAGCGGCAGGCAAGCAGCACCTATTCTTGGGGACCGAATTTCCCAACTCAAGGAAAAGTCAAACACAGCCGCGAAGTGCAGAGGGTGCTGAGGAGTATTTATTACCACGCAGAACACACGCAATTTCATGCACAAAATGAGTATTTTGCTCCGTTTCCTGAGCTGAAATCAAGGTCCCCACCAGAGGCTGACGGCTCTTTAGCTGCAACAGCACAAACGTGCTGTTACACGACTTGAAAACTGTTTTTGAAAGATTTGCTTAGTTTTCCAAAAAGAACCGTCAGTTCCCAGACTAGCATCAGGCAAGCTGCTGAGGTTGGGAAGGGAACAAATAGAAAAATGAGCGTAGGAATCTCAGTAAAGTCTCAGTGTTCATGCCAGGTGGGTTTGGGGAGCACAGGGTCAGACTTAGACTGATGGTGAAACACCCCAAGCGTCACAAGCCAGCTGACAAGTCTGGGCTCAAAACCAGAAATAGCATGAAGTGACTTGAGACGGTCACTCTCTGATCTACTTCACCCCAAGAGCTTCGGACTCTAATGATCGTGCTGGAGGTTGGAGGTCCTGTTCCGGTCATTCTTCCCGGGTAATGGGTGGGGAGCAGAGCAGAACAAAAAATCTTTAGGGTACTCCAGGCGATCGGTTTTCATCTTAGGTTTTACTTAGGAGATGAAAATTAGTCTGAACACCCTTTGGCTTTGCACGGGGTGACAGAGGAAATCATTTTGTCCCGTAAGTTTCTCTCTGGTCCAAGTGACCTCAGTAAGCGTGTAAGCGTGCGTGGTCTGTCTGGCCGAAATCACACAACCCCCCTCTGAGACTCCTCTTCATGAACCCTGCAGCAAAAGCGGTCGGTGATTCACTCGTACCTATCTTATTTGGGGGTCATAAATCAGATTTTACTGTGATTACAGTTGTGGGCCAAGTCTAAAGAGCCGAACTAGTTTACTGCCTTGGTGGTCGGGCCAGATCGAAGGCAGGGCCCCAGGGGTGAGGTTGGGGCCCAGGGGGTGGGGCAGGGAGGGGGTCAGGGACATAGAGGGTGCAGGGGACCCCACCCTGGAGGAGAGCTTTAGCGTCTGGTGAAACTGTCTTTTCCCTTTATGGGTACAAATTATTCACCTGCCAAAGCTCTTAAAAGTTGATGTTTTAATTTATTTAAATCAATTCACAAAAGGCAGTTGTACAAGAATACACATGTAAGTTTAATACAGATGCATGTTTGCAGTTGTAACAACTAAAGATAGCAGGACACAAGCTCGAAACCCATGAATGAAATGATACGGGTGAGAATTAAATGCAGTAGCTTTGCTGTAATTTTTTAGAAAGAGGGAGGGACATCCAGACCCCCTTTTGAGAATGCCGTGACATGTCACTCCTGGGGCTGACACAAAACAATATAAACAGCATACGCGCCTTAAAACTTCCTGCTAAAGGGGGTGCGGACTTTATTTTACACTTCTGGGCTACTTCATTTTCTTTTTTTTAATATAAAGTTATATTGTCTTTTTTTAAGAATTATTTTTATTTATTTATGCATGTAAGAACTGGGGTGCAGGCCAGAGGTACAGGGCCAGGGTGAGAGGATTCCCCGGAGAGAGGGCGGGGAGCAGAACAGGCAGACTGACTGAAACACACTGCTGAGGGGAGCAGCGGGTGAGACAGGAGAGGTCTGCTTCGCCATGTGGGTTGCTTCCTGGCCAGCCAGTGTATCAAACTTGTGCTGCAGAGGCTGAGGATTGCTTCATAGTGCAGTGCTTAACCCCTTGCGCCACCAGGGAGGCCCCCTATTTTATCATTTTTATTCTTTTTTTTAAAGATTTATTTATTTATTTATTTATAGAAGCACCGGGTACAGTCAGAAGCGCGGGAGGGTGAGAGAATTCACCAGAGCCAGAGCGGGGGCGCAGAACAGGCAGACTGATGAAATACACTGCTGAGGGGAGCAGCGGGCGGCAGGAGAGGTCTGTGCGCCATGTGGGTCCCTCCTCCGGTGGCCGGGGCGCAGCCGGGGATTGAACCGGCGCTGCAGAGGCTGCGGGCAGCTATGCAACCCAGTGCTCAACTGCTGTGCCACCGTGGAGGCCCTTATCATTTTTATTCTTATTAATATTTTGGTGGGCAAGACAGGAGAGGTCTGCTGTGCCTTTTGTGGGTCAGCTCCCTGGCTGGGGGGTGGAATTCAGACTGTAGAGTGACAGAGGTAAGACTTTAACCCTCACACCACCAGTGAAGCCCAGCCATTTTCTCAGTCAAGTAAGTATTTTTTCTTGTAGAAGAAAAATATAGTAAAGACGATTTTCTAGATGGCTGTAAGGTTTTGTGTTTTTTCCAGAACAAAATTTTGTTTGGATTAGACATGTAACATGGACACCTTGTATGTGAAGGTGTAGCCAAAATTGGGAGCAGCTTCTCTTCAGAAGCAGGATTTTTGCATTCCCGTGGTCCAACCAATACATGAAGTTCCACTGTGGTTCTAATTTTCCTTCTCCAACATTTTTTCGTGTTCTCTGCAGCTTTGCCTAGAAGGCAGGAGCAATTATGCCCAGACGTGTTTTCCCTGAGATCGCATTGCTTGAAGCAACAGAACCAATCCTCCAGTTAATATTGCCTGACCCTAAATGTGGCAATTGCCCAGAGCTATTTCCATCCATTTATATCTAGAAAATGGAGGTCGTAGAACCTTACTCTGATTTGTTGGAAAAACCAGCAGCTGTTCATTTTGTCTTAAGGGTACAACGTAGCCAGGAAAAAAAAGACAAAAACCCTTTTTGTTTTCAAACTGCCTCATAGCTGTTCAACGTTGGAAAAGTTGCTCAGCATCTCTGTGCTTCAGTTTTCTCAACCATGAACTAGGCTGGCGACTACAGTCATCCCTTAGGGTTATTGTGGATGTAAATGAAGTACTATTTGTAGAGCAGTGAGGTGGTTTATGGTATAAAGCAGGAACCCAGTAAATGGTGGCTGTAATTCTTTTCCCGTGGGATAACTGCATATATTCTCCTATTTGTTTCACTTATTTCCCACCACCACCCCCCTATTCCCCCTTCCCTTACCTCCTCCCTAGCCTCAGTGTCCTCAGGATCTTTATTAACATCCACTGGTTTTTGAAAGAGTTTTTACATTATCAAACTGTTTTTATCATTCTGACTGACTTTGTTACATATCATTCTCTCAAACTCCATTTTTGTTGAAAATGGCTGCATTCTATCCTTTCTTACAGCTCTGCAGTATTCCATGCTGTGGCTAGCCATGTCCTAGCTATTAATGCTACTAGGAACATTGTAGAACAGGTGGATTTTTGTGTTGATGGTGGAATTTCTAGCTGCAATTATTAATAGTAAATTCATTTTGTAAATTTTGGCATACCCAGAGCCTCAGTTTCCTCATCTACAAAATGGGAAAGCAAAGCTAATTTCTCAGGGTTCTTTTTTTTTTTTTTAAAGATTTATTTATTTATACAAGAACCAGGGTACAGGCCAGATGCGCGGGAGGGTGAGAGGATTCACCAGTGACAGTGGGGAACAGAACAGGCAGACTGACAAAATACACTGTGGAGGGGAGCAGTGGGCGTGGCAGGAGAGGTCTGCTGTGCCATGTGGGACCCTCGCCGGCTGGCCAGCCGGGATCAAACAGGCGCTGCAGAGGCTGCGGACAGCTTCACAGTGCAGCGCTCAACCGCCTGCGCCACCAGGGGAGGCCCTTATTTCTCAGGGTTCTTATGACGATTAAACAAAATGATACATGTAATGCGTCTGACATCAGGTAACAGTGTCAGGCTCTTTCCCTATCCTCGGCTTATTGGCAGGCTCTCATCAATGCAATATTGTCTTATTTCTGTGAAGTGGTTGTTGGCATTTAGAGGAATGTGGGTTCACTTCAGCTAGGAGTGACCTGCAGAATTATTTATGAGTCAGACTAACAGAGCTGTGAAGGAAAAGGCCTAGTATCCTACAGCCAGATAGTCTTGTGCCCTGAAGCATAAAGGGTGATGTGGAATAGGGCATTCAGAGACCATTCTGGAAGACCCTGGCAACCATGAGGCGAGAGTGATGAGGGGAAGCAAGTCAGCATTTCACAGCTTACAGAAGCCCCCAGACCTGGTGGGAGATGCTCTGCTCAGCCAATGAACAGCCACCCAGACATGCAGGCATGTTGACTGCAGGGGCAGTGACTCCCCACCCTTCACCCCAGGAATGGCCTCAGTGGGGAAGAAATGCATGAGGGACAAATTACAAGTCCCTAAATTAGGACTTTTGGCCTAGACTGCTCTGGGCACTTCCAGTCTTAGACTGGTTGTATTATTTCCTCTACCTGCATTTATTTACATGAAGGATAAAAAAGCTTCAAACTCCTAAGTGAAAGTACAATGCAAGGCAACTGTTTGGCAGATAAGCCATATTTTTATTGAGTAAAGGATAACTGTGCTATTCGGTACTTCTAGAATTCTTGACTGCTCTGTTCGCTCATGTGAGCTTCCCCTGCTCCATTTTCTGGTGTTCTCTGATCTCTCACAGGGACCCTATTCTGACAACACACCCCTGCTGAGTGGAGTTTCTCTCACTGGGAAGGGAGCAGCGCCCTGGGGAGAGTGCCGAGCTGGCGCTGCACTTCCCAAGGAGGAGTTTGAATCCTGGTTCTGTCACTCACTGGGGTGGACTTAGGTGTTCTCATCTGTGAAACAGAGCTAATAATACTACCTTTCTCCTAGGTTTGTTGTGAGGATCAAACAGGATAACGCTGAAATGTGCTTCAGAGCTGTGACTGATACATGGCAAAGGCTCACGATGTGCTAAGAGTTATTTTCAGTGATCTGATGCGGCCCCACCAAACTGCTGTGAATGAGCAGGGCGGCCTCTCACCTATATATTTGCCCTGCAATTAAGCTGGCTATTTCTTTGCTGCTTGGTTATGGCTCTTGGTGAGAGTTCCTCCTCCTTTTAGTATCCCCATCTGTGAAATGGAGATAATAGCACCTCGCAGGAGTTTTGAGAGGATTAAATGAGGTAATGTCTGTGGAATGCCTGACCTGGCCAGAGTAAGCACTCACCAGAGGACAGTGCTGTTGTGCGTGCTTCCTAAAGCTCAGCATTTTACTTCTACGTAAAAGCATTTAGAAGTGCTTTCATTTTAGTTTGGTTTTATTTACTTTTACTTAGTAAATAAAAAAGTCTCGATTATTTCAATACTATAAACATCTTGGATGACCAAAGTCTTAAGCAAATGCATTATTTCCAGGCCTTAATTTGCAATGCAGGTGCATCTGCTTTACAAGATTTTTTAAAAATCTTTTACCTATAGGCTCAGATTTCTCTCTAGCAGAGCTGCTTCAGAGTAAAAACAGAAATATACGCAAAAAAAAAAAAACTTCAGCACATCTATTTCTTACTACTAAAACTTAGACACCTTAACTATGCTTTGTATATGCAGTTTGTTGGCCGCCTAAGTACTATAACCCACATCATTCACTTGCATTACATCAAATATCTGTGTCTCAATTTTTCTGGCCCTCAGAGTTCCTGCTGGTGTGTCTGTGGGAGGGGTGCAGGGCTGTCACAACCCCGCTTTACCTATGCCAGAGGCGTGAGGCTGACAGTCCAGAATTAAGGGACCAAGCCAGAGCTATGCTGTGTCCTCTGGGGCAAGTCACTATCCCTCTCTGAACTCGGGTGCCTTCGCCGGCAACATGAGGTTCTGGACCAGGCCATTTCTTTGAACCGCTGTCTTTAGTTTGCTGATATCTTGACTCTGTGCGAACTTGGAGCCAGTCATTTTGGGGAGAGTTGGACAGACCTTTGCGGGAAACTTGCTTTTACAACTATCCGCTATAGAAATGGGGACAAGCTTCCTAACTTCTTCAAGCCTCGGTTTCCGTCATGTGTAGAACAGGAATAATCGGGAGTTGTTGTGAGGCTGAAGGGAGACGTGGAGCCTCAGGAACTCAGCTGAAGGCAGGTGTGAAGAAAGCGCCCGGGCCCTGCGGCAGTGGCTGCCGTGGCCTGCTCGTTCCTCCCAGGGCCCCTGTGTGTGGACCGGAGCAGGCGGTTCATTTTCTTTTCAATCCTCTCCTGGGCTAATTAAGAGCAACCTCCAGGAGGGACAATGCTGATGAAGCCAATACTATGAATTCTGCGTTTCTGGAAGTGCAATTAGGTCACTGGCTGGAGCTGGCCCTCTCCCGCGCTGCAGAGATACGGCATTTGATACCAGCACGGAGATCCGCTGCTTCCTCTCTCCATGCTGCCTTTATTGATCTCCTTATCCTAACAGGGGCAGGGGAGGAAGGAGAAACGGGAAACGTTAGCCAAGGAGGAGGCCGGGGTCCACTGCTTTCGTCTTCCCCCGCAGAAGCAGTAGCAGTAGAAGGAGTTGGGGGGGGGGGGTCCAGGATTAACTTGCGCTCCTGGTTTCTCGCCCCCCCCTTTCCAATCAGTTCCCAGCAGGTGGCCATTTTTAATTCTCCATTTATCTTACTTGACCAGAGGTCACTTCTGTTTGCAGGGCAAAGATTAGGGAAGTGGCAGATAAGTGGCTGATAGCGCCAGTAATAAATGAATATGAGCTTCAGGCCAGGTGTAATTAAAAATGTATAAACTCACATTTTATTCCCCCTGAAAAGTTCACAATTATCCTTTGAAATCCGTCTTGAACTGCATTCAACTTGCTTTTTAGTCATCTTGGCTGATAAGGAAAGGCAGGGAGACCGACGACCCAATAGAAGACAGCCCATCCAGGCTAGATCTAGCTCGTAGCAGGGAGGGCGGCACGTGAGGCTTTTCCTTGGCCTCCGCAGGGCCGCCAGGAGGAGGGAGCTGTCCCTGGTCCACTCCCGGTCACCTCTGCGGTTATCAGGCTGTGGAGCCAGGGTCCGGCTAGTGAAGCATCACAGGCGCAGAGCGCAGGTGGCGGGCAAAGCCACCAGGCCAGTCCAGGTCAACTTCAAATAGGGTGTTGTCGGCGCCCGGCTGGGCCCGTGGACCTGACGCGCCGCAGCGTGAGCACGTGGTCAGCTCGGCCCTGGACTTCCAGTCCCTGTGCTGGCAAATGCTACCACTATGTGTTCTCTGGGCCTGGACTGCACCCCCGGGGTATGTTGTGTGACTCTGCCCCCCACGGGAAGGACTGTGGGGGGCGGGGAGGATGAGCCGGCCGGGCACCATAGCTGTCTTAGTGACCCCAACGCGCTGCTGAATTCAGTCTTCGCCGCAGCAGCGCCGGGGCGGGCTTCTCACCCCACTCCACAGATGGGGAGCCAAGGGTCCCAGCAGCCGTGACTCCGGGTCCAGCTCTTTGGGGGCGGTGCGGGGGGGTGCCGTTGTGCTGCTGGTTTAGTTTCTGAGCGCTCCGAAGCGCCCCGCGAGGGTCAGTGCGGCAGGGAGGCCCTTCCTGCGGTGCCCAGGGCGACGGTCATCTCAGGCGCTTGCTCCGGACCCGCAGGGAGAGGCCACGCTGCCCCTTCTAAGAAATGACACGGCTAAGAGTGACAAAGTAGCTTTCTCTTGGCAAACGCGGTGGCACCGAAGCAGTTACCAACCATTTTGTTCAACCAGACTATTTACAAGTAGTAACAGGGTATCTGTTTCCTGTCATCTCCATCATATATCTTAAGGCGGAGGGATTGGAAGCCCATTACGGCCTGATATCTAATCAATACACACCGTATTCCTACAGCAGGAAGTAAAAGAATAGGCCCTTGGGAGCCAGAGTTCAAATTACTCTACTGTCGATTCCAGATGGCAGCTAATGATAGGCTGCCCGGGGGTGGGGGCGGGGCGGGGAGGGGGCCCCTGGTTTAATGGGATAGTTCATTCAGAGATCAGATATGTATTCACTTTTGCCTCCTTTTAAAAGTAGAGGCCGTCTGTCAGGAGGGGCGCATCGGGGGCCAGGAGCTCCTCTTCTGGCTGCTAAAGCATTTCCTTCTCTTTTGTGTGGGGCTGAAATAGCCCGTAGAGGTTCACACGGGCTACACATACCTCTGGAATGCTCGGGCGTCCCGTCAGGATACGTCCTGTTTCTGTGGCGCTGGAGGGAGGCTGAAGGACGCTGGGCTCACCCTTTGCTTCCCGTAGCACCGCGCGCTGAGGCCGCCTGCCCGCGTCCAGGGCCGCCTCCTGCTCACGCTTAGAGCACTGCCGACGCGGGCCTGGCTCGGGGACCGGGGACCTGAGCCGGCAGCGGGGCGCTGTGAATGCTCCCTCGGGGCAGTGGCCTCAGAAGGGTGTGGAGAGCTGCGGCTTGGGGAGAAGGGAGCCGTGCCGGAGTCACTCAGTTCCCGGTGTATCTCCTGCCTCTGCACCCTTGGAAAGCACCACAGCCCCTGAGCATCAGCCCCTCCCCTGGTGATACGGCAGTAATGGCCCCTCTCGTGCTATGAGGAGACAAGGGTGAAGCAAGAAATGTGCATGTTTTCATCTCGGCACACAGCCTACATGGTCCTGCCTCAAGAGTCCCAGGGCCTTTCATTTTCACGCAGTCAGTGAGCATCTCTGTGGTGACATTTGCAAGATTCTAGAAAGGCCCCGGCCTAGGAAGCTCTTCTCCACTCTTGCCCCACGAGGCTGGGGCTTCAGCCCTTAGCTGTGCTGTCAACCGGTGGGGGGAAGGTGCCTCAGAGCCACGGAAGGAGACAAGTCCCCTCTCTTCTCCTAGCTTTGACCCCGGCCTCATTTCACCCTGGCAGTGGTGCCTTGTGACCCTGCAGCAACCTGCCCACAGTCTCTGGCGCTGTCAGGACCCAGCAGAGCCTCAGTGCTCTGGTCAGAGGCTCGGAGCCCACCAGGGTCAGCCCTTTATCCAGATCCTCAGTCAGCATCGAGCCACAAGCTGGGCCCCAGCTGGGTCTTTGAGGCCTGGGCCTGGCTCCGCCAGCCCGCTGCTTTGGGGGTTGATCTGAAATCCCTATTTGCTCTCACTTGCCCACCCTAGGAGCCTGGCTGCGGCTACATGTGTTAGACTGTGCGGCCTGCGCCCCCATTTCTGCCCTAAGGCTTCCACTGCGTGTCTAGTCCTTTTTATTTACTTCTTTAGCCAAAAAAACAGGAATATGCTTTCCTGATGGCGCGCTGGCTGATATAAGGCCGCCACGACCATCACCTTTAGCCCCAGAGCAGCCAGCTTCTCCCCACAGGACTCAAACACAAAAGCAGCAATGCCCCACAACCCAGCTGTTTCCCATCCTCGATATTCCACCTGTAGGCGCTTAAACGCCGGTTCATATAAAAGCCAGATTGCAAATGCCATCCATTCTGCTGTCTTCCTGGTCCTGTCAGTAGCCCCCAACTATTCTTGGGAGTAACTGACACATTTTCTTATGCTGAACTGTGGGCTCAGGGTCAGGAATTTCCATTAGAAATCGAGTCTTTGTGGTACTGGCCAAAAAATGCCTGGTAGCATAAATACATTGTGAAAAAGGCCAGAGTATTTGGACTTAAACGCCCCCGACACGTGGAGCTTTTCTCATTGTCTTTAAAATGGAACAAAAGGGCCAGAGCCAGCGCACAGTACCTAGTAAAGTGTGAGCTTGAAGTGAGTCCTAATAAAACCTCAAAGCGGTGGGTGCTGCGTTTCTTCACTTAAATTCCTTTATTTGAGCAGAAATGGCTGCTGACCCAAGAGCTGGGGTGGCTCCCGCAATGCTCCCTCTGCCTGACCTTCAGAACTACTGTGGCCACTAGAGAATCTCATCTAAGGTCAGTGTGTTTATTTCCCTATGGCTGCCAACCCCACCCCCACCCCCTCGCCCCGCCCCCAGTCACCTCAGCTTCCCCCCATTTGTGACGCCCCCTCTAGGCTCTGCCTTGCTCGGGGCGGTTCATTTCCCCCAGAAGTCCTTCCGTCCTGTCCCTGCGCTTATCCACACTAACCCATCCATTAAGAGCCAAAGGTCGCCCTTTAACTGAAATCTTGCAGGCTTTTGACTTTGCGTTAAGATCAATCATCGGCTGTCTTGCTCGGGTCTGAAACCCTTCCAGGTTTCTGTGCGCGTCTTCCTGACTCTCTAGGAACCCAGTTCCATTAAGGAAAGGGTCTGGGCCCGGCACTGGCTTTTGTCCTCAAGGAGCTGAGCACAACATTTCTCTCTGTTGAGCGTTCCTTTGATGGACTTCATGTGAAAACGGTCTTTCAGAAGTCAAACTGCAGCAACTGGAAGGAAGAACCCAGAAAAGGTCTCTGTAGAGGAAATGACTTTTGCTTGAGCGCGGGGCCCGCCAAGCCCCACTGGCCCCCTCTGTGTGGTCTGCCCGCAGCTCCCTGTAAGGCCTGTGCTCCATTTCCAAAGCGCCCCTCGGCCCTGGCCTCTGCCCACAATGACGTTGCTTCCTCCCAGGGCCCCCGGCACCCTCCGCCTGGCGCCCGGTTCCTTCCGTGTGTCTCGCGCGTCCGGCCTCCATGCGACAGTATGTTTGTGAGCACGCGGGCGTGCGCGGGAAGCCGCGGGCCCAGGAGCCCGCGACGGTCTCCAACCACCTTAGCTCTGAAGGTAAGAGAACGGGCTTTTTTGCTGGACTAGCAATGAAATGTTACTTGAAATAATTTTTGGCCTCAAACAATAAGTTGCTTTTAAAAGTCATTTTTATTCGCTCACGCAGCAGCAGGAGCCTGACTGCGTTTCCAACGGTCTTTCACGTAAGAGCCAAGTCTAAGTGTCCGCTGTAAGACGGGGGAGACGGTAACAACATGGTAAGAGAAAGTGAGGTGCTGGGGCGCCCCACTGCAAAGTAAGCCGCCGGGGCAGCAGCAGCAGCAGCAGCTCCTCTCCCCCTGCCGCGGGAGCCCGTGGTGTCCTTCCTTCCTTCCGTCCCTCTTCAATTGACAGTAACTGACTCGATCACTGAAAATGACTGACTCGATGAACGATGTGGCTGGAACCCAAACTGTTGACGGTGGCAGGCGGAAGGATGGCTGGAGGGCGGAGGGAGGGAAGGAAGGAAGGACACGCAGGGACAGAGGGAGAACTGGGGGGGGGGCGGGATAAAGGGGCAGAGGGTAAGAAAAGGGGGTGGGGAGAGGTGGGAGGAAAGGGGGGAGGGGGAGGGAAGAAGGGAGGGAAGAAGGGAGGGAGAGAGGGAGGGGAGGGAGATGGGGAGGACAGAAGGGGGAGAGGGGGGTGGAGGGGAGAGGGAAGAAAGGGAGAGGGAAGGGGAGAGAAAGGGGGAGGGATGGAGGGAGGGAGGGGATGAGGGGAGGGAGAGGGGCAAGAGGAGAAAGCAGGAGAAAGCTGGACTAGAAAGCAGAAGGGAGAGAGACTAAGGCCAAAGAGAAGAGGAGGGGAGGGGGCAAGGGGGGGAAGGGGGAGAGACAGAGGAGAGCAGAGCAAAGGCTGGAGAAGACAAAGGGCCAGAGACAGGGAGTAGGAGGGTGAGAGGAACGGGGAGGAAGCAGGGGAGAGAGGAGGAGAGAGACCAGGCGCACGCAGAGAAGGGGGGAAATGATGGGAAGTGATGAGAGCAACAGGAAGGGGAGATGGGGGGGGGGGGGGAGCAGGAGAGGAGGATGGACAGATGGGGGGGAGCAGAGACTGAGAGGGAGAGCAAGAGGGGGAGCAAGGAAAAGGGGGAAGAGCTGAGGAAGGGGGGAGCAGGAGCGAGGGGCCCCAGCCCCTGAGAGGACAGAGGAAGGGGTGAGGGAGGCAGGCGGGAGCTGGGGAGGAAGAGGGGGAGCGAGGAGACACAGGAGAGGAGAGAACGAGCAAGAGGGAGAAGGAGCTGGAGGGACAGGAGGTGACAGAGAGCAGAGAGGGAACAGGAAGCAAAAGAAAGGGGGGCAGAGGGGTCAGAGAGGAGCCCCCAGGAGAGAGGCGGGGAGGAGGGAGAAAGGGAGAGGAGAGACGCAGAGAGACGAGAGAGCGCGGAGACAGACAGAGAGATCTAGAGGAAGACGAGAGACAGGGAGAGACGGGGAGGGGAGGGAGAGCTGGAGGAGAGCAACAGATGGTGGTGGAGGAGCAGAGAGAACAGAGGTGAGAGCAAGGGCGGGGCAGCGCGAAGGGAGAGGCTGCAGCGAGGACAGAGGAGAGACAGGGGACCAGCGGAGGGCGGGAAGGGGAGCGGGCCTGCGAGCTCCGGGCTGATGCTCACCAGGGCCTGGGGCGCAGGCCTTCCGGTCAGGGCCAGCTTAACAAAGCTGCGAAGTCCGTCTCGAAATGACCCAACGAATCTAAACCAGTCAACCTGAGTCACAACACAGAACTCGGCCACCAGCAGGACTCCGGGACGGGAGCACGCGGTGCCTGAAACACAAGCACATGGCTGGAAGGAGCACCTCGGCCCCCCGCGGAACCTGCGGAACCTGCGCGGGACCCGTGGACGCGAGCGAGGCCGAGCGAGGCCGGTGCACACGGCGGCGACAGACCCGCTGCAATCTTGCCGTCTGCAAACAACAGGGATGGAACTGGAAGGGATTACGCTAAATCAAATAAAAGAAAGATAAATACGGAATGATTTCACTCAAAGGTGGCCCCCGGGGGGAATAGTAAAGGAGCAGACACACCAAGCCAAAACAAACCCGACTAACTGAAGCCTCGGGGAGGCTGGGGACAGGCGTCTCCATGGCCTGTGGTGGAGGGTTACTGGCGCCTGGTGGGGGCGCGGTGTGGTCATCTCACTTGGAGAGGTGTGAAGGTACATCCCTAAAACAGTGTTCTAAAATCAAAGTTGCCCCATAAACTTTTTTAAAAAATGAAACAAAACATGAGGAAGTCTATGAAAGTAAGACATATGACACAAACAGCACCGGCACTGAGAGCGCAAGCAGATGTCCACTGTGAGCGCTCATCCAGGACAGAGAGGCACAGTGATAGTTTCTGATGGGTATCGGTGGTCACACATTAATTTTCTAAAGAGAAGGGCCTCCCTGGTGGTGCAGGGGGTTAAGTCTCAGCACTATGAAGCTATCCACAGCCACTGCAGCTCGGGTTCAATCCCCAGCCAGGGAGCTGGCCCACATGGCGCAGCAGACCTCTCCTGTCCCGCCCGCTGCTCCCCTCAGCAGTGTATTTCAGTAGATCCACCTGTTCTGTTCCCCATTCTGTCTCTGGTGAATCCTCTCACCCCCCGCACCTCTGGCCTTGACCCCAGTTCTTATATGCATAAATAAAAACATCTGAAAAAGATCAGATTGTCATGTATAAAAATATAAGATCCAGAGGAAGGGAACCAAGAGGATATACACAGATTTACTTTAAGGAATCGGTTCATGTGATCATGGCAGGTGCTGAAGCCGAAATCTGCAGGTCAACAGACAACAGACCCAGGGAAGAAATGACACAGTCTGAAGACAACCTGGCGGCAGAACTATCATTTCCTTAGTTTTCTAAGACCTTTAACTGCCTGGATGAGACTCACCCACACATTAGGTAGAGTGATCTGCTTTACTAATGACATAAATTACCTTCACAAAACTAGACTGGGGTTTGACCAAACAACTGGTCACACAACCCACCCAGACTGACACATAAAATCATCACACTCAATTAAATGTTTTTATGAGAAACCTGTGCTAAACATAAAAATACAGACAGCTTAAAGTGAAAAGACAGTGAAAGAAAAACCAAGCAAGCAGTAATCAAAAGAATACTGGGAGACACTAGTATTAGCAAAAGTAGACTTTAGAACTAGGAATAGCAATGAGGGATAAAGAAGGATATTTCTTATGATCAAAGGTTCAATTCATCAAAGGCCATAACAATCCTAAATGTATGCATACCTAATAGAGAGCTTCAGATTACATGAAGCAAAGTATGACAACTGAAAAGAATTGACAAATCCACAATTATATTTGGAGACTTCAAGACTCCGGTCTCAGTAAACAATAGAACAGGTTGACAGAAAATCAGTAAGAATGTAGAAAACTCAAACAATGCTATCAACCAATTTGACCTACTTAATATAAAAAGTCACTCCACCCACTAATAGCATAATACCCATTATTTTTTGGTGCACACAGAATATTCAAGTTTAAACATTATATTCTGGTGCTGGGTCATAAAGCAGTTCAATTAATTTAACAGTTGATCATGTCAAACTATGTCCTTTGGCTATAATGAAGTTAAACTAGTAATCAATTATGGAAGAATAGGTTAAAAAATTTCCGGACACTGGAAAATTAAACTATAAACTATTAAATAACACAAGATATTAAAATCTGTGAGATGCAGCTTAAGCAGTACTTACAGGGAAAATTATATCACTAAATGCTTATATTAGGAAAAAATCAATGGTCTAAGCTTCCATCTTAAACTGGAAAACAAAATTAAAGCAAAGAAAGCTAAAGCAAACAAATAAGAACCACCACCAAGAAAGGAAACAAAAACTAGCAATGAAACATGAAGCAGGTTCTTGAAAAGATCTACAATATGAAACTGGTAAACTTTAGTCAGACTGAGTGCATGCGCGCGTGCGCACACACACACACACACACACACACACACGGAGAGAAGCAGGGAGGGCAGGAACACGAATTACTGAGGTATCACCAAAAGATCGTAACAGATCTGCCATGCGTTAAAATTACTACTGCAATAAGGAAATATTAGGAGCAACTTCATTTCAATACATTAGATACCAGGTAAAATTTGCAAATCCTCTGAAAGACACAAAAAGCCCAAAGTTCCTTCACAAAGAAACAGATCACCAGTATAGCTGTCTATTAAAGCAAGTGCATACATACTTAAATTGAAGGAGATCAAAATCATGTAAAAGATAAAGAATTGATATATTGCTTTTCTATTTAAAAAAGTTACCTGGAGAAAATATTTGTAAAAAAAATATCTGATAAAACATTATAGCCAGGGCCTCCCCTGTGGCGCAGGTGGTTGAGCACCACACTGTGGAGCTGTCCGCAGCCTCTGCAGTGCTGGTTTGATCCCAGCCGACTGGCCAGCGAGGGTCCCACATGGCGCGGCGGACCTCTCCTATCTCACCCGCCGCTCCCCTCAGCAGTGTTTTCCTCAGCCCGCCTGTTCTGCTCCCTCCTCTGTCTCTGGTGGATCCTCTCACCCTCCCGCGCATCTGGCCTGTACTCTGGTTCTTGTATAAATAAATAATCTTAAAAAAAAAAATCATTATAGCCAGCATATCAAAAAATGTCTTGAATTCAGTAAGAGGGGCAAAATGTTTAAATACACACTTTCCCAGAGAGTGTGATACAAATAGCAAAAATGCATGCGAAAATACACTCAACCTCATTTGAAACTACAGAAATGAAGGTCAATAACTGTAACTATCTCCTCTAGAATGGCGGGAATCTGAAGGTCAGATATAAACAAATACTGGTGAGAATCTAGAGCAACAGGAACTCTCCTACGTCACTGCTGGGGATGTGAAATGGTACAGCTACTTTGGAAAACCATTCGGCAATTTCTTAATAGAGTTCTGTACACACCATGTAACCCAGAAACCCCACTTCCAGGTGTTTACAAAAGAGAGTGGCTCACAGCAGCCCTACTTCACACAGCCACTCCAAGAAACAACTCAAACAATTTTTATAATAAAAGGGCACATTTTTTGTATATATAGGGTGCTTATGTATCTACAGTAATTCACAGCTACATAATTATTTAATGCTTCACCAAGTTTTTGAGCCAAATTTTATTTAATCACTTCCTACTTATTGGGAATTTATCTCCCCATCATAAATGGTGTAACAGATGTCTCTGCACACAGCAGGGCTTTCCCCCCATTATTTCAGAGCTTCAAGTGTACTTTAACAAAGAGAGTGGTTTTCCCTCCACTCATTCCCTTCGTAATTTCACCCCCTCCCATGGTTTCACAGACTTGATCTCCAAATAATTTTTGGAGCGCCGATCTTCCCTGGGACCTTCAGATCTGCGCATCTTCTGTCTGCTCGCTGTCTCCTGTTAGAAGACTACAATCGTCTTACATTTGACAGAAGTCAAAGAGAGCACTTCATTTCCTTGCTCCAACCCGCACCCGGTTCTCTCCTATCTGTTCTATCTCCTTAAATGGCACCACTGTCCATAATGTTGCTCAGGGAAAAAAAAAAAGTAATTGGCCCTGACATTCCCTTTCCTCACATCCAATCAAACATTAACCCCATCGATTCAACCCCCAACTTCTCCCTCCATCTATTTCCATCTCCTTTAGTCTTAATCACCTCGCCTCTCCTTGTACTTCTGCGGTTGCCGACTGACTGACGTGCCACATGCATTGTTGGCTCCCCTACAAATCCACTCTCCCTGGCACTCCAAGTGATCTATTGGAAGCACAAATCTGACCAGGTCACTCCGTGGCTGAGACCCATCAACGGGTTCCCACTGCTGGGAGGATGAAGTGAAAATCCACAGCGAGGCCTCCACGTGCCTATTTGTTCTGCCTTCATGGGCAGCCTCACCTCTACAGCCATGTGGTTCGTATTCAATCTCCCGTTCTCAGCGTACACCCTAGCTTTTCAAAGGCGTTTCTCTTACTTGCCTTTCCCCATCCACATCCAGGCTAAACATACTCATCTCTTGCCTGTACTTGGTTGCTAAGTACAAATACTGAGCATATTTGTAATTATAAAGTCATTTTCATACCTTCTTACTGACTGCCTGACTCTTTAAGGTCCTAGACTTTCAGAGTCCCGTGGACAGGATCTATTCCAGCATGAAAAAGGCTTTCTCTGCACAGGCAGACGTGAGGAACAGCCCCCACATTCACGCTGGTTTTCACCCCAGCATGGCAGCCAACATGGCCTTGGGAAATTCACATGCGGCTCAGACACCAGCTCACTTTCCGCGAAGAGTCGCCTCCTGCAAAGACACTGCCTGCTGGTGACTGCTCTCCCCACGGCCGCCGGAGCTTCAACCCCTCAGGACCTGAGATCCCCCTGGGCAGCAGTACTCAAGGCCAAAACCGCATGGAAAAACTTAATCCAGAAAGAAAAAAATAAAGAGAAACCAGAAGGAGAAGGCCTGCCTTTATTACAGCTAAACTGTTGGCTTAACTTCCTAAAATACCGTTGAATTTTCTTTCTGCATACAGCTGTGTTTATAGAAGGCAATATCATGTATGTAAATAAATTCAGATGCCGCTTGAGTTATTTTAAAACAATCAGTCTAACACTAATCAGCTTACTCAGAGACATAATCTTACCCTAAAAAAGTGACAAATCAGTACACAGTGTGCAGAGTGAAATACATGGAGACTGGTGGAATATCAATGTGTGAATTCTGCCACTGTCAGAATATGGGGGGTGGTCACTGCAGATGCCTCAGCCCCACAGTCCCAGCTCCCCGAGGTGGGCATGCAGAACTCGCAGGAAATGTGCTCCAGATTCTCTATGAAAGCCACACCCTTTGCCAGCACCACGCTTATGCTGTTTCCTGCGCCTGGAAGCAGCGCGGGCTCTTAGCCTTCTAGAAAAATGTCTGCTTCAAGGCCCACCTCAGATCCCTCTCTTTCGTTGAGCACATTAGCCTGCCTCACGGTGACTCTCACACCACCTTACAGAACATGGATAATAACTGCAGCCAATTCCAGAAAGTTGTTGGGCATTAACTTTTGTGCCAAACAATCCCAAAGACAGGAATTGCGTATTTAATCAGAGTCCTTCCTCTAACAGGGCCCTATTATTCTCACCCCACTGGAGAGGTGAGGAAACTGGGGCAACAAGCGGTGAAGAGCCTGTCCAAGAACACCCAACTAGTCAATGTCTGAGCCAGGGCTGGCTCTCCTGTTCCTCTGCCTGTAGCTGCAACTTGCCAATTGCCAGGCACCAAGCTGTGCATTAAATCCCAACATGGAGAGAGAAGTTCGATGGTTTTAGAGAGGTAGAAGCTAAGGCTCAGGGAGGCAGTGCAATTTGTTATCCTCTTAATTCTTAGATAATAAGGGATAGGGCTGTATATACACTTACCTCTCTCCCCTCTCTGTCTGCTTTCTATCAAAAACCAAACCAAACCCATGTCTGAACACTCATTCAATTTTCCTCTAGTTATTTGTACAAATAACTTTGTTGGGACAGCAACTGCTGGCACATGATCGTTGAGCAACAAAGTCTTTTGTATGGTTTGTTTTGGTGGGTTTATTTGTTTTAAATGGGCACCATGTGTAAGAAAATTCTCTGATTTCTCTTGATGACTTTATAGTCCGACTGAAGACACATTAATGTCCGTGAGTTAGTAAGAGAACAAGAGGATACTAAGACTTCTGTGCTTAATAGCCCAACACCACCTTCCAGAGGACACAAACAAGCTAGAGGAATCTGGGCATGTCCTCAGTGGGCTGCAGCCCAGTGCTCCATGCACAGCTGTGTGACCTGGCCAAGTGTCGATGCTTCCCTGCGCTGCTTCTAATATATATTATGATATACTCTCCCTTCTGCAAGGAATATAGGGGTAAGTGGCAATGCCTGGTATTGGATAAGCACACGACCAATTCCAGTCCCTCCTTTCTTTTCATTTCGCTCCTCACTACTGCTCAGGGTAATGGATGAGATGGAGCATAATTCATAGTTACTCATGCGCGCTGCCTTGTCTCTGCCTCACGAAGCCCACTGCTCCCCTGTGACAGCCTCCGGGGTCATCTGCTACAACCTCTTGGAAGCCATTTCATTTTTTTATAGGGCACATCCATCCATCTTTAGAAACTTCACAACAGGCAAGGATTCTTCCAAATTAGTCAGCATTTGACACTAAATTCTCATTCAGTTCTCAACCTTGAGAACATGGCCCAAGAGGATGGAATGTATCAAGACCATCTTTAGTATGACCACTACTACTGATGTTGCTATCAGAACTACTGTTAATACTAGTGGCTAATACTGTTCCTTCCAACTTTTCAAACTATTACTGTTTCCTTCACTACTACTACAACTAAGATCACCGCAAGTTACATAACACATGTAACTTCCCCCCACTGTTGTAATTATTACAAATACAACTGCTACCCTATTGAGAACTCTTCTCCTGCCACAATAACTACCATCAGCACCCCCATGTAACAATTCCTCCTGCTGCTGCTACAACCATGACTACAACTACCACCCCCCACCCTGTTCTATCACCTCCTCCCAGCATTACAGCTGTCAACACCGCCCCCCTATTCCAACTCCTGGGCCTCTTCCTGACCCCACAAGCACCACGGGCAGAGGACTGCAGACCCCTCCTCTCTAGCACTGGCGCCATTACCCTGCCAGGACTGCTACTACTAGAAGCTTCTCACTGTGTGGTGATGCTGACTAGGTGCCGGGCATTGTGCTCAACACTTCACGTGTACTTTCCATTTTGCAACAATAAAAGTTGTGTGATGGAGGAGTTTCTGTTGTTCTCATCTGATGGATAAGTAAATTGAGACTGAGACATTGAATGATAACGCAGAGGCCCCACACCTTCCTGAATAGCAGAGCTAAGACTCACTCCATTTCCCTCTGATCCTCACACCTGTGCTCTTTCCAAATCGGCCTGTTGCTTTCAGCCATCGCAGCTTGGATGATATGTTTTTGAATTTTCCCCTTTTTCCATGTTCTTGTGCGGGGAGATGGGAAGTCCACCCAGTGGGGAAGGACAATGACTGGTCTGAGAGTTTCAGGGTAAACAGGAAGCTCACACAAAGCAGCCAGCCAGACAGGCAGCTTGTCTGCTGACCTTGACCCTTGTCATCCTCTCCACATCCCCTGAAAAGAGCAGTTCCACACCTGAGATCATCCAAGCAGTGACATTTCCAGGTAGGTTTTTGCTCTCACTTGGTAACCAGCAAGAGAACCATCGACTGGGCGCACAGAGGTAACAGATCAGAGATGGGGGGAATAATGCACCTTTTATTTACAGAAAATTTGTGTTGCCTGCATCCTCTTTGCCTGTTTCCCCACCTCTCTATTCACTCCCCTCCCTGCAACGGGACAGGCATAGCCTGCTCAAGGTCATTATCGCCTCCTAATTACAGGCGCTCTATTCTAAGACGAGGAACAAAAATTGGATACATCTGATCATACATCAGTTAAAAAATCATCCCTTCAATAAATATTAGAAATACTTCGATGGAAAGGACATAAAGACAGGGCAATAATGTGGAGCAAGACGGAGGCTCCTTCATCCCTGAACCTGCTCGTGGAAATCACATTCTAGTGGAGAGGTTTCCTAAAAACAAGAGAATAGAAAAACAAGGTCATAATGTACTTGGTCAAAGTCAAGAAGGGAGGAAGATCCAAGAAAGACACCAAAGGAGGGTGGGGCCAGGAGTGACTAGGGTGCCAGGAAAGGTCTCCTAGGGATTCACCATTTAAGATGAGCTCTGTAATCCCAAAGTAGCCAGCTGCAGCACTTCCAGGACAGGGCAAAGCACACACACAGCCTTCAAATTGGGAGGAAAGTTGATCGGTTTCAGGAACTGAGAAAACCCAGGAATTGGGAGCAAAGGGAATAAGTAGAAGGTGGTGTAAAATGAGGTCGAAGGGTTAGTCAGGGTCAGACTATACCCTGCTGGGCATGGGGAAACAACAAAAAAGTCTTAAAAATGATAGCAATATGACTGCCTCTCACCGTGAGGATGCCTTACTCCCCAGTGCTCTTGTTCAGACTTTCAAGGGTGGTAGCTAGTCCTGAGGGACTAATGAATAACTTGGAGAAGAGACTGGAATTGCCACAATTTTCTACAGCGACCATGCTGAAGACTAACCTCCTGCCCGTGGAAATCCGCTCTGACTCCTGCTCTGCTCAACTGAAACGGCCTGTCATGACACCTTGCCTTAGCACATTATTCTCTTATATTCCCGAAAGGCCCTTGCCTCTTCTCTCTATCTCCTGCAAGTTCCTAGATTCCCACACTGTGTAATTTTTGTCTTTTTAATCAGAGGGGTCATACGAAATGCAGACTTGCCATAAGGAAGAATTGTGGAACAATCTGGAGCATCACCTTTGGTCACAGAGCTAAGTGCAAATCTCGCCTCCGCGACCATGGTTCAGCAATTTAAGATCTGCAAGCCACGGTCTCTTCCCCTACAGCATGACGTAAAGTGTTTTTATTTTGTAGGGTTGTGAGGAGATTTAAATAGCATTGTCCCACACAGAGTCAGAATACCATCAGGTTCACTTCACTGACGAAGCTCACTTTCTGAGACCTTTCTTTTCAGAAGTTCATTCCAAGACCCTGCAAGTATTTACTGCTTGTTATGCTTGAAAGCATGTAAAATTTGTAGTCTTCTCACTCTAAATACTCACTACATACCTGATTTTGTATTTATTATATTGTATGGTTTCTGAAATTCCCAAATGACATAAGCTTCAGGCCTATAAAAGCCTGCACAATGTTCATCTCAGTACCTGGCATGTAGACAACATTCAGTAAAGTAATTCCATTTAATTTTTAAGAGCTTTTAAAGATGTTCCATATTAATATGTTATAAATCATAGTGACAACTGGAACAATATTATTAATACTGATAGTTTTTAAAAAGTTCATCACTTACAGAATGAGCTGAATAACTTGTATATAAGGATTTCTTTGACGATTCTGGTACCTTTTGGGCGAGATTCACAGCATTTCTTTAAAGTTCCTACTATAATGATGGATAATTAATAAATTGACAAGAGGAGAAAGAGAAAGGATTCCTAATCATCAGTGTCTGGTTAGTTGTTTTTCCACGGATCAGTCCATCTGGACATTTTCATTAGTGATGGATGCCCCTTGGACGACAGTTCCCAAGGGGCTGGGGAATTCCCCACACCCACCGGGTTGTGCGCAGCTATTTGCTTGTCTATCCATTGTTTCTCCCCGTTGGAGTCTAAGAGGTATCACCAGCCCCATTCTCCTGCAGACTGGGGTCACATTTTTCTGCAGTGTTAAACTCTGGAGAGCACACTGGTAAAAAAAAAAAAAAAATGTGAGTGCGTCAGTGCACATTAGAACATTCTTTGTTTAAATTCACTCCCACCTCATTTCTCCCTTGCAAGGCACTTGGTAAAGAGGAAGGCGTGAGCAAAGGGAAACAGCCAAGTTGCATATTTAAAATTCCATCAGTTTGATTTCTTTAATGCAATATGGTCATTTTTAATCTTGCTCTGTTTGATAAATACCTGCATTTCAAGTAATTGTTAAGATTGTGTCTGTTTTTATTAGAACTTATTTGTCATTATTTGACAGTCGTTTCTAATCACATTTGTCATGTGCTGGGTTTCCTTTATGAATACTGATAGCTCCCGAATCGAAGTATATGACGCCCCATTCCTACCCTGAACACACACATGTACGCCACTATCCAGGATGCCATTATTCTCGTCATTCAAAAATGAGAAAACGAATAGCAAAAATGAGTGGGAGGTTATCTTTAGACACGGAAACTTGAATTGTTTGGAAGTTTTTGGAATTTTGAGCACAGGCTTCCATGCAATCAATTCAATCAATTGTGTAGTTGGGGAGTTTAGATGTAGGCAGTTTGGACATAACGTATTGACAAGTTTAGATTTAAAGTTGTTTACTGTATCAGTTCAGCTTGAATCCCTAGTAGTGTGGGAAACTTTACATAGCCAAGTTATGTCTAGTCATTCAAGAAATAGCCATCTATCTCTTCATTCAGCAATTCACTCTGCATATATTCAGTCACTGAACAGATGCTTATCATGTATTTATTCAACAACTACTTGTGTTTTTCAATGGATACTTGTTAATTTTCTACTGTACATAAGACACAGGGATGCATCCTTCAGGCAACAGCATTATTCTAACAGTGAGCCCATAAATCCTAGGAAAATCCTCCTGTCCACACGGCAGCATCATGGACAGACCATGATCTTTGCCTTGATGATGCCATGTGGTTCTCTCAGACGCAGTGAGGTGAAAGAATGGCAGCTGCAGGAGATGTTCCAGACATTGATTGTCTCTCTGTTACTGTTTTGATCTTTCAGTGAACATATATGAAAGGTCTGCTACACATATAAGCTTGATGCTAAGTGCTCAAAACTTGAAGACATAGAAGGCATTGCCTCTACAAAACCACACAGACCAGAGTCCTCTGGGCTTCCAAACTTGAATTTGGGAGAAAAGAGGGGATTGAAAAGAATTAAGGGATCAAGGCAGGGAGGAAGGAGGGAGGAAGTTCTATTTGCAACCAGAGCTCTTCCTTTGCTCTAGAAAGTAAATCAGGAAGGTAAGACTTCCAGGAACAGAATCTCACCAAGCTGCTCATTCTGATTACAGACACTGAATCCCCCACCAAAAGCGGGTCTTAATTATAAAAGTCAGAGGAGCATTTTCCAAACCTTCCTTTGAGCAGTTTGGGCTAGATTTTGACTATGGCACCCGCACCTATCATCACCTATCATCAGGCCCTATGTGGCAGGATGTCAGTCCCTGGGACTGTGGGAGAATCCTGCACATCTGACACGGGGGTGCCTGAAACAAGGAGACAGGAGTGGTGGGTCAGGGTGTGCATTTCACAAGCAAGGATAATACTCAGACCCCCTCCAAACACTTTCCCCTTTCCCAAGCAACTTGGAATTACAGAAGGCTGATCACGAGTATAGCAGCTCCCCAGGGAGCACCTCTGCAAAGTGCACGCACCTCACTGTAGCTGTTAACCCTTCTGGCCCAAGGGTCAGGATAAATCTGCTCTGACTTGCTGCTTTTAAGGGCGAGAGGGTGGCTGAGATTAGAACAAGGTGTTATATCTAAATGACAGTAACTTACTTTCTCATGCTAAATGAGCAATAGTGGAAAATGTGCCTGTGTGAGGAGGGGGCTTGTCACCAGAGAGAAGAGACCAGATTTCTAACCTCAGTTCTGCTACTGATAACTGTAAACTCAGCAACTTCCTTGAGGTCTCTGACTCTTAGTTTCCACATCTGTAATATGGGGAAAAAGATCAAATCTGCATGCTGAGGTTACTGGGTAGTCTAATGTCTGCCATGTTCCTGGGGCAGTGGCGGCTTCAGACAGCAGATTTAAAAAAGAAAAGAGTGTTATGTTTACTTATATTAATAAAACACTATCATTTAAAAAATACACACCGATTCCAAAATGTGTATTTTGGCAAAACTAGAATGGCCCTTACAATTATCCAGTTCTCAGTAAAAACTCTTATGCTAAGGTTTCTTTAAAGTAAAAAAGGATACAGGAGTTTCATTTCAGAAGACAACTCTTCATTAAGATAATTTAGCATTTCAAAAGAACATGAAATCACTTTCCAGTTTGATTTGGGGTTTCGTGATGGTTAATTTCTCTTTGTTCTTCTCTTCTAGTTGTGCTAATGTCCCCTTTGTGTGTGTACATTTGTCCAATGCAATCTAAGAAACAATCACCTTAATTGATCTGGCGTTAACCTCTAACAGCTTAAGACATAGGCTTTTTATCTATCGCTCAATCCTTGCTGCAGATGTAATTCCCTACAGTGCTTACATCTTTGTCACCAGCACCAGTGGTTCCTTCTCAGGAAAGCATTTCGGTAAATAAATGCTGCTACAAACAAAACAGACCATTTACCTATGAGGCTGGACCATCACAGAAAAGCCCAGTTATGGTCTAATGCTGGCCTGGTGGTATACATAATGATAAATTTCATACAGGTGTCACCCTTTTCAAGACCTCGGCAAGGATTGATGGCTTACAGTAGGCTGATCCATCATCCAGGGCAGGTGGCACCCTATTGGAATTTCAGAAATCTGTTCCCAATCACATTCACTGTTGGGTGACTCAGTAACGACCCTATTTGTGGTGCGTTACTGAAAATCAATGTGCCGCATTCAAGGTCAATGTACTGTTGGAAAACTCTTTAAGCGCTGATGGATGGATTGTACTCATTCAGAATAAATGTGAGAAAAAAAATGACAGCTGAGCATACGACAGTCACGCCAACTTTCTAAGACAGACTTCCCTCTGTAGCGGGCAGTAGGAGTCCCAGAGGGGTGGAAGCACACATCCCCCCTAGTTCTCTGTTTGGGGGGATGCATTTGAATTTGTCAGTGTGTCTTCTTCATCAGTAAAAGCATCGACATCCAGAATCTTTGTGGTGGATATTTTCCAACCTAGGGCTTAAATTCATCCCCACAAGTCAATTTAGAGTCAAAAGATTCCACATGATCAGAATGAAGGCAAAGCACAACAGAGACATCTCTTTGGAGAAATAATTTGAGTGTCCAAGATAAGACACTCATTCAACTGATTCCACAAATAGAAGATTTTCAAAATCTGCCACACACTGATCCCAGGGTCAGGAATAGAAAGGTGAACTGGCATGCTATCTCCACTTCACAAATTTGCAGCCAAGGAAGAGAGATGTACAGCCAGCTTATTAAATGTAATGCGATGTGTGCCTTGTGCACAGTTATAAATAAAAGGTAAGAGTGAACAGCAGGAAGCTGCTAGTTCTTCCTGGGATCATTACCGAGCAGGGTGGTTGTGATTAACACTTAGGAACACGGAAAACCAAGTAAGCTGGGGTTTGTTCAGTGAATCCTGGGTCCTAGTATATTTAACTATTACTTAAAAAGAGGTCTCCTAAGTGGCAAACTAATTTTTGACAGTAACAGAGACTAAGGTTATGAAAGAGATCACATTTTATCATTCTAGCACTTTCCTCCTGATGACCTATTTATCAATGAAGCAGAGATAATGCTTCACCAAACTTCTCAGTGTAACTCAATGACTCCCAATAGCAAGCTGAAGCCTTTCATAAGGAAAATCAGAAAAAAATGTTTTTTCTCCTTGATAGAGAATACTTAAAATTTCTCTTCTTTTTGGATTATTAGTGTTCAAAAGGAAAACATGCTTTTATTTTACTGCTTATGGAATACATAAAGGCTCAAGTTTGGCAGCTGGTGAAACAATACAAGACATTCTGGGACTATTTAGAAATGTTTGAAGTAATAAAACAGTGTTACCAAAGACATCAAGGGTAGATGATATAATGGAAATGCTTCCTGGTTCTCAATAATCAAGCTGAACCCATCTAATGACCACAGTCAGTACTTGATCACCTCGGACCTCCAGCACCTATCACAGCACCTGGCATGTAGTTCACTACCCAATAAAGAGTTATGAATGAATGACTGAATGAATGCTGCTTGTGTAAATGAGAGGCAACAATCAGCGATAAGCAGTAGTATGGATTTTCTATTGTATGGAAATTGCCTTTAGCATCCCCTTGTTAAATGGTCTTTTTTTTCCCTCCCCTTAAGGTTTTCTTCATCCAACCTGCATCAATAATTATTCTACCTGGTGACACCAATTCTGTAGAATACTCTAGAAGTCCCTTCCCCTGCTTGATTTGAGTTGATAGTTTTGCTCTTTCTCATATTGGGATGCCCCCAGATTCTTTTCTTATTTGAGAATATAGTTATATAGGTATCCCAAGTCACATTTATTCCAGTATCCACTCACATATTTGTTATTCCAGCAAATACTGGCACATACAGCATGTCAGAAGCTATTCCAGGAACTTGGGAAATAAAAGAAATACTAGATGAGATACCTACACTGAGGTGATCAGTCTCAGGGTTGTAGGGGTTGAGAGATGGGTCATTAGACATGGAAATGGATCATTTTAAACATAACAAAAAAGGTAACAAAGGAACTGAATGGTATACGAGGTGAAATACGAGTGTGGAGAGAGCAATTTGGAATGATTTCTTGCTACATGTTAGAGTGAACCTGAGCATCTAATGGCAAGGGACACTATATGGGAGTGAAAGAAATGGGGTATCCCAGAAAAGAAAACCACACTTAGACTGAAGAAAACACCAAGTGGCACGGTGCTGTTGAGAAACAGAGGTTAGTTCAGCTAGGTGAATACTGGCAGAGAAGGGAAGGAAGAGAGACACAAAACAGACTAGAACTCAATATTTGGGAGTTTTAATTCTCATTCATGAGACCTTAAAATTAAACCTGCAGACAACAGGGAGCCACTGACCATTTTAGCTTTCTGTAATACCGTGTAACGTAGAAAAATGAGCACATCCATGTTACAACTCCTAGATCTAAAAGCAGAACATGACCAGCACTGATAAGCAGCTCCCTGCCCCACCACACCTATTTCTAGTTACCTCCTCAGCAAGGGTTACCACTCTCTTTATTCTCATAGCATATAACAACTTCCCCAAGTTTTGTACTTCCATGAGAATGGAATTACACAGCGTGCATTTTTACTCAATGTTATGTTGGTTAGAGCCATCACACTGCTCTGTGTAGTTGCGGATCATGTCATGACTACATGGCATTCAATTATACTAACCCAAATTTCTGTCATATTCTACAGTTGAGGGACATCTCTATGCCATTTATATTTTGTAGCTATGGCAAACAGTGTTCCAATGACCATTCTAACTCTTCTTTTGGTCGACACTGTACACGCACTGTGGTAAGATACATCCAGCATTGTTTTAGCAAATAATACCAAACTGGTTTCCTAAGTGGGGTTGTTCTAAAATATATTCTTCAACTAGTCATATAAGAATCTTCTGTTTCACATCCTCAATGTGACTAATTTTTTTTTGGTTTGTTTATCTGACTTTTTTTTAAGATTTATTTTATTTATACAAGAACTGGGGTAAAGGCCAGATGCACGGAAGGTTAAGAGGACTCACCAGAGAGACAGCGGGGAACAGAACAGGCAGACTGACAAAATATGCTGCTGAGGGGAGCAGTGGGCGAGATAGGAGAGTTCTGCTCGCCATGTGGGACCCTCCCCAGCCGGCCAGGATTGAACCGGTGCTACAGAGACTGAGGACAGCTTCACAGTGCAGTGTTCAAATGCCTGCACCCCCAGGGAGGCCCCTGACTCTTTATCTTTCTAACTAGACTATAAGTTTCATAAAGATGAAAACCAGGTGTGCTATTTTTTGTTCCCATTGCATCTCTGCTGAGTAGTACAGTGCCTGCCACATGGTAGGAGATACACATGCACACACATACATACCACAGGCCTTAACATATCTATGTTCTAGATGCTTTTTCAGATTATCATCTTTGATTTTTCTATTTAGACAGAATCAGTATAAAATTCTGTATTCTTAACTACTAAATCTATTAAGGATGAAAATGGAAAGTTACAGGTGAGAAAATGCATTAATGTCCATGTTATGCCAAATGACTGAATGACTTTAGCAAGTCCATCCAAAAAGCAGCTACAAAAAAATTTTAAATTGCAGTAACTTTCAAGTAACAAAAATTGTCTGTGATACCCTCTTTGGAGATGTTTTTATTGTCTTACGAGTCTATGGGTGCTTTTTGCATTAGTGGGGGGAACAATTCCAGATGGAATATATAAAAGATATACAGCCACAAACTTTAATAGGACCTTGTCCCATGACCACATTTGTAGCCATCAGTTAAAGAGCTGGCTCTCTCTTTCCACTGATTAATTTCTATTTGGCCACTGTTAATAACAAAGTTACATGAATGTTTTTACGTAGGGCAACATGAAATGAAAAGCACAGTACACACATATAAGTCATCACATAAAGAGCGTCATGGGTGACAGAATAGCTTTATTAAGCCCAAGACCAGGGCTTCCACCTGAACCAGGCTGGCCTGTGGATAAGCCTTCATCATCTTTTATTAATTGTCATGAATAATGATGACCTAAGTATAGACTTGGAATTGGAAGTGACTTAGTGATATGTCAATTTACACCTTCCCCACTGCTTAAACCCGATGTTATCTATTGCAGTAGAACAAATCACCCCAAAACTTAGTGACTTAAAATAACAATAGTCATCAATTATGTCTCCTAGTTTCTAGAGGTCAGGAATTCAGGAGTAGCTGCATAGCTCTGACCCAGAGTGTCTCATGAGTTTGCAGTGAAATGGAGCAGAGACTGGGGTCATTTCAAAGGCTTCTTCACTCTCAGTCTGGTACTGGACTGAAAAGACTTGTCAACAGTGGACTTGCAGCAGCTGGGGCATCTCTCTCCACCTGTGTGTGGCCTCTCCATCCCCATGCAAGCTCTCCTGTCCAAGGAGTTCAGGGTAGCTGGTTTTGTTTTGTTACATGCTGACTCATAGTTCCCAAGGTGCATGTCCCAAAGAAGAGCAGAGACAAAGATTATTTAATCTTTCATGCAGTATATTTAAAAGTTATTGGATGCCATATCTGGGCTTAGAATTAAGGGAAATAAAATAGAATGTAGTTCTAGTTAGTTGGAGGGTTGGAGAGCGTTAGCATTACTGTGAAGAAGAGCATGTGGGAAGACTAAAATCATTTTTAGATAAATCCTGTATCAGTGAGGAAATCAAAGAAGTTAAAAAACTTATTTGGAGTCAAACAAAAATGAAAGAACTACCAGAATATATGGAATGCACTAAAAAGCAGTGTTAAGAGGAAATACATAGCCATACATGTACATATCAATAAATAAGAAAAAACTTTAATTTTATATCTGAATAAACTAGAAAAAGTATAACAGATAAAACCAAAACTCAGCAGAGGAAACAAAATAAAAATTAGAGTGGAAATAACAGACAGAAACCAAAAAGATAGCTCAAAGGTCAATAAAACCAATAACTGTTTTTTGAAAAGAAAATTGATAGCCCCTTAAGCTAGGTTCAAATAAGAAAAAAGGGTAGCAGGTCCTCCCTGGTGGCACAGGGGTTAAAGTCTCAATACTATCAAGCTACCACCAGCCCCTGTGGTATGAGTTCAATTCCAGGCCAGGGAGACAATCCACATGGCTCACCTGCTGCTTCCTCAGCAGTGTATTTCAGTACATTTGCCTGTTCTGCTCCCCACTCTATGTAGTGAATCCTGCCCCCCTCACCCCTATACCTCTGGCCTACATACACGCCAGTTCTTCTATGCATAAATAAATAAAAATACATCTTCAAAAAAAGGGGAAGAAAGTGCTAATAAAATCTAAAAGGAGAGAAATTATAATGAGTGAGAAAATCGGAGGATCTTAAGAGACTACTATGAACATATTTATATCAAAAATCGGATAATCTTTAAGAAATCGACATATTTTTAGAACCATATACACCTTCAAACTGAATCAGGGTGAAATATCAATAGCCTGAACAGACCAGTTACAAGCACAGAAATCTAAAGAGAAATCAAGACTCTCCCATGGAGAAGCAGCCCAGGACCAGATGGCTTCACTAAGGAATTCTATGTCTTCAAAGAGGATCTAAGACTTATTCCTCTCAAACACTACAAAATAACTGAAGAGGGACAAAACAGTTTCCAAAAACTGTTCATGAGGCCAAGATTACCTTGATTGCAAAATTAAAGATAGCATAAACACACACACTACATACACATGAACATCTCTGATGAAAACAGAGCAAATACTCTCAACAAAATCTTGACAAAACAAATCCATCAATATGCCAAGTGGGATTCATTCCCAGGATGCAACATTGGTTCAACATATACAAATCAATCAATGTCGTTTACCACATCAACAATGAAAAAGGTTAAAAAAAAATCACATGATTCTCTCAATAGAATCTGGAAAAGCATTTGACAAGATTCAACATTGATGATAAAAACTCAGTAAAATGTGAATAAAAGGTTAGCTCAACATAGTAAAGACCATCTATGACAACCTCACAGACATCATCATACTTAATAGTGAAAGACTGAAAGCATTTCCCTAAGATCAGGAGCAGGACAATGATGTCTACTTTGCCAATACTGTTCAACAAATAATGGAAGTTCTAGCTAGGAGAATTAGGCAAGAGAAAGATATAAAATTAATTCAGATTGGGAAAGAAGTGGTAAAACTATCACTATTTGTAGGCTACATAATAATATACATAAAAGACCCTATAGACTCCAATAAAACACTTCAGAAACACAGATCAGTAAAGTGACAGGCTACAAAAATCAATATACAAAACTCAGTTGTGTTCCTACATACAATGAACTAGAAGAAAAAAATCAAGAAAACAATTTCATTTACAAATGCTTCCAAAAGAATAAACTATCTGGGAATAAACACAACAAAGGAAGTGAAAGACCTGTCTAGTAAAAACTACAGGACATTGTTAAAAAAGAAATCGAGGACACAAAGAAACAAAGATATTCCTTGTTCATGGATTGGAAAATTAACATGGTTACAATGGCCATCTTACCCAAAGCAATGTAAACATTCAATATAATTCCTATCAAAAATTTCAGTGTCATTTTTTCAAAGAAATAGAACAAACATTATTGAAATTTACATGGAACTTCAAAAGATCCTGACTAAGTAGGGCAATCCTGAAAAAAAAAAAAAAAAAGATGAATAGTTCTATTCCCAGACTTCAAACTACATTGCAAAGTGACAGAAATAAAAATAGCATATTAAATAAAAAGTCTCACAGACCAATGGAATAGAATTGAGAACCCAGCAATAAGCCACACATATAAGAGCAGTTAATTTATAACAAAGGAGTCAAAGAACCCTCATCCATTGTTGGTGACATTGTAATTTGGCACAGCCTCTGTGGAATATGGCATGAAGATTCCTCAAAAAGATAAAAGTGGAAATGTCACATGAGCTAGCAATGCCACTCCTAGGTATTTACCCAAAGCATATGGAAACACCAATATAAAAATATTTTGTGCCCACCTCTGCTCAGAGCAGTATTATTCACAACAGCAAAGTCATGTAACCAATCTAAATGCCTACGGACAGATGACTGGATAAAGAAACTGTAGACTATGTACTCAATGGAATACTACACAGTTATTCATAAAGATGAAATAGTGCTATGGGAGACAAAACGGATGGATCTTTAGGTAATGATGTTAAGTGAAATAAGTCGGAAAGTGAAAGAGAGCTGGATGGCCTCATTCACTGACAGAATGTAAATAACCAAAGAAACTCGCAAAACAGAACAAAAGTCAGTCTTAGAGTCTGTCAGCAATATAACGGTTACCACAGGGGATGGAGAGGGAGGAGGAGATGGGGTTTTAGCACCGGAACATGGGTGGCAGGCGAACGAGGCATGCGCACATTTGGAGGTGTGAAGTTGTTCTCCCCCAATATATAGTTATGTGACCAATTGCAAACCAATAAAATTTGAGGGGTAGGAAGAAAAGAGGATGTGTGATTCACGTAGTATTTCTTTGGGAAATTCTATGCACCACCAACTCACTGCTGTAATGTTGGGAGTCTATTTTCTACCTTTGCTTAGTCCTATCCAGAGCAATCTAGATAGGGTTTTGGATACGATGGACCCTCAACAAACAAATGTATGGGCTGGCTAAGTGGGGCATCCACTCTAATACTGCTCTTGAGTCCGTACATTTCTTCATACAGAATGAAACTTGGTTGTCCTCTGATTTCTTTAAACATGATTTCATTCTAGCACCTTATTGTGGACTGAATATTTGTGCTCTCCCCAAAGTCATATGTTGAAGCCCTAACCCCCACAATGTGATGGAATTTGGGACCTTTAAAAGGTAACGAGTTAGATGAAGGCTGGGACTGTTACAAGGTAAGTGTCATAAAGAGAGAGAAGATTATATGCGTACACAGCAAGGAGGAGGCTGCTGACAAACTAACCAGAAATTGAATGTCTTGGTCTTCTAGCCTCTGGAACTGAGAGAAACAAATGGCTGTTGTTTAAGCTACTCAGTGTATGGTATTTTCTTATAGAACTCAAACTGACTAAGACACACCCACCCTGGCCTATATAAATGATGAATATATGAATCAATAAATTACTTAATGTCTGTATTAGTTTTCCAGGGTTTCCATAACAAAATATCACACATTAGGTGGCTTCAACAACAGAAATTTATTTTCCCACAGTTCTAGATGCTGCAAGTTCAAGATTAAGGTGATAACAGGGTGGATTTCCTCTGAGGCTTGACTTCTTGGCTTTCAGATGGCCACTCTCTTGCTCCCTCTTCACGTTGTTATTCCTAGTGTCTAATAAAAACAGCAGTCATGATGAGCCCACCTCTAATGGCCTCATTTTAACTCAATCATCTCTTTAAAGACCTTTATCCAAATACACTCACATTCTAAGGTACTGGGGTTTGGGACTTCAATGAATTCGGTGGGCGGGGGGGGACACAATTTAGCCTGTAACACTAAGTCTCAGTAAGCTGCTATTGTGTTGTATCTTTTAAACACTTGAAAACAGGATCATAGAGCCCTCCCTCATGCCCTCTTCTCTAAGCTTATTTCAGTGCCTCAGACCACCCATGTCTTCTAACCCTAGATCACCTACTAGGGTGCCCAGGAGTAGTTGCTGGACTCCGGAAGAATGAACAAGCCTATCATGCCCCTATCTTTGAAACTACTTATTGTGACGTACTCTACTGATTATTTTCTAAGCCCATTTCTCATCATAGCTTAGCTTATTTGTCCTTAAATGTACTCATAATAATTATATCCTTTGATTTCTGCAACTATTATGTAAATTCTGTATGATATACCCATTTCATAGATACAGACTGTGAAAGATACAAGATTCAGTGTGATATATATACACACACATATATGTGTGTGAATTTTATATATATACATATATATTTAACATATATTTAATATTTATATGTACTAAATATATAAATATATATTAGAATATATATAAATATATTAAATATATATAAATATATATATAAATGAGAAAGCCTGCATATGCATTTATGCAACAGTCTTCACACATCTTGTGTAAATTTCAACGTCTACATAAGGACAATGAGCAAGTGAGTGAGGTCAGGAGGAGGGCCAGTTTCCTTGATAGCATTTTCTTAACTTCACACCACTTGAACACATTTATATGTACACTTGTTATATAAGTTCTGATCATAAAAATAACACATGCCTATTGTCCATAACTTGGAAGGTATAAATTAAGTTTAAATCTGAAAATAAAAAACACCAATTATCTCACCAACCTGCAATGACAGCACAGATCTTTTTCTTCTAGATATATATTTGTTCACACACATTTTCATATATAATATATGCCTGCATTTCAATGGCATGAATACGCCTCATAAACTTGATTTTAATAGCTGCTAAATAATTCCATTGTGTATATGTAGCCCAATTTATTTAATAATTAACCTTTTAAAAGAACGAAGTATTGCAGTGTAATTCTCATGATTCCATTAGTTACACTTTCTTGTTAAAACAGTTTTTCTTGGTAAAGCCAACTAATTTCTTTGTCTTGGGATATGATCTCTTGGTCTAATAAGGTTACACACACACACTATTCATAAGGCATAGGATATTGTGCTGGGAGGATTTATGGAAATCATGCACCCCAGCCCTGCTATTTCATAATGCAGAGAATCAGGGTCTGGAGAGGGTGTGCCAAGGTCAACAGCAAAACCTGAGACTTCTAGAATATAGATCATGACTACAGTCTTATAAAATGAGGCGTCTTTCCTTTTACTCATTCAACAAATATCTGTTGCATGCCCTATGGACACCAGGAAATGAAACAGACCTGCCTTCTGCTCCGGGTAACTTACAGCTAACAGCACCTCCTCCTCCCACCCCACAGGTTCCTACGGAGTTTTCTATACAGGTGACCTGCTCTTCTCTGCCTAAAGCCATTCTCCAGGTGCAGAAATGTGCTGAACCTTCTTGCTGTACAGGCTAAAGTGTCAGAGAGTTAACAAAAGTGACCCCCAATCAAGGATGGCGGGAGTTGGTAGATGACCAGCTTTTTGCATTCCCTGGCTGCAGGACAAGTGTGAGGAATTTTCCACAGTCTCTATAGGGTCCCCAGTAGACCCATCCTTGAGTTGCTCCTGGGACCACCTCCTTGGATAGTGACAAACAAAAGGTAAATTTAACTATAAGCTGTTCAGTCCTTTGATTATTGAGGCAATTTTGCATCTAAACATCCAGTAGGCAGGAAAAAGGAAATGCATACTTAATGCAGGAAAATTATCTTTTTATGTGACCTAGGAGCACCTGCAATGAAATCATCATCTCAGGTTCTGCTTCTGAAGCAAATCCAAAATGATAAAGGACTCATAGCAATATTTACCATTTACAATCCATAAAGGGAAAACAACAGGTAACTATCAAATAACAGCAGGGAGATCTTCGTCCAGTTATTTGTTGCCATATAACAAGGAAAACAGTGACTAAAAGCAAGAGTTTATTATTGGTGTGGGTCTGGTGTAGAGAGCTCATCTGAGTACTTCTCACTTGAGGTCTCAATGGACGCAGTTAACGGTGGCTGAGATGGGAGTCACGTGAAGGCTTCCTCACTCATTTCCCTGGCATGTGAACTGATCAGGCATCCATCTCTAAATGGAGCCTCTCCCTGTGGCAAGCCTGGGCTTCCTCACGGCATGGAGGATCTTGGGCAACAGTATGTTTTAATTTGGAGGAAACATTCTTCTAGTGCCTAATCCAACAGACAGACATGCAAATGGTCAGTAGCAAGGTCAAGGCTGAAAACTGACACAGAATTCCCTTCACTGCATTCTCCTGACAAGCAGAGCCTACCACATTCAAAGGGTGGAAATAGAGCCCATCTTTTAATGGGAACAGAGTAAAATGTCATTAGCAGTGTTCGTAGATAGAGCATTTGAGGCATTAAGAGATATTTAAGATCAGACCTGAAGAATTTAGGCGTTAAGCAGCAAGAGAGGAAAGCACTGCAGAGAGGGTTATCTGCAAACACACATTCTGAGGACTTGAAAGCCCAGAAGACATACTGGGCAGGAGCACAGCAGTCTGATCGGCTGGGACATGTAGGTGATGCTATTTTAGTTTGTATTTTAATTGAAATCAGAATCGGGGAGGATGGATGTGATCTGATTTATATATGTATTTTAAAAATCTCTCTACATCCACAGCATTCTGACTGCTGCCACATATGAGCACATCTTTATTGCCATTATCTTATGTTTTATAAGAACCTTGGTCCACAATGTAATGGGGAAAAATACCAAGTCTTTTATCATAGTTTCTAAAACACTTCTCCAGCTACTATGCAGAGTGGGGGTGCAGGAGGAGAGTGGGCAGAAGGAAATCTAGTCAGAATGTTGTCATGGTGGCAACAATTAAATGGTTAGAGAAAGAGTCAAGGTTCTGAGAGGGAACAGATTTAAATAAAAAGTTTTTTTTTATTATTTTTAACTTTTTCAATTAATTTTTAAAAATTTTTTACACCATTGTTCATTTTTAAACAATATATGCTTCGCCCCACCAAGTTTAAAGTTTTAGAAGTAAAATAGGCAGAACCTGGTGATAGACTGGACATGGGGAACAGAGGTGGTTTTTCAAGGATGGCTCCCTGCTGTCTGGTTAGAAAAACCAGTCCAACAGAGATGTCATGCAATTTGAAGAAGGAAAAAGAATTCTCCTCTGAACTGCATTGCGTTTGCCTTCACAACTTTTGCATTGAACGTCTACTGATCACTAAGACCAAAATACATATTTAAGGCTGAGACACATTATTTTTAAAATTTTAATTGGAAGCCACATATGTTATAAAAGCAAGTCAACATAATTCACTTTTTTAATCAGAGAATTCTTTGAGAGAAGAGAAATAGCACCCAAATAAATGAGTTGTAATTTTCTTAATGAATGAAGTCCTCATGAATCACTGCGTGGCATCACCCCTATGCTGTAAAGCCCATGACATTTCCAATAATGCGACACTATTTGGTAAATATTAAAAACTCTTAGAGAAAAAGAGGGTAAGAAATGACCTTTCAATCTATATGGCGCGTGTTAATTACTGAAAAGGCAGCAATCAGGAGTAAGGGATTGTTCTGCTGTTGTCACCACTGAAACATGTGCCCGCCTTTTGGTTATGAATTATCTTTAGAAGAAACAAGGATGTGTGACAGTTACATTTGCAATGTCATTTAGCATAAGTATGCATTCTTATTAATGTCTTTGGACTCTGCACAGCCTTAAAAATAGGTGTGTTTTTAATGCACTGTCTAGCCTCCTCCTGGCAGCCACTGAGGCAGCTGCACAGTGTTGTCAGGAAAGAGGCAGAGTGTGACTGTGCCAAATCCTGAGCCGCCGTTCACCTCCGGTGGGAACCCACTGAATTTCATTTAACCAAGAATGCCCCAAACTTATTCAATAATCACAAAAGCCTTTCTACTGCACACCACACATACTCTTTAGTTTTGCGGCATTCACTTTGGGGCAGTGGTTTGCAGAACGGGAATTTGGAATATTGAACCTGAGTTGATGCCCAGCTCCACCAGAAACTAAGTATGGATATGGAAATTTGGTGACCATTGTTTTCTTTGTTAAGTGGGAATATAACTTCACATAGTAGGACTGTTGTCAAAAAGAATACTACAAGGAAAGGTATGTAAAGTGGTTGGTATAGAATGAGGCAAATAATGCAGCTCAATACACAGCAGCCACATTTTACTCTTTTATCCTCTCTGTGTGGCACATAAAAATACTCATGTCTGTAATTCCTCTGGGGAGAGAGTGTGAGAGCCATGAACCCAGAATCAGGAGTCAATCAGAAAAGAGGCCAAGACTCCTGAGCTTCAGTTCTGAGTCCCTCTTAATTCTAGAGCAAGGCTTTTCCATTCTGGAAAAGACTTCTGTATAGCTTAGAGAGGCAAAAAGGAAAGATGATGGGGAAACTGAGTGAAATTACTGAAGAAAAATGGAAAAGGAGAGGGAGCAGAAGGGACTGATGAGAGATAAGAGAGGGTGTGTGTGTGTATGCGTGCACGTGCATGAGTACATGTGCTTTTGCCCGTACCTGCATGCAAGAGAGAGAAAGAAAGGGAAGAAGGAAGGGATGGAAGGGAAGGAGGCTGCAAAGGACCCACTGCAGGCAGGAATTCATTTTCCAAATGGAAGGTGCTACATAGAAGACTGCTAGCAGGGCCTGCCCTGGTGGCACAGTAGTTAAGCACTGGGCTGCAAAGCTGCCCGCAGCCTCTGCAGCGCCGGTTCGATCCCCGGCCACCTGAAAGGGTCCCACATAGCGCGCAGATCCCTCCTGCTGCGCCCGCTGCTCCCCTCAGCAGTGTATTTCGTCAGTCTGCCTGTTCTGTTCCCCGCTCTGGTGAATTTTCTCAACTTCCCGCGCTTCTGACAGTACCCCATGCTTGTATAAATAAATACATAAATCTTAAAAAAAAAAAAATACTGCTATCAGTTCTACCTACAACTACTAAAGTGTAATTCAGCACGTGAGTGTTTTTCACTATGGAACTGCACTGAGTCCTGACTCTAGGCCTTAAATGTACAGAATGACCACGATGAGGACCTGGTCTGCATAAACCTCAGTTTTCTTATCTTTCCTTATCTCTTTTAGGGTGATTGCAATGAAAAAAAAATATGTAAAACACCTAGCTAAGTGTTTCCTACACCAAGATAACTCACTATTTACCCAGTATTAGTCAGGACATGATGACCACAGCCAGAAGGGGCAACTTGTGACACTTTCAGAACCAAAGTCCAGTACTGAGAAATAACACTGAGCAAAGAAGGGCACATTTATAGGTGAAGTAAATACCTGTGGAGTGGGATTCAGTTTATGAATGTAGCGGCTCCTAGAAATGAACACCTAGAGATTTTATAAGCATGAGATGGATTCCTTGTGGGCAATAAACAGGCTAGTATTAGGTGTTTTTTCTAATAGCACACTGCATAAAGATTGGAGGGAAAAATAAAGACGGTGTATTATTAGCCCAATTATGTAAGACCAGGAATGTAGGGTGAGATGGTGTAATTTAATAGACCTACTAACAGTCTAAAGTCCTTTTTTTTTTAAATGAATTTCCTCCTAGAAAAATTAGAGGGTGTGACATATGAGGAAGGAAGTCTCTCTTTGTTAATCAATTTAATGAATACAGTGAAAATTAATTTCTTAAGCTCCTAAAATGTAACTGAAATGAATAAATTCCTGTGTTCAAACTCAGGAAATTTCTGATACAGGAGGTGATCAAGTCTTTTAATATATTAGATCTTGGCTAAAGAAATCTGTTAAAAATGTCCATGGTGGTGGGGGTGGTGGTGAGGGAACGCACGTCATAGAAAAAGCAGCAGCTCTAATTGAGAAAGGGAGGTAGGGTACATGGTTTGAAAAATAACAAGATAAAAGAAGAATTTAAGGCTAAGAAACACAGAACTACCTTGAAATGTCATGTATCTACAATAAGTGGCAGAACTAAAACCAAAGATGGCAATAATGGTCAAGAGGAGCAAGATCCAATATGCTGGTGATTATTTTTAGCTGTGGAGTGAATCTGTCTTGAAAGCTAGCGAGCTCTGTGTAACTTGAGGTGTCAAAATGGATATGGATGATGATCTACCAGGCATGTTGAAGAGGAAATGAATTCAGTGGGCAGAGGTTAGGTTATATCACTATCTCACACAGAGTTTATAAAAACATTCTTACAGAATAGCAACAGTTATCATGAAAAGAATAAAAAGACGATACTCTGCTGGTCAAGTGAGTTTGAAAAACATTAAGTTAAACATGCCATACAATCTTTGCCACTGACTCTCAAGAGAGGTATTGGTATGCATCTCTACCAACAGAATAGAAACTTTGCAAAGTGCGTTATTATGTTGGCTACAGAGAGGAGAGATGTATAATGAAATGATCTTTAGGAAACACTGGTGATTTCCAAATTATTGTTAACTTGAAAATTCCATGAGTCCACATAAGAAAACTACCCCCAACATTCTTAGCTGTGAACTTTAATGGAGTGCAGAGTCAGAAAAATCAAGAATACAGACATAGCAGAATTAGAGACCATCAATGTGCAGGAGGTTAAAAAGAAAATAAAGAAAATAAAGAAAATGACCTTATGGAGAAATCTCCATTAAATGAGAAGTACAAGTAGTAGTGGGCAATAGAAATAGAGTAAAGGACTGTATGTTATAGTAGGAAAAAAAAGTAACAACTGGACAATGGGAGAATTAAACAACAAAATGAGAGCCAGAAAGAATGGGAAGGACATGAAGTAGTGGTGGATGTGGGTGGGTCTTTTATTTTTAAGTATGAGATGTACCTGGCTTAAAGCCAGATCAATGTGGACTTAGTCAACTTCCTTCCCGATGGGAAGAGCTCCTCAGGAAATCCAGCCAGAAAGCTTCACAGGAAACATGGATTCAAGCAGAACTGGTTCTTCATGACAGACACTGTCCCCTAAGCAGACTGAACTTATGAAGTTACTGCCTCTCCCCTCACAGGACAGGGCTGTTCTGTGAACTGAAATCTGTGTACATCTCTTTGGACTATAAGATGCATGAAGAGCATCTTTGGTCTCCAATTCCTCACTCCTCCAGCATTGGGGAAAAGTCAATGCTAATGTCAAACATTGCTTCCTAATTCCTTCATGGCTGGTCATAAATTGTTGTCTGTAGGATGCCTTTTCATTGAAGCTCCAATATCCATTCAACACCCCAACGAACCCGAGCTCCACCACCGCTTTCCCAGACAAGTCTTAACCAGATCTTTCCACCTTCTTCTAAGCATCAACATCCTCTGGCATTATTCCAGCCAGTCTCCTAGGATCAGAAACTTCTGTTCTTCCCCATTTTTTATCAGTCACTAACTTGAATCTGAAGAACAAAAGAGAGATGCAGTTCTTTTAATTGAGACATCCCTGTCCATTCCTGTAACGCCCCCCTGGATGCCTACTCTGAGACCTCTCAACAGTCCTCACTGGGCAGAACCTCATATTTCTCACCAAATCCATAGCTTAAGAAGTCACATTATAGCCCTTCAGTACATCTGGAAAGATTACAGCCTATAAAAAAAAGTCTTTGGCACAAGCAATTTAAAGCTCAAAGCTCTAATCTAGAATTGGTATATTTATCCTCGTCTTCAATTATTAATGTTGCTTTATTGATCTGATACCTAAAACGCAAACAACAAAATCTGTTCAAACTAATTATTGTGGGCTTTCTACCTTTTGGGGCCTCTCTACTAGTCTTCAAATCTAAGCCCCCCCCTTTTTTTTTTCACCAATCAATAGGGTTTAATTCATTAACAAGTTACAGAGCCTTCTCTCCACCACTTGACAATTCCCTCCCCTTCCCCCCAGTCAACAGGAAGTACCTTAAATCTCATCTCTGGCAATAGCTGCATGGCCTATCTATGTGTATTTTCTTGGAACTTTAAAACCAAACTTAACAAGCTCACTTTCTGGTATTCTGTCCCAAGTGACTGCCTAGTACTTCATAAAAAGTGATTGCGCACTTCTTTATCTTACTGCAAAGACATATTATCAATGAATCTTTTACAAGGGGCAGGACAGGACTGACATGGAAACATGAGGACACCTTGACACCTGCTTATTATGCCTTTTTGTTGGGTCAGTTAATGATGTCATTTTGGTAGAGCCACTTATATTTATTGTGGGGGCGGTGGGCGGCAGCTGATGGGTGAAAGAAAGCCCAGTGCCACTTGTGACGGTCTTTCCCTGCCACAGCCTTTAACCTGACTTCTTGTCATGAGCATGGTTCCACTTCGCATCCCAAGCAATTATCTTCTTGCCACCCTGTGCTATTGGTTACAGAGGTAGAAGGAGATGAAAGCATTCCAAGATCTTCACCTACTAGAAAAACTAACTTGTTGAATGGATCACAGGAAGTAGAAATGTTAAACATTTACTAACTTAGATCAGTGCAGGACACATGGTGGGCACTCCATAAACATTTGCAGAATACATGAATGCCAACTGTCAGATTCTTTGCCATCAAGGAATTTGCAATCTAATAGGGATTCAAAGGATGATACCACCAACCCATTCTCCATGTCACTTATGTGAACCCTAAAGATAATATAAAACATTCTCTGGCTTTCATACATTCTTCAAACGCTTTTGAATATAATTATGTGTTCTGTTTCTATCACCTCTTGGGATAATGAGGACCACATGTTAGAGTTCTCAGTGGAAAGCAGGAGGACTACATTTATTTTGTTGGTTAAATTATTTGCTTGCCCTGAGGAAATCATTACATTTAGTATACTCAGAGAACTACAAGAAGATTCACACCAACAGGATAGACACAGTTCTTTCTGTGCCTTGAAGAACATAGAATACAAACAGAAAAACAAGTCAAGCTGATAGGAACCAGATAAAAAATGTTACATCTTTTCATTTCACATGACCCCACTCTCTGGACAAAGTACACACTAAATCCAGCATTTCTATCACTTCTAATGACACTATTCGGATGATCTTAAAGAACACAAATGATTTTCAAAATATATCCTGAATCCTGTTCAGTTGTATTGTCCTCCTAAGATAATTCAACAAGGGCTTGAAGAGTGAAGACTATAATCATAAAGTGCCAAAATGCTGAGAGTACTGAAAAATTCAGCAATATTCCCAACATACATATGCACACACACACACCGATGTCCATCATGAGGACTGACAAGATTTTTTCAGAGATTTGCCATAATGAGTTAAAGGCAAAAGTTGACAATATTATATTTATGTTTAACATTATATTTATACATACACTTTAGAAAGTCTTCAAAATATTTAAATCTTCTAAAATGACACAATGCATCATGATTGAAATTGACAAGTCAGTTTTAATTATGAAAAACTAAGTATTTAAAGTTTATATTATTTGTAATATGGATATATAATAACCTCTAAATATTATTCTATAATTACTTTGTTGCACTTGGCAAACTAAACAGAATTTTATGTAGTTATTTAAAGAATGGCTAAGTCTTTCCTTCAAGATATATGACAGTCATAAAAAATCCCAGGAGCAGAGATGATGTCATATATAAGACTAATTAACACACCTACAGATTAATGTATGTTATATGGTCTTTAAATTTCTATTAAGGTCACTGTAAAGAATGGCTTAAAACTAATGATGGTGAAGACGTGGGTTCAAACACCAATTGTGGGAATGAGGAATAGACGTTTAGTGGCTGCATGAAAATAGTGGGATATCCTTTAGCTCTTTGCCACAAAAGTCCATTGTCCCAAGAGACTGAGACTTCAAGAGTCATAGGAGGTTATCAGGTCAGTGAATAGAGGGATGACATCCAGGTAGAAAGAAGATACAGCAAAGGCAAAGATGTGTGAGAGTTCAAGAGATGCCTAAGGAATTGCAAGATGAAAGGTAGCAACTGGTGGGGAAAGATGACAATCCATGGGGTTTAAGAGGGATATTTTGTTTTAATTCTAGTGATGAAGGAGGATGTGGCAGAGAAAGTGGCGATCACTTCTCAACCATCCACTTCCCCTTCTTTTCTGTACCCTTGTGTTTAGGGAAAATAGATCTACTTGAATCCCTTCTCTCTCTCTCCCTTTTGCATATCTGTCTCCCTGCCCCTTTTTTCTTCCTGGAACACACACAGAGCCTCCAGTTGAAAAGGCAAAGTCATGATTACCTAGTCTCCACATGGAGGAAAGTTCTCCTACCTGGATGCACAGTGGATTTCATATGATCAAGAAATAAGCCCCCACTGGGTTATGCCACCAGGATTTTGTACACCAAACTACCTTCTCCTGACACAGGGAGACACTCGAGCATTCATTATAAAATGTGACTGACATGGCTGGATGGCTTATTAGGAAGACTTGTAATGAATGACTTAAAACAACTATATTATTCGGGAGAACTATGAAACTGACATTGATTGGCATTTGCAGTTAAATGGTACTTCATATTGATAATTTTTTTTTTCATTTGCTCCTCATAACCTCTGAGGTTGAGGTTCTTATTTCCATTATTTGCACAAGGTCAAGAGATCATTGTGGCACCGGAACTCAAATTCAATCTCCATGACTTGAGAACCAACCCATAGCACCTCAATATAACTTGAGTCCTTGATTTCCTGTCACTGATTCTCCAGAAAGCCTAGGGTCCAAATCCGTTGGAGTCAGATGATAGATTTTCCTTTAACTGGCACAGTCCTTGAAAACGGATACTACTTATATCTCCCTTCCCTCTGCCCTGCTCCCCTCACACACACACAATTTCCGCATGGTCTTTTCTGGAGTGATGGTTTTGTCCCATCCCTAAATCATTTATGTCAAAGCCACTCAAGTGGCTCTGATGTGACCACCACTCAGTAGGCATATTCCTCTGTAAGGACTAATGTGGAAATTGTCAAATCAGCAGGAGTACCACATACACAGGAGGAGGAGGAGGAAGCTGCTATCTTAGTTCTTTTTAATGATCCCACTGAAATCTCCATGTTGCCAAAAATTTCTGGTCAGGAACAAACACTGGTTTTCTCACTGGGACACACTGGTGGGTTTCCATCAGACAGCCAATGCCCAGGCTCTGCTGTAGCTCACGGGCACACTAAATATGCAAGGGCAGTCCCTTTCTCATTTGCTCTGTGTTTTGTGTTCCATCCAAAGAATCCTTCTCTGCCTCTCTAGTGGGTCTCCCAATTATCACAGAATTCTGACAGAACGAGGGGTGCATGATTTCATCATGTACTACCCTACCCTTCATGGTTGAGACCCTATGATTGTGACTATCTTGACTAAGCATAAGAACACTTAGAAGAAAAAAAAAAAAGAACACTTAGAAACTCAATTATAAATGAAGGTTCCAGGCCCTTCCAACACCTGGAGATTATGATTTACTAGATCTAAGGTAAATACTGCTTTGTAGACAAACTAGAAGAAATGGACTACACTTTAGAGTCACACAACCTTCCAAGACTGAACCAGGATGAAACAAGAGCTTGAACAGACCAACTGCAAGTGCAGAAATTGAAAGAGTCAACAAAAGTCTCCATAAGAATAAAAGTCCAGGTACCAGATGGGTTCACTAAAGATTCTAACAAACCTTCATATATCAGCATTTCTAAAATTAAACCCCAGACACCCGTGATGCAAGGAGATTATTCTTTGTGGTATCAGGTACCATGTGGCAGCACCCCTAATGATGATCACCAGTGGAAGTCCACATACTTGGCCACAGGACATTCACAATCTACAGGATATATAGACATGAGGACCAATAAATTGCAACACAGCAAATAAACTGTTGATATTTAATCATTTAATCAACCTATGGTGATTCTATTGTCAGTGGGGTTGAAAGTCATTAGCACTGTGGCTAGAGAGGTGAGCTCTGGAAGGCCTGGATTCCCTCCCAGATCTACTGTCTCCAAGCTGTGTGACTCAAAACAACCACTCTTATCTACAATGTCCTCAAGGTAAAGGCCCTGTCCCTATGCCTATACCTGCTCTATTGTAAGGTTATCCTCTGTTGGCATCCCTCAGAATCCTAGGCTTGTCCTGTGCTACATGATGCCAACCCTCTGAGAGGGGTGACAGTTGCCAAAATATTCCTCTTCAAGGAAGAAAGTGAAGTAGAACCAGGTGAAAACAAAATTAATAATTAAATAATACCAAAGGACACGAAAGGACTGAAATTGAAAACTGTCAAAGGGGTTGCAAACCCCAGTGGCTCACCACCCCTGGGTGTCAGTGGGAAGACAGAAGATGCATTTTTACCTGCTTTTCTACCTTTGCACATTCCTTCTCTTCTGTTAATCACTAATAAACCACCTGTCGTAGCATCCCAAGCTTCACCAGGGCCTTATCTGGCCTCCTCTCATGCTTGTCTTCCATTTCCACTTCCCTTTTTTCTAGCGTTTGCTTACTGGTCTGTCTTCCTTGCTTGTCTTAGGATTTGTCTAGGGCAGGGATTGTGTCTGTGTCACTGCTGGTTCTCAGTTCACATATGTCATCTGAATCAATGGATTTCTTTAAGGGCAAAATGGAACATTTGATGCAATTAGAGTGGTGAGGGTGACGTTTTCCTCACTTGACATATCTGAACACTGAAACTCAGAAGTTTCAAAGGGTTTACATGGAGTCACCCAGCTAATAAACACTTGAAATCAGGGGGTTCTTACTCTGAAGTCCATGATCACCCCTTTCTGTCTCTCTATCACAGGTAGCAGAGTTCTTCTTTAGGGGTTTTGGAAATCCATGGTGGCCTAATTCTGGACAACAGAGATTAAGTAAATGATGCAAAAGTTATCTGTTATTGCTGTGGCAATAACCTGGATTCAGGTAAAAATAAACAAATGTCATCAGCAGGAGCTCACTGGTCTCTGTTTTTATTTTAGCTGTATTCTTAATTCCCATTAATCAACTGTATACATCATTTATTAATTTATCGAAAATTTTATACTATTATAGTAAAGTCCTAAAAAATAGTTTTCCTTTCCATCTTCCCTGAGTATTTTGGAAAAAACTGGCTTCTCTGAAGATACTAATAACCAACTGGCATTCAGGAATTCTCATTTAGTGCAGTAGGTTCCTCAGCTGTCTGTCCAGTGCACAGGGGCATCTTTCAATTTCCATTTTAACATTTTCTCTTGGTTTTATAACTTTTAGGTTTTCCTTAATTGTAAAGGACCTAGCAATCTATCACCTATTTCCCCCCAATTTCACTACTAATTTGTCCTTTAGGGATATTCTCCCATGACGCACCTGGCACTCTCTAGGTGACAGGTTTTTCCATTACTTAGGACCTCTAGGTTGAGGTTGTCACTCTCCACTAAGTTTGAGGCTGTATTAAGGAATCTGAAGGTTTAGAAATGACGTGAGACTATGAAGGAGCACTATGTCTCTTGGAAGCTTAGAAAGCCCACATCTTCCACACTGGTGAGTATCGAGAACACTCTGGGGGAGGAGGAGGTTGGCAACAGCACGAGGTGGGGAATTGGTGCCAAGAAGATACTTAGGAGTTAATATTAGGCCTCTTGCCCAAATGGCCAATGGATCTGAAATTGCTCACATAAAGCAAGAATTTGGCACAGGATTCGAGGTGATGAGTGTGCATGATGCCTTGACTTATGCAAGGGAGGGAGGCTGATGGGAAAAGTTTCAAGTCATAGATCTAGACGATGTCTGGGTGAGTCTCATGGAGCCAGAGAGTGTCCCAGCCTAGGACTGCAGTGGTTTTGTTGCAGAGAGTAAATAAATATGCTGCCAACAATGTATTGAGAGAAGGATCTATATGAAAGAAAAGCACTTAGAAGCATCTCACAGTCAGCTCAACCAAACTTCTAGGTCCTACGAAGGTTGATGAGTGGAACACTGCACAGAAGGACTCTGAGAGAGGAAGACTCACTTTGGACTGCCCCCATCTTACATCATCTGGAGGAGGCAGGTTAGAAAGTCAAAGATGGCAAATAGGGGGAGAGAAATAGCTTAAATTACTTAAGTCATTGAGTAATTCTTTACTTCAATTCTTCACCTCATAATAGATTTATTATGCTGAATAAGGAAGGCAAATTTAAGGGGGTGTCCTCTATTTATACAACTCATACTCTCTCATCTTACTCTGATCCTAGTCCTGACAGATCCTGTCTTTATTTAATTTTTTTTTTCCCACCATGGATCTTTTACTTAACTTGGAATTTTATTGAGTATTTTGGTACTCTTTTAAACTGAGTGTTTTGGTATTCTTTTAAATCAAATGCCTTACTCACCTTACCTTAATCCTGATCCAGTGACCCACCTTGCAAACCAGGAAATTGAGGCTCAGATACTGTTTGAACTCTGCCCAAGGCTACATGTATAGTCAACACAAGAGGAGATTTCAAATTCAGAACACCCTGAGTCCAAACCCCACTCTTTCCACCCTATCTGCTATCTTCCAAATAAACTAATTCAGTATAATCTGGGCAAGCGGGAGCACCAAGCTATTCCAATCAGGGATGCCATTAAAGGAAAATGTCTGGGGGGCAAACAGTAGATTGATAAGCCCCTTTTCAATGGTTATAATATCAAGGGCTAATGCTTAATTAGGAAAGAAAACCCCATGTCCTGGTCAGACAGTTGAGTTAAATGAGAATTTCTGAGTATCAAGTGGTCATTGATGACATCACAGAAGCCATTTTTCTAGGATTCAAGGAAGTAGGGAAGGAAAACCTTTTACTTAGGACTACACTATGGTATGAACAGAACTTCCAGTGACAATATTTAACAAATAATGTGTAATGGTGATTAATGAGAATTTAGGCACATGGTTTAAGTAAAGCCAAAGGCCAATGTGTTCCTACAGATGACATTATTTTTATGGTAAAACTGACCATTCACTGCCTGCCTCAGAGGGAAACAGAATTATGTTCAGAGTCTGGGATTTTCTGCAAATGCAATATGCAAAAAGTATTAACTGTTAAATATTTCTTGTATCAGTTAACTTGTTGTTGTTTTAAGATTCTATTTCCTCTGAAATAACTAGGAGTAAACGTAACAAAAAAAGTTGATGGACTTATAAATTAAAACTATAATTTAGTGTCAACAAAAACAAAGAAGACACAAAGAAGTGGAAGAATATCCTGTGTTCACTGAGTGGAAGGATAAACATTGTTAAAATGGCCATATTTCTTAAAGCAATTCAAAGGTTCAATGCAATAGCTATAAAAATTCCAGTGACACTTTTCAAGGAAACAAAAATTATGACATTTGTATGAAGTCAAAAAAGATTCCAAACAGCCAAAACAATTATGAGAGAAAAGAGGGAAAATGATGGTATCGCACTGCTTGACTTCAAACTATACTACTCAGTGGTTACAATCAAAACCATATGCTATGGGAATAAAAACAGAAACACACACCAATGGGAAGGAATTGAGAGCCCAGAAATAAACCCAAACAGGGACACGTATTCCTTGATGGAGTCATGACCACACAATGAAGGGAAAAGTCTATTTACCAAGAGGGTGTTGGGAAACAGGAGAGCCACATTAGGGAAAAATAAAAAAAAAAATGAGAGAAAGAGACTAGATCATTACTTAACTGATTAAATTAAAAAATTAATTCAAAACAGGTTAAGGGCTTGAATTTAAGACCCGAAACCATGAAATACATAAAAGACAACACAGAAAAACTCTTCTTGACATTAATTACAGAGATACATTTGGGGACTCAGCCCTAATGGAGGGGTAAGAAAAGCAAAAATAAATAGGACTACATCAACTAAAATGTTAGTACACCATTAAAGAAAGAAGCAAAAAGGAAAACGAAAGCCACAAATAGACAACCTAAAGACTGGGAGAGTATATGTGCACATTGCACATTACACAATGGTTCATTTTCAAAAATATAAGGAATATACAATTCAACAACAGCAACAACAAGAACAAAAACCAATCCAATCAAGAAATGGGCAAAAGAGCTAAATAAATACTTCTCCAAAGATGTTCAGATGGCCACCAGGCACATGAAAAATTGTTCAATATCACTTATTAAAAGGGAAATGCAAATCAAAACCAAAATGAGAAATCCCCGTACCCCTATGAGAATGGTCTATATAAAAAAGACTGGAAACAAGCAATGTTGGTGAGGTTGTGCAAGAAAAGGAACGCTCATCCACTGTTGGTGGAAATGTGCTTTGGTGCAGCCTCTATGGAAAATTGCATAAAGATACCCCCCACCCCTAAGTGGAAATATAATGTCACTACTAGGTATTCACCCATATAAAAACACTAATATGAAAAGATTTATAAATGCATATGTTCACAGCAGATAATTCACAATAACCAAGTCATGCAACCAATCTAAATGCCTATGAACAGATGACTGGATAAAGAATTATGGAATATGCACTCAATGGAATATATTTCAGTTACTTAAAAAGATGAAATAGTGCCTTTTGGGTCAAAATGAGTTGATTATGCTTAATTAAGTAAGTTAAAAAGTGAAAGACAATTACTAGATAGTTTTACTCATGTACGGAATATAAATAACCATAGGAAACAAAGTGGCAAAATAAGAATAATTCTTAGGTACTACAAAATATGCTGGTTACCAGAGGGCACTGGGGGTGGGCAAATCAGTGGGTACTGCCACTAGAGCCTTGGTGGGGGATAAGTGAGATATGTGCATATATGAAGGTGTGAATTTGTACTTCCAAAATTACATACTTGTGTAAATAATCAGCAAATCAGTGAAACTGGAAGAAAAAAAAATCTATCTCCTATATGGTTCTAAGCTCAGTGAGGGCAGATATTATGTAAGTTTTGCTTATTCTTTTATCTTGCATACATAGTAAACATTAATTTTTTTATTGAATAATAAATTTTAAAGTGTGTTTCTTGGAGTTAGGAAACCCCAAAGATAGGAAATCCCATGAAATGTTCCTGGGAGAGGCCAGGCTGTATTTTAAGACCCAGCCCCCTCAATACACACCTTAGACTCTCTGAGCCCAAGTATCCAGTGTGGTTCATCCCTTGAAGAAGCCACAGTCAGTCCTATCTCAGATCACTAGTACACGCTCCAGTTCCTGCTTGCAGTGCACACCATCGTGACTTCTTTGTATGCCTTGTTACAACTTCCTCGGCTTCCATTTGATGTCACTTACTGAGAAAGACCTTCTCTAATCAGCCACTTTTGTTTTCTTTTGAGTCACTTCTTACTGTCACCCATTTCTTCTTCTCTGAAAAGATAACATCCTTCTACTTGAATTCTGGTTTATTTTCTGATTTCCCCAGTAGAACCTTATCTCCTTGGAACTGCAGACATCACTGGTCTTGTTCACAGCTGAGAAGACAGTTCGGAAACACCTGATAAATATTTATGGGTTAAATAATTTGATGGATGAATGAAATTGATGCCACTTTACTATTGAGTCTAAGAACAGAATGAGAGAACATGTATGAAGGAACATGGATAAATTTCCAAGAAACATTAAGCAAATAAAAAGATGCACAGAATAACCCAAATTGTTTTTAAGTATGATGATATGTGCGTATATTCAGACGAAAGCATACTCCAGAGCTGACTTGAAGAAGTTTATACAGGAAACAGTATGGAATAAACAATTATACTTACTGAAAAGATGACTTTTTAAATTTTTTTTTTAAGATTTATTTTATTTATAAGGACTGAGGTATAGGCCAGAAGTGCAGGAGGGTGAGAGGATTCACCAGAGACAGAGCGGGGAACAGAACAGGCAGACTGACCAAAATACACAGCTGAGGGAAGCAGCGGGTGATAAAGGAGAGGTCCGCAGCGCCATGTGGGTTGCTCCACAGCTGGCAGGGATCGAACCGGCACTGCAGAGGCTGAGGATAGCTTTACAGTGCTGTGCTCAATTGCCTGTACCACCAGGGAAGCCCCAGATGATATATTTTTTAACTTGGATCATAGTGAAGAAGGGAGTTGGTCCAACCCAAGGGAGGGAATGGAATACAACGTTTTCCATCACAGAACAAAGCAACTCATGATGAAGAACTTAGAGGTAGATCAAACTTCTCCATTTAGCAAGTCTACCACAGTGCTGGATAAATAGCAGAAATTCAGCATCTATTTGTTAGATGAGCAAAATAAGCTCATCTTAGATACAGTACGTGGGAAGCATAATATGCATCACATTAGAATGCAGAGTTGCCTTTGAGAAGTCCTATGACCAGGCTTCTATGTAATGTGAATTCAGGAATATGCACATGCAAAGAGTAAGTTTCCACAAACAGTAACAGAAGTTTGCTATCATCGGTCAGTGAGAAGCAGATTATGGAAAAATATGCACATATGAGGCTGGAGAAAGGGAGAAGTTGGGCTGGGATGAAGAAGTAACAGAGGTTCAACCAATCTCTCAGAATTTGGATTGCCCTCGAGAGTTGTTCTGGGGCCTCCCTGGTGGCGCAAGGGGTTGAACGCAGCACTGTGAACCTGTCCTAAGGATCTACAGCATGAGTTCAATCCCCAGCCGGCCAGTGAGCTACCAACATGGCACAGCAGACCTCTCCTGTCTCGCCTGCTGCTCCCCTCAGCAGTGTGTTTCAGTCAGTCTACCTGTTCTGTTCCCCACTCTGTCTCTGGTGAATCCTCTCACCCCTTGCACCTCTGGCCTGTACCCCAGTTCTTGTATCCATAAATAAATAAATCTTTAAAAAATGGAGACAAGTGGGCCAGTCTTTATAGCTATGAATTACTAGATGTGATCTGCTTTCAGGAAGGAGTCATGACCTCAGACAAGACAACTCTCATCAGTCAAGAGCAATTCCCAAAAAGACAAAGCACCCAGCAGCTGGAGTGTTTGTGTCAATCCTGAAGGTGAGCGAATGGCTTACCATGTGTTAACAATCACCCTAACCCAAACGCAGAAAATATATGTAATTATTCTAAGAATATGGACATCAACAGATAGAAGCAGCGGGTTGAACACCACACTTTGAAGCTGTCTGCAGCCTCTGCAGTGTGGGTTCAATTCCTGGCTGGCCAGGGAGAAACCCACATGGCATGACAGACCTCTCCTGCCTCACCCGCTGCTCTCCTCAGCAGTGTCTTCGGTCCATCTGCCTGTTCTGCTCCCCGCTCTGTCTCTGGTGAATTCTCTCACCCTCCTGTGCCTCTGACCTGTACCCCAGTTCTTATATAAATAAAAATCTTAAAAAAAAAAGCTCTCAAGTTTGTACATAAGTTTAATAACTGAACTAAGTCTTACTTATATTGCTATCACAAAGTCCCAACTTAAAGAATAACAGCAATGACAATAAGACCATTAAGTCATTCAATATTTGAGTCTCTTCTAAGTGCTAGACACTATTCTGATGATGTAGATACAGCAGAGAGAAAAACAACACAAAAATGGCTGCCAGTTTAAACTTCTAATCTAGGAAGTATACAGATGGGTAGGTGGATGGATGAGTTGAGTGAGTAGATGGATGAATGAGTGGATGGATTGGTGGGTGGGTGCATGGATGGATGGATAGTGGTAGACAGATAAATGAATTAATCTGGAATTACGAAAAGCACCACATGGGAAAATAAGGCAGAGGACAGAATGTGGTAGTTCTGGGGAACAAGTAGAATTCAGTGTTTCACTTAAAAATGTTGTTCCTGGGCTTCCCCTGGTGGCGCAGCGGTGAACGCTGGGCTGCAAAGCTGCCCGCAGCCTCTGTAGCACCAGTTCGATCCCCGACCACTGGCGAGGGTCCCACATGGCGCGACAGACCTCTCCTGCCGTGCCCATTGCTCCTCTCAGCACTGTATTTCGTCAGTCTGTCTGTTCTGTTCCTGGCTCTGGCTCTGGTGAATTCTCTCAGCCTCCCGTGCTTCTGACTGTACCCAGTGCTTGCATAAATAAATAAATCAATCTTAAATAAATAAATAAATAAATAAACAAACAAATAAATAAATAAATAAATAAATAAAAATGTAGTTCCTGAGCCAGGTTTGGTAGGAAGTGATCCAGTCACATGTTATCCAGGGAAAGATGTCCCCAAGTAGAACAGAGATAACTGCCAACATTTCCTGAAAGCTCACCATGTGACAAACCCTGCTAGATGTTTGACAAACCATATCTTATTTAATCCTCCAACAGGTAATATTAGTTTCCTTTAAAAAAAAAAAAAACACAGACCTAGAGAGATTAAAAGAATTTTTCCCCCATGGTCCTCAGCAAGTCAGAGTCTAATCAATGTGAAACTTGAAAACCTCCTTCAGGGGAAGGAAAGCAAAGGGAAAACTGAGCTGCATGTGACTACAGAGCTATGCCCCATCACAGACTCTTTGAAACTGGTCCTGACCAGGCAGGCCTAGACACTCCAGCAAAAAGCAGAGGTGCAGAAACGTTCACTTGGTCAGCCTGATTCCTATCCTGACTGGTTAACCATTCAGCTGCACTGCCTCCCAAAGAGCCCAGATGGGGCGGTGCTGACTGATCGGTCTGGCTAAGATTTTAAATCCCGAAACAGTCAAGTCAGGTCAAAGCAAGTCCTTGCAGAGCACTGCCTTCACCAGGCTGCCTGTGTCCAACTTCACAAAGCAACAAACTAACGAACAAACAAAAACAAAAAAGGAAAGACCCCAGGACTGGGTGGGGGAAAGCACCAGGATGTCAGAACTGGTGCCCTGAGAGAGGTCTGCTGTTTGCTCTGTGGCCTAGGCCCCATTGTATCTCCTCAACCTCCTGACAGAATTATTGGTTTCTCTGGCACCCTTCTCCCCAGGCATCCTCCCGGGCCCCCAGGCCGCCTTACCACAGGATGCAGCGTCAGTGAAGAGGGACAGACAGGCAGATGGTTTTGACTGTGGTGACCTGGACCTCACCCAATGCCTCACATTTGACTTTTCACACACAAGTCAAGCTTATTTCACGTCAGAAGACACTGACTTTTCTAGAGACCCTGAACTGAAGGGGTTGGGAGAGAGAGACAATCTGAGTAAAGTTGCTATTGCGCCCACATCAGCTCCCACCACAGTCTTACAAGCGTCTTTCCGGTAGGGATGCAATTTCTGCTTTATGGAAGAGGAAACAAAGGAGAAAAGAAGGTCAAACAGGTGAAGGTCATTCCCCTTCATGTCATTCCATAAACATCCATGTCAAGATACTTAGTGAATACGCACAAGGGATAACGCAGGTCAACCGTTATTTACTGAGCATTCTTTGTCTTTCAGGCAGTGAATGGAGTCCAGGAGTTATGATGCCTTAGCTTAAAAACAGAGAAGCCCTGTTTTCAAGGAGTTCATGATTAAAAGGTAATTCTCAGTGCTAGTGGAATTTTGCTTTCACCCATCACACCCTCTACCACCTCCAAATAACAATTCCCACTCTCAAGATGCTGATCCAGACCCCTGCTAAGCCTTTGAGAATGCACTGAGCCTGCCTCCCTTGTCCCCCATCTCTGAGTCCAGAGTTGGCAATGGTCCTGTCTCTGCTCTCTCTCCTTTTCTATTCTTATTCTAATGTCTCATTTAGCCAAGTGAATTTCACCCTCCCACATTTCACTCCATGGCTCCATTGGTGAATGGAGCTTTCACCTAATAGTTGACATTCTGGAACTTTCTGTGCCCAAGCTTGGGAAAAATTCACAAGTGAAACTTTCAAAAGACAAAAACTACCAAGATATTCCTATATCTGCACATTTAAAACCTTTTTTCTGGAAAACCCATGACTAATGAAAGGCATTATGAAACAGAGAAAGAAAATTTTCATTTTATTTACATAGATTTAAGTTCTTGATTTCAAAAAAAATCTTTAAAAAATGGCAGTAGTTCATTGTAGTTTCAAAAAGTTGTAAGTCTGTGTGACAAACTTAGTTGGTACTGCTTTTTAAAATAACTAAACGGATAAATAAACCTCCTTTAATTTCTTTTAGGATTCTTGCTTTATTCTTCCCCAGGCCACATCTTAGCACCCTTAAATGAATGCATGAGGCCTAATATAGTTTTGTGGGGTTTTTTTTGGTGGGGGTGGGAAGAGGCATCAGGGGGAAATTAAGTCAGGTATGAATCAAATTAGTGGGAGATACAAACCCCCCCAGATGGGGGCTTCTGGCTCCTGACTTATTAAATTGCCTCTGATTCCTCCCTGATATCTCACGGCTTCCTGTGCACTTGAAAGCATCCAAATCACCTCATCATCGCTAATCTCCATTTTGCTTCTCTGACTTTGAATTGTTTAATCCTTTTTTAAAGTCTCTTATCTGACTCAGCAATCTTTAAAATATTTTGAAGAAGATGTTTTCTTTCCTTCTGGAGAGTAGCCACTGAGTATAACCACAGGGCCATATGTTAATTAGGCATCTAATCTGCCATTTCCCAAGTGGACCCTGATAATAGTTTTGCAGAGAAACTAACTTTGAGATATCTCTTCCAGAAGACTTTGGTTGGCTTCTTTCTTTGGCCTTTCCCTGGAAACGTATTCTCTTGAGTCTTCTATCTCAGCATTTATAATATACCTGATGCAAATCCTGTCCAAGTAAAATAAAATAATAAGACTGTCTGCTAAAAATTATGGGGGACAAAAAGAACACAGGCTATTAGATATTTTTCTTTTCTTATTTTTTCGATTCTATCTCCTGTCCCAAAGTTGAAATTTCTTCATATTCTTGGATCCCACCCTAGTATCACCACAAATGTGCCTATGTTCAGATTCCATCCGTTTCCTGACTAACCAGATGTTTCCTGGCCATAGCTGTCACACTTGCCCAATGTCTTTTGGTGCGTCCTTTGGTCAGGACGAAAGCTATTTCCAGTCACCATTTTCTCACACAGAGTGAGTACCTTCCAACGTGGCCTTCCTCAACCTTCTTTTCCTTTCTCACCATGGCTGCCAAGAGGGGTTCTGAACAGCCTCCACCCACTCCACTGCAGAGACACGTTCAACAGGGAGCCCCCTGGAGCCCAGCCAGGTCAACAGCATGGTGAAACTGCCTCTTTGATTTCTCCTCCTCCCTGGGTGGCACATCCTTTGGGTGCTATGACAGGAATACTGACTTTTCCCAAAGCTTCTTCATGGGAAACATCAATACAACATTCTGTAAGGTATCTCTTAACTCACTTTGAAATGTATCATTCATAGGGTGTATATGCCACAGACTACATTTCCTTTGCACAAGGCATTAATATATCCTATCTCACAATCCATTTAAAATCATTACAGTGGCTTTGCTATCCTAGAAAACAGAGCAGCAAAGTAAGTTTCACTGGCAGATTCACTCTTTCGTAGGCCATAAATGCCCCCATATTCCAACACAAAGAGCTAAATCCCAGAAGGGTCAGTAATTGCATTTACTGTCATAAATTATTTGAATCAAGTTGATAGTGTTGAGTCAAGACTAGTATTCCTATAAATTTAATCAGAAAAAAAAAATCTCTTCTCCTACCACACATATATATATTCACATCCCTCCTATGCATGCACCCATGGCCCACAGTATAAAGTACAACACTCTTTAGAATAAAATGAAATACTCAGAAGTTCAAAATTGCAAGCATTTCCTAATAATAGGTTTTAAATAAATAACAAATATTAGCCAACCAGAAAAACTATAAATGTTATCAAGCAAAGTAAACATTCCATTTGTAATTGTTACTGAGAATGGATTAATATGAAACACTCAAAATGGCAGACTCCTAAAGCAAAATTCAATGGGCTGGAGAAAGAATGCTGAACCATGTGCAAGTGTAACCCTGATATAATGTTGGCTATTTTGCCAAGAAAAGGAAATACCAAATCAAGAATTTTATGAAGAATTACTGCTGACTTACTATGCTTTTAGACCACTTCCTAAATTGGAATGCGGTGAGAGAAAAAGAAACCACTTAATTTGTCTTAGGTATTCACATTCCAGTCATCTTAAAAAGGTTCTTTACAATTCCACCATCTTCCATGAAGATTTCTGTGTGGCCCAGAGTTCATGCTTCACCATTCTTCCCATCAATACCAGCTGAACTTCTTGCCAAGATATGGCTTGGGACAGCATGTTCCAAGTTACAGTTGTTATTCAAGGAGGTCATGGAGAAGACTCTGCTGGCCATCCTGTGTCCTTGCCTGGCCCTCCACAGCCCATTCTCCCTACTGAAATACTGAAAGCTGCTGGTGTGATTCTTTCAAAACATGAATGTGTTCATATTGCTTCCCTTACTTGAAATCCTTCATTTGCTTTACCAAGTGGGATACATTACAGATTATCTCCCCAAGAGAAGCAAATTCTCTGTGCTAGTAAATTTTTTATTTTGTGGGCCAGACAATAGCTCTCAGAATTGCTCAACCGTGCCCACTGTGGCTCAAAAGCAGTCATAGAAAATAGATAAACTGAGGCGTAGTTATGGCTCAACCAAACCTTATTTACAAAAACAGATTTGAAAAAGCGAGGACAAAAGCAGGGGTGAGGGGGCAGATTTGACCCAGTGGTATAGAATTTTTTAAAAGGAACATGCTGCAGAACCCTTATCAGGTTCATTTTTTCACAGAACAGATACCTGAAATCCTAAAGGTATGCATATCTCATGTTTAATAGATGATCTATAGATATTTCAGACAGACACTGGAAGATGGGGAAAAGTTAGAAGGAAATTATACATATAATTTGAAGAACTTTAAAATATTTCCTTCAATTTCCTAGTACGTTGAACTACCTTGAAAAGTAGTGAGCTGCTTGTTCATGGAATATTCAAATAGAAAGCAAATTTCTCACAGAAATAAAAATTAGTAATACTTATCAAAGCTCATTGAAGAAAACAATGCTTTTTTGTTTTCTAGAACATTTTACAGCTCAGTAGTGTGAAAGAGTGAGCTTAAAATTTGGCATCAGATATAACTGGGTTCAATTCAGTTTCACTACTTACCAGGTATTTAATCCTGAAAAGTTTAACTTCTCTTGAGACTTGGTTTGCTTATATCTAAAATGGGGAAAACTAATTAACACTGGGCTGGCAAGATGCCAATTTGAATACATGCTATATATATTTTAAAAAGTAACTAGTACAGCTCTGACCCTCTAATAGGTACTCAATGAATTCCATGAGCTATTAGCATCAGTATCAGTACTTTATCCTATGCCTCACTACACTGACCTTATATTAGAAATTCCAAGTTGAAGCCTGGAACATATACGCATGTCCACTTAATGCAGCTCTCTCAGTCCTCTGACAAACTGAGACCTTTGTTGAATTGTCGTAATTACATGTTACTCTTCATTTTCTTCAACCTCATCTTTGGGGTGCCTCTTTAAGTCATTCAAAAGATGCCTTGTCTGTTCAGTTCATGGAAGGTTTACATGAAACACTGAAGCTGTCCTTGTGTCTAGATGACTGCCTCAGAAACTTTCCCAGGCCATAAACAGAACTTTGGCCAGATACACGTGGCTAAACGTTCACATTTTGTGCTAAAGCTGTGGGCCCCACCTTTCTGGAAATCCTGCCAACTATCAAGACCATGTGAATCACTGGTGCTAAGAGATCACCTTTTCTGGTTCTGGGACGTGCCGTTCCTGTACATTCTCAGTCCAGGCCGGCAGTCCAGAAACCACCCTACAAAACATTTTGCAATACTGGCCTGGGTACAAAAAGTTATCAGAGTGAACTTCCGACACATTCACAGGTGCTTCTCAGTATTTCACTTCTGGAGGAAACACAGACCCAAATCATTAGTTTCCAGAGCCACAGATGGCACAGATAAATCTCCAATCAATAAGTGCACTGATAAGTTCTTATCAGTGGGAATGGATCCCAGGAAGTGTTCTCCAGCTGATGTTATCACACTAAGTAAGCCACTAATAACCCTGCCTTTCTTCTCCTTCTGCATCCTGGAGACTCAGTGGCACTCCTCAAACCCCATGTTGTACTGAGCCCTGCGTAAGTTACACGTGTCAGTGTTAAAGTAGAGCGGGAAATAAATAGGTCTGGTTTTCGGACTCTCCTTTTCTCACCCCACTGTACAATAGGAGCCCTTGTCACAGAGACAGCTTTGAAAGAGTAACAACTGCAACAAAGATTGTGCTTGGAACATGGCACTCTCCACCGTGCCTGTCATGAGGAAAGTGCAGAGTCACCCAGCAGTTTGCTGATTCATTAGGACAGCTGGGGAGCCACCAGGTCAATGAACCAGCTCTCACCAAATTACAGCCTCCAAGTTACACAGTTGGTTTTCATGTTCCTCTCTTACAAAATAAACTTTAAGTCCATTTAATGTAATGAGAATCCACTCTCACACTTGGGATTTTCCAAAAAGTAATGACAGGAAATAATGTCCCATATAATAGAATACCTGTCTTTCACACACATACCACTTTTGCCAGGGGGTGGTCAACAATTTCCTGAGGTATGGTTTAATCACTTCATTTCTTCAAGGTTTTTCAGAGACTAAGTATAACAACAGAAATATACCAAATATAAAGCAAGACTTACGGTAGAATGAACTGGTGCAAAGTGGGAGCCCCTTACAAGGATTTCAAATATTTTGTCAATATTATGTTATATACACATGTGTCTGACTTCTACAAATACTTGCTGAGTACATTTATGGTGTCAATCCACTACTGGCCAGAGAGAATACAGTAAGGAACAAGATAGTGAACTAGACAGATACAATACCCGGCTCACAGAAAATAGGACTTGTGGGGAAAACAACTGTCATGTAAATAACAATTCAGTAAGACTAGGGCCTTGGATTAACCACAGTTCTCCAGAGAAACAGAATCAGTGGGGTTGCTGCAGAGAGATACACACATATATACATAGGTGTGGAAGTAAATAGGTAGGTAGATGATGGATATAGGGATGCTAAATAGATTTACTTCAAGGAATTGGCTCAAGTGATTGTGGAGGCTGGCAAGTCTGAAATCTGCCTGGCAGGCCTACAGGCTAGAGACCTAAGGAAGGGTCACTCATGCAGCTTGAATTTTTTTTTTTTTAAGATTTGTTTATTTTTGCAAGAACCGGGGAATACAGGCCAGATGTGCGGGAGGGTTAGAGGATTCACCAGAGACAGAGCGGGGAACAGAACAGGCAGACTGATGAAATACACTGCTGAAGGGGGCAGCAGGAGAGACAGGGGAGGTCTGCTGAGCCATGTGGGTTTCTCTCCACCCAGCTGGGATCGAACCCACGCTGCAGAGGCTGTGAACAGCTTCCCAGTGTGGCACTCAACCACCTGCGCCACCAAGGAGGCCCTTGCAGCTTGAATTTAAAGTTGCTTTTTTTTTTTTTTAAAGATTTATTTATTTATCCATACAAGCACTGGGTACAGTCAGAAGCGCGGGAGGGTGAGAGAATTTACCAGAGTGGGGAACAGAACAGGCAGAACGACGAAATACATTGCTGAGGGGAGCAGCAGGCGTTGCAGGAGAGGTCTGCGCACCATGTGGGACCCTCGCCGGCGGCCGGGGATCGAACCGGTGCAGCAGAGGCTGTGGGTAGCTTTGCAGCCCAGCACTCAACCACTGCACCACCAGGGAAGGTCCGAATTTAAAGTTGCTTTAGAGGCAGAATTCCCTTGTTCTCGGGGACCACAATCTTTTATCTCCCAAGTTCTTCAAATGATTGCATAAGGCTCATCTACATTATGGAAGGATACATGTTTTACTCAAAGCTGACTTATTTAAACATCCATGTCATCTAAAATAAGCTTTCAGGCCTCCCCAGTGGCGCAGCGGGTTGAGCATAGAGGCTGTGAAGCTGTCCACAGCCTCTGCAGCACAGGTTTGATTCCTGGCCAGCCAGGGAGATTCCCACATGGTGCAGCAGACCTCTCTTGTTGCGTCTGCTGCTCCCCTTAGCAGTGCTTTCGGTCCATCTGCCTGTTCTGCTTCCCACTGTGTCTCTAGTGAACCCTCTCATCTTCCCGCACCTCTGGACTGTACCCCAGCTATTATATGAATAAAAAATAAATCTTAAAAAAAAATAAGCCTTCAAGGTGACATTTAAACTGGTATTTGCCCAAATATCTGGGTAGCATGACAGTCAAGTTGACACACAAATGAACCATTTCAGAGTATATCATTGTCAGTATGCAGTGCCCTAAGGGCATACAGAGACACAAAACCTAATCTGTGGAAGTGGTAGGCAGACTTCTAATATGGCCTTCAAGGATCCCTGCCTCCAGATAGCCCCACCTTTCTCCCCTTACTATGGACTAGAGGTAGTTGACTTGTTTCAAGCTAACCAAATAAGGTAAAGAAGATACAACCTCCTAGGAGAGGTTACAAAGATTGTGACTTTCATCTTGCTAATAAACTCTCTACTGCCTTCTTGATGAAGTAAACTTTCATGTCGGAGAGGAGGCCCACAGGACAAGAACAGAGAAGAACTTAGGTCCTCAGCTCAACAGTCCATGAGGAATAGAATGAGGAATAGAATGCTCTCACCAACCAGAAAGGAAGCTGTGAATGAGATCTTCCCTAGTTGAGCCTGCAGACTCGCATCTAACACGATAACTGTAAAAAGTAAGGTACCATGAAGCAGATCACCCAACTAAGCTGCACCCAGATTCCTATTCCGAAGTAACTGTGATAATTGTAGCCATGGTAAGTTGAGAAGTTTTGAGGCAGCAACAACAAAATGAGCCGATAGAAGCTTCACACAGGAAGTGGTGATTAATATGCGACATGAAAGAGTACATATGAGTGTGTGTGCCCACACCTTAAGAATGTGACACTGGGTAGAAGCTGCAGGAGTTGGCCAGACTGTTTATGCCTAGCCATGACAGCAGAGCAGAAAAATGCTTTGCTTCTTATCTAAGTGAGAATACCAGAGTCAGGGCAGTTGAGTTTCTGCTCAAGTTGCAGACCTCAAGGAATTTTCCTAAACTCTCAATCTTATGGAAGAGGTCCTGAGTCTCCTCAGCACTGTATCCCTGGTGGTGGCACCTAAGAGGCACAATAAATTCTTTCTGGATGGCTAAGTGGATAGATGGAACAAAGAAAAGAGAACCCTGAGCCTCCCTGGTGGCACAGGTGGTTGAGCGCCACACTGTGAAGCTGTCCACAACCTCTGCAGTGTGGGTTCGATCCCGGCCGGTGAGAATTCCACATGGCGCGGCAGACCTCTCCTGTCTCTCCCACTGCTCCTCTCAGCAGTGTACTTCGTCAGTCTGCCTGTTCTGTTCCCCACTTTGTCTCTGGTGAATCCTCCCACCCTCCCATGCATCCAGCTTGTACCCCGGTTCTTGTATAAAGAAATCTTAAAAAAAAGAGCGAGAAAAGAGAACCCAGAATTGATCCAGGTTGAGCAAATGTATTAATACATGTATTCAGACAGGGTGAAGATTTTCAGAAGAAGCAATTTTTCTATCTTGGGTTGGTGAGGAATCAGGAACAAGTGGAGGTCTTAAGCATGATAAATGACATCATAGTTCAAATCACAAAAGTCAGTAATGGTCCAACTTAAATAATTGGTTTAGAGTGACTGACACAGCATTTTGAGGTAGTTATAATTGTTGTGGACAGAAATGAGAATGGAATAAAGAACATTCACAGTTGAGTAGGTCATTGGACAGTAAGCTAGTTTGGTGCCAGGTCTTTCTTGCTGATGTGGAATTCTGCCATACAATGGGCCCCTGGATGGAGTGTGTTGTTGGCACATGACCCACATGCTTCTGGAATCTCCAGCAGGCTCCATCTCCCCACTGACTCTGGATGTGCAGAGTAAAATCCACCCTGTCACTCAGTTCTGAACCCAAAAGTTGTGGCCCAAAAGGAATCAGCACCTACTGTCAGAAATGTACATACTTCCCACCCTAGACCCATCTGATCAGAAAACAAAGAGGGACAGAGACAGTGATCTGCGTTTTAGTAAGTCCTCATGGGATTCTGACACACGTTCATTTTTTTTTTTTTTTTTTTTTTTTTTTAACAGTGAGGGGAGATACATATAAAAGGTCTGACATGCCTGGATGGGAGAAAATAAGGATATAACCAGTGGAGATAAGCAGTAAGAATGGAGATATGGAGGTAATACTAAGATGTTTAAAAGTTGGAATTGCTTGGATTTGATGATTGATGAGATGCAGAAAGTAGCTATCAGGAAAAAACTTATGATGGGTAAGAATTTAAGTTTGGATATTTGGTTGGATGGATTTGGTCCAGATGCAACAGAGCTTTCTCAGAATGCAGGTCTTGAAGAATTGAAACAGTAACATTTTGGGCAAAACTGGATAGTTTGGGCAAAGCCTTCCAAGTAGTAGGATTTTGAAAATAGATGATGATAATGATTGCTATAGCCTAATTGTTCCCCTAAGCCCCCACCAAAGTTCATATGTGGGTGATTTAACACCCAACGTGACTGTATCTGGTCACAGGGTCTTTAGGAGGCAACTAAGTTTAAATGAGGTCACAAGAGTTAGTCCTTAATTGGATAGGACTGTGGCCTCATAAGAAGGGAGTGAGAACTCTGCCATGTGAGACATGGCACAAAGGATTCCATCTGTCAGCAAGGAAGAGAGCTCTCACCAGACCCAACTCTGATCTTGAACTTCCAGCTTCAAGACCATGAGAAAATTAATTACTGCTGCTTAAGCCTTCTAGTCTATGGTACTTTGTTATGACAACCTAAACTGACTAAGACATGATAGTTTTAGTTATTGAACATTTATGTGCTCAACACTATAAAGGACTCCACATCAATCACCTCATATAATCCTTATTATACCCTCTAAAACAGGCATGATGATTATCCCCAATTTATAGATTACTACACTGAGGCTTAGTCAGGTTAAACTACTTACAAAGATTACACAGCTAATAAATAGCAGGACTAAGGTACTGGTTATCCATTTTGGCTGCACCCTGGAATTGCTTGGCAGCTTTATGAAAAAGCACTTGTGCTTTGACCCCACCTCCAGAGGTTCTGATTTACTTGATGTGGGTGCAGGCTGGGGTATTTTTTTTTAAAGATTTATTTATTTATTTATACAAGCACTGGGTACAGTCAGAAGTGCAGGAGGGTGAGAGAATTCACCAGAGCCAGAGTAGGGAACAGAACAGGCAGACTGACGAAATACACTGCTGAGGGGAGCAGTGGGCAGCAGGAGAGGTCTGCACACCATGTGGTACCCTCGCTGGCGGCCAGGGATTGAACTGGCACTGCAGAGGCTGTGGGCAGCCCAGCCAGCGCTCAACCACTGTGCCACCAGGGGAGGTCCCAGGCTGGGGTATTTAAAACAGGCAAGGTTGAGAGCTACTGTATCAGAATCAACTAAAAAATACACAGATAGCTAGCCTCACCCCCAAACTGATTAAAACAACCATCTCTGGATTGGTGCCTCTCTCACCACTGGATATTTGCTACACTTCTCATATTTAACCATAATTGTATAAGAGGAGGCTACAGCTGAAACCTTGTTTCCACCTACCTCCAGTTGCCAGGCCAGCTGCTTCTTCAAATTTGTTAATTATAAATGCTTTCAGTATAACCAAAAGAAGCTGTTGAGGGTGTCTATCCTAATATTCAGATAACTATAACTGGTGGAAGATGGGACTAGAAATAGACCTAAAATGGTCAACATGAGCTTGGAAACTGAAATCATGATTCTGTAAGAATTAACTCAGGCAATGAATGTAGAAATGGGGAATTCCACAGAACATGACTGACATGCTCTCTGTGGTAAAACAGTTCTCAGACAGACCTATCATCTATCTACCCTCTATTTACCAATCACCTGCTGTTTTCTAATAATGAAAGAATATACTTTGTATCCTGTGTCATAAATTTTCAAGATGTAATTTTATTTTAGTTATAATCTCCCACAAGGCTCACAGATTCAAGCTCTGACCTCACTGGGCACATACAGCCCAGTCAGGCCAGAGACTTGGCATGACAGTTCTATGATTGGAAGAGCAAGTGATGAGCACAGACCTGGGACATGACGATTAGCACAGCTGAGGTGTGTGGACCTTGTGGTTTAATGTCATTGATTCAAGAGTCAAGCCGATTAAAAAGTATAATGTGGGTAAAGTATCAAGGGTAAAATTACTCAGATGAAGTAAAATAAGTGTCTTCTATGATGATTATAAGTAATCTACTTTAATAAAATGTAGATGTGTGTTGAAAAACAAGGGGATAGTAGACGGATTAGACATTCATCTTTTATGTTATTTACTTTTTATTTTCTCTCTACTATGTAGAGTCTAAGAGGATAATTATATGGCGCCATAGAGTATGTCATCCACTTCTGTATCCCAAAGCCCTTTTCAGTTCTTGGAGCTCTGCAAACACTCAATAGTGTTTGTTGGTTCAATTACCTTACTAAGCCAAAGGATCACAGGACTTGTGTGCTGATGAAATGATACAAATTGGTCAAAATCAATTCTTAGGAAGTCTTGCACAGGTTATGTTCAGGTTCAGTATTAGGAAGGATCTGAGAAGTCAAATCTGACCACATCTCTAACTCTTTTTCTGGAAGGGCACACGCTGCTCCCTAGGTTATTTGCACCCATGAAATAGAGTAACATCCAAGAAAGAAGGACCATAAAAAGTAGCATGTGGGTGGAAGGGTAAGGGGAGTAAGAAAAATTTGAGACAAAGGTAATTTAATATCTTATGCCAACAATTACACATCAAAATATGTGATATATATTTTTTCTATCAATTTCTATCATGCATCTACCTATCATCTATCTACTGTCTATTTACCAATCACCTGTTTTCTAATAATGAAAGAATACACTTTGTATCCTGTTTCATTAAATTTTCAAGTTATAATATATTCTGACCCAATTACTTAGGAAAAAACCTCTCGAGAACTAGGTTATAGTGATGAGAAATCCAAAACACTTAAATATTTCCATTTAATAATAATCTAGGTGACAATGATGCTGGATTTTCTTCATGCACGTGGTCAAATTCTGTTATATGTCCAAAGTTTATTTTCTATCAAAATCAATAAACTGGCAGGAAAGTTCCACAAGCCTGCCAGCCTTTAAGGGGCTTTTCCCAGACTGGAAAAATAACTCAACTGAAGAAACCACTTATTTGATGAAATTGGAGGATCCCCAAATTCATAAATCAATTTCCAAATTGCAGGAAAAAAATATTACTTTTTAAATGCCCCTAATTGTTATTCATTATTCTAGGCCTGTGAAACTTCACCAGAGCAGTTTATTGATGAGGCAGCCTTCAAAGAACATTATTCAGGCATTGGGGAGTGAAATGCTCAGAACCACATCAAAATAATAGATTGCAGGGTAGGGCACCTGATGTGATGCTGTTTGCTTTGGGCTAATTAAAATATATATATATATTTTTAAAATTTACATCTTTTTCCCATAATGGGGAAAAAATTATGGAGAAAAGGCAGGGTGTTGGAAAGGACGATGACAGCAAGTCTGCTTTTTTCCTAAAAGCTACCTTGATGAGCCACTATATGTATCTGTAGACTGAAAACTGGAGGACCTGCAGGTTGGCTAACTGCAAGAGGATTTCTGAGAAACTGGCGTATTAGGCAAGGAAAGTACCAGAACTCCCTGGGAGGCACTTTCAGAGATCCACCTGGAATATCCAGGAAACACCTGGAAATATCCCCAGTCGTGAAGGGACAATTTATGGCTGTTTTTCCATGAGGACATCTGAAAAATGAACCAAGTCTTTGATAAGCCAATGCCAAACAATTTATTCTGTGGCGCCCACAACGCCAGTGGATTGTTTGTATGGTGTACACAGCACCAAGCAGTTAGCTTCCAGCTTCAATTCAGGCTTCAATTGTTGGCCCACTCATTCACATAGTCCTTCCCTCATTTATAGCCCATCTTAAACAGTTACAGTCCAATCTCTTTGCCTCTTACAAGCTCAAAACTCCTCCAGAATCACTCAAACTATATTTTCACTCCCTCAACACCCCTTCTTTCTATCCACCCCCTAAAGAGCAGTTATTCAGGTCACAGTCTTGGCAAACCCTGTGGTCAATTAACTGAATTCCATTTAGTAGATGGCTCAGTTTCATTTGACATAGTTAAATGCTCACTTATGAAAACATTCCAGCTTTCAAACGCCCTCGACATGCTGATGCTTCTCTCCCTCCTCCAACTCTGTTTGTCTCCTTTGAGTTCCTGGTACATCAACCTCACTTCTATACTTGGATGTCTCCTAAGAATCTCTACCACGATGTCAAAAATATAACTCTTAATTCTTCCCACTCCACAACATTCCTCTGCCAATTTCTTCTATGTCAAGGGCTCTTTCATCCACCATTATTCCAGACCTCACTTCCTAAAAGTCACTCACAGTTCCTACTTTTCCGCTCACTGGCCCACTATTGCACATCCAATATCCAGAATATATCTGGAATCCAATCTTTTTAGCCTCTTCTCTGTTCCACTCTGCTTCAACTTACCATCCTCTCCCTGGTTTCCATTCTACAAGGTCATCTTCTGAGCCCTTCCCCACTGCTTCAATAGACAGGATGTTTTTGAATGTGTCAACCATTCCTTATTACACACAGGACTCTTCTCCATTCTTCCCACTGCAATGAAAATAAAACTCAGATTCCCTAACTTGACCCACCATGGACCTGCCTTTACACTCTAACTTTTGACCTCTAACAGTGATCTGCCATCCCTCCTTCTCCTCTCATGGCAATCGAGATTCTTGGTTCCCTCTCCTCATGTTCCCAAAGACCACTGCTTCCTACAGATCTTTCCTCTGTTCCATTTCTTCCAGGAAAGTTGGCCCTCTAGATTGGGGCATCATGAGTTTTAACTGTACATTGGAACCAAGTAAGTCCAATTAAGACAAACACCATTATTTTACTGGTATGTAGGACATAAAGAAACAAATGAACTAAATAAAATGAAAATAAAATTTTAGACTAAGCTCAAATTAATAGTTACCAGAAGGTTGGTGGAAGGGAGGCATGTTAATCAGGGAACAGGAATCAATTTCACAGTGAAGGACAAACTTGGACTTGCAGTGAAAAACTTAATGTAGTATATACATGGATTTATAATGATACACACCTGAAACAGATTATTTTGCAGTACAATGCTACTATAATAAACAAAATTTTTTTAAAGATTTATTTATACAAGCACTGGGTACAGTCAGAAGAGCGGGAGGGTAAGAGAATTCAGCAGAGCCAGAGAGGGGAGCACAGCATGCAGGCTGATGAAGTACACTGCTGAGAGGGGCAGCGGGCACGGCAGGAGAGGTCTGCGCACCATGTGTGACCCTCGCCCGGTGGCCGGGGATCGAACTGGTGCTGCAGAGGCTGCGGGCAGCTTCGTAGCCCAGCGCTCAACTGGTGTGCCACCAGGGGAGGCCCAATAAACAAATTTTAAATGAAAATAAATGACATTTAGCTGATGTGAATAAATAGATGTATTAAATATACAATACCTGAATCAATTAAATCAGAAGCTCTATGAGAATGAACAAAGAATACATATCTTAAAGCTCCCCACACTTTACAAACAGTGGAAAGCAAACTGAGAACACTAATAAATCTAAACATGCATGTTCCATTTTCAGCATTCAAATCTCAGAACACTATTGTCTCCCCAGATAGTTCCTGAGCACCCCCGACGTAAAATCCATCACTCTATTTTTGCAGCACAGATTATTACCTGAAATGACCTCATGTGATTATTCTTTGTTTACTGACTGCGTTCCTAAAAAGGGTGGTAACAATGAGCTCTGTTCTTTGTTCACAACTGCAGTCCTGACACGCACTTTGTTGTCTATTGGCCAGAATTCCAATTCTAATCTAAATTCTAGAAATTTGGATTAGCCATGATCCCAGGGAAGAAAGGATACAAGGTGAGTGGGTCTTCTTGCACTGCAGTCACACAGTATAGGTATGATAAGATCTTTCAAGCATCCAAGGAAAGAATTCCTATCATAATTCCTCAGAGTGACAGCTAAGGAGAGGATCAAATAAGAGACAGCTAGGTGAAGGAGAAGAGGAGAGAATTAGATTTCGAATCAGATGCTTCATCATGGTTGAGATAGTGTTTGAGGATTTGGATATGACACCACAGCATGTTCCAGAAACAGATACTTTTTTTTAGTGTGAATGGGGGCTCTGGGGAAATAAGAGATTGGGAAGCATTACTGAGAGATGAGGCAGGAGAACTACAGGCACTGATTACAAAGAGCCTTATAAATCATGTGAAATTTTCTGCTTTTTTTCCCCTAGAGATCATTTGGCAGAGGGGGAGAAATGCATGGATTGAGGTGCATATTATAAAATTCATTTGCCTAAAGTGTGTATGCAGGAGGTGGAGGATGATAGGTGGGCAAAATTGAGACCCTGGGTAGAGTCCTAGGAGTAGAATTGCTGGATCTTATGGAAGCTCCATTTTCAGTAGCTTTCCATAGTGGTTGGACCAGTTTGCACTCCCACCAGCAGTGCAGGAGAGTTCCTTTTTCTCCACATCCTCGCCAACATTTGTTGTTGCTAGATTTTTTAATATGTGCCATTCTCACTGGTGTAAGATGGTATCTCATTGTGGCTTTGATTTGCATTTCCCTGATTACAAGAGATGTTGAACATTTTTTCATATGCCTGTTGGCCATTTGTATTTCCTCTTTGGAGAAGTTGTCTTTTTAGCTCTTCTGCCCATTTTTTGATGGGATTGTTTACTTTGTTTTTGTTGAGTCTCGTCAGCTCTTTGTAGATCTTTGTTTTTTTTTTTTTTTTTTGAGAGAAGTTTCTTTTTTTTTTTTTTTTTAAGATTTATTTATTTATTTATACAAGTATCAGGGTACAGGCCAGATGTGTGGGAGGGTGAGAGAATTCACCAGAGACAGAGCGGGGAGCAGAACAGGCAGACAGACGAAATACACTGCTGAGGGGAGCAGCGGGCGCAACAGGAGAGGTCTGCTGCGCCTTGTGGGACCCTCACTGGGAGGCGGCTGTTGAACCTGCACTGCAGAGGCTGCGGACAGCCTCACAGCGCGGCACTCAACCACCTGCACCACCAGGGGAGGCCCTCTTTGTAGATCTTTGTGATCAGTCCCTTATCGGTAGTATTGTGTGCAAAAATTTTCTCCCAATCAGTGGGGTGTCTCTTTGTTTTGGCTAATGTCTTTTGCTGTACAGAGCTCTTTAGTTTGAGGCAGTCGCAGCCGTTCATCTTTTCCTTCACTATCTTTGCTTTAGGTGATGAGTCTTTAAAGATGTTACTGAGATGCATGTCATGTAATGTTTTGCCTATATTTTCTTCTATATATTTTATGGTTTCAGGTCTTATGTCTAATTCTTTAGTCCATTTTGAGTTGGTTTTTGTGTATGGTGTGAGGTAGTAGTCTATACACAATGGAGTATTACTCAGCAATCAAAAAATATAAACTCATGCCATTCACAGCAACATGGATGGAGCTGGAAGGGGTCATGCTCAGTGAAATAAGACAGAAAGAAAAAGAAAATTATCGGATGGTTTCACTTATAGGAGCAATGTAGAGGAAACAAATAAGGAATCGGAGGTGGGGTAATTATAATAAATTAAAAATCAAAATCAACAGGCAACTATAAATCAGAGACATTTGCAGGTGAGGAGGAGGGAGAGGGATCACAACAGGGTGGGAAGAGCACAGGGGCCTACAGTGATGGGACATGGGTGAACTGGTGGTGGGAATTTCATGGGGACTAAACCTGAGGAGAAAGCATACACTGTACAAAAATGTAGAATGATGTAAAATATATATATAAAATTAAGAAATTGAGACACTGGAGACCAGTTATAAATTGCAATAATCCAAGACAGAGATACATGATATAATTTTTAAATGCCAAAAAGAGAAAATCATACACTGTGCCCATTGACTTGACAGATTATTTTGTGTAATTAATTTCTGAAAATTGGATTTAGCTGGTTGATAATTCCTCAGAGCCAGCCAAGTGCTCTGTGGACCTGAGTGGATCACACTTGAGCTTTCTGGTGCTTGTTGTTCTGCTCCAAATCCTTCTATTTACCTTGGCATTAAGGAAGGACTCTTTAGGTGGTAAACAAGAAAAACCCAAATTTAAACTTTAAGCTCAAGCAGAGAGAAATGTATCATTTCTTATAACCAAACTATGAGTCAGAAAAGGCTGAACGGCATCTCTTCCAAAGCTTTCTCTCGCTGTCTTCTGCAAACAGGCTCTGATGATGGATGTCCTAGCTGTGACCTGAATGTCTCATTTCTTGTCACTGTATCTGTTCTTTTCACATATACCAGATGCCCACACTGCCAGGGGTTCATGAGTGCTCCAGGGTGCCCATGATTTGTCTTGGTTAGGATGGACCTAGTATCTGCTGTATTGCCCCTCTTCTCCTCCTCATTCGTTGAAGTTAGAATTCCTTCTGCTTTCACCTTTCTTCATTTGCTCCAGTCTGGTGACCCTACCCGCTTTCTGACTGAATTGGTTTCCTGCTGCCCTGCACCTGAATTTTTTGACATTTTCATCTACTTTTCCCCTTTGTCTGTGCCCTTCCTTAATATTAACATCTCTTTACACTAGCAGTAACTGCTGAGTTTGGCAAACATTGGGTACTTAGGAAGGTCACCCTAATCCTGAGCATGTCTGATCTACTAACATTTTGCCAACAATACCGTCACCATACTTTCTACTAATAATGCCAGTTCCAATGATTAGATATTAGTACAAGAACTTCAAGTTGAGCACATGCTAGGAACCTAATAGGGATTTTATGGATTTCTGTCAGCAACCCTGTAGATGTACAATGTTTCACCCATTTCAGAGATAAGTAACACTCTCTGGCAGTTTATTAGCACACAGATAATAACCAAATAACCACAATTCAGACCTAGGTATGCCAATCCAAGTACAGTGGGACAGTTCACCCCTGCCGTGACTTGGCTCCACCCTCAGCCCCAAGCCCTGCCTTTCGATTTCCCTCAAAGCACAAAATAGCGATGACAGCCTTTTATCTGTGCCTTGAATGGCTGAGCTCAGAGCCTTCACTCACACTAATGATGTCCCTGAGATTGCACAAAATGTTTGTCATCCCTGGGTCTCAGCTGGGAGACACCTCCCCCAGGAGGACTGCTAGGATTCCATTCCCATTCTCTTGCATTCCACCCACATGCACATCTGCCCTCAGTAGCTTTCCTCCTGAGCCCAGGAAGCCATCTGCCCTCAGTAGCTTTCTCTCTTGGACAGGAATCCCACACCAAGAAGGCAGAAATTCCACCTTTTAAGAGGCATCATTATAAGCTCGTCTTAAAAAATTACACTTTTATAACTAGCAAGGTTACTAAAGGAGTTTGTTCAAAAGATAATTTAGTTTTGGTAACGTTTCATTGTTTTTGTTGGGAAAAGACTTCTCTTTGCAAATGTGTTTCCTGTAAGATATAAATGTAGCAACTTTTAATATTCAGAAGTTCTGAGATTTAGAAGTTCACTGCCTTTTAACTCTCTTGACCTGCAGCTAAAATATGAGAGGATAGGAATTGCAGTCTATTCCATTTTCTATATCCTGAATAAGAACATGACTAGGAGGAAAGGAAAGGAGTCTAATGAGCAAGGATGGAAAGAAAAATACATCAGTGACTGTTACACAGAGACGAAGATATCACATGTGCAATATATCACAGATCTAAGAGACCCGCTTTAACCATCAGGAGCATCGAAGGGCATACAATCCAACAGTCTGATCTGCATTCCGAATTCCAGGTTGTTCCTAACGCTGTCCAATTAAAACACTCTATGCTAGTTAGTTGTTCAGTGACAAAAAGGGGCCTTTTAATGTCTACTTTATTTTTTTTCAAAGTGGAAATAACTTTTAAATCAGGAAATAGAACAAATCAATATTATTCTTAAGATTTATTTATTTATGCATATGAGAACCGGGGTGTAAGCCAGAGGTGCGGGGGAGGGGGGGGTGAGAGGATTCACCAGAGACAGAGTGGGGAACAGAACAGGCAGACTGACTGAAATACACTGCTGAGGGAAACAGCAGGCGAGACAGGAGAGGTCTGTTGTGCCATGTGGGTCGCTCCCTGGCCCTCTGGGGATCGAACTAGTGCTGTAGTGGCTGGCAGTAGCTTTATAGCGCTGTCTTTAACCCCTGCGCCACCAGGGAGGCCCCAATATTATTCTTTTTTAAAAAGATGGGAGAGAATCAGCAAGGTCTTTATCATCTTCTTACTGCTCTTCCTTGGTAACTCATCCCTAGCAGTCAGAACACACTGGATAAATGTGTGTGCAATGAACAAATAAATGATTTTTGCCTCTGGAAGAACACTGAGCTCTCCCCTGACCAGTGATCGTTCTCACCCCAGGGAGACAGGTGCCCAAGCCCAGCCACGCCTCAGGGACATGGCAGACAGAAGGCCTTGGAAGTGATGGGCATCCATCAGTTTGCTCCTCTGTATCTCTTTACTGTCCACCATAGTTTAGCACAATTTTGTTGAGGGGCGTCCAAGGTGCAGCCACAGAGAGGACCCAGGTCAAATAAAGCACAGTACCAGGGAGGGGGCTAGAAAGGTCTCTTTTTTGCCTTCCAAGTTTCTGAATAATCTAAACAGAACTAATTCCAATGTGTCGGTTCTCACTGCCAGGCAAACAAAAGCAGCCTTGGAACCTGGGATGTGGCCATGCCACCCTACTCCCCTCTGCTGGGTTCTGAGCTGAGGCCGCATCATCAATAGCTTCCTTGTTGCCCATCTCAGCCCCCAGGGGACTCTCATCTCAATGGCTCCCTCTCTGCCATTGTTTTCTCATATCAGTTCATAGACTGGAGGATATAGACTGCATCACAATTAGTCATCACATCCAGCAGTCCCTGAAACTTATTTGCCACATAGAGTTGATTGGCCTTTGTGACAGGGACAAAGGGAAGCTTGTTGGAAGCTGCACACAAAAGGCAAACACAATGTATGGATTTCTGAATAATACAAAGGCGGGGGAATAATAGCAGCTACACAAATGACTATGTTATTGAGCAGATAGAGGGCCCTTCCCCCAACTCTTTACAGTTTTTCCATGAATTTGTCTGACCTGGTTCTTCAAGATTTTTCTAGCAGGAAGGAGAGAACATGAATGAGGCAGGTAGGCTGATAGCCAGAACAAATCATTTCAGCCAGGAGGAAGTTTTCTGTGAGAAAAGTGTGGTGTATGTTTGTGGAAACAGCCTTTCAAATTCGATTTTTTATTTTTTAAAGATTTATTTATGCATATAAGAACCGGGGTACAGGCCAGAGATGTCGGGGGGTGGTGGTGGTGAAAGGATCCACCAGAGACAGAGTGGGGAGCAGAACAGGCAGACTGAATGAAATACACTGCTGAGGGGAGCAGCCGGCGAGTCAGGAGAGGTCTGCTGCGCCATGTGGGTAGCTCCCTGGCTGGGGATTGAACCTGTGCTGCACTGGCTGCATACAGTTTCAAAGGTTGCATCTTAACCCCCTGAGCCTCCAGGGAGGCCCCAGTTTTTCAAATTCCATATGGGGTAGTATAATGATTTCTGAGGCTTGAGAATCAGTAACACGTTCACATAAATGTGTTCAACTGTGTCTGGGTGTAAGAATATGTATGTGCATGTGTGACTGTTTTGGTGACTGTGTCTATGTGTGAGAGTGTATGAATACGGGCAGATGTATCTGTGCACATATGTGAGCACAAATATATGTGAGCAAATAAATTTGAGGATGTATGTGCATTGTGTATATGTGTGAAAGTGTATATGCCTGAGTATTCTTATGTGTCACTGTGAGCGTGCATGTTGTGTACTGGGGTGCAGGTGTGGGTTTGTATGTGTGAATATGTATATGTATCTAAGGTGTGATGTAGGCATGTGAAAGTGGGTATGTGTGTTCTTAGGAGTCTGCATGTAAATGTGTGAGGGCAAATGAGTATGCATGTGAGGGCATGGACTTGATTTATGTGTGCGCATGACAACAGGAATATGTATTCTATAAGACTAAAGTATATGTGAATGTGTAAATGTGTGTAAGAATGTGAGAGCAGGTGGTAAGATATGTGTTTGTGGATGTGTGTGAGGATGTATGGGAACAGGTAAGGATTTGTGTGTGTGTGTGAGTTGAGAGAAAGAGAGAGAATATGTGTACAAGAGAGAGAATATGTGTACACACACAGTGAGGTCCATGTCATCCCGTCACAGTTGGTTAAACCTTCCCAGAGGAGACAGCAGCTCACAGGCACCTTGCCCGCCAGGTCTCCTCTCATGACAGCCAACCTGCCTGTGCTGAAGTCCCGGTGAACTGACTGAGAAGCCCTGGCAGGATCACAGGGTAATAGGGAGGCTATGCTGAACAAGCACCGTGCTGGTGGCTGCAAAGAGCTCTGATCTCTGATATGATGAAATAAATTCCCTTTCATCTGTGACTGCCATTTCATGTCCCAAGAGCTTCTTATCAGCTTCCCCTACATGTTTTCCAGTTCCAGTATGAGCCCTATACAATTTTTATAAGTATACCACCATGTTGATAAAAACAGGCCGATGAAAAAGTCTCAGAAACTAGAAATTTCTCTGGCTACTTCCACCAACACAAATCAATTCTTTTCCCTTCCTCCCACTTTCTTCCTTCCCACTCTCTCTCCAGCTGTCTTTCCTTTCTTCTTCTCTCCCTTCTTTCCCCCTGAACGCTCAAATCAGATACAATGGTCCACAGACAGCTTTACTAAGTCTTCCTGCTTTGCCACGGCAACAAACCACCTGGCACTCTTGCACGGCCACTCCTAACAGCAGCTGAGGTTTATGAAGTGCTTCCTGTATCAGTCACTTTTATTAAAGAAAACAAAATATGATTTAGGAATACCACTGCTAAGCCCTTGTGGGGATAAGTACCTGGCTTTGCCGATCATACACAGGTTTCCCCCGCTATCCAAAAGCAGAGCCCGCCCATAGAAAGAGCATGAAATTGAAGAGGCAGTGACCACTAATTGATATGGGAAATGTTCCAGCGTTCTCAGACCCGAAAACCAGCCTACCCAATCATCCCAAATAACACATAAAACCTGAGATCACAGTATCACGGGGGGGGGCACACACGCCACTTGTGGAGAATCACGTGTGCATAGTGAGGCTCCACCTACCAGAATCCGAAGGCAGGAGCTCAGCAGGACGAGAAGCAGTGAGAGGCTTGAGGCGGCCTCCAAGCTGGGGTGCTGGGCGTCCAGGAGTCGGGGCGCCAGCGGGAGAGGAAGAGGATCCTCTGTGCACAGCTCATCGTCCTTGAGTCCAGCAGGGTGGGCAGGTCACGGACGTCTCCAGCTGCTTCCCTGTGGGCGCGACCCCACGAGGGGGGGTGCGGGGCCAGAGGCCGCAGGGTCTAGGGGAAGGTGGAAAACGAGCCCTTGCGCAGGAAGGTCAAGCCCAGTCTCTTTTCCCATCAGACAATGCTTGGCGGCACCCAAGGGTGCCCCACCTGCTGTCAGCATCCGTGTCCTTTCATAATGGAACTGCCCTGTGCGGCCCGCAGGCTGTACATCTTCCACCTTGGGGCTTCTCCCTCCCGTGCACACCCTTGGGCTCCAGGACACCCCGGAGCCTCCCCTGGGGCCACTACGCTGGGGCCCAGGGCTTCTTTCCTCCTGCGGGGGCGCCGGCTCTTCAGGTCAGTTCCTGGGCGCGCGGCCCTGACCCCTCCGCGGCGCCTTCCTCAGCGTCCACCCGCTGCCTGGAGGCTGAGTGTGAAGCTGGGGAGAAAGCTGGTGGGGAGCCTCCAAGCTGGGGAGCCACTGTGCAGAATGGCTGCCGCAAACCAACCCGCACGCTAACGTAAACCCACCTGCCGTAAAGCCACGCGCTGCCGTGAGGCCCACGCTGCCGTGAAGCCCACGCTGCCGTAAAAACCCGCGCTGTCGTGAAACCCCACGCCGCCGTGAAGCCCAGGCTGGCGTGACAGGCGCCTTCCCAGCGCAGATCCCTGTTAGTTTTGGTTTTTGACTTTTGTGTAACCCTCTTCAGGTTTCTTTCGGTTAGTGAAAACAAACACTAATGCAGGTCTATTCGAAAAGCCAAGTGCTGTCATGCAAACTTGCAAATGCAGGAAGTTTCCACAAGTGTGGACATGGGTTTTAATAAATTGTGTGTTGTTGCCACAGAATTTACTATAAACCCAGAGATGCTCATCTTCCTTCAGTTCTCATTCATTTCTGATTTAGTAATTCTTCACACTTTTGCTAATTTTTTTTTGCAGGAATTGGGGGTTATCCATGAGATGTGGACACTTTGTCACGCCTTCTGTCACTGTGTAACAGTGGGCAAGTTCACTTGCTGACTCATTTATTTCTTCATTCAGTTACTTCACAAATATCATTTACCTATTTATGCATTAAGGCATCTATTAACACACTTTTCTAAACTAGAAGTGTAACAGCAACTGACAGAGGAAAACCTTTCCCTATGAAGTATACATTCTATAGGAGAGATGATGGTAAATAAGAAAGTTATAAATAAGTATAAGCTAATTGCAGAGCATAGAGTTGCCCTCTTTATGTGTTGGTTTCCTATCTGCAAAATAGGGATTGACTTGGTTGACCGTGTGCAGCCACTGTGGAAATGATACTCCATTGCTCTCATCATAGTGCCTAGCAAAGGCGTGCCCAAGCTTGGTGGCTCTTGTTATCTTTACTAAGGCATTGTTTCTCTGTGCATGCATTTATATGGCCTTGTAAGTTACATTTCTATAGGATAAAAAACCATCTGCTTCATTCAGTTCCTAAGTTGCTAAGGTTCCTAGGTCAGTTTGTGTCTGCATACTTATATTCTCAATGCTGACTCTTGACTGCCCAGAGCTGTATAGGTATACAATGGAAATGTCCTTTTATGATTTTCTCAATTACATTGGATAGTGAATGAATTACACTATATAAATGATAGAGTCCTGGAACAGGTCAGGAACTGTTAACACCCTCACATCCTAAAGTAGAGTAAGAACAAACATTCGGAGCCCACAAACATGGATTTAGATGTTCAGCCTACTTTAAATACTCGTGGTCCTCAGTTGTGTTTCTGAGCCCCTTCTCTAACAAGTTCCTGTCTATAAAACTGAAATACTTTTGTCTTTTAAGAAGATGAAAAATAAAAGTAACATATCCATTAGTATGTTGACAATAATTGGTCTAATATTAATTCTCTGTCAATTCACCAGGTAATCAGGGTGATGTGAATGAATTATGATCTAAAAAAGGTAGTGGTACACATTTTTAATTTCAGTGAGAAAATAATACAGTTAACTCTATCTTCTATTTACCTTACCACCCTCATATTTTCCACATCTTTGTTCATTTCAGATATATTTTTTTTAAGGTTACTCATCCCTATCATCTTTGTATGGGGGTCAACAAACTATAGCCCGCATACATAGCCACATCAACCATCTATTTTTATACAACACAAGAGCTGATAATGGGCACATCATTTTCAAGTGGTTAGAAAATACAAGAATATTTTGTGATACGCAAAATTACATGAAATTCAAGAATCAAATTTATTTGTGAACAAATAAAATTTAATCAGCACACACACATGCCCATTCATTTGTGTGTTGTCTATAGCTGAATTCAAGCTAGGAAGGCAGAGCTGGACTTGTGACTGAGATTGTGTGTCACGAGACAGAAAAAATTTACTATTTGGCCCTTTAAGAAATAATTTGCCTGCTTTAGTTTGCTAATTTGACCTTTAATTGTGTTGTTTTTGCCAGTCATTTCCTTAACTAACTGAACATTTTATTTCCAAGAACTCAAATTTTTAACAACAGAGTTATCCTTGTATTAATGTTATAATGTCACTCTGAATCACTCAAGAGTTATTAGATACATTTGTACTTATCTATTTCCTTTGTTAAGACTATTTCCTTGTACAGTACCCCCTCTGTTGAAATGGTGTTCCTACTTTCCAAGTTCAAGTTCCCTTTAAATGTTGTTATTCCTTGATTGCCTATGTCCATGGATAGTTGGAATAGTGTTTCCCACGGACAGAATGAGAACCCCGACCATGTGTTGATGGATGCATGTTTGGGATACAAGAACTTCCTCTTTGGCATGTAACCAAAAAGCTGGGCTGAGTTTGAAATTAACTTATCTTCCTACAGAGTAAAGCAGGACTACCTGCTCTTTAGTCCTGGAGAATTTAAGGCACCTGAGATCACTTGTTTCCCCATTTCCTACACCCAGCCCTGGTAATCACCTCAGTCCAGCCCTCTAAGTCATGGGTCCTTCACTGAAGCTACATGGATGATCAATATAGAGATCTGGAATTCCATGCAAAATATGCACAAATTTCTGGAAGAGATTGCATGGCCTCTATCAGTTTCTTAAAGGAGTTTTCTGCTTCCCACTATACCCATACCAAAAAAAAAAAAAATTAAAAAGTTTAGAACCACTGTACTCACTGTGCAAATAAAGAATGATTATGGATTGAGAGTATTTCATTCAGATGGCAGAGGGTGAGGGACTGGGAGTCAAGAAAAATGAATGCCCACCTTATTTCTGAATCATGACAGCTGAAATAGTTACATCAAAACACGTTAAAGCAATAGCCAGATTGTTGTCATAATATTATGGAAAATATATCAGAAATGGCTCTGTGTTATTCTATGTACTTGCTCTTATTTACTCCGTATAAAGCTACTGTGGGATCATCTATAGCATCACATGTTATTGTTGAAGAAACTGAGGCTCAAAAAAAATGAATCTTTACTTCAACCCTGTTGGGGGATCCTGAATCAAATCAGGTAAGAAGCCTTCAACTGTAGGGCTTGTTTATCCAATGGAACTTTAAGCACTTATAACTGCTTTGTTTCCCCTGGTTTAAAATCCAGGGGAAATTGAACCCGGAGGAATTGAGCTTCCTGTATTGTCCAAGCAGCAGCAGAGACAGCCAATCAGACCCTGATGCTCCTCCGGTCCAGGACCTGCATTTTAATCCCCAAACGCTACTTCTTTCCTATAATGAGAGTCACCTTCCCTTTAATTAAAATTCCCTTACAAATGTAGACATTCCACTTTTACTAATAATTACTTGGAGAAGATTTTTAGCAATCAGCACTACATAAATATCCATACCTCCTCAAAGACCATAAGAATTGCAGTGCTCTCCCTTCCTCTAATTTATTATTTATATACTGCCGCAGATAGACATAGCTCTTTGTGGCAATTAACATGGGCCTTCCAGTCTCCTCTTGTGGAATAAGGCTGGAGACAAGCATTACCGCTTCGATCACAATTACTATTAATTGGAGAGCTCTCCCTTCTCTATAAAATATGTACTACTTGAAAGTGCGATAAACTGCCCAAGGAATATGAACTACATGTTGAGAGATGTACTGTGAGGCCCTGGATTTAACAAGTCATTTACCCTGTAATTACTGAGGGGGGGGATTCTCTTAATGGGGCAAAGAATGACATGCTCCCATCAGCCAGGCTCAGACTCCAAGCTGAAGTGGCTTTCCCATGATTAAATGAACCACAGGCCAACAGCAAATTGCTCCACACGTCACACGGGTGTTTTTATTTTTAATACAGTGGGTGGACTAATGGGGATTCCTTGGTTCATGAAATCCTTAGGCCTAGTTTAGAAGAACCAAACTTCCCATTGACTCATCAATTATTCACTTTTTAAAGTCATGTGCCTGCTCCTTGCTAAATATTGTTCTTGACTCTAGACCCTGGATACCAAGGTGAAGATAACAGAATCCCAGCTCAATAGAAGCTGACCCTCTTGTGTGGTGATGCCTGGTCACTCTAGTTAGAGTGAAAAGAACCATTCCAGAGAGGACTGCTCACCAAAAAAGAAAAAAGAAAAGGAACCAGATTCTGCCTAGAGTTAAAACTTAGACTTCTAAAGGGAAAGTAGGAAAGTCAGATGCTCAGGAATCAATGAGGAAATGATATTTTCAAAGACCTGCACCCTGGAGCATCAAGGCACCTTTAGAGTTGTCAGAGGGTTTGTGTGAGTCGATGGTGGATGTACCCAAAGCTTTGGGTACAGAATGCGTGACTCAGTAGGTTGGTTGCTTATAAACCTCCAACCAACAGAATACACCTTCTCTCTCATTCTTATTGATAACAATCACCTCTTTCCTGTGGTTTCATGCAATTAATAGCCTGATCTTGGCATCAGATTTTTCAGAACAAATTATGAGAGAACTTAACTATCCTCTCAATGACCATTATCAATATGGACACATCCTGGAGGAATCAACAGAATAGTGGGGACTCCCCTCCCATAGGAGACTTTGCATTCAGACAGAGGTTCAAGCTTTGACTTCATGTCTACTAAGTGAGTAAACTAGAACAAGAGTTTTCATCTCTATGAGACTCTGTTTCCATATCTAATCAATGAAAAGAATGATAATTTTCTCATCGCTTTCCATTGTCATCTTCCTGCCAATAGTCCTCTAAGATACAGGAATTATGGGTCTTTGATTAAGTTTTCTCCAGAAAAGTGTTTCTCAACTTCTATCTTGGAGATAGTGAACATAATACATTGATTATAATATAATATAATATAATATAATATAATATAATATAATATAATATAATACATTGATTATATAAATGTAAAATGTAATCTAAGTTATGTCCCCAAGTTCCTAGGTGTATGACAAAGCAAACATACACTAGCTGAGGACAAAGCATTGAAACCCTAAATCATAAGTTCACACTATACATTTGAAGTGAGAGGTATCTAAGCACCAAGGAAGCTTGTGGGTTTGCATATGGATATACTAGTGTTCAGACTAGAGTCTGAATCACCAGGGAGAGAGGTTCGTCCTGATCTCCAAAGCTATCAGTCTTCTTGATAAAGTAAGAGAAGTGCAGTAATCACATGGACTCAGTGCCAGCTACTGTGCTTGAAACATTAAGCAGTGCATACCATCGCCACACACAATTCATTCAACAGTTCTGAGATTGCTGCTACTTTCCCATTTTATACATGAGCAAGCTGAAATTATGAGCATGTAAGAAATTTACCCAGGGCCATATCACTTGTATACATTACAATCTAGGATTTCTTACACCTGAGTCCAAGCTCATAATGATTGCACTTGGATTAATTACATTTTCTCCAAGCTACAAAGAAATGAGTGGAAGGAAGAGATGGGTTTCAGAGTGTGGACTTTTATTGAAAGCTCTGCCTGCCAAGTTCCATGACACTGCATTCTTGGATTCCCTAGACCTCCATCCCTTTTTGACCTTTTGGGAACAGCCACCAGTGGGCTAATAGGATTGTGTACAATTTCCTGAAGTTACAAAGTAAGCCCAATATCTTAGCATAAGTCAAGTAAAGTATACTTCTCAAACACACAAAGTTGGATGGGAATTGGGTGGCTGCCCTCTATCATGCACCTGCAGGTAGAGAGAGTGGTCTCTACAGGTACAGTGGCAGACAATGAGAGAGGGAGACAGAGATTCTGAAAGGCCAAGGCTGGCAACAGGTCATGGTCATGAGCTTAACTTTGAGGGAGCCCAGGAGGAGGAGAGGGTGGAACACACACATAGCATCAACTCTGGTACAGAAGCTAGACCTGCACATTGTGTGTTTGTGTATGTGTGTGTGTGATTTCTTTTTTTTTTTTAAGATTTTATTTATTTATACAAGCACTGGGTACAGTCAGAAGCACACGAAGATGAGAGAATTCACCAGAGCCAGAGCGGGGAGCAGAACAGGCAGACTGATGAAGTACACTGCTGAAGGGAGCAGCAGGTGTGGCAGGAGAGGTCTGCATACCATGTGTGACTCTCGCCCGGCGGCCGGGGATCGAACCAGCACTGCAGATGCTGCAGGCAGCCTCACAGTCCAGCACTCAACCACTGTGCCACTGGGGAGGCTCATGTGTGTGATTTTTTCATGTTGCATTAGACAAACGTTTAGTCATAATACAGGGTCCCTCTCTATCTTGTTACCTTTTTTTTTTTTCATTTTTTCATTTTTATCTTTTACATCATTGTGTATTCCCCATGGAATCCCCACCACCAAATCACCTGAGCACTATTACCATAGTCCCTTGTGCTCTTCTCTCTCCTGTTTTGGTCCCTTTTCCTCCCTCTCCTTCACAGAATGTCTCTGATTTATTTTGCTAATTTTGTTGTTTATTTATTATTATTATTGTTGTTATTATTTTTGCCTGATCCCTTATTTGGTTCCCCTATATTCCTCCTTTAAGTGAAACCATTCAATATTTTTCTTTTTTCTTCTGGCTTATTTCACTGAGCATGATCCCCTCTAGCTCCATCCATGTAGACCTGCATATTTTAATATTTGAGACCTTGCCATACCCTTAGCACATGAATCTCATATGTTTATGTCTTATGTCCTCCATTCTATCAAAAAGCCAAACTGGGACCAACCAACCAACCCAAACAAACAGTGTCCAGTGCTCACATGTGCACATAGACACTGCATCTGTTTCCTGGGGTGCTTAGAACAAAGTATTACCAACTGGAGAACAACAGAAATGTCTTCTTAGAGACAGCAAGGTGCCTGCAGAGTCACCTCACTTGGCACCTCTGGGTAGAAACCTTACTTGATGTTCCTTAGTATGGGTGGTGGCCTCCCATCCTGCTGCTCCCTGGGTTGCAGCTATATCACTCCATAAGAAACATGGGGTAATTTAGGCTCTTTTCACCTCCCACCACTTGAAGCTTTGTTTTCCTCCCAGGTTTCATTACCCACATGTGATCCCATGTTATGGAAAAAAGCCCTTGGGAGCAGGAGCGCAGGGTGCCAACATCTATAAAATACAGACACCCAGAACAAGAAGTAGAAATTATGGAGGCTAGGAGGCTCGGTTGCTGCCTGCCTGCCTCCCTGCCTGCTGGTATGCCTGTGTATCCAGCTTCCTGCTTCAGCATTAAAGCAATGTCAGATACACCTAAGGTTTCAAGATTCTTTTTCCATCTGCCTAGATCAACCATGAGTCTGCCCAGCCTGGGACAGTACCACAACATATCCCATCTGTCCCTCCATGGCTGTCTCCACAGGCCTTCCCTCTGAGTGAGTCTCTCCAAACTTCTACCTTTGTAGGAGGACACTAGTCACACTGCACGTGGGCTCATCTGAATGATACCATCTTTATTTGGTAAAATCTGCAAAGACCCTATTTCCAAATAAGGCCCCATTTTAAGGTATGGAGGATTAAGATTTTTGCATGCATCCTTGGTTACTTAGGATGAAAGCACCATATTCCACTCCTACACAGCCAGCTGGTACCTCAGTCTCCCTCCAACTCAAGTATCAATATTCTTAGATGAGTAGAAAAAAGACTGGAAATTTATGTATGTCTGTATGAAATAAATATAAATACTTTCCGTACCCCTTCTTTATACGGTCTGTTTTGCCTTCTAGTTCCCATGCTATTTTCCATACCTGACATGCATGCAATAAATTTACAGGGACTCAAGTCTCATGTCTGGCCCTGTACCCTCTTAATTGACCTGCATTGCATGTGGTCATTTCATATTACCAGGTGGCCCACCAAAGTTTCCTCTTTGAAACTTTTAGTGGCTATTTCTGCCTGTTACATGCAGGTCCTCACTCTCCTTAAGTTGTTTACTGAGTGGCCACAGGCATGGCCCCAGACCCAAGGGCAGTGTCCTTCTGGCTTAAACAAAAAGACTTTTCACCACTCCAGCCTCATGGCAAACATTCAGAAACTGCTTTTGGTTTACTCTATGCTATGCATTTAATTCGCATAGTGACTCTTGAAAAAATATGAAGCTTTGCTAGAAACTCAGGATGAGCAGTTCTGTGGGATAGCAACAAAGGTCTAACATCTATTTACTAGTATTACTGAGCACATTGCTAATAATCTTCAACCCAAAAATCTGAGTCAAATAAAATAATAGGAAATAAAACCAAACCAAGGAAATCCTGGGAGTACATACTCTCTGTGAGTAAAGAACAAATGAACTCCAGCCGGGCTTCAGTGCCCTGAATCTGGACTGGGAAGGGTTGGGGGTTGGGGGACGGGAAGGGAGGTGGAACTGGAAGGAACCATCTTCTTTCTTTGAACTGTCAGCTGTTTGTCTTTGTAGACAAACAGCAGCTTCTGCACCTTGTCAGCTGCCTTCAGTGCTTTCTCACCTTTAATAGGATTCAACAAGCCACTCAGCAGTCCCAACTCCTACCTGGAGAATTCCTGTCTCAGGGGACACCGCCCATGGCCTGGTGACACAAAATGCCCCTTGGCACTATCCACTGACTGCTTCTGAGTTCCCCTGACAGTAAAATTTGCATACATCACTGGATTGCGAGGTCCACACCCATACATGCCTCTGGGCCCTGGAGTCTGCAAGGGGCTGCAGCAGCCTGGGTGTTACCTGGCTGGAAGCAAGCCCTACAAATAGCCTGCTCCCTGGGAGGTGATTGTGCCAAGTACCTGAGATTAAAGATGACAGGTGCATTAAAAGTCAATTTACCAGTGAAGAGTAAGTCTTCACTGGTGGAAGTTTACTTCCCAATAATCTGCAATTCCCTCCACAGCACTGTATGGGCCAGAACTCCCACCCAACCCAATGCCAATGTCATTCTCTGACCGAACCTTATGCCTACTTTTGCTTCAGAGTGGACAAGAAAGGCAGGAACGAGGAGTAGGGAGAGCTGTCACTAGAGGGACACTTCTATTATATGAATAACAGCCCCATTTGGCCCTGATGGTTTTTCGGATTGGTGAACGACATCCACACACACACAGTGTGCGTACACACTCAGATACCCCCTCGTACATACCTACTGACAAGCTCAAGAAGCACATGTAACACACCCAAATCTGTATTTATCTACACATGCTTGCTGTTGTGCAACCATCCAGGCTGGACAGGTCCACTGTCGATTCTCACAGATGAAGAGAATTTTGGAGCCCTCAGTATCACTTATACAGGCCTTTAATGCTGAATCAGGGGACAGGCCAGGTGGCAGGGAGACAGCAACTGAGCCAACCAGCCTCAGAGAGAGGCCGGCCCTGAATGCCAGCACTGAGAGGCCCCTTTCTTCTCCTGCTTCTAAACCCAGGTGTCCACATTTACCTATGCGCCCAACAAGCTCTCTGGGCAAAGTGTCCAGTAATCTAATCTTAGGTGCTCCTGCCCCATGCCCTCACCTCTAAGCTCCTGGAGTTCACAGCCTAGGAGGAACCACAAGACCATGGGTGTAGGCCATAGTGGCGAGTGTTGCCGACAGTGCACAGTGCACCTGCTTCCTCACTTACAGCGGCAGGAAGTAGTGTTGAAGAGCACATATTGACAACTGCAGTGGGACAGCTGGGGTACCACTGCTGGCTTCCCTAGGCTGTGTGATCCTAGGCAAGTCATTTTACACCATTAAATAAGAATTATGCCCACAGGTCCACAATATGTTAGGTGAAATAAGCCAGACATAGCCAGACACATTCTGTATTATCTCAATTACATGGGGAATCTGAATTAGTCAGACTCACAAAAGCAGAGTAGAACACTGACTTCCAGGAAGTTGGGGTAGGGGAAATGAGGAGGTGATGAGCAAAGGGCACAAAATTTCAGACAAGAGAAATAAATTTTGGTGATACATGTAGTGCCAATAGCTAGTAATACTGGGTTGCATACTTAACATTTTAACAATATGGTAGCTCTTATGCTAAGTGTTCATGCCACAAAATAATAAGGGGTGACAGGGAACTTGGAGGTGACAGATATGTTTATGGCATCAAGTGATGAGAGATTCACAGGTGTACACCTGGCCCCAAATTCATTGTCTCCTATGCCTTAAATATGTACACCTGTTACATTAATCATACTACAATTGATTTTTTTTTCAAAAGGAAGAAACACATAAGAATAATAATCATAACTATCTTCTGTTTTTGTCCTGTGGTTAAGAGAAGAAATGGAAAGTTTTTAGCACTCTAGAAATTCTCACTCATGTCTTCATCACCATCACCACCACCATCTCTACTGCCACCATCATCCCTGTATTTCCCCCTGTGGACACCAGTGGAGGAACAAATCTCTCAACTATTTGCTCTTGTGACCATTCCTGCCTGGAAAATTCTTGCCAGTAGCCACTGAAAATTGCCCCTGACAGTCGGAACTGCTGAAGAATCAGAGCTTAGCTCCTATTTGCCCTTCGAGCTCACCAACATGGCAGCCACACAGCCTCAGCTTCATGGAGCAAAGGACTCAGCCACTATCTGCAAGTATATTCTAAAGCTGTTTTACAACCACTCAGAATCCAGAAGCAAAACTCTTATTACTCAGAGATTATAAAGTCACCTTGAGTTGAACATGAAATCCACTTTATGTGCTGAACGTAGGCCCCATCTTGAGAGGGTGCTGCCCTGCAGACCAGACCACCATAGTAGGGTGGGTAAGTGCTTACAGAAGTTGAATACATTGAGTCATGAGACCCCAAAGAACAGGGGCATGTTAACCAATGAGGAGGGGGACAGGACAGGACAGACGGGGGAAGGTCCCTGAAGAGGACTTTCCAGAACTGAGATGATAGCAGGGTTTGAGAATTGGGCGATCATATAATATATGAGTGGGGAAGGAGTCCCTGGGACACTCAGGTGTGGCCCCAGCTCAGGGCTTGCAGATCAGGCGGGAGGGGAAGAAAGTTTTGTCCTTTCACCGCCATGCCGGGGTGATCAGGGGCTACTTGCTAGTCACCCAGCTGGGAAAGTAGATTTCAAAGTTATCCTTAGTTTTGGTCACAGCCAAAACTCACCTCCTTTGAGAAGCTTTCCCTAACTCCCTCCAAATTCATGTCCACATGCCTGGGTGCACATGTGAATTATTGTTCCAGTGCATTGTCCAGAAAACATGGAGACTATCCTGGATGGCGAGAATCAAGTCCCTTGCTGTGTAGCACTGATAAGTCATTTGCTCATTGCCTTTTGTTATCATAAACATTTAAAAGTGCAGCTCAGCACAAGTCGGTGACTACTCTCTGGTGTCAAGAGGAGTCCGGCCCTCATCTCTGAGTGGCAACTGTTGGCTTCGCCAAGAGAATCTGAGCCTGCTCCCCGGGCACCTGGGTGGGGGCATAGGAGCCTGCTGCCCTCCCACTGAGGGGCAGGAGGACAGGCCTTCTCCTACAATTGTGGCCTTCACTATTGTGAATTCAAACAACCCAGTTACATAACATGGCCTTTGTGACGGCCCATTGTTCTGGCCAGCCCCCTCTGCTTTTGTCCCCTCCTCTGTGCCCTAGACCCTGAATGCACACCCATGCAGGGACCACGCGGCACCCAGCATTCCTCTGTTTCCCTTCAGCTGAAATGGACCTTTGCATCCACCAGTTATTCACAAATATTCAGCTTCCTCCCCCACAGCAGGCCACAGTGTTCTCTACTTGCTAAAATTAGGGAAGAGACGCAGGGAAGCAAGGTAGAAAGAGCCATTTGCTCTGAAATGAATAGCTGGGGAGTACTGCAAGAGAAATTTTTGTGGAGTGAAGGTCAGGATGAGCCAGAGGTACAGGGGTGAAAGAATTCACCAGAGACAGAGTGGAGAATAGCAAAGGGAGATTTATTGAAATACACTGCTACGAGGGACAGTGGGTGAGGCAGGAGAGGTCTGCATGTGGATAAGGATTTGGGGCTCCCTTTTATAACCTGAGCTTTTCATGACTGGAGAGTCAGTTTAGGCAGTTAGTGCTGGGATGCCTGGGTGTAAGTGGTGACCTTTGACACAGAATGTGCCCAAGAGTTGCTTCAGCATTCAGAGTATAAGTGATCAGCTTTATGGCCTGGTTTCCATAGCAACCTTATCAATTCCTTTTATCTATTCAAGTGACCCAAACCTTCCTGCTGGGCAAGGGGTGGGGCTTAGATTTTAACCTTATTAAATGATACCCAGACAAGACACTCTCACTCTCTCAGTCTCTCTCTTATACACACACACACACACACACACACACACACTCTCTCTCTCTCTCTCTCTCTCTCTCTCTCTCTCTCTCTCTCTCACATGTGACTAAAGTCTTATGTGAGTTGTTTCTTTCTCTCTTTTAGTTCTTTAGAAAACCTTTGTGGCCTTCTCCTCCCTGACATTTTTAGTATGGAAAGTTCACTTTTTGAAATTGATTATAACCTGACTCAGTGTCAGTCTGCAAAGGCAAGTAGGGGATCAGAGTCCCACCCACGCGAAGTGGGTTTCATGCGCAGCCTTGTTGCTTTTTCAGCGTGTCCTCCCTGGGGTTGAGTTAACTTCTGTGTCTTTCTGTCTTGCTGATTCTCATTCTTAGTTTCTCTCCTTCCATTGATAACTTGCCGTGTGTAGGTCTGCTACAGATCAAACACCTCTGATGGCCTCACTAGCTAGGTTAGAGTTTTTAAAAAGTGGACTGAGGACCATAGTCATCCAAGTTGTGTTGTGCTTGCAATCTCTGAAACACATTAGAATGGTGACAAGGTAAGATCTAATCCTGAAACTAAAATGTCCTGCCAATGACCTGGAGTATGAGATGAGGCTCATTCTGTTTAATGATCAATTATTAGCACTCTGATTCCAGGTCATAGCCCTTGCTGTGCATCCTTCATTTGCAAAACCCTGCTCTGACCAAGAAGCAAATCCATTTGAGAAACGCCGTTTTGTAAATTCTCCGGCTTCCACCTTTGGACAGGATCCACTAAGCATGGAGGATTCCACAGCTACTCCTAGGCACTGGTCTTTCCAGAACACCCCATAATACAACTATTGCTGTTGTAGTTGCCACTGATTAAGACAACAAAAGGCCTCCTCTGCCCAGACTGCTCGCTAATATCCCAGCATTGGCAACCTGGTTGTTTCTCGTCTTGCTGCTGGAACTAAATCTCAGACTGCCCCCTCACCCCCACCCGGCTATAGGGCAATGCCACCCTTAGCAATGGGGACAGTGTGGGGAGAGAGTCCATACCAAGTGCTTTCATAGTAAGCACATGGCCTGACTGTGCTGAGCCTTATGAAAAGTCACCTACAACCCTGAGTCCTGAGGGACCCCTCCCTCCTCTTCTCACAAAGCCTTCCTGATAAAGAAACTTTGTACCCAAACACAATGAGCCTGTGACTGCTCATTTCTTGAGCTCTGGGGGATTTTGTCCTCTCATTGGTCACTTTGCCATAGAAAGGAACACTAAGTCAATGCATTTTCCAGGAAAGACTTAATTTAGAAGTTTAGTACCTTGCTACACAAAGTTTATTAGAAAAGCAGATGCTGCAAGCCCCCCTACAGGTCTGCTGAGTCAGAATCTGCATTTTTACAACATCCGTGGCTAACTGCTACAGGTATTAGTTTACCAAGCACTGGCCTGGAGGCAATCAAGTGTTTTCCTGTCCAAACAACAGAACTCTTTCAATAAATGAAATCTTAAGCAAACTCACTATATCAAACCACCAAACAGAAATGATCTAACAGAGGAGACTGTGAATCCTATCCTGTCCATATTACCTACACACTTGGGACCTCCCTGAGGAATGTCTGGAGCTCTAAGGGGCTTGGCTTGAAATTTACTGATCTCATTGGTATCTAAGCAAAGGGGCTCAGAGAGGGTGGGTGATCTCCCCAGTCACACAGCAAACAGGTGGTTAGCACAGTCTTTCCTAAGACCAGCTCTCCTCCTCAAGTGAGTTCCTCTTAGTGGGTCAGTTATAAGAACAAGCTTAATTTAGCCAAGGAGGGGGAGACAGCCTTTGCCAACTATGCCTAGTCTAAAATCTCTTTCTCATCAGTTTGGAGAAAATTCATCTCCCCTTAGGTGTAAGGCTGAGACTTCCTGAGTATTTTAAAAACATCATGTTGGGCAGTTGGACTTGACTGTAGAAGTTTTGTAAAGTCTTACTAGAAACAGCCAGCACATCCCTCACACCCCATCTCATGACTGGATTCAGTAATATCTCCATGAAGACTCAAGCAGCCACTGGAGTCTCATCAACCATTGGCATGTTGGTGCCCAGTAGTTGGGGAGGCTTTTGTGACCTCCTCAGTCCACTTATAGTTGTTTTAGTCACCACAGAGTGAAGCTTGGTGCCAATGACATTGGCAGGAATGAGCCAGGGAGGGGCAAAGGGTTGGTTAGCAAGATTTGGGTGGTGGGGTTCAACTGAGGTCACAGTTCCTGGAGGATCATCAAGGCAAAAAATGGAGGCCAAAAGCAGCAATGTCCATGGGTGCCCTGACTGAGTGACTCCCCCTTCCACCTGCCTCTTTTCTTCTCAACTTTTCAACTTACCCAGAGTTTCTTCTGGGATGCCAATGTTGGTTTAGTGCCCACATCTAGGTAAGACACGAGTAACATGGACCATTGGATCTGCAAGCTTTATGTAACCACTCTGTCTAGCCCATTATCTTCCACCCCTTCCGAGAAAGGGCACATTATACAGGCTTTACTGAAATATTTGTTAGGCATCTTAATTTCTCTTATTTCCAGATTTCCTTTCAAAGCTTTTTTCCCCTTCCTTTAAGGAACCTTTTAAAAAATTCGCTGGATTTCCCAAAGAACAGGAGAAAATAAGAAAAAGAAATTCCATTTCCCCAGACAAAAGTCTAAAGTTTCCACCAACACAGATGGTCTGACTTAAGGAAAGTTTTCCTAGCCATCTCCTTAAAAAAATATATGTATTTAAGTTTTCCCCATATGGTGCAAAAATAAAAGGAAAATAGCTCAAAACATAGACTGAGATATCAAGCAAGGAGACCACTCAAGCCCAGAAAAATATGGAAATGATCCTGGTTCACAGGAATTTCAGGGAGAGAGGGCCCTGCAGCTGGAGAACATACAGTGAGAGGCAGCTGGGAGTCCCCAGTGTGATCTACACAATCATACTCTCTCTCTCTCTCTCTCTCTCTCTCTCTCTCTCTCTCTCTTTCTCTCTCTCTCTCTCTCTCTCACACACACACGCACACACACACACACACACACAGTCACACACTTCCATTCACCAGGAGCCAGCACCCCATTAAAAATGGTGACAATGGACTTTTTTGTCCCTTGTCACAGAAAATCTGTAGCAGCAACATGGAGGCTGATTTTCACAAATCCCTAAAGAGATGACTTCTCCTGCTCTCCAGACTAAACCAGCTGGATTGCTACCAACCTCCCCAACCACAGCCCCCTCCCCGCGCCCTGGTCACGGACATGATGTTCTGGTGGCTTCGGTTTGGGCTTGACTGAAGTGCCCCCACCTCTGACCGCCTTTGCATCCATCTGTGGCAAGCAAGGGACGTTTCCTCATCCCTACTGCACTTGATCAGGCACTTTCATGACTCCTAGCTAGTGGTTATTTGGTTGTAATTGAGACAGGAATCAGATCTTTGCCTTGTAATCACAGGCGGTCAGTTATCACAGTGCTCAGTAAGTTGATTCAGTGCCACAGGGAAAATATATCATTCTGGGGTTTGGTTTAGACATTGAGTCCTCCCTTATTTCTTTTTCCTTCCACCTTAGGCCATTACCCAAAACTCTTCATAGCTCTGAGGGGAAAAAAAAAAAAACAAAACAAAAACAAAACAACCACCTCCATTTGAACCCAGCATTTACCAGCAGAAGATTGAAGAAACTTGGACAAGTTTCCTGTATTCTGGGTATACCCATTTGTTCTTTAAAAAAGATTTAAAATAATAACCACATGGAGAAGTTGTAAGAAATAAATAAAATGCAAAATGCAAAATTTCTTCTCTGAACAGTCCATCATTTAGTTGTTTATGAGTTTGTAGTTACTGTTGTCCATTCAGTTATTTTTGGAAAGAATAAGAAAGTCCAAATTCAGGAAGCTTCACTTAACTGTGATATTAGTCACTGAGCACACATCAGATGCAATCAAATTGAGGTGTCTGTGTACTCCAAAATAAGGTTCACTTTGTGCTTCAGAAATGGTGACCATGGAGGGCCTCCCTCACGGTGCAGGAGTTAAAGTCAATGCTATCTAGCTATCACCAGCCACTGAAGCATGAATTCAACCCCTGGCAGGGAGCTAACTCACATGGCGCAGTAGACCTCTTCTGTCTGGCCTGCTGTTCCCCTCACCAGTGTATCTTTTTTCTATTTATGCACACAAGAACTGGGGTGTAGGCCACAGGTGCGGGGGCAGGTGGGGTGAGAGCATTCTCACCCCAGAGACAGAGTGGGCAGATCTACTTAAATATACTGCTGAGGGGAGCAGCAGGCAAGACAGGAGAGGTCTGCTGCACTATTTGGGTTGCTCCCTGGTGGGGGATTGAACTCATGATGAAGTGGCTGCTGATAGCTTGACTGCACTGACTTTAACCCCTGTGCCACCAGGGAGGCCCCTAAAATAAATCTTAAAAAAAAAAAAAAATGAAGTGGTGACCATGGACAAGGCTGAGCCAATTTGGACATGGCCGAGCAGAACCCTATTCAAATTTCCCCAGCATGTGGCCATCCACCCACTCCTGTGTTCCAACACGTGTAGCTTTGTTTATACTCAGTCCCTGCCTCAGGGCCTTTGCATGTGATGTTTCTTTTTTTCATAGAGTCTTCTTCCTTCATACAATAAGCATTCATTGCCCATTGGATGTGAGGCACTTTTCCATGGAACACTTAAGTGACCAAAACTATGTGACCTTATGGTTCTCATTTTTGAGGGTATGTGTGGCAAGACTGACAACAAGTAAATGATGCAATAGAGAGATAATTCTGGGGTGATAAGGGCTATGAAAATAATTTTAAACATGGTTACAGGAGAGAGAGTGACTACCACAAAGGTCAATGAAACCCTCTTTGAGGAGGATATTTTAAATGAAGAGAAGAGACATTTGAAGAGAATGAAGTGAATCAAAGAGACATTTTGAACCAAGATCTAAATGCGTGAATAGTTGGGGAGGGTCCCAGACAGAAGGAATGGTAATACCAAAACCCACACCTGGTAACTTGTTCCCAAAATGGTTGCTGATGAGCTCCTCTGTCCCTATGTGTCCAAACCTTCACTTCACCAAGAAAGGTATTCTATTTCTCCCTGGTTCCTGAATCTGGACTGGGTGTGGCAACTCATTTGTTTGCTAGAATGAGATAAGGTGACATCCTGGGATTGCTAAGGCTAGGTCATGCAAAGTCCTGCAGGTTCTACCTGGGCTTCCTAAAATACATTCATGGGGTGCTGCACCTCAAATCCCCAGTTACCAGACTGTGTAAAGTTCAGTGTTCATACAGAGGTCACAGGCAGAGGCTTCACTGGACAAGGCTACCTGAGCTCCTAGTCCATAGCTGGCCCCAACCGCCCCTGGTAGGAAGGGAGTCATCTCCAGCACAGTTGAGCCTTCATGTTCTAGCACCAACATTTCACTGAAATTACAAGAAAAACCACCCAGCTGAGCCCAGTCAAACACAAAACAGGAGAAACAATCACAAAGTATTGCTGAAAGCCACTAAGTTGGGGGTGATTTGTTGTGCCCCAGAAAATAATGTGAATACCCCATCACATCCCTCTCTACCTCCAGCCCATTCAGCCTTGTTAATACCTTCTTGTTTTTCAACTCAAACATCTTCCCCAAGGAGGGACCTTCTTGACGACCCTGATTCCAGATTCTTGGGCAGCCTCCTTAATGCTCTCATGGGGATTGTATTTTTCCTTCATAGAACTTATAACTATTTATAAGTTGTTTGTGTGATTGTTCATCATTTATCCCTCACTAGCATCTGAGCACAGTGATAATCAAGTCTCTGTGTTTTGTTCATTGTAATATCCCAGCACCGAGCATAGGAAATGGTACACCATAGGTGCTCAGTAGTGTTTATTGAACAAAGTAATAATGGAATGAATGCTCTAGCTACACAGGAGAGATCAGGTTGTCAAAATTTGCAGACTTGAATAACAGACATTGTCCCCAGAGAGTGGCCACATCAAACAAGAGTTTTTATAAAAGAAAATGTACAGATTGAAATATCAAGCCTCAAGGACATGTGGCGCCCAGAAGAATTGGCTAAAGAATGGTTCTGTGACATCCCAGGAGTCCCGAACTGGACACAAACCCTGATAGAATATGAGCCTGATCTTTGAATCCTTCTGGTTCTCAAGCTATTCCCAGGGTAGCTAGCAACTTGAGGCTTTTAAAAATATGCCTGGCTTTCCACATCGCAGTCATAAACAGCACACACATACATGCCTGCCTGGCCTCTAAAACATGGCCCAGGAAATCCCTCCTGGCTTATTTTCCTCCCATTTTAGACACTGCTCCACTTTCCTGCTTGTTGTATTTCTATAATAAAATTTTTAAATGTCTTGCTACCAGGTATTATAAGCTTATTATTTATCATGTACTGTGCCAAATGCCTTACACTCATGATCTCATCTAATCCTCTCAGAAGCTTACGATGTGAGTGTATCTCCCAATTACAGACAAGTATGTTAAGGCACAAAGAAGTTAAGAAATTTGCCCAAAGTCATGGAGCTAATAAGAAACAGAACTGGGTCTTAAAAACAAAACAAACAACAAAGAATCAGGCAAACAAATTAAAAAAAAAAAGATCTGACTATCTTCTAAATACAGGTTTGAATGTCTCCCAAACACCCATTCTGCTATAGTGCTTCATAACAGAAAACATGCTTTCCTTTTTTGCCTATTCTTGTCTTAGAATTTTTTTTTAAGATTCATCTATTTATAAAATGCATACAAGAATTGGGGTACAGGCCAGAGGTGTGGGGAGTGAGAGGATTCACCAGAGACAGAGTGGGGAACAGAACAGGCAGATTGGCTGAAATACACTGCTGAGGGGAGCAGCGGGCGAGGCAGGAGAGGTCTGCTGTGGGTAGCTCCCTGGCTACCCATGTGGGTAGCTCCCTGGCTGGGGATTGAACTTGTGCTGCAATGGCTGCCGATAGCTTCATAGGTTGCATCTTAACTCCTTGCACCACTAGTGAGGCCCTTTTGTCTTAGTAATTTGGTTCTAACTATTTAATGTGGTCTTTCACTGGATACAGGAACTGGACACCCCTATAGCAAGTCAGTTTCTATGCTCAGTGCTGGGATACAAAATTGGGCAACACACACTAGACTTTATTATCACTGTGTTCAGACTCTAGTGAGAGAGAAAATGATAAGGAATCACACAAATAAACACAGGTCACAAAGAGTTGTAAGTGCTATGAAGGAAAAGTATAGATTCCATAAGGGAGGGATCATTCAAGTTTTAAGGTTCAGAAATCCCTGGCGCTGTGGGTCAGATGTCCTTTCCCCTAATGCCCACCCAAGTCTGGAATATGTTAGGATGGGCTTCACTCAGAAAGCAAAAGGGTGCAACCAACCACCAGTTGCAGGCTGAGAGAGATGGGCCAGTCAGGACCCAGGAGACAGCGGGGTTGCTGAGCACACTGTCAAGCTGACAGCTGGTTAAAGAGCTTGGATCTCAGGAGAATCCCCCAAAACACAGCCAGAGTGAAACATCAGGTGCAATAGGGCTTTACCCTGGGTGGGCCAGTTATGAAACTCCAAACCGATAAACATGTCTGGGAATTTGAAAGACTGACTCAGAAATCCCCCGGCCCTTGGTTGTACCATTACGTCAAGGCCAAGGATCCCACAAGTGCGCTTGCTATAATCTTCCCTGCCTCTCTGCCTCTGCCCCTCTCCTCCTCCCTGCCCTGTGCGATAGCTGCCTCATCAAGTGTGAATCATGAAACCACATAAACTGCAACAAGGCCGTCCTCCTGCTGACTTCTGGGAACATAAACAATAATAATGTAAATAAGACTTACGAAAGGCTTAAGCAAAGTGCTTAAAGAAAATCTATATTTTTTATGTAAACAGTCTTCTGTTTACCAATGTGGTACAATTGTTCTGCTCAACTCTGGAAGATATGAAACCAGCTTGTTCTGGAAGCAAAGGGTATAAGCCTTGGGCAGGGAATTGCAGAGGAAAGAGAATGCAAAGAAAATGTATATTTAAGGGCCCCTTTTTTAATTCTGCAGAGTTGGAAGGCAATAACTGGATGGCGGTTGTCTTGTTAGATGATTAGAAATCAAAACTTGCCTTTGAATTAGCCTGAAAGAACCCTTTTGGAGGGCAAAGAGGTGCAGATGTGTGTGTGTGTGTGTGTGTGTGTGTGTGCGTGCGCGCGCGCGCGCACACGTGCGTAAGTATGTAGGAGGGATGATGGGAGGAGTAGGTGTCAGAGAAGTTCAAACTGAGACACTGAAAGACCATGGGAAAAGTTACCACCATGCTCTGTCTGTCTTTGTCTGAAAGTTGAATATTGATCCTAGGTGGTGATCTATGTGGATAGATGGTGTCAGACAACTTGAAAATTCCTCATTGTTGCTAACCACAAATATTTGGGGTTTGAGCTATCTAGGTTGTAATGAGAACCTGCCAGGGAAAAATTCAGACATACAAATCTTTGTGTAAACTACCTTAAGAGTCTTAAGCTGACAAAAGCCAGAGCAAAGTCTGAAACTTTGTCCTCAGAGTACCCATAATTGAGGCTCTGGCTTTTCATATATTGTAACATATGATTCCAGGGGGTTTGGGTATACCATTCTGTATTTGGGCCAGAAAAGTCTTACTCTGTTCTGCAGCCTCCCCAATCTAGGCAGATACTTTTCAGTGCTCCTAAATATCTAGAAAAATAAGGGTGAGGGGCTAGGGGGAGGTGTTTTTAAGGATTCTGGGCAATGATGGGAGAAGTGGTGAGAAAATTCTTAACATGACCTGCTTCTTCATCATTGCTGCTCTTGTCTGTGCAGACTCCATTCCCCTTCTTCTGCTAGGGGCTTAGGCCAATCACAATTTATCTTCACAACGGTAAACCTTCAGTACAGTTACCCAGTCAAAATGAAATGGCAGCAAAGTTGTTTCCAATGTCTTTGTGCTAAGGAAACAGGGTATAAGTTCTGGGGGAAGTCTTATTGGTCAGACTTTATCCTATTCTTTGAGCTACCCAATGTCTTTCAACATGTCCCTGTCCCAAGATTAAATTTATCAGAGTTGGGGCCTCCCTGGTGGCCTTGGGATTGAGTCTCAAGCTGTCATCACCGTGACCTGAGTTCGATCCCCGGCCAGGGAGCTGACCCACATGGGCACAACAGACCTCTCCTGTCTTGCCCGCTGCTCCCCTCAGCAGTGTATTTCAGTAGATCTGCTTGTTCTGCTCCCCACTCTGTCTCTGGTGAGTCCTCTCACCCCCCACCCTGCACCTTTGGCCTACACCCCAGTTCTTGTATGCATAAACAAATCTTTAAAAATAAATAAAATTATTAGAGTTCACTTATACTGTTACAGCCACAGAACCCTAACTAAATTGCCTCTTCTTCTGGACATTTACACAAGCAGCAGGGGATTCAATGGTGAACAAAACATGTTCTAGAGTTCTTTGAATGAGACCAAAATTTAGCCATTTATTTTTTAACATTTTATTTGGAGTCTCTACTATATGTGTATCTTGAGGGGATCTAGCAGTCAGGTCAACATAGCCTCTTTCCTTACAGACCTTACTATCTGTGAGGAAAAAAAGATATTACACAGACAAGTATCTAAATATGGTAGTGTTGGGCCTCCCCTGGTGGCACAGTGGTTGAGCGCTGGGCTGCGAAGCTGCCCACAGCTTCTGCAGTGCTGGTTCGATCCCCGCCACCGGCAAGGGTCCCACATGACACGCAGACACGTGCTGCTGCTCCCCTTACCAGTGTATTTTGTCAGTCTGCCTGTTCTGTTCCCCGCTCTGGCTCTAGTGAATTCTCTCACCCTCCCGCACTTCTGACTGTACCCAGTGCTTGTACAAATAAATAAATAAATCTTCAAAATAAATAAATAAATAAATAAATATGGTAGTGTTAAGAGAGGGAGAACTCAGGATGTAATGAGAGAATATGGCCAACCAATCTTATCTCAGGACCTGAAAAGTCCCTCCCCTTGACAGATTTGGATGGTCCAAGGACTAGTTAGTACACAGCTAACTATCTCATATAAGTCAACAAAATTAAAGGTAAGACAGCAAAGCCTGTGAAAACATGAGAAAAAGTATAACTAATGTAGGACACCCCTCCCTTCCATCCTAAAATTCCAACCCGTGGTGGAATAGTTTAACTCTATTCTGAGAATAACTAGTTGAGTCAGGCCATCTGACCACATGGATTGGGGTTGTGGGGACGGGGTGGGGAGGCTCCATTTTTGTAGCCCATGGACACACGTTTTATTTTGGCAGTTTTTTATTGTGGTAAATATATACAACATAAGTTGCCATTTTAATATTTTTAAGTATGCAATTCAGTAGCATAAAATACATTTGCAATGTTGTGCAACCATCACCACCATCCATTTCTAAAACATTTCATCATCAAAAACAGAATGCTGATATACCTGCTGAATAATAACTCCATTCCCTATTCTTCCAGCCCTTGGTAACTTCTAACCCACTTTTTATCCTATAAGTTTACTTCTATAAGTAGAACCATAAAATTGTCCTTTGACAGCTGGCTTATTTGCATAATGTTTTCCAAGCTTTCTATGTAGCAGCATATTTCACTACTTTTTAAGGCTAAATAATATTCCACTGTATTCATATACCACAAGAGTTTATCCATTAATCTACTGATGGATATTTGTGTTTTCTATTGTTTTGCTATTGTGAATAAAGCTGCTATAAACACTGGTTTAAAAATATCTGAATTCTTGGGGCCTCCCTGGTGGTGCAAGGGGTTAAACACTGAACTATGAAGCGATCTGCAGCCTCTGCAGCATGAGTTCGATCCCCAGCCGGCCAGGGAGCAACCCACATGGCTCAGCAGACCTCTCCTGACTCGCCCACTGCTCCCCTCAGCAGTATACTTCGGTCAATCTGCCTGTTCTGTTCCCCAGTCTATCTCTGGTGAATCCTCTCACTCCCCGCATCTCTGGCCTGCACCCCAGCTCTTGTATGCATAAATAAATAAATCTTTAAAAAATAAATAAAAATATCTGAATTCTTGCTTTTGGTTCTTTTGTGTTTATATCTAGGAGTGTAATTGCTGGATCATATGCTAAATGTATGTTTCACTTTTTGATGAACTGCCAAAGTGTTTTCCACAAGTCTTCAATGGATAAAATAAACAGGTTTCCTGATATTTAGCCCATGTCTAGGTCTCATAAGGCTCAGTGTACCCTAACCATAGAAGAGAGATTAAATAATTAACTTTCCTAGGAAAGTTTCTAAAACTCTGTTTTTTCTGCTAAAAAACAATGGGGAGGGCCTCCCCTGGTGGTGCAGGTGGTTAAGCACAGTGCTGTGAAGCTGTCCGCAGCCTCTGCAGCATTGGTTCGATCCCGGCTGGCGGGCGAGGGTCCCAAATGGTGCGGCAGACCTATCTCGCCCGCTGCTCTCCTCAGCAGTGTATTTCATTGGTCTGCCTGTTCTGTTCCCCGCTCTGGCTCTGGTGAATCCTATCATCCTCCAGCGAATCTGGCCTGTATCCCCATTCTTGTATAAATAAATAAATAAATCTTTAAAAAATAAAAAAGAAAACAATGGGGAGAGGGTGTTAGATTAAAGACACTTGATTTGTATGGTTACTATAAGAATTAAAGGAAAAAAGCATATTAAGTGGAGAATAACTTTTATAAGACACTTAATATGCTTTTTTCCTTTAATTTTTATAGTAACCATACAAATCAAGTGTCTTTAACACCCTCTCCCCATTGTATTTTAACGGATAAAACAGAGTTTAAGAAACTTTCCTAGGATAGTTCCTAAGACCTAGGAAACTTCCCAAGTTCACCAGACAATTGTATCTGTTTGACTTCAAGCCCTTTGTTCATTCCACTATACCACAGTTCCACTCATTATTAAGAACACTGAGGTAAAGGATCATGGGCAGAGAAATCATCCAACCAGTTCAACCAGAAGTGTGAACTGGCCTCCCAGGTGAAGTTCCAAATTTTGAAGGAAAGCATCTGGGAACTGGGATCAGCTTCTAGAAGGCTCTGCTTGGTAGAAATATAGAAAGATAGATATAGAGAGGGAGGAAGGGAGGGATTAAGGGAGGGAAGGAGGGAGGGAGGGAGAAGAAAAGTAGGCTATCTGGTCCATAATGGATCTGAAACCTCCAGGCAGTCATGCTCTGGGCTGGCTGGCCTTTCACACGAGGCTATCCCTGCTGAGGTTAAATTCCTCCTCACTGTGGCCTCAAGGAACCCAAGAAACACACTCATTGCCTCTCTGGTTATTTTATAAACAGTGCTTGGAAACCACGAGTCATTATCACTTTCTGGCCAGCCAGTCAGATTTTCCATGCCCTTGTGTGCAATGTCCTTAATCTTCCCAAAGCCAACAGCATCATTCTCCTAAACCAAGAGAATTATTTACTTTGGCCATAATCAGGGCAGAGTTTAAGTATCAGCCTGTCCTCTCACAGTGTCAAATAGTGTTTAGGGTGAGCTACAATCCAAATATACACCCTACTACCCATTCTTTTATTACCACATTCATCCACTCACCCCCTGGCCCTCCCAAGTTTTATCCAGGCAGCTATGCATACATACATTCATTCACCGTTCCATTCACCTATGCATCCATTCACCATTCATCTGACTAAGGTCAGATTCATTTACTGCTATGAGCATTTACCCATTATCCCCTTTGAATCAATATATCCCTTTATTCACCCATTAACTTAATAACCGATGCAGTAACTTATCCATTCATTCATACATAGATGCATCCATCCATTTATCACCTACTCAATTACCCATCATTTCTTGATCAGTCACCCAATTATATTCAATCATATAACCACCTATTCATTTGGTCTACAATCTAATATGAGTCAGACACTGTTGTTGTAGAAGTTGGAGGAACAAGGACAAAATGACACAGTTACTTATTCCATCATCCACCCACCAACCTCTCATTGATTAGCATTTATTAAGTTGTCCACCCTGTAGAATTTTACCCCATGTGAGCAGTGAATTGTTCAGTTGGTAGTAAACAATTGTTTTACTCCCTGGCATATCACAAGGAGGGTTGAAGAGAGAAATGGATATGCATGCATGCAGAGAATGCAACTAAAAGGATAGTTGAGAAGAACTTGGCTAAAGGACAAAAACTAGGCCAGAGGCAAGAGTCCATAACTCCAGTTATCAATAAAAGGGAAGAAAGTTCCCAACAGGGCTGTATCGGAATGGAACCTAAAGAGATTCATTCTGGTATCAAAGTTAGTCACAGAGATCTTAATAAGTGGTTCTGAAAATTTCTGTGAGTCAGAGAAAGCTTAAAAGGTATCTAGATAATTAAGACACTTACATTTATCTACTGGTCTGTCAATTCACTGACACATTCATATATTTAGCCATCCACAGATCTTCATTTTGATTGTTCAACAATTATAGCAGGGGCCCTTAACCAGAGTTTTCAGAACAGGTACAATCAAGTACACTAGATTCATCCTTGCCTTTCTAGTGTCTTCAATTGCCACTTACACACTGAATGTGCAGAATAAGTATTTGCCAAATAGATTTATTAGTGATCTCAATTATGACTAGATAAACCCAAACCAGAAAGGTGGCACTTTGATCAGATAATTTGGCCAGCTCTAGGGCTGATATGAGTAAGTTTACTTTTTATGTGATTGCTTAATGGTAATGTGCAGGATTCATCCTATCTGTACTTGAGAAATTAACATGCCCAGATGAGACCATGACTAGTTGAGGCATGTCTAAAAGATTTAGGCTTAGCTGTCTGACAATGTGACTCAATCTCTCTCACACTCCAACATACGACTGGAAAGGGCTAAGGCCAGATCCATGCAGTAGAAGCCAATCAGCCAGATCTTGGGATTCAGTAGTTCCAATGATTTTTGGTTAACACCACTTCATGAAGTCACCATAGATACCCTAATCAAACTGACTTAGTTTGGGATAACTAATTTATGTAAATAGTACTCTGACTTGTTCAGTTAAAGATGACCACTGTAGTTTGGTCAAAATAGTCAAGCCCTTGGAACAATTCAGACAGAAATCTTGTCTTCAATTTCTAAAAAAACAAAACAAGTCTTTTAAACTTAAACCTGGAGGCAATACAACATGTCACTATTAGCATAAAGGACTAGAGGGATTAGGCAGAGAGAGGGAGATATTTCAAGAGTCACTTACTAGACCTGTGGTCTTGAACCAGTTGTTCCCAAAGTCTCTATTCCTCATCTTCTCCATCTGCAAAATGTGAAAAATAGCATTTACTTCCTCTGGCTAAAGTCAAGTTGATGATCTACAGGAAAAGTCAAGGCCAATGCGTCAAAAAGAGGAGACACCCAACAGATAATAACTCTTGATTTCTTGATTCTCTGAGTGCTCCTTCTGTCTAGTTCACTTTCCTTGTGGCTCTTTAATTAAAAAAAAATATTTTAATGTCAGTTAGAAACTCTAACTATATAGAACTTCTGTATCGATTTGCCTTAGTTGAGCTTTTTCCTCACCAACCTTATTATCATAAAAGTCATACCCATTCCCATTCTACAGATTATCACACAGAGGCCCACCTTGAATACAGAGTTTTCCCATTTCATGGCAGTCAGCTCTTGAATTTATCCTCTGCAGATGCTGACTCTAATTCTCTATCAGCACAACCATACATAGTAATCACAGAAAAACAAAAAGAAAGGGAGAGGCAAAAAGGCCACCAGATCCCTGGAGACCCCTCCAGAGTGAGCTGGCTCAGGTGACGACAAGCAGGTGGCCAGCTGAGAAGACCCCAACTGAGGTCGTGTGCTTGTGGGTCTGGATTTCCTCCATGTATAGGCAGCCCTACTACGTCCTCCTGGGATCTTCTGTTTGGCCTTCAACATATACAATGATAGTCTAGCCTGAAAAACTGTCTTATTTGCCCAGATTCCTTCCAGGAGTCTGTTTTATTTCACTATTTTCCTGGGTGTGCTTCTATTTTCTTATTTATTTATTTGAACCACTAAATTATCTAATTAGTGACATATATCGTTGACACATGGGCCACTATGAATATTTACTGCACACTTGTTCACACATTTATCTAAATAGGTGGCATGCCAGAGCTATGTAATAAGGAATAATGATTCTTTAGAAGAGTTACAGGAAATTATAGAAGGGGGAAAAAGTTTTGCACAGTGGGCTGCAGCTTCCAACCACATCTATCAATTCTTCCTGAGATAGAGCAATTGCATAGTAATGACAAAAAATTTATAGTAATGAATAAATCAATACTCGGCTCTGCGGCAGTTTCAGATGTTACTTTTATAGGCCTCCTCCTGTCTATTATATATCCCTTAGCACTGGAGCCGGGAGAGTGCAGAGAATGCCAACAGCTACAAGGAGAAAGGCAACAGCTCTGGCTCCTGAGATCATGTGATCCATCACCATCCCCTCCCAGGGAGATCCATTTGTATATCCCTGAGCCCTAAATGGAGCTGCTTACTGTGATCTACTACATGGCCCACAGTGTTTGATTTAAGAATGGAGCTGTCACTTCGTGTGGAGCAAAGTGTAAATGCAAAAAATAAATGAACAATGGATAATTAATTAAATAGCAGCCAGTGGGATAGAATAGGAGGGGAAGGGTGTGGGTTAAAAGGCAAGAGAAAGAAATATAGAAAGAGGGTGTCAGTCCAAAGGGGTGTCTTCCAAGGCTTTTTTCATTCAGCAAATATTTGCTGAGTGCCTACTAGTTGCCAAGCATAGTCTTAGGCAGGGGTCAGCCAAGATTTCCTGTAAAGGGCTGCATAGTAAATAGTTTAGGCTTTGTGCACCAAATGGTCTCTGCTACCACTACGTAATTCCGTCTTTGGAGCGCAAAAACAGCCAACACAATACCCAAAGGACTGGGTGTTGCTATATTTCAATAAAATTTCATTTAAAAAACAGATGATGGGCTGGTTGTCCTTGGCCCTGGGGCACAGTGGGCCTATCCAGTGTATGCTCCTGTGCTTTTCAAGGATGGACTCTATACCAGTGGATCATGGGGTAATTTGGAAGGTACACCAGCCATAAATAACTTAGAAACACCCAAGGAGATTTCATTCCAAGTATAAGCTTTTTATAAGCGTCTGATGACACTAAGGAGAAAGTCTCTGTAGAGGTCTAGCCTTTACTATCTCTCTAATGTTTTGCTAATCTCTTTTTCAACAAAAGAGCAATCCCAAGGCTCAAAGCCTTGGAAAGCAACAGCTTCTAGAGAAAAATTTTTAGCATTGTTTGGTTTTTGCTGAGTTTCTATTTATTGCAAGTGGTACTTGCTTCTGGCTGCCATTTAGAAAGGCAGAAAAAGGGTTTCTTAACCTTGGTGCTATTGATATTTGGGCTGGCGAATTCCTTATTGGGGTGGGAATTGTCTTGTGCATTATGGAATGTTTAGCGACATCCCTGCTTTATACCCACTAGATGCCAGTAGCACACTCCCAAGTCATGACAATCAAAAATGTCATCAAACATAGGCAAATGTTCCCTGAGAGTCAAAATTGCCACTGGTTAAGAATCCTTGGCCCAGAGGATGAGTGCAGGTGCTGGGACCACACACACAGCTTATGTTCAAAACATGCATCTGCTACTTTCTTCTTTGGTGATAATGAGCAACTACTTCGTTCTCCGGCCTCATTTTACTCATCTGTGAAATGGGGGTGATGATGACAGGAGCTCCTACCTCATAGAGTGGCTATGAGCATCAACTCAATACATTTATGCAAAATAGTCAGAATAATAAATATTAGCCATAGCTACTTGTCATAGTAACACAACATTTCTGCTTTAAATATATTTGTTTAACTATGAACCAGAGACACAATATGGTGGGGGGGGGCGGGGAAAGGAGAGATTGGGGTCAAAATAAGGGGGGGTGCAATTGTATGGGGAATATAAAAATAAAAAAATAAAAAATAATAAAAAGACTTTTTTACAATTTAACATAAAAATTAATAAATATATTTGTTTAGGTAATTATCTTACTGAGTCAATTTAAAGAAGGTATTACTTAATGAACAATAGTTCAGCTAGTATAAAGATAAGCCAACATGTATGAAAAGGTTTTGCAAGTTGAAGTTCTGAAACTGATATATTTAAAGAAGCATGGTTTAATGTAAACTATTTCTAAGCTCTATCTCTAATAAGCTGAGCTCTAGTCCTCATTACATTTGTGACTTCGGACCACTTACTGAACTTCTTTGACCTCCAATTGTCTCTGAGATGTATTGTCAGGCAAAATCAAGATCATGTTCTCAGGGGTTACTCAACACAAAATTGGTACTCAATAAAAGTTACTTTTCTCCCTCCCTTTGTCTGTTGTTAACAATGCTCACTAGTTGCACCAATTAGCTACTATTGTGTAACAAATCACTCTATAATGTAATAGCATCAAACAACACTCACTCACTAGCTTGCAATTTCATGGGTTGGCAACAGAAGCTGAGCTCAGCAGGATGGTTCTTCTGCCGGCCTTAATTAGGGCCATTTATATGGTACTTGTCAGTAAGTGACTTAACAGGGGCTGGATGATCCCTGAGGATCTCATTCACATGTCTGACTCTTCTTGCTATCTGCAAGGCCTCTCACTCCAGATAGCTCTCATCCTCCAAAAGGCCAGCTTGGACTTTGAGATCGAGGCAGCCCTGTTCCAGAAAAGCAAGAGCAGAAGTTGCAAGGCCTTCTGAGGCCTTGACTCAGAACTCACCCCATGTTACTTCTGCCACATTTCATTAATCAAGACCAGCCACAGGTCAACTCAGATGAAAGGATAGAGGGAAAAACTATTTCTCGATGCGCTGAAAGCAAAGTCACATTGCAAAGGAGTGTGATTCACTGGGGACATTTCTTTAACAAATGGCCACTTAGTCTGCCTGGAACTATAGTTCACAACATCCTCCTCCCTTATTTTTCCATAAAGGCTCACATATCGGATGTCCTTCACATGAGTAACATGCACCCCTGGGGATGTCCAGATGTTCATGAGTCCCCCTCCCAATTACATGGAAAATACAAAATACCACAAAAATTCACAATCACCACAACTATTAATGGCACATCAGTTCAAGGTCACTCACTGCAGTTTGCATTATTCCAAGAGAGACTGGAATCTGTAGTATTTTCCACTCTGTTCTAAATCTGTCATTCTCTCAGAAACAAGAAAAGAATGGACACAGACAGTGAAATTATTATAAAGATTAGGTTGTTTTCCATTTTTAAAAAGGTCCATTTATCTCAAATGTTAATACTTCATTATTGGTTACATATGGCATGAGCACACCTTAAATCTGCTCAGAAAAGGGTTAATACATTTGAGTGGGATTACTAGTCCACAAAATCTATTAAAGCTAGGATTACCTGGGCCTCCCTGGTGGCGCAGTGGTTGAGAGCTGGGCTGCGAAGCTGTCCGCAGCCTCTGTAGCTCTGGTTTGATCCCCGGCCACAGGAGGAGGATCCCACATGGCGCGCAGACCTTTCCTGCCGCCCGCTGCTCCCCTCAGCAGTGTGTTTTGTTAGTCTGCCTATTCTGTTCCCCGCTCTGACTCTGGTGAATTCTCTCGCCCTCCCGCACTTCTGACTGTACCCAGTGCTTGTATAAATAAATAATAAATCTTTAAAAAAAAAAGTTAGGATTACCTTCCTACCCCTGCCCCCCTTTTTCTTTCAGTAGTCATAGTCTAAAAATTATATGTGAATATTGTCTTATATTTTCTTTCCCCTTGATAGCTAGTTAGATTTTAATGATTTTTCTCCAGCCCACATCAGGTATCCTCTTCCAAAGATATACCCTAGACATGCCTAGTATCAATAGTCACTCCAATGTCTATATAGAGGTATATTAGACATTCTAGCCACTATCAGATCCGTTCCTCTAATCTACATCCTCATCTGAGACTCAAATCTCAGCCCACACATTATTACCCATGACGCTCCAGTCTGGAGTCCATGATCCATTCCTACACTGATTCTCCCTCCTCAGTTCCCACAGATCCCCCCATCACTGCTATGGTAAACCTCATCCCTGCTTAACCTCATGTCTCTGTTAGTCTATGCCTAGGTTTAAGAAGAATTTGGCTGGAGGAAAATTCACAACCATTTCACAGCCATTCACTGGCTTCACTTTAGTTTTATAACCAGGTACCTTGAGTGGCCTGTCAGAACCCCCTAAAAAGCCAACCAGAAATGCCCAAAGTACCTCCTCCCACTTATCCAATGACTGATGCCACCTTCTTCTTACTCCCCTGACAGCCAACATTCATTCTCGGTAGATCATTTTGATTCTTATTATACTGAGAAACAAGCAATTGAGGAGCATTTCTTTTTCTTTTCTACCCTCATCTCTACATATACACTTGGGCTTCTGTCCTCTCCTATAATTACTTATTCATTTCCAGTGCTATCTAAGCCCATTCTTATTCATTCAAGGACTTCTCTCCTAAAGTACTTTTCCAACCCTTGTATCATCATTCTACTGAGCCATTCCCATAAGTCTTCAAATATGCCAAAATATCTTCCATCTGCAAAGAAACTTTCCCTTTTTGCCACTACTCTTTCAGTAACTCAACCCATTTTTGCCACCCTTTTAGCATACTTTAAAGCTTTCCTCCTTATTATTCCACTAAAGCAGTTCCTGCTAAATTCCCTGATGGTCTTCATGTCCTTTAATCCAATTCCCATGTCTTAGACCGCATTGTCCTTGAATTCTCAGCATCATTTACTATATGTGGTTAGGTTGTCGCTTCTCGAAACACTTTCTTATCTTAGCTTTTCGGTCACCACGTTTCCTGATGTTCCTCCATCATTACCGGCCAATCCAATTCTTTGGTCTTTTTTCAATCTTTAATGTGGGTTCACTCAAGAATTTTGACCTTAGTCTTCTTCTCTTCCATATCGAAAACTCATTTTCTAGGAGACCTCAGATCATCTCTTTCTTGATAACTTCCAAATTTATATTCTGATACATCTAGCTCTGAAGTCTCCCTGGAACTAGAGACTCATATATTAAACTGTGGACTTAATATCTTTACTTGGATGACAATTAAGCATCTCAAACATTACAGATGCAAAGTAAAGTAGAATTTGTGATTTCTCTCCTTAAACTCATTTCTTATTCTTTCAGTAAATGGTGTTACTTCTACTCAATTGCTCAACCAAAAAACAAGCTGTTGTTTTCTTTCTTTCCATTACACCAACATCCAATCTATCAACCTTATATATACAGCAGTCCCATTCACTCTACCTTTAAAATACATCAAAATTTGACTCCCCTGACCACTTGCATGGTTTAAGTTGAACCTGTGAGATATCCTAACTGGTCTCCCTACTTCCAATCTTGCTCCCACAGTCTAATTCTTCACATAGGAGTCGGAGTGAGCTTGACTAAGATACTTAAAAATTGGATCAAAGTCATTTCTCTTTCCAAAACATAATGATTTCATATCACATGTGGAACAGAAGACAGAGTCTTCACATTGACCATCATGCTCTCATCTCTGTCTGCCTCTCTGGACTTACCTCCCTTACTCTGCTCTCATGCTCTGCACTCTATTAGCATTAGTGCTAATAGACCTTCCAGATTCATTCCAGCATCATGACCCTTGTATTTGTGGTTCTCTCTGTCTGCAATTCTCTTAACCCAAACATTCCAATGACTCACTCACTCACTTAGTTCATTTCTTGGCACAAATGTTACCTCTTCAGAAAAGCATCTCTGACTACCTTCCCTAAAGCCAACCTGTCATTCATCATCCTCACTCTTTGTTTTATTTTTCAAGAGTTTTATTACCTGAGATGTCATTATACATAATTTTTTCCTTTCTTGCTGTTCATGTCTCCACTAGAATATAATTTCCATGAGATCAAAGACCTTATCCTTCTCACTTACTGTGAGACACATTTTAGACACTGAATAAACATTTTTTGAATAAATTGATATTAATAGAAATAATAATTGTGAAATGTTCTCAGCACTTTCATCTCTTTGCATTCATATTAGATATGATCATTTGCTTTAAATTAGGAAGGAAGAGAAGACATCAACTTGCGTTGTCATTTAAGTTTTGTATAAATTCTTTACCCACTAAGTAGATATCCTCTACATTTAGATGAAGTTTAAAGAAATGGAAGGGTAGAAGTATGAGTATGTAATTATGCAATAAATATTAATCACTAGCTTTCTCTTCTTTTCTTCCAATAAGGCCTATAAATTGTCTGTACTCTTATCAAACACATAGATGAATTTGTAAGAACTCATAGGTACCTTCTATTATATAAATACATACAATCTAGTATGAACAGATTTCATTTATTTGATAGGAACATTAAATTTGATAGGAGATTCAATTTAGGATGTAAGTCATCCCAGTGACTGATATCTATGCAAAGAAGATTTTAGGGTATTTATTTGGTTTAGATAACTCAGAGGGATTCCAGAACGCTATCTTGGTGTGTCCCAGCCCCTCCTCGGAAAATCACCACTGGATTTCACACAGGAGGATTATTTGTACGTGATGTAATATCTAAATTTTGTTGTTAATTGTTCAAATAGGGCTACTTTCTGACCCAGGCCTGCTTGGGTTAAAGGATCAAAGGAAAAGGGACTCCTTAGCAAAACAGAGACATCCCCAAAGGCAAACTCCCCCTGGCCCCTGCTTCTCACCTCTTGCCAGCATAGAACACTCAGTGATGGAACTGCACCCAGTGCGCCTTCTTGACTTCTTTGTTTGGGTTTCCTTGGTTCAGCCTCTTGTTGAATTAAGTCAGTCCTCCATGAAGACAAGTGTGTGGCAGTATGACACAGGACCATGGGATGAACCCCCACTCCTCACACTACTAATAGCTGTGGAAGTCATGGGTGCTCTCGATAAGCATCTCTTGTCTTCCAGAGAGAATATTATACTTCCCCACCCTATTCTAAGAGGGGCCATGTGACTTCGTTTGGCCAACAAACTGTGAGCTTGTATGATATGTGTCACTTTTGGTGGAAGCTTTAAAAGCCAGTGTACAATTTAACATGCTTGCTCCCTATGCTGAGGTGTTACAGAAGCACATGGTAAGAGGAAACCAGGGGTCTTATGTGACTCTGAAGAACAGGAAGATAGAGAAAGTAAAGAGATTGAGAGAGAGAGAGAACTAGCTTGAGAATTGGGGGGATGTTTATTTCCCCAGCATGATCTTGCTCATCCTGACTGCTATCACCCCCATCACCCCTGAGGGCTCAGATTCCCAACAGGGCTGGAGGCGTCTCCTCAGACTTTCACATTAACAATTCAGATACTGGAGACTTCGTGACAAAATAGGGGCTGTGGTGAGATGGTGGGGGTGGGGGTACAGGTGCTGAGATAGTCATTATGAGGAACCGCTGACTCATCTCTGGAACACTTCCAAAATTCTGCCAGACCTCCACCCTCCTCACAAACCATGTCTCCAGCAGAAAGTCTACCTTGTCCTCTGGCTCCCTGTAGTTCCAGCCAAGCAGGAGACCAGGACACCCATAATCAGATTGGCTTCTGAGCACAGAGAAGATGACTGGCAGAGGATAAAAGCCTGCCAGGCCACAAGTTTCCATTCAGAGAGGAAAGAGCTTCTGAAACTCCAACGCACTTTCAGTCCAGGCCCTGGTTGGGTGGCTTTCGGCAATTTATGTCACTTAGCTGGGCCTCTATTTCTCCACCTTTGGAATAAGAACCTGAATAGGATATGCCTCAAATAAGTGATGTGAGAAGTTGTGAGATAATAAATATCAGTAGTCCAGTCTGACTCTGCAACACAGCAGTTAAGCCAGGTGAAATGGGGCCATTTTTACAGAGCAAAGATTGCCAACTTCTAGCAGTTTCACAGGGTCTGTTGATATTTGATTTTATCCCCGGAAACATTCTGATATGCCATAGCTATCATTTGCTCCTCCTTGGGTTTCACAAACCAGAGCATGCCTAGATGCTGCCCCTTCCGCCACATCTCCTAAATATACTTGATAAACTAGGTTATCCATATGCAATGTGTCACCAAGTTTGCAAACAATGGCCATAGGCAGCTGACATTGGCCAATGCATCCCCCAAGGCCAAACCAGCACCTGCCTATAGCTTTGCTTCCCACTCTCTGCTCTTGGACATTAATTACATCCTCACTTTGAAATATGTTGGCCATACAGAAATAAAGAGCTGAATCTGAAAGATTTTCTCTAAGACTTCTGCATTTTTTTTTCTGGGATGTTTAAAAAGGGCATAATGTTTAAGATGCATATGGGATAATCATAAAAGAGAGAAGATTCAAGTTTTTCTGTACTATCTACTGAACAAACTAATAACATGGATTCCTCCATTATCATCTCCCCTACTCCCAGGCTCGAAGGCTGCAAAGCCTCAGCTCAGAGCTACATCTCACCATGTGCCATTGCTCTCACTGGTCCCTCTAACTGGAATGTCTTTCTTCTCCTCCTCTTCTCTTTCCCACATATCAAGACATGCTCTGTGAGACACTAAGATTGTATATTTCATGAGAGAGAAGGAGCCTCATCTGTTTTGTCCATTGCAATGTTCCTATAAAGGGACTTGTATTCAATAGATAATGGTTGAATTCATGATGAGATATATGGATAAGCAAAAAGACCAAGTCTAGAATCAAGGGCCTTGGAAAGGTAGGTCTGACCTCACGACCTCCTGGTGGGGAGTCCCTCTTCTACTCTCCTATGGCATCTCTTGATCTTGTATGGTGATCCATTACTCAGAGTCAAAAATGGTCTTTTTCACATTCGAGATTCCCTGGGTGAGGACTCCAGGCCTGGTTTGTAAGATGTTGTAGAAATGTTTTCCAGACTCTTCCTTTCTTTTCTCCTTGACTCTTTGTGAAGAGCCCAAGAAAGAGGTCAGCTCAGGGAACTATCTTGGGAAGAAAGGGAGGCATGCTTTTCACAGCACATGCAGAAGGCTATGAATTCTTCACTTCCAAGCAAAATGGCAAAAGAGAAATATATGTCTTCAAACAAGTGATTTATTCTGTATCAGAAACGCATTTACCTGGCCTACTTTGCTGAACAGAAAAAACCCTGGTTCACTTAGTAAAACACAATCTGAATATTTCCTTCCTTTATTTCCATACAGATTAGCTTCCTATGGCCTCAAGTATAAACACCACAGATTGGCCCACGGGTTCTATTGGGAGAAAGAGGCAACTTGGAAGGGGGATCATGACTATTTTAAATTTCTTCATGGTTCAGCAGGCAGCCGCTGAGAGTTCCAAAGGAACAAGCAATATAAGAACAGTTTATTGATTAGTTTACAAATAACTGTTGTATAAGAAAGGCTACTGAATGGCAGGCTGGTTTACCAATGGCTTTCTTCTGAAGATCCCTTTCATTCACAGTCTTGAGTGCTGGGTTCAACTCGGAAAGCAGAGAAGCAAAGCAAATGCATTCTCTGGATAAATAAGAGTTAGCAACAAGTTAATAAAACATAAATAAATGGCATCCTTTATTTGTGACTGATTTGGAAATAGGCCAGTGTCCTCCTGCTCTTCACCTCTTCATGAAAAAGAAAAATCGTTTGAATATTTTCTCCTTTTCTGGTCAAAATAATAAAGCTTGAGAGGCTGGATTCCATGGCACAGGTAACACATTTTGATCATGTCCTTCCAGACACCAGTTGTTTATCCAGTTTGTGGGCTTATTATCTGAAGGATACTGACCCAGAGTCATTTATTTATTTATGTATTTATTTATTTTATAAATAATGAAATAGTTATGTTTATTTATTTATTTATTTTTTAGATTTATTTATAGAAGCACTGGGTACAGTCAGAAGCGCGGAAGGGTGAGAGAATTCACCAGAGCCAGAGCGGGGAGCAGAACAGGCAGACTGACGAAACACACTGCTGAGGGGAGTCGCGCGCACAACAGGGGAGGTCTGTCATGCCATGTGGGACCCTCGCCCAGTGGCCAGGGGTTGAACTGGCACTGCAGAGGCTGCGAGCAGCTTCTCAGCCCAGCGCTCAACCATTGCGCCACCAGGGAGGCCCTGACTCAGAGTCATTTAAAGGGGTACTTTGGAGCTGGAAAGAAAGACATATAGAAATGACAACCTGCTGTGCCTTGCATTGTCTTTGTGAGACTTTTCAGCTGTTGGCTCCTAGGAGGATTACTGTAAGGCACACATAAGCCTCAGGCCAGAGTCAGTCTTGAGCAACACTTCAATTGTTGGCTATGAGGCTGCTGTTAGTGAAACTTCTGGTGAGATGTGGGGGGCTGTGAAAGAGACAGCTATGATGCAAGTCAGGCAGGTAAAATCTCCAGGTCCTGCCCAGGAGTTTGGGTCCCTGTCCGGAGCCAGCAGATTTCATCATGGGAGCATGGACTGTGTCCAGTGCTCAGGGCACCAACACCAGGCAATATCCAGCCCAGATCACAGGCCGTGCTCTTACCCTTTTATGCCCTCTCAACCTTCCGCTCATGTTCCTAAGAAATTCTCACCTTGACACTAGTTGATCATCAATATTTCTTGAACAGCTGCTAATTTCATCTTTAAACAGAGTCTTTAAACAGGACCATGGGTGTAAGGCCAGGCAGTCAACTCTCACTGGCTTGGATAATTTCACCTTTGGCAACTATGAACCAGAAACACACTATGGGGGGGGGGGGCGGGAGGAGGGATTGGGGTCAAAATAAGGGGGTTGCAATTGTATGGGGAATATAAAAATAAAATTAAAAAAATAATTTCACCTTTGGTCACACTTGTGTTTATTTTCCAGATTGTTCTCTTTTTCTGGACAGTGTTTTTATTTTCAGTCATGTTAGTGATAAATACATAAGAGAAGTCCTTTGTGTGAGTTTTTAAAACAGTAAACTGCTGTAAGCACCCTCATACAAATGCCAGGGGGACTATGAATTGGTAAAGCCCTTGCAGAAGGCGATCTGACAATATTTCTTAGCATAACATATGCTAAGCTTTCCACCCAGGAATTTCACTCCTAGGAATTTACCCTGAAGGTATAGCTACAATGATAAGAAAATATCCATTCACAATTTTATTTATGGTGGCATTATTTACAATTGCATACACTGGAAACAAATTAAATATCCATGTTTAGAAAATGGTTGAATTGATTGTGGTACATCTATACACAGTGGAGTACAATGTCACAGTGAAAAAGAATGAGGGTGAATTCTACTAACTGATAGTATTTTTTTTAATTATTATTGAGGTAACATTGGTTTATAGCACTATATATGATTCAGGGGAGCAAGTTCACTCCTCCTCAGATATGTTTCACCACACCACACTCACCACTGGAGCATCCATATCCCTCCCCACTTTTTATCTACACTTTCTTTTCCCCTCTAGTGGCCTCAACTATTCAGTCATATTTCTAAGGTTTTTGTTTAGCTTTGTCAGTTCCTTTGTTTGGTTTCTCTATATTCCAAATGTAAGTGAAATCATCTGGTTTTTATTTTCCTCCCTCTGACTTATTTCACTTAGAATCATCTCCTCCAGTTCCATTCATTTTGCCACAAATAGCAAGAATTCATCTTTTTTATGGTGGAATAGTATTCCATTTCTGAATATTTACATCTCCTTAACCCACTCATTTGTTGTTGTGCCCTTATATTGTTCCCATAACTTGACTATTGTCAACAGTGTTTCAATAAATATAGGAGTACATATATATAGGAGAGGGAGTGATTGCTAGGAATTATTGTTAAGTCAAAACTGTCAAAGTCACAAAGAATATCTATCGTATACTACCGTTTGTATAAAAGGAATGAAACCTGAGAAAAAATTATTTACGCAAAAAGATATATAGGAAGGATAAATCAGAAATGAACGATCATGGTTATTTTCCTTGGTGGAAAGCGACTGAGGAGATAGCAGAAAAGTTGCAGGAGAGAGATCAGTGAGGTGCACATTTGATTTATAATATAGATATATGTAATATATATGAAATACAATATAGGACTATAATATAATATAGACAGATAAGATATTCGACTATCTTAAGCTACAGATAGATACCTGGATATAAATGTGTATGGAGAGCTATATTTCTATTCATACACATCTATCTATCTATACACCTATGCTTATAAATTTATTTTGCATCTCTGTTCACTGAATGACTTAAAGACAATGGCATCCACCTAACAATGAGCTATTTGTCTTCTAGAATTTAGTTTTCAAATGTCATTACCCTCTAAGAGAATCTAGGGCTCCTTGGAGAAACAGCTGACTCCAGATGTGGGGATGGGAAAGCCTGGTATGAGGCTGGAAGAGCTCATTGAGAGAGAGTAAGGAAGCACCTAAAGAGAGATAGAAATGTATCAAAAAGACATAAAGGCCAGCTTCACAGGTGCTTGCTGATCAAATCTTGGACAATTTAAGTATAAGAATAAATAGGGATAGAAATAGATTATAAGTCAGTGAATGATATAGAAATCCATGCTGATATAAATACATATATAAATATATAAATGTTGGGTGGATAATAGAAGGGTAGAAAGGGAAACTTCTCCTTACAAAAGAATATCAGCTAATAGATAAGTAATTAGAAAATCCCCACTGGCAATTATCATAGCAATACTTGTCTTAGGCAAGATTCATCAATGGACACTTAAACTAGTGGATCAAAGTTTGATGAGAAATAGGATATTCATGGAATCAGGAAGCGGTTCCCACAGGATACTATTAATTGAAGAATAATTAGGCTCAGCAGACCTCTCCTGCCTCCCCCGCTGCTCCTCTCAGCAGTGTATTTCAGTAGATCTACCTGCTGTGCTCCCCAATCTGTCGCTGGTAAATCCTCTCACCCTCTGCACCTCTGGCCTGTACGCCCGTTCTTGTACGCATAAATAAATAAATTTTTAAAAAATTAAAGAGTAATTAAAGAATAATTTTATACTGCAGAAACCCACAGATACTACTTTAAGTGTCAGTGTAGTTAACACTGTCAGTAAAGGGACCGGTTGACAACTTGTGCCACTTGAATCACAATTCTGAGAAGGACACAGTAAACCTTCTGGGATATTCCTGCCCAAGGTGCATTGCCTGAATGGATACATGAAGAAACATCAGGAAGATCCACATTGAGGGGCATTGTACAAAGTAACTGGGCTGTACTCTTAAAGTATTTCAATGACAAAGACTGAAAAAGTGTTGCAGGTTAAAAGGTATTAAAGAGAAGTGGCAACTAAATGCAATGCTTCATCCTGGACTGATTCTGAAGCAGGAAAACTAGCAAATTTGAAAGTTAATAATATCACATCAATGTTACATTTCTAATTTTGATAATTTTGATATTGAAAATTTTGATATTGTGATGAGTACAAACCTTAATTTTAAAAAACATTCTCACACAAGAAATTTTTTGACAGCTCAGAAATTATATCTAAACATATAATTGTGTGTATGCACATATGTGTATGTATGTATACACACATGTATAAATAGTTCAGAAAAGGGCCTCCCTGTTGGCGCAAGGCACTAAGACACAACCTGTGAAGCTGTCCTGTGAAGCTGTCCGCAGACACTGCAGCACGAGTTCGACCCCCGACCAGAGAGCTACCCAAATGGTGCAGCAGACCTCTCCTGATTCGCCTGCTGTTCCCCTCAACAGTGTATTTCAGTCAGTCTGCCCGTTCTGTTCCCCACTCTGTCTCTGGTGAATCCTCTCATATCCTGCACCTCTGGCCTGTACCCCAGCTCTCGTATGCATAAATAAATAAATCTTTAAAATAAATAAATAGGTAAAAAGTTCAGAAAAAATGTGTACATACAAATTTTCCTTCATTTCTATATGAAGGAGAAAAAGAAACCTGACTGAAGTGTCAGAAAGGCTATGATTAATGATGGAGACCCAATATAGGGGTATGGCCCACATGGACAGCAAGGCGGCCAAGATGTTTGCTCTGCTCACCCCAATTCCGTCCTCCCCAATCTATCATCAAAGAAGTTGGTTCAGCAAAAGAGTCAGCTGAACATCAGAGGAAAACATCAGGAGTCTAGACTTCGGGTCAAGAAGAGGTGGCCGTGTGCCTCACAGTGGAGAGGGCAGAAGAACACGCATTTTAAGGCCATTACCAGGCAGTAGTTGCATGGGAAAGATCTGGCATGAAGACAAGGTGCTTCAGTCTAAAAGTCAGACACTGACTCCAGAGGACAAATAGGCAGCCAAGATCATGGCACGCTGAGGATACTAGGGGAAGGGGAAGATCTTTCCTCTAGGAGAAGATTTAGTGTATTCACAGATGCGGTGATTTGTTCACATGCTTGTTTTGAAGATCCAGTACTCATTAGTTTATTCCATAAATGTTTATTGTGTGCTTATTATGTTATAGACAGCGTTGGAGGGAGTATGATGTTTCCAAAACTAAACCTTCACAAGGTTTATATTCTAGGACCATCATGAAAAGCTCACTGTGAGAAAAAAAAAAAACAGACACATTAGCAGGCTGGAACCCAGTGAGTAAATGGAAAATTTGGGGACAAAAGTGGAGGTAGGTAGGAACTTTAGGCTTGAAAATCAAGGCAGGGAGCTTGGATTTTATTTAAGAACAATGACAAGTTACCATGTACTGGGAAATCATGCTCTGCTTTTCATTTTGGCTGCCACAAACAGAAAGAAATGGGGGGTGTCAGAATGGGGCAGGGCTACCAAGAAACAGTACTGCAGCAGTCCCAACAGGACATGACAACTTGGGCAGGGGTGACAACAATGAAAACCTACAGGAAATGCTTCCTTACAGACCTAGAGAGGAGATATTTTAGGCAAAATTGAGGCCAAAAGGCAAACTCAAGATTAGTAGGGACATTTATATAAGCATGCAAAGCCATTGTGTTAAAAATAAATGCATAAAATTCATTATTAGTTGAAGAACCAGAAGAACAAAACAAAACAAAAAATAGGCAGCTGACTGGATTTGACTCATAGGCCAGAGCTTGTCAAAACCTGGTAGGGGGCCCAGTGGACCAGAGTGGAGGATTATGGCGGTGGGTGTGGTGTGGTAACACACATCTGAGGAGGTGTGAGCCTGTACGTTCAAATCATATGCCATTTGTAAAACAACATGTCCTCAATAAAAGTAATAGCAATTAAAAAAAATCAAAACACAGAAAACAAATTTGGCTAGGGGCAACAGAGCAGATGGGCCTTGGTAAAATGGGTATGGCAATTGTGTGCCAGTGAGCTTGGGCTTGGAGAAACCATCAGACCTTAACAGCGAGTGTGTTTCTAGGTCTTGCTGCTTAGTCAATCAGAGGATGAACCAAATTGAGGTACCAGAATATAGAGATCTGGTTCAGCTCATTTTTTCCTTTTCATAATATAGATTTCTGGAGATTATGTGGCACATAGGGGACCCTTCTTCCATTTTTAGGCTTAAGGCTAAAAATGTGGACATTCAGATGTATTTGGAGTCCCACAATTGGGAGGCCAGTTGACTTGCCACTTTTGCCCACTAATCACACCAGAGATAGTCTATGGCCCTGAAGAACCCAATTATTGAAGGTGTAAGAAAAAGCTTGAAAGGGAGTGGGTATCATTTCAGTTGACATCTGATTTACCTACTGAGAAAGTGAAACACCTATAATAACTATAAGTAAAAGCTGGTACCTGGCACCGCCAGCAATGGGGACATCAACTGGGAGTTCTATACACAGAGATCTCTAATCCACGGGGATTAATACAGCACATAATCAACACCCATAGAGTTTTCTTCTAAAGTTCACAGGGCTGAAGTTACAGATTGGCTAATTTTTATATGCTGGTCACCATTTACACATATATATAAAAGAGAATATGATACAGTATAGGATTTGAAATAATATAAAGTACCAGATACAGAGACTCTTTTTGTCAAGATTAATTTTACATGGTTCACTAAATACCCAACTATATTGCATATCACTTCATGCAGTACATGCTTTATCTACAATGTATTGCATTTACATATACATTCATGTTATATAGTAACATGTATTAATGAAAATTAATAATATGTATTTAATTGTATTTTAAAAACAATGTTAATTACAGGAAGTTTTGAAATTAATCCAGAGAGCAAAATATTTACTGAATTCTGCTAGCTATTATTAACTTTTAAATATCTCATTCTAGTCTTTTATATTTTGATTGTTTTCTTTTTTAGATTGGAACAAACTTTGCTGTGCAAATGCAACTTTGATCCTAAGATGTGAGAAAAAATCTGTGTCTGCTTTGCTATTTTTTTAAACAGTACTTTAGCAATAGCATTGCCTAGAAAGTGGAGACGTTTATAAAACCTTTCTTGATAACTGCATGACTAGACGGTTTAACACTTACAGATCAAGCCAAACTGCAAAGTTAGGCTGAAAGGACATTCTGATATTCTCTTATCCTAAGTAATAATTCAGTCGCCATGTTTTCTGCTTATAAATCTTTGTTGATTTAGGTTGTGTCTTTAGCAGAAAGGTAGAGGATTGCTTTTCACAAGTCTATGACCAACTTGCTAGAAATCGCCCATTGATTTTCTGCAGCATGTGGCTATGTGGGTGTCCACCCCCCTCTACCTTCATAATCCCTGAGCATTCCCATATTAAAAGCACAATGTTGTGAATCAACCCAAAAGCTTTATTCTTCTGTTTGCTAAATAAATGTGTTTCCTCTATTGAATTGCCTTTTAATCTAACACCACATTTTTTCCATAGCTTTCTAGGAGTTATAGCTTTTTCACATCCTTTGAGTAATAATTCATCTCAATCTCTTTCAATTAAATTATCTGTAGCTTTCTTCTTGCCCTGAAAAATAGTTCATTTGTCTGGTTCAAATTATAACCACATCAGTGATGATGATGATGATGGTGACGGTCATGATGACGATGATCCAAAGTTGAGGATACTGACCTTGCACATGTGGAAAAAAAGAACTAGAAGAAGAGAAGTCAAATTGTTTTGGAGATTCCAGGACATATCTCTGGGCAAGTCTCCCCTGGACACCCCCTCCCCAAACTGTGGGGACAGATTTGGGCTTGCACGCCATGTAAATGCTCTTGATCTGCCCTTATGTAACAAGTGTGACTCATGTCCCAGTCTGAGTCACCCAGCCCTGTGCCAGGGGCCCCTCCGCAGGCCTGCAGCCCTCCCCACCTGCCTTGATCCCTGTCTGAATAGAGATAGCATGACTCAACGCCAGGGAAAGGGTGGTTCGCTCTGTCTGGCTGGTGTCCTCAGCTCCAGGAAGCTTTGGACTTGTGGTGTGGCAGCTGAGAGGAAGGCCACCCTGCCCACGTCAGCAGCGCACCTCCGAGAGAGCCCCCAAGCAGGAAGGGGCAGCCGAGAGGTGTCCCTCAGCTACCGGGAGTCGAGAGGAAACACAAGGGCATGACATCTATTTGGATTGTTAGTGAGTTTTTCTTTCTTTCCTCTTTGCCTCCTGGGCAGTCAGAGGGACTCGGGTAAGAGTAATAAAGATCGCTAATGGGGGGCCTCCCTGGTGGCACAAGGGGTTAAGCACTGCACTACGAGGCAGTTGCAACCTCTGCAGCATGAGTTCGATCCCTGACCGGCCAGGGAGCAACCCACATGGCGCAGCAGACCCCGCCCGCTGCTCCCCTCAGCAGTGTACTTCAGTTAATCTGCCTGTTCTGTTCCCTACTCTGTATCCTGTCATCCCCCGTATCTCTGGCCTGTACCCCAGCTCTTATATGCAAAAATAAATCTTAAAAAAAAAAAGATTGCTAATGTGCTGTGAGCACTTAACCATTTGCTAGTTGTGTACACATCGGTTAACATACTCAGCACTCACAGCAAGACTGCAGTGTAACTGCCTCCCTTATGCCTGCTGGACAGATGAGGACACTGTGGCCCAGTAAGAGTAAGTGATTCGCTCAAGCCTGAACAGCTGAGTAAGAGGCAGATACAGAATTTGAAGCCAGCGTCCAGGGCTTTTCTCTTAGACCAAGTTTCCTAACCTTTTTAAGTGCACAATAATAACCTGGGGATCCCATTACACCATAGACTCTGATTCAGCATGTCTCAGATGTGGCCTGGGACTCTGCATTTCCAAAAGAGTCTACCAGTGCCCAGGTGAGGCAGATGCCGTCAGTCCACAACTACATTTTGAATAACTATGGGGTTCTATATCATAGTTTTCACTATAACTCGGGCCATTCTTTAGTTGGATAATAATTTATTCACTCACCCCTTCATTTATTTCCCCATTCAATTTCCATCTGTGCACGCAGTCAACAGCTGTTGAATGCTCACTGTGCACCCGTCACTGAGAAAATAAAGATGGACATGCCAGTTCAGGTCTAAAACAGAGGATGTTGTTCTGCAGTGTGGTGTACAAATGGAGGGGTGAACCTGCCAGGGTCAGGGCATATACCCCAACTCATGGGGTGAGGAAGTGCAGGTAAGGCTGACCATGGCCTAGGGAGGTCCAGAGTTCCTTGGGACGACAGTGAGCAGTTCTCTGAATTGCAAGGCCAGCATGAGCGGTGAGAAGGAAGGGAGAAGAGAATGAGAGGAGAGCTAAGCATGGTCTCTGTTGTTCCTCTCCCCACTGGCCATGTCTGGGCCTTTGTCCTTCCCATTTCATCCACTGAGAAGATTCTCATCCAAATTTCAACAACAGATTATTTCCACCTCCAGTTCAAATGCCATTCCTCCCTGTCTCCCCCAGTGCTCCTGGCCTTCATGACCTTCATGTATCTGAGAAGACACTTTTCTCCTTGGTAGCTTATTTAGCTTCAATTCTGTGCCAGCAACTTGATCAGACCTTTGCATACAGGTCATTTAATATTCCAAGATCAAATTCCATTTAATATTCTGAAATATATCATGGTTGTTTTACTTTGTAAATGAGGTCTTTGAGTGACTTCTGCAAGGCCATGACATACACTGGGTAGCCTGAGGCAGTGCTACTAGGCAGCAGAGCCCTCAACCAGGGAACCTCTCAACACTGTCCTGATCACCCCCTTGAATACTAGATGGTGTCGCTAAGAGCAGGCATTCCTAAGTGGGTTGCAAGTCTTGTAGGTAATGCCCTCCTTGGACAGAGGAGGCTGGTGCAGCATTGGAAGCAGGGAAATAAGAGTGGAGGGCTAGGCTGGAGCAGGCGATGGCACCAGGGACGGGACTAAGATTCATGAGTTTAGTCATTTGAGCTACTGCATTTGAGACCTCCTCAGGAAAAGACAATGGCTCCAACACTGAGCCTCAAAGACATCCTAAAGAATTTATCATCTAAATGACTCATAAACAGACGATCTGATATGTTGCTGTAGGGTGAAGTTGGCCAGGAGCCAACAGGAAGGACTCGGATGCATTCTAGCCCCAGGGAGCAGACCCCCGTCTCTCTCTGGCCACAGTGGCTACCAGAGAGGCGTCACTCTATGAGGAAAAAGACCCAAAGACCTGTGCCCCACCCTCAACACAGCAGAGACCCACCTCCCAAGGAACTGTCTCTATTATCTTGCATAATCACATCACGGCTTCCCCATGATGCTATATTCCAGTGCAATGTTTCCTAAAGTGTGGCCCCCGAACGGGCCGCATCAGCATCACTTGGGAATTTATTAAAATGCAAATTCATGGGCCCCACCCCAGACCTACTGAATCAGTAACTCAGGAGGGTGGTGTGCGAGGCGCAACAATATGTGTTTTAACAAGCCCTCCAGATGATCTTGATGTGTGCTCAAGTTAGAAAACCACTGTTCTACCAGCTAAGTATGGGGCCCGAGTGCCAGACCCTGGAGGTGGAAATCTTATTACTTTGCTCCTAGCTACTCAGGCTTGCTAAACCTCAGTTTTCCCACCTCAAAAAATAAAAATTCATCGTAATAGTCTCAGGATTGTTGAGGGATTGCAGTAACTCTAGTAAAGTGTGTAACATGATGCTTGGTGCAAGGCAAACAGTGGGTGAAGGCGAGTCCTGATATTATAACACGGTGGAAGGTTTGAGGGGATACTTACTTAGCAGTTCAGAAAACTTCTCAGAGGCTTTGTTGTGCCTCAAATAGCTTATAAATTCTCCCTTAAACTCTTTTGAAAATCACCGTATTAATAATAATAATGACAATGGGAGCTGAATCATTGTTGTTGTTAAAGCATGTCAGGCAAGAAATGATAAAAAGCAACTATACCAGCATCTGCAAGGGACTATCTAGGGGCAAAAAAGGAATAGGTGGACAGGCCTTTGTGCAAGAGCCTAGATATTATGATTTTTATTCTTTTGGAGGTGGATATATTTTTCCATGGTTGTGACTTCCTTTATATGTCTATTTCTTTCTCCTCTCTTCAATGGAACCCCCCTGCTGGGTCACTTAAAGTGAATTTTAGGTATTATTTAATGTCTAAATGTTTCAGGAGAAATCTCTCATAGATAGGGGTTTTCTATTTTAACACATAGCCACACTTTATACTTTCAGAGGAACACTGATTTCTGTTTTTCTTTCCAGAAGACTGAGGTTTTTGTTTTTGGGTTTTTTTTTTTGAAAGCAGAAAGACCATCAGGATGTAAGACAAGGGCGTGAAGATGAGACCTCAGAGGAAGGTGTGCAGGAAACTTCACGTAGCACTTTCTGTGATCAAAGGGCCCTTTCTGTGATCAAAGGGCCCTGGTTAGTCCTCTCACATTATAAGCACTTGGTCCAGAGGCGCTCTGGGAGGCTCTACTTGCAGTAATAGCAGACTAACTTGTAATCAACAAACATCTCATGAAGAATGACTAAAAAACCAAAACACCATTAGAGAGTTATCAGGACAGGGTGTGAAGGGGCTGTGCTGAACTCGTGCTGCAGTGGCTGTGGATATCTTCATAGTGCTGATGCTTAACCCCTTGTGCCACTAAGGAGGATCCTGAACAGAGTTCTTGACAGTCTTTGGGTGACAGAAACAGAAACGGAAGTTCAGGTTTCTGAGGTAGCCAAGGCTTGAGGGGCCAAAATCTTGCAAAGGAAAGCAGAGAAAAAGCCTAAAGGTCTGAGCAATTTCTCCCCAGAACATACTCTCCAATTCAGGACCTAGGCAAGAAAGGCCACAAAGAAATAACAGGCAAAGGGGCTTCCCTGATGGCGCAAGGGTTAAGACGCAACCTCTGAAGCAATCCACAGCTACTGCAGCACAAGCTCGATTCCTGGCCAGCCAGGGAGCAACCCACATGGTGCAGCAGACCTCTCCTGACTAGCCTGCTGCTCCCCTCAGCAGTGTACTTCAGTCAGTCTGCCTGTTCTGGTCCCTACTCTCTCTGGTGAATCCTCTCACCCTCTGCACCTCTGGCCTGTACCCCAGTTCTCATATGCGTAAATAAAATAAATCTTTAAAAAATAAATAAACAAATAAACAATGGAGAAAACAGACAGCTGCTTGGGCTGTCTTGGGTCAGCAGCAATGTGTTCAGTGTCCCCAGACATGGCCCACCAGTGACTACAGTCCTGGAGAATCCCATGTTCAACCTGTTTTTTTGCTAAGTGACTCATGATTTGGAAATGGAAATATTTAGATGCAAGCTTCAGTCTGAGAAAAAGGTGTTAAGAAGGTAAACATCTAACTATGGGAAACAGAATTCACTTTTTAAATCTTCTTCCCCCAAGTTCGGAGTTGGTAAGAGATATCAGAAGGGGAACCAAGGCTCCCAAGGCAATGATCAGAGAGAAAAGGAGAGGGTAGTAGAAACAGCCTTGCACAGAGAGAGGCCCAGGGTCAAAGACAGATATTGTGGGGACAGAATAACAGTGATAACAAGAATGGTAATAAGAGCATTGCAGCAGGAACAGCTCCAATTTACTATGGCCTGACCGTGGAAAGGTCCTGTGCTGGCTAAATACCTGCATTTTCTTATATGATTCTCCTATTCCCCCTCTGAGGCAGTGATATCACACTTACACAGGTGAACAAATGAAGACAGAGGAATTCTCATTCTCATGGTGTGATTACCCCTATGCTAGCCATAGTCATCGAGAATAGAAAAAAAATGGACTTGATTGGCAGATGTGCTTAAGGGGTGTGCACGTACCTATGGAGGATGTGTGGTAGGTGAGAGGTTGGAGGTGGGCCGGACACAAGAAGAATGCTGGGCAGGGACCACCAGAGACATCCAGCATCTCTAGGCTTGAGGACTCTCTGAGACACACTGTGATTGACTGATAGTGCCTACTTGAAGGACTGTGCTGAAAATATGGCTTCTCCATCATTGGGGGAGAGGAGAGGTAAGGGAATGTGTTAAAATTGATTAGTGATGCCTGCCTTGTGCAAGTTAAGGGAAGTAGAAACACTTGTATATAGTATCAACCAGGCTGAATTTATGGTTCTCTAGACTAAATGATAAGCTTAGCTGCTAGTTTTGTATATGTAAATATAATTTCAATAATTTATTCTCAGAACTATTTGTGGCATATTCATTCATTCAATACTCCATTCATCAGTCCTTTCATTTTTTTTTCCCCCTTTTGGCCCAGTTTATACTGTGTGTCAGGTTATGTGATATGGAACAGGCAAATACTTTCTTGTGAAATTCAGGACTTTATGTGAGACAGAAATCAAACAAGTGTAGAGCTATAACAATAGGTAAGTATAAACTTTGTCAAGTGCCCTGAAAATATAAGGATGTTGTAAAAGTGGATGAGGAGGATAAAGGAAGACAGAAAGTCTTGTCCATTTTGTCAATCTCTCCATTCCCCAGACCTGATACAGTTCCTGGAACATACTAGATAGTTAGTACAATAAAAATGAATGTATGAGTAAATGAGAAGAGAGGTGTTGAGATTTACTGACTGTCTACTATAGTGGTTACACTAAAAAAAAAAAAATCTGATTTTAACCTCTCAATTACCCTATGAGAAAGACAGTTTGGTCATTATAGCAGAGAAGCAGCTGTGGAAAAAAAGGAAATGTTCCAGAGTCAGTAAGTAGGGGAGCTAGATTCAAATCCAGACGCTGACGAGGATTCTTTCCATTTTTCCACATGCTTCACGACTGTACTGGGGATCAGGAGATCAGAGAAATCTGTGTCTCGCTGCAGGTATTCCACCCCCCAGCAAAATTCTCATTCCTTTCACACTTCAGCTTCCTCATCTGTAAAGATGAGGATCATCCCTGCCCCACCAATTGGATTAGCTTGAATAATAAATATGAAAATTCATGGGAAATCTTCTTGACTTAATCGTAATCCTCAAAATTTGTCCAGGCTTTACAGTATTTGGTAATCTGATTTAGTTCAGTTTTATTTCCAATGTGTGAGGAGATGAACAAAATCTGAAAAGCTTTTCCATCTCTTGGTAAGTTCTACTTTTGCTGCAGTTTTGAAAGTCTGTTGTTACACAAAAAGTAGTGACTCACTTGGCAAGCTCTCCCGTGTGGAGAGAAGTTTCCAACGCAGACACAAAACCCAGCTTCAGACATGAATTCAGACCAGGTCTCAGAGTCCCTGGCACCACTCAGGTGACGACTGAAGGTCCTACCTTCCCCAAAGGACAGAAGAGGTGATGAAATCTGGGCTGTGCTGTGTGGTGGGAGCCCATGACAAATTGCAGCCTAAGATTTGGAAACAGGTTCAGGGTGAGGAAGCGAATCTTGATGCAGGCAGATCCCGGACAATTGTGCCAGCTGCAGCCAGTGACTCACTCCTGTTCTGCCACCCAATCATCAGTGAGAACCTGGTCTACGAAAGGTATGTGGCTGATCTGGTGGCATCAACAACAACACATCAGTCTGCCCCAATCCAGCACATCTGAGAGGAGTCGTGTCCAGATGAAGATGCCTTTGTTCTTGATAACACTTTTCTTAGCTTCTTTTCGTAGCTCTCCTGGTGAAGGAGAAAAGGTGAGGAGGAAACTGCTTTCCATTAATCCAGTGAAGACACTAGAAGTCAAAGCATGACATAATAGCTAGAGGGGAGGATTTAGACCAGTTATTTTCCAACTTTAGTGGAGATAGTCTTACTGCAGAGCTTGCTCATATGAATGTTTCTCAGTCCCGGCCCTTGAGTTTCTGATTCACAACATAATTCTGCACCAAGTAATTGCAAAATATCACATGGAGAAAGACTTGAGAATATTTCCCAGTCCTCACCTGCTTACAAAGTGTGTTTCTGGTTCATGCTCCACTCCTAATTTTGATGTCAGCCCACTTTGAGAAACTATTACTGAGGGGCTCGTAGAAAAGACAAGGGCAAACCGAGATTTTTGATGTCACCCAAACATCAGTGAGAACATCAGTGATGTCCAGCAGATCACTGAAGTGAACATATCTGTTGATGCCCTTTGCACCAATCTGTTTCCTCAATCTCATGCCATTCTTTTGCTCTTCTGAATATTTTTTTTTCATCCTAATGCAGACACAAATGTTGAGGCATTTGCTTTTACTACTTTGTCTTATGCTTTAAATCCTACTGCAGTTGCAAAAAACAACCACCTCAAAAAACCATGTATCATCTCTGCTAGGATAGCTTTCTATTAGGGTACCTGCTCCCTAGTCTGTCAAAGGTATCGCCTTTGCAGACCTGCAGGGATTCTCTGAAGAGGCTGAGTACAAATGAACCCTGGTATTTCACTGACTTAACCTCACAAAGATCCCCAATGCAGGTTCATCAGAAGCCCTGCTCCACATGGGCAGCCAGTGTCCCATGCTAGCAGTAACTCCCCCATCATATAGCTAAGCCGTCTGAAATGCATAACTTCCACAGTCATTTCAGGATGGGAAGAGAGTAATAAAAGGTTTGCACTGACTTTTACCTGCCTTGTTCCAAATGTATTAGCTTGGTTATATAAAATAAAGTATTTTTAAAAAAGATTTATTTATGCATACAAGAACTGGGGTACAGGCCAGAGGTATTGGGGGTGAGAGGATTCACCAGAGACAGAATAGGGGGGCAGAACAGGCAGATTGACTGAAATACACTGCTGAGGGGAGCAGTGGGCGAGAGAGGAGAGGTCTCCTGCACCATGTGGGCAGCTCCCTGGCCGGGGATTGAACTCATGCTACTGTGGCTGCAAAAAGCTTCATAGGTTGCATCTTAACCCCTTGCGCCACCAGGGAGGCCCAAAAAAAGTATTTTAAATATTAAAAATATTTAAACATTTTATGAGTGTGATGACCAGAAAAGAACAATGAAGTTCAGCCATTAGTTACCAAAACTTTCATATTCATTTGTTGGTGGATCATCTTGCTAGGTGTGGCTGGAGACATGCCTGCTCTGATTCAAGTGGGATCTTCTTTCCTTTCATCACTCAGTTTCTGTGTCAGGTAAGGATCGCTTTCTAATGCTCATGTTGATGCATTTTAAAGTGGCCACTTCCTGGTGTCAGACATAATATTCTAATTGCAGGGAACAGTCAGCTTTGCCTTAATTTCAGTCTGAAGACTAGACAATGTCTGCCTCTACCTTTGTTGATTTTCATCCCCTAAGGCTCTGACATCTGTGTTCCACTTTATTCCTATGTGCCATTGATGACATGTGAAAGGAAAGGGTCAAGGTAGGTCATTTTACTACTCTCAGCTGAGTTTATGTGGCTCCATCTACAAAATAGGAGTATTTTTCAGGTTCAATTCCACCTAGCATGCTCTTCCCAGGATGCCTTTCTCTAGCTCCCTGTTGCACCAGGAGCTGGAGCTGGATGGCCAGGATCTGCAGTAGACACACTGGTGTTGGCTATGAACCAGGCAGCTACATGCAAACCAGAGCTGCTGCTGTTGTGGTTTCCCAGGCCCTGCCTGCCAGTGTTCTAACCTGCCTCCACCTTGGGGCTGGATTCCCAGGTGCCATGCTTGGCCCTGGCACAAGTGGGAGCCCAGATGAGTGGAGCAGAATGAAAAAGTCAGGCTTTCTGGTGCAGTGGCAAGAAAACTGGATTCAACATGAGCTGTGCGTTTACTTGCTGTATGACCTGTGATAAAGGAATTAACTTCTCTGGGGCTCCTGCTTCTCATTGCACATTCTCCTCATGTGCAAACTCAGACTAGGATTTTGCTGTGAAAATGAATTGAGGTACTATGCAAAAGTTCTAGGCCAGTACCTTGCTTATCCAAGGATCTCAAGGATGGACATTTCCTACAAGAGGACAAATTGACTCATCTGCTTTGCTGTATTTTCTAGGCCCACCAGGTGCAGTGAAGGGCTTAGAGCAAGCAAAGAAGAAGTCTGTCTAATGACTAAACAGTGAACCAAAGATGGGCAAAGGAAAAAAAAAAAATGAAAAGCCAGGATTAAACTAGACATGATGACATATGTTTACCTTTTCAGATAAGCATCCCCTACGTTCTGAATCAGCCCAGAAGCCTTTTTATTTGCTAATGGATCAACTCCAAAGCATGTGCCCTGGGAAATCATGATGTGCCTAATCATTTTAGCAATAATCCCTGAAAAATTGGCCATTACTGGAAGTGACCAACCATTTGGTTGTAACAGCCTGAAGCAAGATTATTAACAGCAAACGTGAAGATGATTATTTTAGCAAATTGCCACTGATTGGTAAATTCAGAACACAAAGGCCTCATGCCTGGCTGGAGTCGCTGGGAAATCATTTTACGGCCATAATAAATGTCTACTGCTTAAGATATAAAAGCCATTTAAGTCTGTTTTCTCTCTGTTTAGGGTAGGGAGGAGCCCAGTCTTGGGCAGGAATGGGTAGGGATTTGTGGGTGGGGTGAGGTGAAGGGTGTTGTGAGTTACCACCTCCACCCAGTAATTTTAGAAGCCCAGTTTTCCTATTTGCTGAGCCAAAGGGATGTCCAGGGGATTAGAAGACTCAATGTGAGTGTAAGATGGTAGCCATTCTCAGTGAAGTTCTATATCCATAAATTGGTTACATTTTTTTTGTTTGTTTTGAAGAAACAGGAGACACAACCCAAACTAGTTTGAACAAAACTGGAACACTTGGGGCCCATTTACATGAAAGTTCCCGGAATATGACAGCTTCAGGTCTGGCTTGACCAAGGGGGTGCCCAAACTTATTTATTTGTTGATTTTCTTATTTGCTTTCATATGCTGGGACCCCCAGGTGGAGTAGCTTCTTTCAGAGTTCACATCTCTTTGCCAAGAGATCCATCAATAACCCTGTTATCTGTGATCTGGGTCCTATTCTCTCTTAAGCCCCAGGGACCCAGGGAGCTTGGGTGAAACATAACTGGATTTCTCCTGTGTTATAAGTGAGCAGGGGGCTTCCCTGTAGGCATGTTGGTTCATGGAAACCCTCAGAAATAGATAGAGGGGACTTTTCTATTGGCCAGAGAAATCTTCAGGTAAAGAAAAGAAGGTGCCAACAGTGGAAGGTCAGTCTGGTGCATGCTGAAATGTATAGGAAAAGGCCCAAGGGCATGTTATACTCAGTCATTCCCTGGGTCTGTGAAACTGAGAATGTACCCTATTTTTCCTGGCTGCCTTATTCCAAAATAGCAGACTAGGAAACCCGCCCCTGTTTCATAGGATTATTCTGCAGCTCAACTGGACATGGCTGTCCGGTCTCCGGCATTTGGGGGATACCTAGCTTGTGCTAATTAATTTCTCCTTCCCTTGTGTTGTGGAAATTAGAGAAGAGAAAGTGGACTAACAGGATTTCTAGCAAGAGGGCAGAAGACAGTCTCCAAGTCAGGACAGAGCACCAGCTGATGGTGAAAGAGTATCCCAGGAAGGTCTTGCGTCCAACACAAACACAAATGGATGACGCTCTCTTGGCCAGAGTCTGTGCAAGGTGTTTTGTTTATTCAATTGGATTTAATCTTCATTCCGTGTAGTGAATACTGGAAGGAAACAATTATGCAAAATGGTGCAACCGTTTATGAAAATGAAAGAAGAACCAACTCAGGGCTGAAATCAGATTCCAGAGGAGCAGGGAAGGGCAAAGGTGGGCGTCAGACAAGGAGACCAAGAAAGATCACCTTGTCACCCCTGGCTGCTGGGAACTTCCAGCCTGGCTCCGAGTCCCTGAATCATCTTTTTACACATAGGCTTTTGCATTTGCTTAGATCCTCATGCCTCATCACTTTGCACAAGCTCTTTCCTAGAATTCCTTCCCTCCACTTGAATAGGTCAAACTTCATCGACTTTTCCTGTGGTCACCTCCCCTGTCTCCTAGGTTTCTGGAACTAAAGCCCCCTCTTATCACTGAGAGAAAAGTCAAAATTTCTGGGAGAAGATGGAGTTGGATGGGGTAGAGAGGGCTTCTTGGGGGATATGCAGGATTTAGACAGGCTGAAAATGAAAGAGGGAGAGTTGAATGCCAACGGTGGGAGTTGAGAGGGTGTGTAGAGAGCACTTCCAAAGTAGGGAGAAATGGGGTGAGGCCAGTCAATGGAGCATTCAGTCTTTTCACCTCCAGCCAATGGGAGCTGCCAAAGTTACCAAGTGACCCCCAAAATGGGATTTTAGAGAGTGCAAGCTGACCAGGTGGCCCAGGTGATTGCATGAAGACGAATGAGAGCAGCATTGTGGCAGGTCTCAGGTGGGATGTGAAAGGCTCGCTCGGAGAGCAGAACATACCTAGGCGTTGAGCCATCAAGGTGGTTGGGTGCTAGGACCATTCTTTCTGCTGAACAGAGGTCTATGTTCTTTTCATGTGATAACTCCTTTAATCCTATCAGGTAAGTACTAGTATAATCAGGGTTTTTCTTTTTTACAAATGGGAGACCTGGTGCCGAGGGGTGCTATCTCTTGCTCAAGGTCACACAGCTGCTACAGGGCAGAACCAGGATTCAAAAGCAGGCAGTCTGGCCCCAGAACTGATGTGGTCAACACAAGACTGAGCAGAATGACCTGGGTCCAACCCCCAGGACTGCAGCCCACCAGTTCTAGGAGTTTGGAGGCTCCCTTCTGAGTCTTGACTTCTTTATCTGTCCATAGGGATACTGGAGGCTGCTGATGCCTGGGGCATCTAGATGACATGACCATTGAGCACAGCCAGATGACATGACCGCTGCTGAGCACAGACCTAAGCACCTGGAAGGCTCTAATCGATGCTAGTTTCCCTTCTGTTTCAGTTGGTCACATCACCTTTTGATTGGATCCTCTCGCTAAGGAAGCACAGACCCTCTCACACCCCAGGGGGAGGTGGCACCTTGGGGCAAAGCAGCCTTCTCCCCTGTGTTCACCCCACTACCATTCTCCAAGCCCCCCACTTCTGAGAGAGGGCTGATTTCTGCGCCCTCACTCAGTTCATTTAAGGTCTCCACCCCCTGGAAGAAACACAGGAATCTGTGGCAGTGAACTCAGCAACATTTGTTCCCCAGCCCAAGAATAAACAGAGAAAGCAAGCTCTCCACATCTTCAGAAGTGCATTTACTATACTCGAAACAGATGAATTCCCTCTGTTTGCATTAATCGCATGACTATTTGGTCCAATTATTCTTACCACTTCAGCAATCATGGTGTGCTTGTTCAAGAAGAAAGAAATAACAACAGCTTATCTTGTTGAGAGCAAAGAACAAACAGTGAAAAATCAGGGTCCGCTCCTAAATGCCATACTTGCTGTCACTGTGCTAAAGAGATGATTCATGTTCTCATAGCAACTCAGGCAAAAAAGGGAGTGAGAGAGGGTTCTGAAAAGGATTCAGTTGCAATGGTTAAAAACCTTTTCAAAATCAGTCCAAATGGAGATAAAACTTTCTATTTTTATCACCCAACTCAACTGCCTGCCTCCCCCAATCACATCTCACATTGACCAATGTACACAGGCTGACACAATTCTTTTAAAAATTGCATTTTGTTAGGATGGGGGTAATAGATGAAACACTCAATATTGTTTAATCCCCTTTTGAAAGAACACTTAAGGACAACTAATATTTTCAGGAAACAAATAGGTTGGTGCCAAAAGGACCATAGAAGAGCAAATGTGGAACAGGTAAAGTGTGAGAATGAATGACAGTAGAAATCCTACCCTTGCCTCCCTGTCAGGCAATGGAAGGTCCCTCAGGAACAATGTCACTGTGTCCTGTGTCTTTTCCTCATGTGACCTTCCCCACATGAGATTCAACAGCTAATATGAACCTAAAGGAAATGATCTTTTTTTCCCCCATAAATTTGGTCTTGAACCAACATGTAGTCCATTTCCTGATCTGTTACTGGAATCCTTGGCTTTTGACTTCCTGCATCACCTCGTGACGAACCCCTGGATAAGACAATGGTTATTTGTTTTGGTACCAATCCTTGGTCCTCCCCTAGGCTGTGTCTGCTGCTACCATCTTAAATAAAATAAAGCTTGATGGAGCTCAGCTGCTAAGAGGAAGCCTTGGTACCAGCCATCAGAGTTTGGTGGTGAGGTCGTAACAGGCTTTAGCCCCAGTGAGCCACCACTCTCTGATGGGATGAGGACTGGAGAGTGTGGCCTCAGCATGGTCACACCAGGATGGGAGGGTCTTGCTCTCTTCCAACCAGTCAATCCCCATGGGTTGTGGAATAGCCTGGCCGGATGTTTTAATTGTTAGTAAAAGCAAAGTAAGAAATTTGGGTTCCCAACAAAGTGAGCCCAGAGGGAATAAGAAGGAACCAGGAGACAGTAGAGAACTTAAAATGACAAATCTGGGAAAATACAAAATATAAAAAGAATTATTTTTCACTAGAAAGTGAGACCACTTGTAGGTTCAGGGGATAACTGATAGAACTATTTAAGCCATATAGTAGTTTACAAACACAAGCAGTCTCTATTCAGCAAAAGACTCAGTTCAACAAAATAACATGATTTTTTTTTATGTACCCCAAACTAAAGTCTGTGGATTAAAGCATAATGAATAGGGCAGTTTCTTCCTGCCTTTGATGGACAGTTTTAAAAGACAACTATGAAATTATAAAACAATAACAAAGTCAGCTATAGATATAGATACAAAGTATAGATATAATATAAAATAAAGGTATTACACAATTGGGCAAGAAGTGATATGCCCAGATGACATCCCAGATGATGTCTAAAGAAAGGTTTTCAAGGATTTCTAGGAGTTTGCCTGATGTTCAAAGGAAGCAGATGTTTATTCCAGGTAGAAAAAACCAAATCTCCAAAGAAAATTGTTAATATATATAGAGATCTATCTATCGATCGATCGATCGATCTATCTATAAACATAAATTACATGATAGTCTTGGATAATTTTATTAAGATCAGCATTGCAGACTGTACAATAAGAAGAGAGAGAGGTGAAAAATCAAGTTGAGGAGACGGAGTGATTCTGGAAGACATCTTACAGCTTGCTTTATCCTGCAGGAGATTAGCAAACATTGTGAAGTCTTAAAAGGGTATGCAGCATGGTGAATTTTGCCTTTTAAAAATGTAGAAATGGTGCAGCAGTGAGAAAATTAAACAAAAAGGTTTTTATTGAATTACTATATGTCTTCAAGAGTTGGCTAAACACTTTGGGATAGACAAATAAAACCTTAGAAATGAAATCCATTTTTCAAGGATAAACACAATAACATCATCACAAAGAATGACAAGATTTGCTATTTTTGCAAAGTGCCAGGGACAGTTCTATTTATTTTACAGAAATAATCTCACTGATCTTGGGAGATGGTATCATTGTTATGCCCACTTACAGGTAAAGAAACTGAGGCAGGGTGAGGTAAAATTTTCCAATGTTATAAAGCTAGTGAGGAACATAAATATATCTTATAAAGAAGAAGACCTAATTGTGACTAGACAGTGTTACAGATATGACAGATATTAGCTCCCTACTAAAAGAGTCATTTTTCCTTTTCTATTGTGACCAGAACCTCTCAATGTTTTAAGCTCCCATGTACCAGTCTCAAGAGATAAATAATGAATTATCCAAGCCAAGAATGGAATAATAGTATCCTTTATCAGAAGCTCACTTACACTTGAAGCTCAGGGTAACCTTTTGCTTTAATTCTTGCCAGTGGGATGTAATAAATTTTACTGGGTAATTTGGGGGAAAGTTTTGATCTTTCTAATAAAACAGACATTTTTCCTTCCCTTTTGTGTCTCTGAATTAAGAGTGAAGAGGTCATGCCCAGAGCTATGGCAACCATCTTGTAACCATGAGGCAAATACTGGAAAGAGAAAAGTCAACAACATATGGACACCAAACAAGAGACCTGAAAAAATTCTGGTTTTTGATGACCTCATTGAGCCACTGAACCAATCTTCCAATCTTTCACTTGAGGTTGATTGCATCCACCTGAGCTGGTAGTCTACCTTTATTTTCCAAGTTATCCCTTCCCCAACAAGGCTACAACTTTCTTCAAGATCATTTAGGGCAATTCGTAGCTTGTTTCCACGTATCAGATGAATATTTCCAGACCCTATGCTCATGCTTATCTGTATGTTCCCCTCACATGTCTCAGCTAATTTAATATATTTTTTTAAAGATTTATTTGTTTGTTTGTTTGTTTGTTTGTTTATTTATTTATTCAAGCACTGGGTACAGTCAGAAGCGTGGGAGGGTGAGAGAATTCACCAGTGCCAGAGCGGGGTGCAGAGCAGGTAGACTGACGAAGTACACTGCTGAGGGGAGCAGCAGGTGGCAGGGGAAATCTGCGTGCCATGTGGGACCCTTGCCTGGTGGCCAGGGATCAAATTGGTGCTGCAGAGGCTGCGGACAGCTTCGCAGCCCAGCGCTCAACTGCTGCGCCACCGGGGAGGCCCTCTCAGCTAATGTAATATTATCCACAATTGAAGACTCACATCAAATACCACTGTTCCCTGAAGCTATTTTTCACCTGGCCATCCAAACAGACAGGCACGCTTTCTCAACTTCTTTTAAAATTTGGTTTAAATTTTAGAATAATTTTAGGTTTATAGAAAAAAATGTACAGATAGTACAGAATTCTCATAAACCACTTGTTAGGTCCCCTACTGTTACTATCTTGCATCTGTACACGTTTATTTGTAGCACTGATGAACCAATACTATCACATTATAATTAAATAAAGTATATATTTTATTCATTATTTTCAGCTTTTAACTTATTACTTTTTCTGTTCTAGGATCATATCGGGAACCCATATTACATTAAATCATTATGTCTCCTTAGTCTCTTCTCGGCTGTGACAATTTCTTAGATTTCCCTTGCTTTGATGACCCTGACAGTTTTGAAAAGTGCTGGGCAGGAATTTCACAAAATATCCCTCAGTTGAGGTGTCTGCTATCAGCTTGGTATCATGGTTGATGTTGACCTTGATATTGACCAGCTGCAGTCTTGTATATCAGGTTTCTCCACTATACAGGAATGCTTGTTCCTCTTCCCTTCTGGACTCTGTGAAGCCACCCCTACAGCCCACACCAAGTGTCCCCATTGACATCCCATAAGCTTCCTCATCTATTAGTAGGTTTGGAAATAGTGTCTCCCTCACAGAGCTGGTGTCAGCATTAAGTAAATGTCTGTCACATGATGGGTGAAGTATCAATGCCAGTTACATATTATTAAGATAGGTATTATATATAATGTGTTTGTCCTGGCGGTTGACTTATAGCAGGAACATGAGAAATAGCAGTTTTCTTTCCTACCTTTTTATTACATTATTTAAGCTTGATAAATTTATTTCTAGACATAGAGAGCATTAAATGTAACTGGATTATATAACAGTCTTCAATAGCATGGGACTCTTTGCTAAGGTTCATCCTTCACCCAGTGTTAGAAAATTGCGGTGCTGAGCCAACTCTCTCCCCAGCAGCCCCAAGTCAAGCCTTCATTGATCACTTCTTAGTGCTTATCTTGCACATCTGAGCACTACTTGTTCTAATGGATCCCATGCTGGAGAAATCATCTTGATGTGCTAGACTGGACTATAAACTCAGGGAGGGTGGCTACAGCTATGTTTGGCACCATGTCTTCGGGGCCTAATACATGTCCTCGGCTGTTCAACTAACAACTGGTAAAAGATAAATGTGTGGCTTGGCTCCAGCTCTTATGGCAGACCACCATTGTCCTAAATGCTGTTTGTGCTTCAGGAGCGACAGCCAGTGATAACTTCCTAGGCAGGCCTCAAATACCAGGACCATCCTAATTCACTCAAGAAAGGATCCTCCCAGGCATCCACAGTTTGCTCTCACTCAATGTTCAGTCTCACTTTCACTCATTGATCTGTCTTAGCACATCCAGGGATAGCTTTGCAAAACCAAAATCATAGTGTATTTAAATCTTAGAGTATTTCTACCTCCAAGTAATCCCAGGTTTATATCAGCACTATGGACATATAAGACCGTATGGTTCTATGTGATGGGGGATGTCCTGGGAATTCAGATCGTTTAGTTAGTAGCATCCTGGATTTGAGTACTGGATACCAGTAGCACCTGAGTACACCCAGTTTTGACAAATGAAAATGTCTCCAAATACTGCCAAAAGTCACCTGGTGGGTAAAGTCAGTCCTGCTTGAGAGACACTGATACACACCAAAACAGTAAACCTTCCACAGTTCCCTGCTGCCTGCATCCTGGAGACCACACACCATGACGAGAACTTCCTCCTGCAACAGTGTGCCCATTCAAGAAATGAGAATCAGAGGATCAATCCAAAAGATGTGGCGTGCATACCCAATGGAATACTACTCAGCTATTAAAAAAAAAAAGAATGAAATCCTGCCATATACAACAACATGGATGTATGTGGAGGGTATCATGCTTAGTGAAATAAGTCAGAAAAAGAAAGACAAACACCATATGATTGCACGTATGTGGCACGTAGACAAACAAAATGAATGAACTAAATGACACAACAGTAAGCATTTGGACTATAAGGCCAAAGTGGTGGTTACTAGAAGAGAAAGGAAGGGTGTATAAATTAGGTAGAAGGGTCAATAGCATGGTGAAGGGGAGAATTGGATTATAGTGGTGAATTTAATGTAATATATTGCGGGTGTTGACTTACAAAGATGCACACCTGAAACATATGATGTTATAAAGCAATGCATGTCAGTCAAACTTATTTTGAAAAAGAGTCAATCAACTAATTTTGTAAAGCTCTGAACATCAGATAAGAAAATAGATGGAAAAGCACTGTAAAATGAGCTCCCTGGCAGCTTTTCTAAAAAAAGAATCTAGAAATCCTATGAAAATCTTCCTCAGATTCAAGCTCTCCCTCAAGATCAAGATTCTAAGATTTGTATTTTCTTCTTTTTTTATTTTTAAGATTTATTTATTTATTTATACAAGCACTGGATACAGTCAGAAGCATGCGAGGGTGAGAGAATTCACCAGAACCAGAGCGGGGAACAGAACAGGCAGACTGATGAAATACACTGCTGAGGGGAGCAGCGGGCGTGGCAGGAGAGGTCTTCGCACCATGTGGGACCCTCGCTGGCAGCTGGGGATCGAACTGGTGCTGCAGAGCCTGCGCGCAGCTTTGCAACCCAGCGCTCAACCACTGCGCCACCAGGGGAGGCCCTAAGATTTGTATTTTCTGTAAGAACTTGGAATATTTCTAATATTTATTATTATTATTATTTAAAGATTTTATTTATTTTTGCATAGAAGAACTGGGGTATAGTCGAGAGGTGTGTGTGTGGCGGGGGGAAGGTGTGTGGGTGTGAGAGGATTCACCAGACACAAGTGGATCTATTGAAATACACAGCTACAGGGAACAACAACGGGCACGACAAGAGAGATCTTCTGCTCCTTATGTGGGTGAGCTCCCTGGCCAGGGATCTAATTAAGGCCGTTGTGGTGGTAGCACTGAGACTTAACTTCTAGGCCACCAGGGAGGCCCTGATATTTATTATTTTTTATAGTATAGTGGGTGGTTAGGACATGGGACACTGTTACTTCTGATCTGAAACATCCTGGGTTATTTTCTTAGAACAGTGAAGCAAGACTGGGCATAAAGACGCTTCTGAGTGGGAGAATGCAGTGGGAAACATTACAGCTGTGGAGCCTCAGTTTGTTCTTCTATGAAATGAGCCGAGGTATCACTCTTGCAGGGTGGTTAAAAGGCCTGGGATGGGCGTGTCCCAGCCAAGTCCCCTTGAGCCAGAACCCTAGCTGATCTTAGTCGATGGTAGTTGCCAATGAGAGAGAAGTATCTTTTAAAATTTACTGAGGAATACAAGAACCAGGAGGCTTTCAGAGAAAGCAGAAGTTGGCTGCCGATGTGGAGAACTGAAGCAAATGTGGCTTTGCAAACACAGAGGCAACTGCCCTAATCCATAGCAAACACCAAATGGTTTGGAGCCCCAGAAGAGAGAACCCTGTGGTTGCTATCCAGACATCAACAAGATCCAGGCTTCCTGTCAGCCTCCAATCTGTCCCTTCACTGTTCCGTGCAGATTTTTTTCTCTGCTCAGAGTAGCCTAAGCCCGAGCAGAAGTTTGCATGTGCCTTGTTCTCTGCTGTGTCTCCAGAGGAGACTCAGGCACAGCATGCCAGGCATGTAGGTGTGGCACACTCCATGGGTGTGGAGGGAGTAAACAAGTGAATGAATGATGCATTCAGGGAGATTCCTCCCCTTCATCCTGGACCCCCAGGGCAGAGAGGGCTAGCTGATCAGGACCTGGGATCACAGGATTGACATCTAATGTCCTCTGTGTCTGAGGAGCAAATGGCAGTGAGCTCTCTCATCTTTCATGAATCCAGAAAGCAGCACCTAAAAGGAACACACAGTATGGGCCCACATCAAGGAAAGTTTATGTTCAAGAGCTGGAAAGGCCCAGTCTCTCCTGGAGAATGGAAAGGTCATGCTCCCGGGAGAACTTTGCCAGATAAGTTCAGAGTCTTCTCTCTTGATCCTAGCCTGTCAAGGGCATCTCCGTTCTCTTTGATAGGCGACTGTTGTCTCACTCTCTCCTGGACTGTGAGGCCTTTGAGAAATCACCTCAAAGGTTCAAGAAAAATAAAAAGGGGAGAAGAGATGAGAAAAAGAGGGGCTTGAGAGAGAGACACAGAAAGATGGGGGAGAGAAGGAGATAGGATAGACAGAGAGAAAGACAGATGCAAAAACAAGCCAACGAAGAAAATTATTTTTAAAAGAAAAAAGGTCCTGGGGTGGGGAAGTAAAACAGTAAAAAAGTTGGAAAAGAAGAAACAAAGATGGCGAGAGAAGGGAGCAGGAAAATAAAGGGGGTGGGAAGTGACTGGGTTGCTGGACCCCTGCACAGAGAAAGCGGCCGTGGGACACAGAAACCCCAGGCCAACTCCATTTTTTTGGCCTCTGCTTCTTCACCACTCTTCATGCCAGTCCAGAAACAGGTTGCCCTTCCTTTTCAAGCCTTAGCATGCAGCCTCAGTGGACGGAGGCCAGACCAGCCTCATAAGCAGTTTGCACCCAGTTCGCCCAGCCTGCCCAGAGGCTCACAGCTGCCTTGTCTGTGGGGCTTTGGGGTGGAAGGAGTCACCCCGCCTTCATGGAGTGTGTGCTGGTCTAGGTCCCCTGCTCACACCCACAGTTCAGCTCTTACTGACAGCCAGGCCCCACAAACAACTTCCCCAAGGCTGGTGTGTACACTAGTACTTAGCAGAGAGGAGCACAAGACTGCAGAAGGCCATGGAAGTAGCTTATTCCACCATAAAGGTATTTACAGAGCTGGTAGAATGTAGTGGGTATAGCCGGAGGCTCTAGGAGGTTCTGGGTTTAAGGCCTCACTCTGGCATTTGCAAGCCATGCACAAACCTACCCCAGTTATTTACCTGCCCGTGCCTCAGTGTCCCATCTGACAAACGGGGGTGCGGGGGTATTTACAGTACTAACTTAATTGGGGTTCTTTTGAGGATTAAAGGAAGCTAGTCATTCATTTAACAAATATGTATTGGGTATCTACCAGGCCCTCGGGGTATTCCTCTTAAAACTTACTTAGGGGAAGATTATAATAAAAGTAATAATAAAAATATACTGCACATAAATTGTTGAATGCAGTCTCTGGCACGTAATCACCTGAGAAACGCTTGCTGTGCTTCACAGGGGATCCGCTACACAGCGGGGGCTGTCACAGAGCTTTTCTTCTATTCCCCATCACTTTGAATCTTCATATAATACTGTAAAGCCTCAAACATTCTTGTTCTTTTACACATGAGGAAACTGAAGGTCGATGTGGGCTTGCCTCTCATAATAATTAGCAAAAATATGGGAGCCAAGTTTGGACACAGATTCATCAGACTGAAACTCAACCTTTCCATACTATGTCCCTGTGTCTACACTGCTGACAATCACGGGTGATCTGGTTGAAGCGGTGCAAGGGCTGGGCTACAGTGCAAAGTTTCATTTCACTCACTCGAACTTCTGCTAGAATCACTGGCTGGAATTTGAGGTCTCCTCCTCCTCACTTACTCCAATGCATTCATTGCAGAGTGGAAGAAAAACATTTCCCTTTTGTGATCTGGAAATATCATGAGCCAAGATCTGCTAGAGGGAGAGCTGAGGAAGAAGGAAAATGTGCAGACTGACTGCCCAGATTTCCAAGGTGGGCATTCAACGTCCCAGCACAGACAAGTAAAGAAAGTCATTACAGAGAATTGTGAGAAACGGGGGGTCAACTTGTAGCTGTGTGTGTTGGCTTAACCTGAGCCACGCCTGGATCAGGCCACAGTGGGACAGCTGGCTGGAGGCCGTCGATGGGGGTGATGGGAGTGGAGAAGCAGGGAGGTATGAGATATCAAGTGAACACACCAGTTGTCTTCTGGGTCAATGGCGAAAATCCCAAATCAGTTAATGCCAGATCTTGGCAAAAACCACCCTATATAAAGTTGTTATCACTAAATTACCATTTACTAAAAGCCTATAATTATTATCCCTAGTCATGCATGTGTGTGTCTGTGTGTACGTGTGTGTGTATGTGTGTGTGTCTCCTCTAAGCCTTGCTTAGAAGAGTCCTCCTAATTTATTTTTGATCAGACTGAACAGGGGCCAAACCTCTTTAGCTAATATTGACATTGGCTGGGTGACAGATGTCCAGGATTTGGAGAACTGGAAGGGCTTGTTCTTGCTCTGTTGTTGTTTTGTTTTGGATTTTTTTTTTTCCCCCGACTTAACTATTTTTGAATCACCCCACAATTAAAACCTGACTTTTAAATCCCACTCTCCCTCCCCCCACATTCTTCCTTTCTCTTAACTGTAATTACATTGTTCCATTTTAAGTTGCTTTTGCCTCAAATGATTTCCCTGACATTTGCTCCCAGACTAGGCGGGAAGTTCTCAGCAGAGACCAATCTCTCTTCCTCTTTCCCCTTTTTCCTTGTTCCTAGATTTGAAACCGTTTCTCCCTGAAAATGGATGACACAAAATAACCAAGTAAAGAAAGGAGCTGGGTAAAATGAGAAAATAAAGGTAGAAAAAGACCAAGATCGCGAGCACATGAACACCAAGCTGTGCTCTTGGCTTCAGCGCACTTGTGGCCACGTCCCAGCCCACACCGTTGGTGCTGCGAGGCACCAAACTAAGCAAAGCACAGCATTTCCTGAGAAATGTCTGCCAGGGGTCCATGCTGAAAAGAAACTGAGAAACTCAAACTCATCTGCAGTGAAATCGTTCAGGTCAATAGTATTCCAGGCGATCATCTCACACCAACCTCCACCGGCGACATGGGATGGAGCTGGGAGAGCCGGTCCTGCTCTATGGTCGGGGCTGGGACTGAGCCCCTGGGTGTCCAGTGCCTTTCATGGCATGTGCCACAGGGCTGCACACACGCTGTTTACAGAGGTGCTTGGACTCTGACCGCATCAGGACAAGGCTTCCTATTATAAGATCTCAGCTACTTGAATTTCCCAGGTCTAGGGATTCTTTCCTCCTTGTTCCCAGGTCCCTCGGTCTCACTGTGGTGCAGACAATATGTTCTTCCTTCCCCTAACCTGCTCTCCATTTCCACTCTTGGCCTACCATGGTCCAAAGCAGGATCTCTAGTATCATCCTTGCCTCCACTTCCCCCACTTCCCAACCAAGATTTCTCTACTGTCCCCTGCTCCCATATTGTCACAGCAGCCTTAGGTCTGACCCAAAACTCCATCACCTAGGCGAGAGTCTTCTAACTTGCTCCTCTGTCTCAGCTGGTGCCTCCTAACACATCCTTCATCCTCTATGGAGCCAGAAGGGGCTTCCTAAGTCCATGTCTGAACATGCTACAGGCTCATGCTCCGGGTGGTGGCCTGTTGCCAACAATACACGGTCCAAACTTAGGTGAGTCTTCTTTGGTTGTGAGGAGATAGCCCTGAACCTTTGAATAAGTCCACTTTGCTTCATCTAAAAGGATCAAATTGGTTTCTGACATTCACATATGTAAAACAAAAACATCAAAAGTAATCCTAATTAGTACTTTGCATTATCGTTTACCCATTTTGGAGTGAAACATAAATCGTTCGCTTTTAATTAGCAACGAAGGAACTTTGAGAGAATCCGAGGTTTTCAGAGGATGAGAAGACAAAGGGGATTAACTGAGAAGCTTGGAAGAGACTGAGAAGACAGGAACAGGGAAGAAGAAGACATGGCAAGGAAGGGAGGAAGCAGGATGGCCCATCGAAGCCAGGGTATTAATATTGGGGGTCTGGGCAGGAGAAAGAAGGTCTGGAAGAGATTTGAATATTGGAAGTCCAATATTTGAATATTGGACTTCATTCAAGGGTTTCAAGGGAGGGGAGCAGAGAGGCTGGAGAACTTGAACGAATCAGGAAATCTTGGAAATTGCAAGCAGAGGGTGTGCTGGGAGGGATAGCACGCAATATGTGGTACTGCTACCCTACTGTACTCTCCTGAGCCCCCTCTTCTGGGGCACAGGACAATGGGAGAAGGAAGACTGTTAGATGGTGCCACTGTGGAGAGACTTAACATTGACCAATGATGTCTCCTGAGTAGAAAGAATCACATGGGTTAGCGGAAAGAATGATAGGATGACGATTCCAGTAGCTCTCATGAGGAACAAAAGGTGCCCGAACAAAGATTAAGTCTCACGCACATTTAGTGTCACAGATTCAATGCCTCTCAGCCTAGGTGGTGACCTGCCTCTCCCCTTCAGCTGGGCACCTGCTGGTGTTCCACAGCATGGCTCACTGTTTCTTACAAAATTAACCAGGACACTTATTTCCTAATGCGGATTTTCTTGCTTGTTCATTGCTAGACTAGAAGGTCCAGTTGGATGGAGATGACATGTCTTGGCTTAAGTCCTATCTTCAGGATTTCCAAAATCCAACCACAGCAGTTACTCAATAAATAGCATGTAGAATGCGTGCATGAAGAAGCAACAGGAAGACCCATGCAGGGAAGCTATTTTGGAGGGGAATCAACATATCTATGTTAATGACTATCTTACATTCAGCAAATATTTGTATTGTAAGGACTAAGCACAGGGTTGGGCACTGTAAATGCCTCTGATGTGCCCCTCCTATCCCACCCCGATGGAGCCCCAGTCAACCTCTTTTCCACAACGCAATTCCTGTTGAGCATCTTCACTTATTTCCATTTCCCCTCAACTAGAATCCTGATGAATTTTCACTGTTATGCCCCTTTCTAGTTCACCAAGGGGCACTTGTCATCTTGGGGGGATTTTTTCCTTATACATTTGATGTGAAAAATATTAAATTTAATGCTTTACACAGTCTACCCTCGACCAACAATTACTGGAAATAATTATCAGCTGGCTCTTGGAGGGACTATGCATAACTTGAGAGAAGGAGCTCAGCCTACATTTCTGTCCTCACATCCAAGATGCCAGCATTTTTAATGAGAAATGAGGCCAGTGACAAACAAGAACGAGGAGAAAGGGACATTTTGAAATTGAGAAGAGATATATAAATCAGTAAGCTGACCACATTATCTAAGTGGCTGTTTTATAGCCGGATTATGCACTCAATTAAAAAAAAAGTTGAATGTAAAAAATTTATAAAGATAAGGCACTGGCTAGGGGTGGCACTCTGGGCAGGCTTAGCTTTTCCCCTCCTATTAGATACTTTCCTTGATTCTAAGACCGAAAATGCTACAGTCAGCACCAACTTAATTCCACATTGCAATTAGGGTTATGCATTAAACCCGGCCTCTGAACACCACTACCCTAAAGGAACTCGGAGACTAAATGAAAACCAGACGTGTGGCCAGAGCAGTTGGCACCAGCCAGGATCCCAATCTATAGTAACGATATGGATTTAAAATGAAAATTAAAAGCAGTCATTACAGTTAAATGGATGTCATATTTGCCAGCTGTTTATTCAAAAGGAAAGAAAGGGAACGATGTGGGAATTCTGGAGACAGCCTTGACTACCGTGCCTCTGCTTTAAAGAGATGGGGGCCGCTTGTTCAGCAGAGAGTCTGGTTGGCTGCTCGCCTTCGATTTCTGATTCTTTTCTGAGCCTAGCTAGGGGCTTCTCAATCTGGGGTGCACCCCATTCACTTTTAACATCCTCATGCAAATGCCCAGATTCTACCCTGCGGATCCCAGTGAAGCAGGCTGGATGTGGGACTCAAGAATTTAGATTTTCATAATTGTCTGTTGAAGTTTCTGAAACTGCTTTGCATTGGAAACAGCTGAGTTTCCAACTCTGGGGTCCTGATAGCTAGATCGACCTGGGAGCTAGGCCCCCTCCTTCTAGAATCCTCTTTCCCTGATTGTCACAGAGCTGGTTTGTGTTCTGTCATGCCCCTCAGTATCTTCTGTGATCACACCATGGAAGTCATGACTGACTGCAGCATTTTCAGCCTTAGAATAAGGAAAGCATCTAATAAGTAGGGAAAGTAAAACTTTTTTAGAGTCCCCCCTTTTTCCAGAGTCTTATCCTTCCAAAATTTTTTTTTTTTTTTTTTTTTTTTTTTTTTTATAGAGGCATGTTTTCTTTCTTTGTTTTTGTTTATACATGCACTGGGTACAGTCAGAAGCGCGGGAGGGTGAGAGAATTCACCAGAGCCAGAGCAGAGAGCAGAGCAGGCAGAAGGACCGAAGTACACTGCTGAGGGGAGCAGCGGGCGGCAGGAGAGGTCTGCGCGCCATGTGGGACCCTCCTCCGGTGGCCGGGGAGCAGCCGGGGATCGAACCGGCGCCGCAGAGGCTGTGGGCAGCTTCGCAACCCAGCGCTCAACCGCTGTGCCACCGGGGAGGCCCTCCTTCCAAAATTTTTATATTCAGGAGCCTCCTTAGTGGCGCAGGTGTTCAAGTCAGCACTATCACACTCCTAACAGTCACTACAGCATGAGTTCGATCTCCTGTCAGGGAGCTAACCCACTTGGCGCAGCAGACCTCTCCTGTCTCACCTGCTGCTCCCCTCAGCAGTGTATTTCAGGAGATCTGCCTGTTCTGCTCCCTACTCTCTCTGGTGAATCCTCTCACTCTCCCACACCTCTGGCCTACACCCCAGTTCTTGTATGCATAAATAAATCTTTAAAAAAATAAATAAAATTTTCATATGCAACAGTTTAAATTGAGTGCATCCCTCAGAAAGCAGCACTATCAACTCTCCCACATGATTTCTCTCAGGGAGCCCATCACCACTTGCAGTGGTCCGGGTTGTCTTTTTGCTTACACCTCTCTCAGCAGTTTTTCTGTAGGAATATAAGTGCTGGAGCCCAGTCTGCTGCTGCACTGAGGAGAGCAACACACCCCGCTCAGTCGGTACATAAAACCAAGATGAATGACAAGGCAGTGTGATGTGTATGATTTCAGGTGGCAAAGAAGAATAACCCTGTGGGCAGCCAGTGCCCAGATTGGGGCTTCTCAGGCTATTCCACCTGCAAATCACCTAAGTGGCACGAGCATGCTGTCACAGACGTCCTCTACCACGGCAGCATCTCAGGACACATGGGGAAAGGTGAGCATTTACAACCTGAGAGTGTCACTGCCAGTAACTTTTTAAAAAAATATTTATTTATGCACACAAGAACTGGGGTACAGGCCAGAGGTGTAGGGGGCAAGAGGATTCACCAGAGACAGAATGAGGAGCAGGACAGGCAGATCTACTGAAATACACTGCTGAGGGGAGCAGCAGGCAAGACAGGAGAGGTCTGCTGTGCCATGTGGGTAGCTCTCTGGCTGGGGATTGAACTCATGCTGCAGTGGCTGTGGATAGCTTCATAGTTCTGAGACTTAACCCCTTGCGCCACCAGAGAGGCCCCCCAGAAATGGTTTAATTGATCCAGGGATCTCAGGCATGGGCCCTGCTCCACACCCCTACCCACCACTCTCCAGGGAAGCTTTCCTTTACAGGCAAGGTTAGAATCAGTCCTCTGCTTTGTATAAAACACAGGCTTTATGTATGTGTGTGTGCGTGCTCATGCACATGTGTGTGTAAGTATCAAGTAGGAAACAAACATCTTAGTGCTTTCTACTCCACCCTCAGACCCATGGAACAGGCACAACTTGGGAAACTGAGTGCTAGCTCGCTGCTCAGCCCTCCCTGTGCCTCTGAGGGAAATCTGCCCCGGACAAGGTGCTTGACGACTAGTGTGTATGTTCTTGTTTCAGGAGAACTGATCTATAACAATATGTAAACATGCTAATATACTCTCAAAGCAGCTATCCTGTGAGACCCAGACACAGGATGTGTTAGGGTAGATATCACAGTCAGTAGCAAAATGCATTTGTATAAATATCTATTTCTTTTATCCGGCTAAACTGAAGATAGTTGTTATCAGTGTCCCAGTTGGACATGCATGCCCATTCTTGAAAGGAATCCTGATGTTTTCTGCTTTCTCCTAACAGTCATTGCTCTGAGCTTTCTTTCATGCTAAAGTGTACATGACTGCCAAAACTGTAGGGAGTTTCCACTCTGGGCAGTGAAGCTTGGAGCCTGGGCCTTGCCACTCACTGACTGTGAAAACTTGAGCAAGTCATTGAAGCCTTACCTGATCCTCATGTTCCTCATCCATAAAAAGGAACAATAGTCCCTGAGCGGCCCATCCTGCAGGGCTGCTTAGAGGATCAAAATCAGATAATTTACATAAGCAAAGGGAGGTGTAATTATCATCACTGTGTTTGTATGACTCACAGCATTCTAAGTCCATAAAAGCCTTGTTTAGGGAGGCTGGAGGGGTGCAGGTGTATATGTAATTTTAGGATTGTACCAGGAAATAGTCCTTTGAGAATTCAGTGGCAGAAGCAAAGAAAGAATTTCTTTACAAATGAACTTAAGTGAATCCTATACCTTTCAAGAGATGCACATGATCCCAACCTGTTTTCTTTTTTCACTATAACCACCAGAGAGCTCAGAGTTAAATTAGGGTAGTCCATTGCATTTTCCCAAAGTAGGCTGAGTAGAAATTAATGACAATAACTTATTAATATCAGAAACCATAGGTTGCAGTTCAAAACACATGCTCACCTAACACTGGCCAGAATTCATCTATCCAGACCAGTGCTGTCCAATAAAACTCTAATATGAGCCATTTATGTAATATTAAATGTTCTAATAGTCTCAATATAAACATGAAAAGAAATGGGTGACATTGATTTACTGTACTTAAACCAATATAGCCACTATGTCACTTCAAAGTGAAATCGATATCAACATTGATGATAGAGTTTACATTCTTTTTCATACTTGGTCATTTTTTTTGTTTTGTTTTTTGTAGAAGAACTGAGCTATAAGCCGTAGGTGTGGGGGTGGTGAGAGGATTCACCAGAGACAGAGTGGGGAACAGAACAGGCAGACTGACTGAAATACACTGCCGAGGGAAGTAGCAGGCGAGATAGGAGAGGTCTGCTGTGCCATGTGGGTAGCTCCCTGGCCAAGGATGGAACTCAGGCTGTGGTGGTGATAGCACTGAGACTTAACCCCTAGGCCACCAAGAAGGCCCCTTATACTTAGTCTTTTTTTTTTTAGTTTTTTTTTTTTTTTAAGATTTCTTTATGCATACAAGACTGGGGTATAGGCCAGAGGTGTGGCAGGGGGTGGGGATGTGTGAGAGGATTCACCAGAGACAGAATGAAGAGCAGAACAGGCAGATTAACTGAAATACACTGCTGAGGGGAGCAGCAGGCGAGACAGGAGAGGTCTGCTGTGCCATGTGGGTAGCTCCTTGGCCAGGGATCTAACTCATGCTGCAGGATCTAACTCGTGCTGCAGTGGGTGTGGATAGCTTCATAGGCTGTGTCTTAACCCCTTGTGCCACGAGGGAGGCCCCATACTTAGTCTTAAATAGCAGGTGAGTATGTTGTCTTCAAGCCCTTCTCAGTGGGGACTGGCCATATTTCAAGGGCACTTCAGCCACATGAGGATGGCAACCGCAACACTGCACAGTGATGTTCGAGAGACTTGTCATAACATCCGTTTATCACCTATGCACTTGGTGCTTCTACACACCCTGCCAGTTGTCTTAAGAACACCTTGAGGGGCCTCTCCAGTGGTGCAGCAGGTTGAGCGCCGCACTGTGAGTTTGTCTGTAGCCTCTGCGGCACTGGTTCGATTCCCGGCAGGCCAGGGAGAATCCCACATGGCATGGCAGACCTCTCCTGTCTCACCTGCTGCTCCCCTCTGCAGTGCTTTTGGTCCGTCTGCCTGTTCTGTTCCCTGCTCTGTCTCTGGTAGTGTTCTCACCCTCCCATGACTCCGACCTATACCCAGCTCTTCTATAAATTAAAAAAAAAAAAAAAAAAAAAAAACACCTTGAGTTTGGGACTACCAAACTCTCTTCATTTACATAAGGGAGAGATAGAGTTGTTTAGAGGAGTTACAGAAATGGTCCAACATTGAAGAGTAAGAGCTGGAAGCCAAACCCGTTTCTCAGATCCAGGCTCCATGTTCACCCTTCTCCAGCATTTTCTGATGAACTGATGTGAGAGTATAATTAGACTAGGGCCCTCAGCACACAGCACCAGAGGGAACTGCCTCTCTGTGTGAACTCGGCACTGCTCTGGCCCTACAATCCAGATTCTCTCTGAGTGAGGCCTCCACCCATCCCGACAGTAGGCATCGCTCCACCAAACCACCGACTTCGACGTGTACTGCTCAGATGAGAAGTTTGGAAGAAGCAATTATGATTTTATTGCACCCACTGTGCTGACGATTAATGCTGAGTGCGGGTGGAAAATGCACCCTCTCATTTGCTAACATGCACTATAATTATGCATGCCTCTCCAGGTACTATAATTTAGGACTTAAAAAAGCCCCATTTCGAACAAGTAGTGCTGCACTTGTAAAACATTACAGATGTGTTATCATATAAATGAGATAGCTGTGACATGATCGCACGATAATAAATCCCCAGCTTAGATTTGGAGACAAGATATGTCAAAAGCAAATCCACACTGCCACTTAATCTTCTACATAAACTGTTTATTTTTTCTGAGTCCTACAATAATACATGTCAGACGGCTTTGATAGTTTCCAGATTAATGTGTTTTTCCCCTTCAGGTCATCACAAGACTACTCATTTCATTAAATTAACTCTGCTAGTTGCAAGGTGGAAGCGGGCTGCAAAACCTAACTGTTTGTACCAAATTGGGAGCCAGCAAGATGGAATTAATAAATAAAACTGATTTCCCCCGATTTCCAGAGAAGGTTGGAAATGCCGTCCTGAATGGCATCTTGATTTCCTGAGCTTCTACAATTATGTATGTGCGGCTCTAAGATACTGGAATCCCCCACCCCTTCCTGTGGCCCCTGGGTTAGAGGTGGGCCTCTGCTGTCCACACCCTACTTAAAAAGAAAGGCACCTCAAAAGCCAAGGCCTCTCCATTAAAGCTTCCCCCTGTCTCCTCCCTCAAGAGAAAGCCTCTTTCACACCTCCACCAATGCCAGGTGTTCCAGGCCAGACAGCCACACCCACCCAAAGCCCAATTTTCAAATTGGAAAATTCTCAATACTACCCCGTCCCTCTCAATCATTTTATAAGCAGACACACCAAGGCAGTGCCAGTCCAGGAAATCTATAGGATGTCGTGGGAAAGTGTCACTCGCAGGCTTCAATTTCCCACTTCTGCAGACCAGGGCTTGGCAAACTGTTCCTGAAAGGGCCCGGATCAACTGGTCCATCTGATCGAGTCAACCCGGCTAGGCCGGCTACAGCTCCCACAGCCAATATGTAAATGAATGCACGTGGCTCTGTCCAATAAAACTAATTTATGGACACTGAAATTTGAGTTTCAGATAACTGCTCATTAGATGTGTCACTAAACAGTCTTCTATTCTAGTTTGCGTTCTACAGTATAGAATTGGGAAAACGCTTCCTAGCTGTGAGCTGTACAAAAGCAGGTGGTGAACCAGACGTGGGCTTCAGGTGGAGTCTGCTGACTCCTGGTACAGAGGCCTGCAGTTGAGCAGCCTTAGCTGCCTCTCCCAGCCTAAAATGAGAGATGTTTGCGCTGAAGAGCAGGCATTAGATGTCCCATGTCTCCTCCATACCTTCTAGCTGCTAATCCTCTGAGAGACCAATAGGAAATCCCCACAGAAGATAGGGGCTCCTGGCTTGAATCTCAAAGGAGCTTCAGAGAGACCCCTGAGTTATTTGCATTCTGCAGGCAGAGCAGAGTGCGTGGGTTCAGAAAATGCCCGCAAGCCTGGTATTAGCCAGAGCAGCTCTAGCAATATGTAGCAATGATAGTGATTAATTGACTGGTATTGTCTCCCACTGTGTCACAGCAATACCTCAGAATCTTTCTCAATCCAGACACTATTAACACTGTGATGCAGGCTTACATGAGACCAGTCGGCTATCACACACTTCTTTTTCTTTTCTAGAGGACCACAGAACATTTAGGTGTCTGTGATGCGGGTTTTGTTCGAGGGTAGCTGCAGTTCAGAGGGTTAGAGGCAGTGAATGGGAGGCGAGATGTCCAAGCAGCTATTTGTTTCCCATTTCATTCTCCGGGGCTTCCTTCAAACCAAAGAATCTTATCTGAAGAACCTCAGGCCCAAAGACGGAAGGAATTGGTCTTTAAAAGTGTATCATCTGGGGCCTCCCCGGTGGCGCAGCAGTTGAGCACTGGGTTGCTAAGCTGCCAGCAGCTTCTGCAGCACCGGTTCGATCCCTGGCTGCTCCCCGGCCACCGGAGGAGGGTCCCACATGGCGCGCAGACCTCTCCTGCCGCCCGCTGCTCCCCTCAGCAGTGTACTTCGGTCCTTCTGCCTGCTCTGCTCCCCGCTCTGGCTCTGGTGAATTCTCTCACCTCCCGCGCTTCTGACTATACCCAGTGCTTGTATAAATAAATAAATAAATCTTAAAAAAAAAAAAAAAACCAGGAAAAAAAATTTACCATCTGTAATCTAGGTCCATGCTGATCTGGCTGTGGTCCGGGGCTCCTCCATTCTCCACAGGAGGGCAAGGATTTAATCTCAGCCCTATTCTCCTGTCCACCTGCAAACTGCAAGCCTGGCCACTGATTATAAAAACATTCTTCTCCCAGAGTGGAGGTTGAAAATATCCAGGAGGTGAGCCACTGAGCAGACATCTGGACTCTCGTTTAAATTAACTGTGTATTGCTCATCATAGGCCAGGTTAACTCGTGTAGCGAGCAGTCATTATCTCTGCTGCTTAACCAGATAGGGATTTATTTTTTCTCTTGCATGAAATCCAGTGCAGGCAATCTTGTTCTGCTGGCTCTCCTCAGTGACTCTCCTCCAAATGGTGATTCAGGGATCCAAACTCCTTCTGCCTGGAATTGCGGATGCAATTTTGTCTATCAGTGTTTCTAAAATTTTAGCATGCAGAACAATCTTTTGAAGGGTGATCCCCGAGTCGGTGTGATTTGCATTTTGAACAAGTTCCAGGTGATGCTGAAGCATAACATGGACCACACCATCACATGGACCACACCTAGAACCATACCTTTCCCGATGAACCTCCACATGCAGGTGGGAGCCTGGGGAGAAGTAGCTCTGAGGAGCTGCATTAGAAGTGGCCAGCACATCCTTGTGTTCAGCCTCCACAGCTAATGAGTTACCAAGTCTTGCCTCTTTTCTCTTGGGTTAAATCTTGAGAGTCTCCATTTAGTCACCCTCTGCCTTGTGATCATGCCTCCCTCTGCAAGGTAGGCAAAATCATCTTGTGGACATACAAGCTTCATTTTGAGGCTAGAGGGTCTTCTCAGGTCCTGCCAGGCATGTATTCATTGATAATAGGATGAAAGGCAGATTCCTTAGTGCAGCATAGAACCCTATACCTCTACTTACAACATGCCAACCAGCTTCATCTTCAGCCCTCTCTCTTTGTACCTAACAGATCATCCACAATGCACTTGCCAAAACTGCAGAGCTCTGAGAGTGCTCGCAACTTCTGCCCTGCCTGCCTTCTCTTCCATAGAAAATATACCTGCCTTGTAAAACCTTAATCATCTTCTAAATTCAAATCCAAAGAACTACACGTGGTTGGTGTACATCTAAAGTCATGCCAAGGGGAAGATCAATTAAAACGTGATACCCATACATCCTGTTGGAAGGTAATTAAATGTTTTCTTCTATAAGCTGGGGGAGGAGCAATTGATAATATCACAAGCTGGCAAGCCTGTGGAAAGTTGGCATTGCTATATTCCACTGGCAGAAATATATGTGTGTGCATAGCTACTTGGGGTAGCAGGGGAGGGGACACTTTGCATACTTAGTGAGTCAAAAATGCATATTTCTATCTCATTCTCGCTGGACATGCATACCTATTTACAGGAGGAAGGGGAGAGGTTGTTTAGTTAACACCATTAAAAACAGGAAAAATCATAAAGTACATATATGTCCATCCACAGAATAGCTAGCTAGCTCTTTTGAGACCTACTGATATATTGAACCGCTCTGCACTTGGTGGGAGAACCCTCCAGACATATGGGTAAGAAATAAAAAGCAAGCTGAATGTTAATAGATGTAGTATGATATGATTCATACAAACATCAACACACAGGGGCCTCCCTCGTGGTGGAGGGGGTCGAGCGCAGTGCTGTGAAGCTGTCCGGGGCCTTTTCGGTGCGAGTTCAATCCCCGGCCAGCCAGAAGCAACCCACATGGCATGGCAGACCTTTCCTGTCTCGCTTGATGCTGCCCTCAGCAGTGTGTTTCAGTACAGCTGCCTGTTCTGCTCCCTGATCTCTCTGGTGAATCTTCTCACCCCCCACAACTCTGACCTGTACCCCACTTCTTAAAAAAATAAAATAAACATTTAGATTCATTAAAAAAAAATTGACAAACAAAAAGATGCACACAGACACACCATAACTTTATCCTAGAACAATAGACTTAAAAATTAACATCCAACAAAAACCTGTGGCTACCTGCAGGCTTGGGAATTGAGGTGGGGTCATCCTAGGGGTCTTTAGCCTTATCGCTAGACTTTCAATGTGTGCAAATGATATTTAAGTCTTGTGTTGTCTGGGTAACTGAAATGTCATTTTTTCTAAGCCTTAAAGTCTCTAAAGTTTTCTCCAAATTTTCCTGGCTGGACCCACTAATGTCATCTGCACATTTTGACTTATTTTCATGTTTCATCTTGCAATGGTCTATTTTCATGCTTGTCTCCCTCATTGGACCATGAGCTCCTTGATGGCTGAGGCACTTCCAGCCTACCTCTATCACTTCCAGGGCAACACAGAAGGTTTTAGCACATATGAATTCTCCCAAGGGACTTATCAGGAACCCCTGGGGGGATTCAGGATTGCACAAATGAATTCCTGCATTTATGATCCTCGCTTTACAGGCACCTGGTCCAGTCCAAGCAGAGGGCTGGTGCAAAATAGGTCTCTCCATTAACACTGCCTGCACAAGGATGATTCTCAGCCTGTTTGGACCAGTGCAGCTGTTCAGTGTTTACAATACTGAAACACTTGCAAATTGATCTCCCAGCAACCCCAACCCCACATGATTTTCCACAGATCTCTACAATCCAACAAGCAAAGGGTTAAAGCCTGACCCAGCAGGGGGCAGCGAGAAACTTGCTCCAGTGCTGTGTCAGTGGTGTCCCTTCTCACTGGTTGGCATTTATGGTGAGGGTCACCCCAGAGCTGAGGAGTCCCCACAGGCAACAGCAGTAAGTTCTTGCCTGGGTGCTACGATTGGGGAATTCTCATGGAGCACCACCCTGTAGAAGCCTGAGGTCCAGATGCTCATCTGGACTGAGGTGCTTGAGGACAGAAGTGGTACTGTACCCCAGTTCTTTGTAAATCCAGAGCCCCCTTCTTTACTACAGGCTCTGCTGCCCTTGGTAAAAGTCAAGGGCTTTGGAAGCCAGCAGGATGGCCCCCCAACCCTGTAATGTACCCTGCAAGCACTGAAGCTCCAGCCCTGCAACAGCCTCAGCCCATTGTCCCCTGCCAGTCCCCAGCCTCATTCAGACACACACCTCTGCCCCCGCCCTCGAAGAGGCCAGGTACTTTCTGCAGAACCTTCATCTTCCAAGAGTTCACCAGGTTTCTGTGCACCCAGAGGCTGTGGGTTGAAGGGTACAATGCATCGAGTTAAACACAAACCTCACAGGGTTGAGCAAGAACCTTTGGAGAACCTAGGAGATGCCACATCTGCCTCCTCCCAGGACTGGAAAGTTCAGATGTTTCTCCCTTTCCACTGTCAGGTTTACAGAACAGGGGAACAAAAGGAAAATAGATCAACATTATTTATCCACAAGACACTTTAATCAAATTCTCCAAAAAGACCCCAAAAAAGTTTATTAATGTAGTCAGCATCCCCGAAACGACAAGAGACGTCTGTAATTGAAGCTAAATGTTTTAGGCTCCTGGGTGAGCTGGAGGAGGTTCAGGGCGGTGACGGGCATTGGTTATGACAAAGCAGCGTGCCCGGCTTGGAGAACAGATTTCTGCGTTTGTAGCAGCCCAGACAGAGTGAGTCTCGTGTTCCCCTTAATCACAAATCAAGCTGAGTGACATCTGAAATGGTAATAATTTCCCCCACGAATTGCAGCTGCCCCTGTGTGTCTCTGTGCTCATTCCCAGCCGCACTGCCTGCACCGTGGCAAGCAGCAGCTGAACTTAATGCAAAAACCATCAGCAAGGGACTGCAATTAATCCAGGAGGGAAATGACTCTCTGTTGAAGAATCTATTTGATGGGGGAAGGGGGGAGAGCTTTGTATGTTTGTTTAATGAAGATATTAGTTCTGAATCCCTGTAGAAATGTATCTGCGTTTCTCTGCCAGATTGTCCTGAATTGGGAGGAATAGAGTGCATCTCTCATCCCACCTGCACCCCCACTGGCTTTGGCAACAGTGTTCTCAACTGCAGTGGCTTAAATAAATCAAAAGCCAAAAGCCACTTCAGACCTAGGAATGGGTAGGGCGCCCAAGGAGGTGCTTCTCTCTCTACGTGACAGATCCCAACATGTGGGGTGACGAGTATCTCATCCTCAGCCTGCCAACCTAGCTCTCCCATTTGGGAGTCTTGAAGATGATTCTCTATAGGTGTGTGGAGATTCTGATAACTTCTCCCCACATTTGAAATGATGGAGTTGGATCTTAGAAATTCAAGATTTCCTGGAAGGAAAGCCTCCCTCCTGAAGCCGCTGTTTGATATCTGTCACCTCTCGATTGGAACTCTGTTTCTGTAGCTCTGCAGTTTTGTCTTTGTTTTACCACCATCTCCAGATGCAAACTCTTCCTTTAGAGGTCACATTTGAAGGTGTCTGTAACCACTCAGGCAAGAAAGACACAGCAACAGGGATAACAGAGAAGGATAAGGGGACACTAAAAATTCCCAGAGCTGGACCTCCTTGTGGCCTAGGGGTTAAATCTCAGCCTGAGTTCAATTCCTGCCCAGGGAGCTACCCACATGGCACAGCAGACCTCTGCTGTCTTGCCCGCTGCTCCCCTCAGCAGTGTACTTCAGTACATCTGCCTGTTTTTCCCACTCTGTCTCTGGTGAATCCTCTCATCCCTCACACCTCTAGCCTGCACCCCAGTTCTTCTATGCAAAAATAAATGAATAAAATCTTTTTTAAAAAATCCCAGCACTGAGAGAGAAATAGGAGAGTATGATTGCCTGTTGGCAGAAGAGGGTCAATAAAGAAAACAGAAGAACAACAAAATGGGAAAGTGTCTGTGCCCAGGGAGTGAGGTAGACAGAGTACCCAGGACTTGCTACTCAGGGTTCAGTCCTGGGACCAAGGGCAGCAGCAAGGGAAACTTCTCAGAAATGCAGAGTGGCAGGCTCCACTCCAGCCCTATAATGTGTCTGCATTTGCAATCTGTAACCTGCATTTTAATATGATCTCCTGATGATCCTACACATGGTAAAGTCTGAGAAACACCTTATGGGTATTCAGTAAGACTTGGGCAGACAGTGATTGTGGTTACCTGCTTGCCTACCCCTTTCCACTTCCTTTCCTTAACAGCAGGTCACAAACACACAGTAGTATTCTCCCTCAGCAGCTTCTGATACCTTACCATTGGCCAGAGAGGCTGCTTGAATGGCTGAAACTCAGGAAGATATCAGGGCATGGATGTGTAATTAACAAAAACAGTCAATTCAGAAGAAAACAAGAATCTTTGTTCATTCTCTGAACTACTGCCTCAGATGCACCATAGCTCTGTCCATTGGGGGTTTCTTCTACCAAGTATCATTTGAGCTCATGAGGAGACACAGCTAGCATGGTGGACAGGATGGTTTTTATCTCAGAAACCAAAGGCAAGCATCTTAAGGGGGTCCTCAGTTCCATGGTATTCACTGATGCCCTTAATTGCAACGCCATGAAGCCCCATCTCAAGGGGTATAAGAATCTGAAAACAAAACAAAAACTCATATATATATATATATATATATATACATGCTTTCCATGTCCAAAGTTAGACACTGATAGACATCTCTCTGACATTCAAAGTAAAGATGTGATATAGACTTAATTATCCCATTTCACAAATGGGGAAACAGAGGCTTAGAGAGGCTGGGGGACCTCACACAGAGGGTCACACAGAGGGTGAGTGGCACACTGGGGTCTGAACCAGGTGACCAACTGTCTGTGTGCAGTGCCCTTTCTACCACATCCATCAACCCTCTGTCATTTAAAAAAACAAAGCAAACCAAAAAACAGCCCTTCAAATACACAAACAGGCAGTGTTATTTCAGTGGCCAAGAAATCATGTGAAAGTTAATAAGACCTTTATCCTCTTTGTTAATAGATTATTATACAAGTTTAATATTACTGTGATGGCAGGGGTGGGGGGGGAGCATCCATCAAAATGCCCCTGAGGCTATGCACACACAATGCCAAAACATCAGGATAAAAAGGGAACACTGTGCCTGGCATCCTCCTGTGTTGCTTCACTGATGCCAAACTTATGGATGGGCCCTCGCCGAGTGGATGTTGTCCCCAAGACTGGGTCTATGGAGGCCTATCTAGTGGAGTGAGGTGCTGCTAACCCCCTGAAGCCCTTGGGGTCCCATTCATTTGGGGGTCTACTGGCTCTGTTTAAAGTGCCCTGCCTAGGCCCATTTAGCAGGAACCAGGCATTGGTGGAGGGTGTCAGGAAGTGAAGCAGGCTCCTTCCTAGCTTGTAAAAAGAACACGGAACTTGAGTCAGGTGGTTCTGGCCAACTTCCCATGCAGCCACTTCCCAGTTCCAAGTCCCTGGGCCAGCACTGCCCTTCTCTAAAACACACTACTCAGCAAGTCTGGAGTCAGAAGGTTTTTGTTTGTTTCTGTTTTCGACTGTTTTGCTCTGCTTTGTATGGTGGAAGGGTGATTGATGAAATCACTTCTCTAGCTTCAGTTTCTAAACAAGGATAATATTACCTATGGTGGAATGTCCCTCTTGGAGAGTATTAAAGATAAGAAAGGTGATTGTGATTAGTGCTGAAAATAAGATGAAAGATAGGGATCCACAATACATAGGAGTCCATGTTATTGCACCATTTGAAAGTAAAAACAACTGCTACTTAGCATTAAATATGAAGATGAATTTATAATGGAAGGAGCATCAACAGCCACCACGGAAGGTCTCGCCAATAACTCTTTAATAAGAGATGTGGAGATAACAGGCATGTGGATCGTTCTCCTTGTGGTAACTGATACTATTCCCCATCAAAGCCTAGAACTTCTGAAGGCTTTTCAACCAGAAGCTAAGCTAACATGATCCTAGGCAGTTATTGTGCATGTGTTGCCCCAATAAGGAAGCAATGCTGAGACTCTAGGTCAATGTTTACGAGTGGGGTCTGACTCTCAGAACCAGAATAACTGCAGGGCTTGGGGAACAGAAAGGACCATGCAGCCCACTGAAAGGCCCTCTGAAAGGAGCCCAGAAGTCTTCCTTTTTAAGCAAGTCATTCAGGTGGTTTTCCAAGGCACTCAAGTTCAGTCAATGGGAATCTAAATCAGGGTCTCCAAAAAGATATCGTACACAGACTCTTACCCACACTCACACACCTTCTCACCCTCACACTCACACCTTCCCACTCTCATACACCCTCACACTCACACTAACACATCCTCTTACCCTCGCACACACTCTTACACATCTGTACACACTCTTACACACTCACACACTTAACTCACACACTCTCACTCACATATTTAAAATAATTTGGAGGTTTCCAATCTAGAATTTTGAATTCTGGGGGAGTATATCCCCTAGTCTGTCTCTCTAGAATTAGTCTTCCCTCAACTTTTGGCAAAAGAACCACAGTAAACCCCAGAATAGAGAGCGCTGGCAAACACCCGTGTGGCAAGTTTCTGTGCCGTTGCTGAAAAGGAGGTGGCAAGAATAAGTGGCCCAGGAGAAGGCTGCTGCATCTGCTTGTTCCTGTAGAGAACCACATACCCTACAGGTGGGCTATGCCAAACGAGGGCTAGAACTTTACCTCTACCTCCTGCTCTGTGTCATCTATATGCTACAATTCATCAATTCCTTTGTTCAACAACTATGCATTGAGATACTAACAGAACTGTTATTATTCTTGGCACTGGGACACAATAATGAGCAAAGCAGATAAGGTCTCCCCACTCATGACCTTGTTTTCTATGGGGATAACAAAAAGTTAAAGTGAGATAATAAGTAAATACAGATACTGTCAGTTCACATAAGATTATGCAACAGAGTAAAATAAGGCAATGTTCTAGAGAGAAACTGGAGGGAGATGCCACAGATGGTGCTGGTAGGGAAGGCTTCTCCAAGGAGGCAAGTTCCCAAAGCTTTAAGCTCCATAGAGTCCTTCTTGGAAATTACTAGAAGATCTGTTTATAGACCATGAGCGGGATACAGGACTCAGGAAAGAGAGGAGGGAGTGAGGGGCATCTGGAATGGAGAGAGAGCCAAGAGCACAGGTAGGAGTTCCTGAGTGAGCCACTATCCAGTCTCTGGAAGGAAGGGCAGGAAGTCTCTGAAAGTGGTTTTCAGGAGGATGGTCTTGATAGAATACCCTAGCTTGAGAAAATGTACACAAATGGTAGGCAGGACTGAGGAAAGAGTAATTATGTCAAGGACTATGAAAGAGTAACAATAGTAACAGCAACAATAATAGACAAGATATTATCAGCCTTCAAAGAAATAAATCTATAAGTGAAAAAAGGCACTAGACTCTTTGCTACATGTCTCAGCTGTGAATAGAGTTAACATAGCCTTAGAACAACAACAAGTACCTAGATTAGTAAAGTTATAAAACAAGCACATTGAGAGGACAGGGTCCAGGGAGTAGGGCTGTTAGTAGTAGGGGATGTGATTGGGCAGGGTCTTCCTGGTGGTACAAAGGGTTAAGCCTCAGCACTATCGAGCTATCCCAGCCACTGCAGCATGAGTTAGATCCCCAGCCAGGGAGCTACCCACATGGCACAGCAGACCTCTCCTGTTTCACCCACTGCTCCCCACTCTGCCTCTGGTGAGTCCTTTCACCGTCCTACACCTCTGACCTATACCCCAGATTTTGTATGCATAAATAAATAAATCTTCAAAATAAACAAATAAAAGTAAATCTCAAAATAAAACTGTAGGGAAAATTAATCAATTAGTTGATCAATTTTTAAAGCTTGAGCATGTGGTGCCCAGAACTGAACAACAGGGGATGTGTCTGTGGAACCAAGACTCCTCTGCTGTGAGTAGATTCACAGCAGCAGTCACTAGTGGTTCACTGGAATCACTGTTTTATTTCAACATCCCTATATCCAGTGCAGATATTGATTGCCAATATGGATTTAGTTGTATTTGAAAAAATCACATAAGACCATGGTATGTCCAATTAAAAGCTTCTAGGCACAGTGACAGGGTCACATTTTTGCAAAGACAGTCAAAATTTGCATCATATCCCATATGGTTCCTGGCTAACTACCCCTACCCCCACCTTCTCCCTGCCCAAAGAGAAAAAATAACAACTAGCAAGGGAACTCATTCTGGCAAAATAATAATAATAATAATAATAATAATAATAATAATAATAATGTTCTGGTCACAAATGCTTTCATGTAATGCAACAATAACATTAGCTGGGCCCATCTTTTAATTACATGGTTTGGCCGTGCAAATAGTCACAGACATTTTTAGTAAGGCAATAGACTTTTATTTAAATGTGTAATACAATGAGTTCTGCTGCAGTTGCTGATCGGCGCTTCTTTCTTATTTATTGTCTTCCCTTCTCTCCTGCTCCGGCCTCGCCCCAACAATAAAATCCCACTTAGCACTAGCTTTTTCCAAAAAAAAAAAAAAAAAAAATCATTTTTCACCATCTTAGCACTGAAGAAAAAAGGAGCTGGAAAAAGGTTTCTTCTTTTTCTTTTTTTTTTTTTTTTTGAGACTAACGTTCTTCTCTTCTTCCAAATATTTAATCATAATTATATTAAGAAACATTTATAAAAAGTTAAGTAATAAAATTAAATAGGTTGGAGAAAAACAGAGAAGCAGACAGCAAGGATTAAGTGTAGTAATATAAAGAATAGATTATATTTAATGAAAATTTCCTCAGTGTTCAACATTTTTATTATACTTAATAGTGCTGGGCTTCATTTTTGTCTCCAGTAATTGTGTGTCCATAATGAATGGCCATTCTTATTCCCCCATTGCGCCCTGACAGAAATTAATAAACCTAATTCTGTAGGTTTAAGTTTAATTTTGTTGAAATATATAAAGTAGTTACATATTCACTTAGCAGCCAAGCGGAATGCAGTGGCCTTAAGCTTCTCAGCAACTTTATAACAAGTAAATTGTTTTCTGGCTCCTTCTCCCCCGCCTCACCCCTTGTTGCTTCCCCTTTCTGATTTGAGCCTTATTTGTGATGCTTCCAGAGACAGAGGACACACATGACCACGGATGTGGAACAGTGGTTCAGGGAACACTGTAAAATGTATGATGATGTGATCTCATCCCTTTCCAAGAACAGCTGTTAATGATTGCTAAGCATTCTCTTGTTGGGTTACAGTTTGATCAAGAAAGTATATAATAAAAGGAAGGGGGCAGTGGGCATTGTACTAGCCAGTGGTCCTCCAGCAATAAATAATAGGCACGTCTGGTTGCCAGAGCTCAGTGAGTATGGAATCTCCCATTCAGGGCTTCAAGCAAAGGGGAGCTTCCATGAGGATTCTGCTTTGGGGAATTAGAAAGAATTCAACAGAGCCATGTTGACTTGAGATCACATGGGGCTGGCTGACCCATGAAGAATTCAATGTAAAGGTCTAAGAGAAAAGTCAATTACATCTGAGAATTGTCGCTCCATCCTCCCATCCCTCTGTCCCTTCATTCATTCATTGGAAGAGGGTTTGACTGGGACTCCTATTCTCAGGGTAGGAAAAAAATGGACAGCCCAGTCCTCATGGAGTTTATTATTATGTGTTTTTTTAAAAAGGTAATTCACAAATCAACTAAACAGTATGCTTCCAAGAGTCAAGAAGAAGAGAAGATACAAAGCAGACACAACAGGAGGGCACACAGCAGGAAAGGACTGATAAACAATTTCCTGTGGAAATTACCATAGGATGAGATGAGAGGGTGAGGGGTCACTGAGCAGGACAAGGTGTTGGGGGTGGGATTCCAGGTAGAGGGAGTTCCAGAGGAGGCCACATGACAAATCTGAGAGGCTGAGTACAGAGTGGAGGGGTGGCAAGGGAAATACCTTATAAATACCTTATAAATACCTCTTCTTGAAGAAGCCCCATAGGCTGCTCTAAGGAGTTAGGACTTATAAGAAAAAGGGAGACTATCCAAAGTGACCCCATAAAGGCCCTATGGGGACAAGAGCCTGACTCAGAGCTGCTGTTATGGGCATGGGAGGGGAAAATAAGGTTACAGGAAAACTTGTTCATATCATCTTCTTATTTTTCTTTTTTCATGAGGAAACTGATAACCAGGAAGTCTGGGTCCAAGCTTGAGCACAAACCAAGCATTCTGACTTCAGACATTTTATCCCTTATCAGTCTCCTTCCCTGGAATCCCTATTATCCTGTTGGCCAACCTTCATAATGAGAGTTCAAAGTACCAAGCTCATGTATTCCCCTGTAGAGTCAAAGGCCACTGCATATTATTCACATTTACCCAATGCTTTCTAGTAATGTCGTCCGTGTGTTATAGGTTGAAAGGAGGAAGTCATAAGGACCATCCTGCACATATGGGACAACAGTAACCCATTTTATAGATTCCCTGCACACAATTTACAGCCTCGTGTCCTCCTTCTTACTCGCATGTTATTTCCCTCTGATGTGCGACTATACACGTGATGGAATGGACTGCCCAGGGGCCTCAACGTCTACCAAGAGCAATCACATCAGGATTCTAGAGACACCTGCTCCACTCAAGCTCTTGTCTCCTATCATCAGGGGACCCTGGACAAGACCACTCCTGTCACTGTGTTTCAGCTTCCTAAGGCTCTATGGTCTGCAATTCCAACTTCTGAAACCCCAGTTTCTGCTCAACATTGGGGTACTGTCCTGGTGACCATCAGAACTTCACCAGGCAAGGCTTGACCCAGCTAATCACAGCAGGCGTGAGACCGAAGGCAGCCTGCGAGGATCAGATTTACTAGGCTTCAATACGAGTTGCTACGTGGTACTCTGCACATTAATTAACTTGGTTGGGCCTCAGTTTCTTCATCTATTAAATGGAAGTTGGGCCTCCCTGGTGGCGCAGGCGGTTGAGCGCTGCACTGTGAAGCTGTTTGCAGCCTCTGCAGCACAGGTTCGATGCCGGCCAGCTGGGGAGAATCCCACATGGTGCGGCAGACCTCTCCTGTGTCACCCGCTGCTCTCCTCAGTAGCGTATTTCGTCAGTCTGCCTGTTCTGTTCCCCGCTCTGTCTCTGGTGAATCCTCTCACCCTCCCATGCATCTGGCCTGTACCCCAGTTCTTGTATTAAAAATAAATAAATCTTAAAAATAAATGGAAGTTAACAGATGTACCTTGCCAGATTGCTGTGGATAGTAGAGAACACACCCAAAACACACAGCTTCATCCCAGACTCAGTGAACATTATACACCCTTCATTTCCACTCTCCCTTCCTCCCTTCTTCCTCACCCCTTCCCTGCCTTCCATCCTTTCCCTTTATTGTTTTTCCTTTTCCTCTGTAGAGAATCATCTCAGTGGTTCTTAACAGGCTGCCCTCATATGCGCCTTTAGTGGGGTCTCTATTGTTCTAAGATAGGAACTTCATTTCATTGGCCAAATGCAAACAGGAGCGCTTGAGAGCTCCCCAGCCCTTAATTCCTCTGTGAGTCTGTGCTGTTCTGATTCTGTTAGGGGGAAAAGGCTGTCCTAAAGCTAATTCCATACAGGCTTTGTGGACTCCACCCCCTCCCCAGGCCAAAGCCAAAGACACTGGGAACTTCAAATCCCATCACCACCCAAGGGAAGGTGGCTGGGACCTGAGGGTGGGGTTAAGCAGCCAGGTTGGTATAAAGCCAGACACGTGGGTTTTAAGAACTCCTTTAGCAGTGTTGTGGGAGTAGATGAAAGGAGGCCTCTGGAGTGACATCTGCAAAGAGGGACAGTGGCAGAGGAGGAATGGTACACAGGAAGGAGGCAGCCTGGTCTGGGAGGCCACTGAGGACTCATCTGTGGTCCAGCGTTCATGAGAACCAGAACCAGAACCAGAATCAGGATGTGCTTCCCTCTGAGCCCAACAGATTGAAGTGCTATTTTGCTCACCAAGATTATAAGTTCAAGTACACTGAGTAAGTGTGTTGGGAAAACGTGCCGTTGATAAGAACAGATTATCTTGATTGTATTCCATTGGCGCTGCCCTCCCTCACTTCTCTCTGAACCCTGATCTCTCCCCTGGGACCCTGTCCCTACCAAGCCACAGAAGATAGCATTGCTTTACCTTTTGATCCTCCCGCTCCTCAAATACACATTGCAATGAAAGACCATCTTCTGATAAGAGGAGCAATTAGCAACCTGGCTATCAGAGGTTATCAGCCCCCTCCCTCCCATCAACACCAAAATAAAAGGAAGGAGGAGAGTCTAAGATTCCACAAATCATAAGCAGTCATTGTCCCTGAGTGGAAGGCAGGTTGTAATGAGTGATAGTTTGGCATCTACTTTTGTCAATTTTTTTTCCCCTCAGAAGTTTGTGAAGAAGAAGAAGGTTTAAAAGTGCTTTTGTTTGTGGGGACTAGGCTAGACAGCAATCCATATTTGCTTAGGCAGGACCAACCTTGGGTATTGTTCTGCCTATCTCAGGAGAGTAGAAGCCAAGGATTAATAGTAAACAGACCAATGAGCCTGAAAATATCAGTGTGTACACTTGAGATTGGATGCTATAAATGAAGGTACTCAAGCAAACCATATTATCTAAATAGTTATGTATTATGTAGTCATATAATAATAGTATAAATAGTTATTAGTTGATATATTAAATATATTAAACTATACTCAATTTAATTACCTGTCAGTCCATCTACTTACCAAACCAACTATCCTTTCATCCACCCATCCACTCATCCATCCACTCATCCACCAATTCACCCGTCCACCCTTCCATCTGTTCATCCAGCAACAGATATACATTGAGCATTCCCACTACTCATTTGGGATTCCACAGTGAACCAGGCAGACACCATTCTTGATACACAAAGTCCTCAGTTTAAGGAGATACATGAGGCAATGAGATAACTTTGGAGATAGGTGGAGTTCAAGGTGCAGAAGAGAAGAACACCCAACAGACACATAACTTGGGCTTGGAGCCACCAATCATAGTCTCTCCAGGAAAATGTTCTCAGCAGAAGGAATCAGCCCTGTGGGAAAGCCATGCCTGGCTGGACAGGAGGAGGAATCAGCAGGAAGTAAAGAAAGGTCTTCCCCTTGCTGAGGAAGGCACCAGGCTTAGCACACCACAGAGAGTTTTTCATTCAATTTTCATGCCAATTAGAAAAAAACTGGAGGTGCTAAGCAGTCAAGTTCTTTGCCCAAGAGCTCAGAGTCAACAACAAACTACATGGATGATCTGGTTTTCTCTTGTTCACACGCCCTAACCCTTCAGCTTGTTCCAGAAGTTCCCATTCCCCACCCCTTGCTTTTGGATTATCAGAGTTGGAGAACCTGAGGCTTTTGACACATTGTCCTACCACAGTGGATCAAGAGTGTGAGTTCTGCACCTCCCTGATGGCGCAAGGGGTTTAGATGCAAGCTATGAAGTTAGCCGCAGCCACTGTAGCACGAGTTCGATCCCTAGCCAGGGGGCTGACCCACATGGAACAGCAGACCTCTCCTGTCTCACCTGTTGCTCCCCTCAGCAGTGTATTTCAGTCGATCTGCCTGTTCTGCTCCCCACTCTGTTTCTGGTGAATCACTCCCCACCCCCCCGCAACTCTGGCCTGTACCCCAGTTCTTGTATGCATAAATAAATAAATCTTAAAAAAAAAGAGTGAATTCTGGGTTCAGAGGAAGCCAGATTTAACTTCCTCTCTGACATTTACTCACCATGTGACTTTCAGTGATGTATCTAACCTCTCTGTGCCTCAGTGTCCTCATCTGTAAAGGGGGGATGCCGTTAGCCACAAAGAAGTTTAACATGGCAAAGTACTAAGTTCAATATCTAATGTAATGATGCATTATTATTTTGCATAGAAATAATACAAAAGCAGGCTTTACAGAAGTAGCCAGACTTCTACGAGGGAAGATACATGAGAAGCAGAAGACAGGCTTTAGGTAGAGGCCAAACAGAGAGGCCAGAGAGACCCACGGGAGAGAGGACCTGGAACACAGCCAGTCCCCTGGGGCTCAGAGGGTGTCACGGGACCTCATGAAGGATCCCACTCCACCACGACTAACAAAACTCACCATGTTTACCCAGCTTTGACATGCCCTAATTTAGACATCTGAGGCTCTAGGGAAGCCTCTTGGGATAGCGCTGGGTCTTTCCCAGTGCCTTGGGAAGGGGTGCCTAAGACCCTAGAAACTTCTGGATTTACCCAGTCAGTCTCAAGGATCAAAGTCCCTGGGGGCACTGAAAGACACCCTGCCCTGCCATTTCTCCACACCCCCCAGCACTCCCACTTTGGAATGTGTTGGGGGGAGGACAGGAAGGCTAGATCCTCCACTCAGGATCTTTAGGGTCTCTCCCAGAGGCGGTCCCTGCTCTTGGGCCTCTTTTCCCACTATTTTTACCCATGTAAATGTGCTTCTCAGATTCCTGCCAACACACTTGGTTTTGTAATGTTGTTTAATAACTTGAGCCACCTTAATGAAATATTCATACTCCTCTCTCCACTGGAGCAACCATCAGATTTCCAGAAATTTCTCTGTTTCTTATTTTTGAAGAGAGCCCCACAGGAGGAAGATCCTCCCTGAGCAGAGTGAGGCCTGGGAGCCCCCCAATCCCCCCTTCTCAGGGATTGAGGGGGCATTCCTCCTGGAGGAGGGGATGGTGTGGGGGGAGAACAGCACCCTCCCAGAAATACCCGGAACCCTGCGCAGAATGGCCAGGAGTGGAATCTCTGAGTTGGGATCCCCAGCTGAGGACCCTCAATGGGGGATGGGGAAGTTAGGGGGTGATGAAGAGACTGTCCCCTGAGACTCTTGCTCCAGCTAAGGCTGCTGGATAAAGGCAGTCTTGCAGCACCAGAGCGTGCCAGGCTGAGGGAACAGTGCCACCTGTTGAATGCTCATGACAGCACGCAGCTTCTAAGCCCTCAGGTCCAGGGCCATTTGCTCAGCCTGCCCTACATGCAGCCAAGCTCAGACATGGGGAGATCCCAGCAATGTGGACTGGATCCCTCTGGAAAGGGAAGCTGTTGTCCTGAGCAACCCAGGCAGCTGGGAGGGGGTGTCCCCTTGCTCTACTCACAAAGCAAGTCTGAACCCCTGCCTCTCTCTGACTCCTCAGAAACAAGCTCCCTTTCGATGCCCTTTGCATTTTTAATCAAGGTTTTTTTTTTAACTATAAAAATGGTTTCACTTATAGCGGGTTATTGGGAACCTGAACAAAGGGGTCAGGGAAAACAGACAGAACTAGCAGGCAAATTATAGAGCCCGGGCATACCAGAGGTGTGGGGGAAGGAGAGGGATCAAGTCAGGGGAGGGAAGAGCACAAGGGACTGTGGTGACATTTAATGGGGTGATGTGGTGGTGGGAGATTTATGGGGATTATACCTGAGGAGAGAAAGCAAATAATGTATACAAAGGAATGACGCAAGAAGAAAAAAAGAGGGCCCAAGTTCACATGCGTCCAGGTCAATAAACACCACAGAATGAAGGCACCTGTGGAATCGTTGCTCAGGTCCAAGGCACGACTAGCCCCTTGGGAACACCCCCCAACCTCAAGCCCAGCCCCTCCCTTCCAGCAAATCCTGACTTCTAATGCCAGAGATTAGTGTCACCTGTCTTCGGACTGTTTCTGTTGGCAGATGAAGCCATACATGTGGAGTTGCTTCACACTCTGTTTCGTGTGTGATTCATCAGCTTCTGTGCTATGGGGAGCTGTATTTTTCTAAGGTGGGATGCAGAAACCTCTATGAGGATGGCAGAGACTTTAGTAACCTCTGAATTCAACCTTGTCATTTTTTAGAGAGGAAGAGGATCAGAGGGGAAGGGATTTGTAGGAGATAGCACAGTTGTTTCAGAGTCTCTCCCCCAGAGGTCAGATCCAGGAACCAAAAGCCACAGAGAATACAGGGCAGTCCCAAGTCAGGACTAATGACACTGGGACCCCAATATACCCCGAGCCTCGGAATTCTCCAGACGCTTCCATCATGAGCGCTCCCATGGGTACAGATGCCCCTCACCCAGTAGCACATTTTGCACCCTGAACTCATTCAGCGGTTAAATATGTGTCCAGTGAATAAACAGATCTCAAGGCATAGCCAAATACTTCAGAAATGAACATTTGAAATGAATGTCTGAATAATTTCGTCTACTTATGACTTAGCTAGTTTTGCTCCTCTCTCAGTACCTCGCTGCTCCCGAGCATAAATTGGAGATCACATAATGGTCCTTATTCTCTCAACAGGTGGGATGAGCAGATGAGATCATAAATGGAAGCGTGCAATGACATCACATCGGTTACAAAATGCCACCAGCCAGTGGGAAGCCCGTACAGTGCTGATGCTCACAGGTGTGGGAACTGGCCTGGCCTGGATGCTGCCTCCAATATGTGTGCATACACCCGCTTCAGCCACCTTTCAAAGCCTCTGCTTTCCTGTCTGTGAAATGGCAATTTACAACAGGGCTCTTGTGAACACAAATGAGAAGAGGCTTAACAAGTTCTCTGCAATCGGTAGTTATTGTAATCATTACTATGATTATAAAAATGCCTCCAGGGACTTCCTGGTGGTGCAAGGGGTTAAGCACAGCACTGTGAAGCTATCTGCACCCTCTTCAGCACAAGTTCGATCCCCGGCCAGCCAGGGAGAAACTCACAAGACACAGCAGACCTCTCCTGCCTTGTCCGCTGCTCCCTTCAGCAGTGTATTGCAGTCAGTCTGCCTGTTCTGCTCCCCACTCTGTGTCTGGTGAATCCTCTCATCCCCCACACCTCTGACCTGTACCCCAGTTCTTGTATGCATAAATAAATCTTTAAAAATAATGCCTTCAAGCAGGTGACTGGCTCTGTTGATCACACTGCCCACAAAGAAGTTCCAGCATGTAGATGTGGCACCCGTGGGTGACAGACCTTCAAGAACGAGAGTTAAACTCATCATAGAGCTAAAAATGACAAGACGTTTCAGATGGTTTCTTTCCTCCTACCCATAGAAGCATTCACACCTTCTAGGGCCCAGTGGAAATGCAGCAATCTGTAAGAAGACTCCCCCATCCCCTACCACCCTGCTGCTCCCTCTAATTGCTCCTATACCTTTTGCTCCTGTACAGTTCAGCACTGTTACCTTCTGCAGCATGATCTTTCAGCTCCACTGTGAGCCCAGGAGGATCATCAGCTCAGTGTTCCCTGCTCAGAAGCCACAACACAAAGCAGGCGCCTTTGGGGACGCTGTAATCTTTGGGCTGATCACCTGGTTTCTCCACTTCTCCACGGGAGTACAAGAACCGCTCCTCTCCCACCCTAATAGTGTACACACACAAAAAAAAAATGGAAATATCTTCTGACCCCTCCACCCATGAATTTGACTTTAACCTTCAGAGCATGGCCTGCTAACCCTCTAGGGAAGCACATTTCACGACAGAGTTGAGATTCTTTTGTACTGTCAGTTTTCTTTCTAGGCTTTTTCTCTCACTGTCACATTGTCTGCATTTTGCCAGGCTATTTAATGCTGTCCTTTAATCATCTTAACAGTTATCAGAGACACATCCATGTTTACTCTATAATTCCTTTCTATTCAGATTATTGTAATGGTTTGACAGAAACAAATCTGCTTTATGAGAATCAACTCCCTAGACTGGGATCAATGGTTTGGGAAAAAAAAAAAAAAAAAAACCATCAAGGGTCAAGTACCTAATTGCCAATAGGCTCAATCCCAAACTTCCTAACAGGACGAGTGAGCACCTTCTCAAGCTGATTTTGACCTACACATTCTTTGCTCCACACCCACACACACACCCCTCTTGTCTCAGCTATGCTAAAACACTTGCAGTTACCACCATATACATCATCAATCAGCCATCCCATGTCCCAAACTGACCTCGGCATATTCACATCAAGGCTTTTGCGCATTTCTTTGCACAGAGGACATATTTTCTCTTAAACAAGGCCATATTCTCATCATTTCAAGACTTAAATACCACCTTTTCTCTGGGACACTTTCTCTGAGCTTCCAAGCAAAATGAGCATCCTTCCCTCCCACTACTCGATGTTCCCATTGAAACTGCCTGTTTAATAATAATAATTATATTGATCATAATGGTAATCAAGATGTATTGAATCCTTATCATGTGCTCAGACGGTATTCTAAGCACTTTTCGTGGATTATCCCAGCATTCATTGCTTTGTGGCTTAATAATCACTTAGTCCGTACATCTGTTCCCCCGCCCCAGAACATGAGTGATTTCAGGGAGGGGGCTGTCCCATCTTCATCTCGATTTTCCCAGTAGCTAGCACAATGCCTGGCACAGCAAATCTTCCAGCAACGAATATCTGAATACCCACCCTCTACTTATGACTCAGCCAATTTAGGGCTGTGTTAAAATGACTGGAGAGCTGGGGAAAGACCAGCTGGATGCAAATCCTATGCTTCTGTTCTCCGGATCTGCACTCCTGGAGAAGAGCAGAGAGCTAAGTTACCAAGAAGCTTTGGTGACCATCACAGTGTAGACAGTCCCTCCCCTCTCTCCAGAGCCTATTGTTTACCTGATGGATTTATAAACATCGGCTCATTTAATCTGATGTTGGAAACAGAAGCTACAACTCTTTGCTCATCCATTACTTGAAAAGGAACAACACGGATACTCGGTGATATTTATCACTTTTAACAAACCCACAAGGCTGATTCTATGTGCATATTAAACTTCATTACTTGCTCCAAAATTGATTTTCTGAGCCCCTAAATGCCTGTCACCAACAACTTTAGTTCCTATTGAAGAAAATGAGGTTCAAAATAGTCCAATGATCAATTCAAGTTTGCACCCCCCAAACATAGGAACATCAGAAGTACAAGTCTGATTAGTGAATTCTGCAAACTTCTGTGGATTTTCTCCTGCCGGCCTTGTAGAGGGTAACTCATAGAGTGCAAGAAGTACCCTCACTCCCCTGTGCTGTGGTTAGTCCCTCCTTTGGAATCACACCTAACTGCACAGGAAGAACTAATGGTCTGTGCTAGACTCTGAAAACCTAGTCTCAAATCCTTCATTCCACCACCCCATGTGTCACCTGATCTTCTGTAGGACATGGTTGTGCAGAATGTGGACACTGTGGCCTCAAAAATATGTTCTGTGCACAAAGGAAGCATCTAAGCAAACTTAAATGGCTAGAAGACTTATCAGAACCTTAAATATACCAATGCTCATTGCCTATTTCCAGGTAGGGGTAGAGGATGCTTCCCTTAAGCCTCCAAGTTATTTGATTGCAAATCCTTGCTTTTGGAAAGCATCTTGTGAGACTGGTGTGTGGAGGAAGTATTTGGGGAAAGGCTTTGTCACACTTGTATTCTCATTCCTCAAAATGTAACTCCATTCTTGTTCCCTAGTTACTCCTTTTCCCTGCTCCTCTGGATTGTGATTTCAACTCTGAACTGAAGTTATTAATGCTTCTTCAAGAACTGTGCACTGTGGATTCTTTATCTTCTATGTGGTCATCTTTTGTCATGCTGCACAATCCCCATCTTCCTCCAGCTCCCCCCCCACGTCCACATGCACATGGGGTGTGGACCCAGACAGACCACCCTGGAGATCGAAGCCTGCTGATGCCATTCCTGCTCTTAAATCAACTTTCTGAACATGATGCCTGTGCATTTAGCATATACAGAACCCCCTGCCTGCATCTAACCAGATTATTTTTCCTGGTGTGTATCTTGTTTTCCTATAGTAGAGACTGTACTAGAAACACCTCAAAATCCTAATAGAAATATCATCCCCCAAATCCGGACTCCAATCACCCATAATGCCCCATCTGCAAAATATAGACCAGATCTAAGAACATGCTCGGAGGAGGTTGGGAGAAGAAGAGAGAGAGAGTTAGTTTAATCTAAGCCACTGCTTATTTAAAAATTGATAGGAACTAATTAAATTAATAAAATTTTATTGAACTTTAAAACAAAAATCAATTTTAAAAAAAGCTCCCTCTTTCATTGAATCCAAAAACAATGAAATTCTTTTTTTAATTAAATCGGATGGTTTTCATTCCACTCCTGTGGAACTCAAAATATAAGTTATAAATTGAGCTTTCTCTATAGCTTCAAGCGCATAAGCCATGTTTGCCTATTTAAAACAAAAATAAAACCTTAATATGTAACATAATTTCTTTGCCCATTAATGAAGCTGCTAAAACATTTCATTTCCTTATCCATCTGTCTGTCTGGTGGTATAATAGTAAATGCTAAGTGATCAGCCTTGGTGGGGGAGGGAGCATTAATGACTTGTGGCTTTGCCAGTTTCCATGATGTAAAGACTCCTAGCATGGCTCATGGTTTCAAACTACTAAGGTAACTGATGACTAAGAACACTGAGTTGGGAAGAAATATGCACACACAGCTCTCCTGAGCTGGCACAAGCTGGCCTTAGCAGACCACTGAGTCTTCCTTTAAAGTCTGATTCTGCCAGTACTGTCCATCTGAACCAACCTGGTGGCAAGAATATGGACCTTGTTCTCAGCTGCTCTTGATGAACCCTGGCAGTACTTCTTACCATGGCAGTGGTGATCATTGCCTTGACCCGGATAATATACTTAGGTATAGACTGTTATTAGGGGGAAAATTTCTCTAAATTGTGGTATATCAGGGAGCCACTAAAAGATGGACTTATTTGACTTTCTATAAGTCAATCTGTTCACTTTTCTGATGTGCTTTTTGCTTTGTATTTAAAATCAAAAAAGGGCTCCCACTGCGACAATTCAAAGAAAATACCAAGTTCAGTTTTCTCCATTCCACTATCTCCCCACTCCTCATTACTAAATACCTCAAAATATTCCCCAAATTGTTGAATGCCATGAAAAGACTTTGCTGAAACTTCAATGAAAGTCTTCTTTTATAGAGTTTATGCCTCATTTCTAGACAAAAACCCCAGAAGTAGCAGCCACATAGATAAGATCTTAACAATGCCAGACCAGAAAATGGGAAAGAAAGGTTGGATCCAGGCAATTTAGGAGGGGGAAGGTGCTTGCCATTTTCAGGATGGTCACTGCTACTGTAACTGGACTAGGGACATTACATATGTCATTTCATTAAATCTTCACAATGCTCTTTGGTGGCTATTATCTTTCATTTTTAAAAGAACAGATTGAGATGCAATTCATTATGTCAACAGCCACACTACTGGTAAGTACCAGAAGTAGGATGCAGATACAGTAGTCTTTGATTGCCAGAGTCATGGTTTCTCCATAGTACCAATTTTTTCTTTAAAATTAGACCCCAGGGCCTCCCCGGTGGTGCAGCGGTTGAGCACTGGGTTGCGAAGTTGCCTGCAACCTGCAGCGCCAGTTCGATCCCCGGCCACCAGGCGAGGGTCCCACATGGCGCGCAGACCTCTCCTGCCCCCAGCTGCTCCCCTCAGCAGTGTACTTCGGTCCTTCTGCCTGTTCTGCTCCCTGCTCTGGCTCTGGTGGATTCTTTCACCTTCCTGCGCTTCTGACTATACCCAGTGCTTGTATAAATAAATAAATAAATCTTAAAAAAAAAACAATTAAAAAAATATATTAAAAGTAGACCCCCCAAAATTTCATTCCAGTTGGTAAACAGGTTGACACCTGGAAATTCCTTCTTTCTTCTCTCATTTTGTGACCCAGTTCTCTGCTTTGCTTTCTCTTAGAGGAAGGAAGACAGAAAGCAGGTATGTTAGCTCCCTTCACTCAACTCACAGACTTTCCCATCACAGCACAAATATCAGGAAAACTGTCCAGCAAGAGCTTCTGCTACTGTAGCGTCAAGACACATTCCTACAAGTCTTGCCTCTGTGTTGTCTCTCTGGGCAGTCTGGATAGAAGCCAGTGTCCCAACCTGAGAAAAAGGATCTCTTCCACCCTCCTTTCTGAAACTGTGTGTATGCAACTGCTGAGGTTCACGGGCAAAGTTGCCCACAGCTCCTAGGGTTTGCCCAGGCCTGGCATGTAGATATCATGTTACAAAAATCTAAAGAAACCAAACTTTTGATGATCTTCTACAACATGCTCAGCACTTGACTTCCATAGGATCACTGCCACATATCCAATCATCCATATGTTTTTGTCCCTGAACAAAAATGTATTTGATGTATCATATCCTAAATAAAAATATAAGGCAAAACAATAAAGTAAAAAATATCCTAAGTGAGGTCATGAACTCTCTTGTTCAAATCCTGCAATGGAAGAGAAAACCAAAGACCTTATCATGACTAATGTGACAGATTTTATTTTCTTTATTTCATTTCTATGTCTTCTGTACCATATACTCTTCTAGAACCTTGTCCCTACCCCATAAGGAGGTGCATTCTATACGCCCTCCTTTTCAAAATGGGTGGCACCTTGTGACTCTCTGAATCAAGAGGGTGGAGTGGAAGTGGCACTATGTCACTTCTGAGGCTAGGTCATAAAAACATCACCCACTTTTTTCCTGGTCTCTTGGGATTCTCTCTCTTAAGATCATCACTATGCAAAAGTCCAAGCTGTCCAAGCAGAAATACTCAGGTTTTGCCAAGGCAGGCAGCTCACAGCATCAACTAACCAGCCATGTGTAAAGAACCATCTTGAATATATATTCTTAAACTCCCAGTCCAGTTGCTTCAGCTGCTGCAATGTGGAGCAGTACTGAACCATCCTTGCTGAGCCCTTCCCAAACAGCAGATTTGCAAGAAATAAAATGTTGCTTTAAGCTACAAAGTTTGGGGTGGTTTGTTAGATGGCAACAGACAAGAAGAGCCTGCATGGTCTTACACAAACTGGTCTATTAACTCTGAGATATTCTCTCCAGCCACTGCAGTCTGCTTGTACACAACCCTGTACTCTGTCTTCAGCATATACAAAAAAACATGACCACATTCAGACATTTGTTTTAAATGTTTCATTGGCCAAGAGGATAGTCAATGAAAGAATATCCAGGCAAAATGCAGTACTCCTGAAAGTCATTGCACAAATCCAGAAAGGTACATACTACTGTGCTTTAGTAATGCATAAAATACTATTTGAAATGCACATAAATTATAACTATGTAACTTAATGAATTTTTACAAGCTAAACACATCCATTTAATCAACCATCCAGATCAGGAATATATCACTGACATTCAGAACTTTACCCTTATGATTTTGTCTAGAATTAACTAGAGGTAACTATTATTTTGACTTTTGATAGTATAAGTTTTGCTTTGTTTTGAACTTCATATACATAAAATCATAATGGCATATACCCTTTTTGTGCCTGGATTCATTCACTCAACATTTTTTTTTGTGTGTGAAATTTATCTACTTTGTCTTTTATCTGCTATACAGACTTCCACTACATGAATTCAATATATTTATTTAGCCATTCAACCACTGAGAGGCATTTGGCTTCCTCCCAGTTTTTGCCTCTTACAAATAATGCTTCTATAAACATTCCAGGTTAATATATCAATTTTTTTTCTTTTAGGCTGTATGTTTTTAAAATCCAGGTTAAGAAATCTTTCTTTACCCTCTGTGCCCTAAGTTCAAAGTTCTTTACTATTCTACAAATTTCATTGTTTTACTTTTTAGATTTAGATCTACATGTATATTTGATTTGTGTGTATGGTGTGAGGTAGGTAAAATATTGATTTTTTTGGGTCTATATGGATGTCTACTTGATTTAGCCCCTTTTGTGGAAATACAACTTCTTTACCATTTTACTCCAGGATCACCTCTTTAAGTTTATGTTTCTGGACTTTCTTTTCATTCCATTGTTTTACATTACTATCTTTATACCAATTCCACAGTAGAATTTACTATAGCTTTTTAATAAATGTTGTCATCAGGTTATATAACTCCCCCATTTTGTTTTTCTTCAGAATTGTTTTGGCTAGTCTTAGCCCTCGAAATTTATATATAAATGTTAGAAGCAGTCTGTTCATTTACATAATACATACATAAGCTTACTAATTTTTTTCAGGATTACAGTGAATATATAAGTGAGTTTGAAAATGATATGTTATATTCCTCTAATTGTGCAGGTCTTTATTTCTTTCAATTATGTCTTATAGTTTTGGGAATAAAAGAAACACTTCTTTTGTTAGGTTAATTTCTAAGGAGTTAATATGTACAATGCTACTGTTATGTCATGTTACTTATCTTAATTGCATTTTCTACTTATTTGTTGCTGGTATGTAGAATACAACTTATTTTTGATAGTAAATTTATATTTAACAGGTTCCCTAAATTCATTTATTGGTTTAACTCACTTAATAGTTTACTTGTAAATGCTTTTAGAATTCTACTTATGAATACTGTTGCCTTCTCATTGTAGTGTTATTTCAATTTCTTCCTTTCTTATCTTTATATCTTAAATTCCTTTCCTTCCCTATTGAACTGGTAGGGATATGCAGTTTGCATTAGAAAGAAGTGATGATAGTGGACATTCTTGTCTGGTTCCCAATCTCAAGGGAAAGTTTAAATGTTCACTACTAACCATGATATTTAATGTAGTTTGAGGTTATTTTTTTAAGATATTCTTCATTAGATTAAGAGAGGTTCTCCCTGGGCCTCCTCTGGTGGTGCAGCAGTTGAGCGCTGGGCTGCGAAGCTGCATGCAGCCTCCGCAGCGTCCATTATATCCTTGGCCGCCAGTGCGGGTCCCACACAGTGTGCAGACCTCCTCAGCAGTGTATTTCATCGGTCTGGCCACTCTGTTCCCCACGCTGGCTCTCGTGAAATCTGTCACCCTCCTGCGCTTCTGACTGTACCCAGTGCTTATATAAATAAATAAATCTTTAAAAAAATAATAAAATAAATAAAAAATTAAAAAAAAAAGGTTCTTCCTCAAGTCAACTCAATAAGCATGTGGTAACCACCTATCATGTCCTAGTTGCTATCTTAGAAGAGATTTTAAAAATGAATGAGACACTATCCCTTCTCTGAGGACTTCACCATCTAGGGTATAAAATAGATAAATAAAATGCCAAGTGGAAGGGGCAAGGTTAATAAGACAACTGACTCTGCAGGGGAGCTAGTGAAGGCTCTCACAAGACAAAACATTATAAAAGGGGTTCAGTGGATGAGGTAGATGGTGTTCTAGTTAAGAAGAATGATATATAAGGGCTATTCCTATAAAAGCCCTCTTCTTCCATTTATCTACACATGTAGGCTTCACTTTTTAGAAGCAAAAGATTATCCCAAATTTCTATGCCCATCGCATTTGTAAAAATCTAATCTTAAGAATCCTTAAAGGAAGTTGTAATTGAAATGAAGGATCCCATGGTAAATATTTTTAGTGACAATTCCTGAGCTCTATGTACTCAGGTTTTCTATGAATGTTACATGAGCCAAATCATTCAGAAAGAAATTATGTTTTCCATCCCACAAACTCATTGTCAGCTCTCTTTCCATTTCTTTACTGGCTGGATTTGCAAATAATAACCACAGGCAAGGAAGAAAAGTTATCTTTGAGCAAGTAACATGGTATGTGGTTTAGAAGTATGTACTTTGCATACACACATTATAAGTATTACCTTATGTAATCATGATACCTATTAAGTGTTAAATAAATACTTGTTGATTTGACTTGGCCTGACTACCTTTGTAGCCGACCAAAGAAAATAGTCTGGTCAGAATTGTATGACCTGGGGCCAAAGGCTGTTGAAAGCCATACAAAATAAAGACCAGGTACAGTGGAGTCTTTCAATGTTAAAATTCCAAACAGAAAAAAAGGTATATGTGAGTAAAAATAGGTAATATTTTGGAATTCATGTCCTAAGAGGAATCATTAGGCTATTTTGACTGGAGTGTCTCAAATAACATGAGGTTTGCCAATAGACTGAAAAGTCATATGTGTGTCTGCTAGCAATGTACTTCTCCAGAGCGGTAAAGTGAACACTCATCAAGTCCATATCCAAACATCTAGATTTGTTCGGAAGCAGAGAATGGAAGAAAGGTGGATCCAGTTGGGAATGACAAAGACAGAGGGCTTTGGGCTTGAGGAAATTTGGAAGTAGAGTTGGTACCTTTTCCATTCCCTTTTAGGGGTTGATCTTTGAATGCCAGGTAGTCAGACTTCCCAGGCCAGCATTTTCCTTCCTTGGCCTGAGGCCTTTTCCTGCCAGCTGGAGCTCATTCTGCCCCAGTGTTAAACAGTCAATATCCCCAGTCAAGACTTTTAGCAGTGACTGTTGGAAGTTTCTCTCCCCCTTAGGTGGGAATGCTAAACAGAGTTCTGCTTAGAAGTTAGCTCATTACCCATAGAGGTAGCTTGCTGTCTTCCTTTTCATTCCTCTACCAACATTTCCCAGAATCACTTCCAAAAGAAACCTTTTCATTGGGATTCTTGTCTGAGGGTCACATTCTGGGTGAAACTGAACTAACACAGGTGGCATTTGACTTAAACAAAGGACCTCAGTATCCATGCCCCACTTTTTTGTAAGAAGACGGTAGCATTATCCCTCTCCCCACAAAAAAATCCACACACTTTAAAGGAACTCACACATTTTGTAGGAGGGTCATAAAGGACTTAAAGCAATTATCTGGACAAGTCAAAGCCACTGTCAACTAAAATTGTGGCTCATTGGAGCACAAGTATCGTTTTTTGCATGACTTAATTGCATAATTGCCTTCATTCTCAGCATAGTGTGTAGACCTGATGAAGAACAATTAATGATCTAACATGAGGGAGACCCATCTTGGTGGCTTCTGGCCAAGAGGGAGATGTATCAATGTCAAAAGCAGCTATGTTGGGGCACTCTCTCAGGGGGAGAATTTTCCCTTTCAATTATGACCACTTAAAAACCAAGATGAAAATTGCTTTTTATGAATTCTAGCCATGGAAATTAAACTTTGAGGCATGAAAGTTAAAATTCAGCCTCTAAGCTTGCTCCAAATCTGCTATGTTGGAGAATTTTCCAGAGCATGTCAGACATAGCTTTGGATTCTGTGAGAGTCTTGCTTTTGACATATCTGTAAGTTCAGAGAATGTTTCTGTGTGTGAGTAAGTGTATGATATTCAGAAAACAATTGTATTTGTATTTAAATGCCATGTTCACTCCCGTTACAGAAGAATGATAGTAAGAAACAAGACTCTAGTCTTAGACATTTGTTCCAGTGAGCTCATTATGCTGAAAAGTTCCCAAATTGTAATTAGTGAGTGTAAGTTCCAGAGCAGTCCCATATTCCAGCAGCAGAGTGGCTTGCCCCTAACAGTGGTATTCAACAATATTATGAGAAGAGTAGAGATCAGCAAACAACACTAAATAGAAAGGCATCACCCCATTTGTTCGTTGTTGAAATGGCCAGATCTCTTTGTCAATTTAAAGAGTGAAGTTGACACCTTTATTTTCTGGACTTTTAAGCTTTCTAACTGCACTTAACAAAAACTAACTAACGCCATCCTCCATTAATCACATTTATGCTATCAAATAAGATTAATCATGTAACGGTGATGAATGTGATTTAACTCTAATGACTCCAATGTCATTCATAGCATATTCTCTTAATTGAAAAAAAATAGATAAAAATAATCTCTTCATAAGCAGAACCTGGGGGCATCCGATGGTTAGCACTAGGGATTTCTGTCCTTTTGCTTTGCTTTAAACATGGCCCAGAAAAATGCAAAAGTACCTTCCTTCCATGAGGAATGTGTTTTGCTCAAAGTCACATGGTTCAGATGGCCCAGCTAAGGGTTTAGCATAGGGATGACTAGGGAGGTTGTCTTACCCCGGGTTCAGAAAACATTCAAGCTGGATGATCCACATTAAGTTTCTTAATTGCTTCATGCCATTCTTGTCTTGAGATTTTGTATCTGATATTCCTGCCTGTAATACTCATTATTATTCCACTAGAGTTCATATTTTAGGTCTTTGCTTAAACTGAATTTTCTGGAAGGACATACTGTTGATGTGTTTTTCACTTTGTTGCTACCTAAATCTTTACCTACTTCCACTCCTTGCTTGGTTGGCTGTATCTCTTAGCTTTCCCTTCTTGTGCAGGGGACCTTTGGCTGACTACTTCTCCAACTGGTAGTTTCATCTCCCCAAATTGACCTTGAAATATTCTTTCCTAATCTACCTCCAGGCCATCTCTATGTTGATACCTTGTTGTTTGGGGGCCCCCGTCCCAGCCCTGCTCCATCGTGAGCATCTCTACTGCAGTGACACAATAAAGGGCTCCTTCAAACTCTGAGATTCAAGAAATCTAGATCCCTAAGCTTGGTCTGTATGTATTTGCTATGTGATAGTAGACAAATGACTTTCTCTGATTGGATCTCATTTCACTCATATACAAGAAATATCCCTGAAATAGTCTTCCATAGAGGTCAGGAAATTTCTCCTCAAATGACCAGATATTAAACATTTTAGCTTTCGTGGGTCCACATGGGTTCTGCCATAACTACTCAACTTTGCCAATGTAGCACAAAGGCAACATAAATGTGTAAATTAATGGGTGCGGTGATATGCCAATAAAACTGTTTATAAAAACAATGGCGGGCCTCCCCGGTGGTGCAGGGGTTGAGGACAGCACCATCAAGCTATTGCTGGCCACTGCAGCATGAATTCGATCCCCGGTTGGCCAGGGAGAAACACACATGGCACAGCCAACCTCTCCTGCCTCACCCACTCCTCTCCTCAGCAGTGTATTTCAGTAGATCTGCCTGTTCCGCTCCCCACTTTCTCTGGTGAATCCTCTCACTGCCCCACACCTCTGGCTTACACCCCAGTTCTTGTATGCATAAATAAATCTTTAAAAAAAAAAAAAAACAAATGGCAAGTTGGATTGGTCCATGGCCAATAAATTTCTGTTTCCTAGTCTAGATGATTGTATGATTCCTCCTCTAAAGCGCCTTGAAATCACCCCACTCCTACCAATGTAATTAAATTGTCTCTTCTTAGCCCTCCTGTTCTTTCCCTTCTTCACACAATTGAAAGCAAATATAACAGTAAACATATGTTGCTCCTACCAGACTATAAATTCCATGTGGACAGTGACGATGTCTGTTTTTACAACAGAATATATCAAGACTTGCAAAGTTCCTAGCCCAGATTAACTCTCAAAACAAACAAAAAATGAACAAAAATGCTCACCCTGTCTTTGCAAACAACAGCTAGCCAACTTTCCCCGAGAGAAGACCTAGATGCATGCTTCCCCAACCCGCTCCACTGAAAAACAGAATATTTGTGATCATTTTTCCAGAGATTGGAAGGAATGTGCACTGAAGCCTTCACAGCTGGCCTCCCACCCCCCGAGATGGGGAGGGCTTCATGCAGTATTTCTCAAATTGTAATGAGCATACAGATCACCCTGGGACCTCCTTCAAATGCAGGTTCTGATTCAGATGGAACTGAAGCTGCCTCTAACAGCTCCCTGGTGATGCTGGTACTGCTGGTCCATGGACCATACTGAGTTTTCTGGCTTTAGGGAACTTCTGCCCTGAGCACTTTTCCTTAACATTAGCGCCTAATGAGGAGAATTTGGGAGTTACTGCAGATATCCTGCCCAGAATGGTTTATTTTTCTTTTCTTTATAAAGTCTGAAAATGGCTATTTAAATTTTTTCTGCCTATGGCACAGAGATTAAAAACACTGTAAGCCTAGGAGTGGGAGTAACTTTCCATGCAGGAAGGATCTTGGTCCCTCTCCAGGTATATCTTGTTAACTACAGGGACAAAAGAAGTAAGAGGGAGGAGACAGGAGAACAGAACATGGTCAGATTTCATCTCTATTTGAAAAGGATCCCTGGACACTGCTGGGGGCCAAGGAACAGGCAGATGGTTCAACATAGCCCTCTTCATGGTTGAAGATCCAGCAAAAGGTGTAGGTTCTGTGACAGCATATATTTAGGGAGAAATGTTTCTTTTTAACTCATGACATTTCCTTCCACTTAGAATAAATTTAGTTGGTTTATCACTTCCTCCTCTTTTTGCCCTTTCACACACAGTTCTCCAAAAGAGAAGGAAATGACTTACTGGATTAGAAATTTCCAGAAGAGTAAACTGCAAAGCCCAACTCAGCTCCTCTCTTTCTCCTCTTGGAATAAGGTTGCAGGTGGAGTTGCAGGTCCCGCATGTGGGTGGGCCTGTCTGTTTATAATTGAGGGAATAGGTGTACATAAATCTTGATACAATATTTAGACCCATTTGGCTTTCAAACCAGACTCCAGTAATAGGTGAATTTTTGGTTCTTCATCTGCTACCCCTGTCTTCTTTTTCAATTTTTTTCAAAACTGAGATTCAGGGGGAAAAAATAAAAATCTTGTATGAGACATCTACAAAACACCCAACTTGTACTTTGGCTTGGTCTTGCTTTTCTGTGGGTGATATTCATAGATGGGCTCTGTAACACTGCCAGTGTTAGAATAGGGCAGCCGCAGTGGGGGTGTTTCTAGGTCACTGCTACCAACTCATCCTACACATACCCAAATATGAGCAAGTGCAAGAGAGAAAGCTTGGTGCACACATATCACTCAGGGAGTGCAGCAGAATGGCGCTGCAGAGCTGATCTCTCTGGCTTCCAACTTGGCTCTGCTACTTCAGTTCTGTGACCTTGGGAAAATCACCATTCCTCCCAGAACCTGTTATTACTCCCACCGTGAAAGGTGGATAGCAAGGCTGTTGGGGCAATGAGAAAAAGCAAAGTTTTGTCCCCTTGAAAGGTCTTTGGGTGATGTGAAATTCTGACCATCATTACCATTAGTCAATGTGATTAATGATTCCAAATTTCAGTTGGATGTTCCCATAAAGAGTTGGGTATCAAATAGAGAGTCTGATGATGGGGTTGCACCCAGGGAATTATGCATGATGCATGGCATTAACTGGTCTTCAAGAACTCTATCAGTTGTCATCTAAACCTTAACTATAAGTAAAGAGGGCAAGCGATGTGCTCAAGCTCATGTGTGAGTTAGTGGCAGAATCATCCTGACTGACAGATTCAGTAATATCCAAGGTAGTTTTGAGTTTTAACCTATTATACAAAACTATGTATGGGATTCATACCTCCTGCAGCTTTAACATGACTACATATTAGTACTATTTTCAGTCACATGTCATAGAAACCCAATCCTGGTCCCCAAGGTTTCTGCACTTATCCCCAGAAATATGAACATGATGGGTGTTACTGGACCCAATGTAAGTAGAGCAAAATAAAAGGAAGGAGATTCATATAAATGAAAATTTGAATGTATTACTGACTTTGAGTATGGCTCGGTAAAGGGCTTTCTGTCAATTCTGTTTTCCTCTGTGTTTGCTTCATTATCATACTTTCGCCAACTAGTGGAAAGAGATTCACATAGTGTTTATGTGTCTCAAGAGCTCAAAAAAATTGTCTTTCCAACAATTCTCTTTTGCCCTACTTATGCTACAGACTCATCAGTGTGGCCGGAAGGATTGAATTGTGTTGTTAGAAAGACCTGAGTTGGGAGGCCTCCCTGGTGGCGCAAGGGGTTAAGCACTGCACTATGATGCAATCCACAGCCTCTGCAGCACAAGTTTGATCCCTGGCCCAGGAGCTACCCACATGGTACAGCAGCCCTCTCCTGACTTGCCTGCTGCTCCCCTCAGCAGTGTATTTCAGTCAATCTGACTGTTCTGTTCCCCACTCTGTCTCTGGTGAATCTTCTCAATCCTCCACACCTCTGGCCTGTACCCCAGTTCTTATATGCATAAATAAATCTAAAAAAAAAAAAAAGACCTGAGTTAGGTGACAATACCAGAGGTAGTGTGGGGATATGAAGCAAATTTCAAAGGAAGCATATATTCTGGTCAGGATTACTATGGAAGAGGGAAGTGTCCCTGTTTTGTTGCTGGTCATCAAGGGGGGTTGCTCTCAACTTTAGTAATTGTTTTCCTACCCTTGCACATGGCTCCCTCTGTCTTCAAAGTCAGAAGTAATGCATCGAGTCTTTCTTGTATGCCCAGTCTTTCTGGCTTTCTTTCCTGCTATCTGCCTGAGAATACTGCTCATTTCCCTATTTTAAGGTCAACTAATTTATAATGTTAATTACATTTGCAAAATCTCCCCTGCCATGTAATGTAACATAATTACAAGAGTAACACCCATCATGTTTGTATTTCTGAGGATAAGGGCAGAAACCTTGGGGACTAGGAGAAAATACTATTTTACAATCCTGCCTGCTATATTTACATTGGGTTTTGTATATCAGCCCTTGACATCAGTCTTATCCCTTAGACCAATGGTTAATTATTGGGCTCTGGCATGCCCTCCTCTTACTACCATGGCTGGCATTTAGCCATTGACAATTTGCTCCCAATCTGGTGAAGAGGTACCTGCCCCCACACCCTATCTTTGGTAGCCAATTTACTGCTATTTCAATCAGGCATATTATTTGAGAAGAAAAGGATCACAGGAGCCCATTTCTACTTTTATGGAACTACCCAAGTACTAAGGAGTAATCTGAGTCTTTTCTTCCAAAACCACCTTCCTGTCTTCCAGGATAAGGGAAGCTATATCCCCTGCCATAGCTTTTCTAGGTTTTCACTGCACTACAGGGGAAATTGATGCCTGCTGGGACTTCTCAATACCACCATGACTTCAGGTCTGGCTGCTCTTTGTGGCATCCTACTTTGATCTCAGCTTCAACAATGCCTCAGAAAAATGAACCACACATCAAAATGAGTTTTCTATGACATGAGTCAGATGAGGCAAGAGTGGAAATCCCATGGATAGAAAACCAGTCTGACTAGTTTTGCCCTAGTAATGACTTAGACTCCACATAGCATTGCTTCTAGAAAGAATAGTATTTCTTACTGACATGGAGAAGAATTCCTGTCCTCATGCATGAGTGGGAGGATATTGTACAGAGGCTGAAAGAGTAGCTGCAATTGAACTGTCTAGGAGTAAAATACTTAACTCTACTAAGAAATCCAACTGGATGGTGGAAGATCTTGGTGGCCAAGTTGAAACTGGGCAGAGAAAGAGAACATTTAAAGCTGGGCATTTCATCCAAAGATGGTATCTAATAATAAATTCAGAAAAAAAAAGTGGGTTGGAGGAGGGTTCTATATAATCAGATGTATTTGGGGTGGGGGAATTGGTTGAAGAAAATTGAGCAAATCTTTTGACTGCCAGATTTTTCAGACTCTAAATATATAATGGCAATTCAGAATATCCAACAATGGACAGAGCTGGGGTCAGCAAACTCTGACAGAAAACTCTTTCTATAAAGGACCACTTAGTAAAGAGCATAGGTCTCATGGGCCAAATTGTCTCTATTGCAACAACTCAACTATGATGTTGCAGCAAGGCTGCCCAAGGATAATATGTAAGTGAATGAGTGTGGTATATGCCAATTAAACTTTATTGACAAAAACAAGGAGGGGGCAGGATCTAACTTTCTGGCCAAAGTTTGTCAACCCTTGGTATAGGAGTAACAAAGATGTATTGGACCACAGAATCCATCATTCATTTGTTCATGTGTTAGCTATTTTTATAAACCATAGCATCATTGATACTCTTACAGGAAGGACATTAGTCTGGCTCACTTCTGTTTTTTCCAATATTGAAAAGGGGATGGAAATCTCTCAACCAAAACCTATTGAATAGGAAATACTGAATTAAATAGAAAAATGAAGCAAACCCTGTAGGAGAAAGAGGGCCTTTAGAAGAACACAGAGATGACAGGTGAAGACCCAAAATGGCATTTGAGAGCAACAAGAAACCACTGTGTTTTGTAATAAGAGTCAGGAAAAGGGCCTCCCCTGGTGGCGCAGCGGTTGAACACTGGGTTGTGAACTGCCCGCAGCCTCTGCAGTGCCGGTTCCATTCCCGGCCGCAGGCGAGGGTCCCGCAGGCAAGGGTCCCACGTGGAGCGCAGACCTCTCCTGCCCTGCCCGCTGATCCCCTCAGCAGTGTATTTCATTCCTCTGCCTGTTCTGTTCCCCGCTCTAGCTCTGGTGAATTCTCTTACCCTCCCATGCTTCTGACTGTACCCAGTGCTTGTATAAATAAAATAAATCTTTAAAAAAATTGATTGTTATAAAAAAAAGAAGAGCAGCTCTTATTTAAAAAAAAAAAAAAAGAGAGAGAGAGCCAAGAAAAAAGGAGAGGAGCAGAGGACTCAGGATGAAGAGAAAGAAGAGGTGACAGAGAAACAGAAAGATAAATTACATAAGAAGGCAAAGGAGAGAAGGGAAGAGGTGGAGGATCAAAAGCTGTGTTTCTACCCCCCCCACACACACACACACAAATGGCTCTCTCTGCCCCTGGCTGTGCGCAAGAGCATCGGTGGTGTCCTGAAAAGGAAAACCTTTAATGAGGTGCTGAAAAACCCTCTTTGGCATTAATTAACAAGATCACTAGGCTGTTGTAATTACAGAGAGAAAGATAAATCATCAAGAGATATTTCCTAACAGAAGTGCAGGTTATTACAAAATATTACTTAAAGTCACATTTACATATAAAAAGGATCAAGTGGATATTGTCCCAGTTGGCACTCACGTTCCCTCCCTGCTCCCTGGTGCTTGATGCGATGCACAGGAATCAGCGCAGGGCTCCCAGTAAGCCAGGGGCTCTGGAATCTTTGCAGAGTGAACTCCCAGAGGGGCTTGATGGATGCAGAGTGTGAGCAGTGACTGAAGGAAAACTTTGCAGGTATAATCTCAGGGCTAAAACACCATGTCCCCAACTGATTAACTGTCACTTATCCTACTAACTGCCTGAATCCCTCACTTAACTGAGATCTTCATGAGACCAGTGACCTCCTCCCTGTTTGCCCTACCCATTATGTTCTCATCACCTAGCCTCCACTAGGTCACTCAGAGGATACACGCTGAAAGCATTCACCAGTTCTTCAGGACTCAGCGAGAGCACAATTTCCTAATCTAGATGGTGGGCAGCCCACCATGTCTTGTATGGTGGCACCTCGAGTGCCAACTGACATGAACAGGATGGTATTGGAAAAACAGAATCAATATTGGAAAAACAGTACTGAGCCAGACTAATGTCCTTCCTGTAAGAGTATCAATGACGCTATGGTTCATAAAAATAACTAACACATGAACAAATGAATGAAGGATTCTGTGGTCCAATACATTTTTGTTGCTCCTGTACCAGGGGTTGACATGAATAGCATGGACCAAGCCCTCCTCTACCCCAGTTAGACACAGAGCGACTGGAGACAGACCCTGTCACATGAATTCCACAGTCCTAACTTCCATGTGCGCTCTCAACAAGTGCTTCTTCAATGGATAGCGATAATTCCACTGTGGCCCAGAAAAGCAGTGGCAGCTGTTATAGATCTTGGACAGCTTCTGATGTGGTTACTCACCAATAGAACAGGATGTAGCTGCCAGAAAGATGGTTACTGATGGTTATCCCAGGGAGGATCAGAACCATGACCTGAAAGGACATATCCAAAAAATCAGAGGCTTGTTGTGTCTCTAGAGCAGTAGCTTAAGAAAGAAATTACTCCAAGACAGAGTGACCCAAAGTTGTGACAGTTAAGAGACATGCTTCTATTGTAAATGAAAATTAGATAAACAGGGTCCCCCATGAGGGTACAGGCCACTTCTGAAGCCACTATATATGTACGAAGTTGAACAAATTAAATAGGGGCACAATGGAGAGCCAGATTTCTCACAGAGGGAGTGGGAAGTGAGAGTACACAGCAGGGCAAAGCTAGAAAGATCCATGTGATAATGAATTAGAATTAGAGACACTGGTGTGGACACATGTTGAGCTTAATATAGATACAGGTGGTACAGATATATACAGATACAGACAGATGTTAGATGTAAAGAGATATTAGATATAGACTACAGATCTAAAGAGATATATATCTATACACAGGTATGTTAATATATATACACTATTTCTTAGCTCTCTCCCAGCTTTGGAAGGGTCTAGATGCAATGACACCCCACTACTAATGAACACACACAACATCCAGATCTTGGAGTCTAAATATCATTCTTCAATGAATATCTCCATGGAGAAATCACTGATTCTACCAGTAGAAGTATACACACACTCACACACACACACACACACACAAAATGAGCCAGGAAACAAAAAAGTACTCAAACGTCTAAACTAAAGCTACATGCATGAGTATGTCAGAGGAACACTGAAAGCATTCCTGAATTGAGCAGGAAAAATAAATAACATATTAACAGGGTAAAACCAAAGCATAGGGTCCTTCCTGGTGGCTTAAGGGGTAAGCCTCACCCACATGGCGCAGCAAACCTCTCCTGTTTCACCTATTACTCCCCACTCTGACTCTGGTGAATATTCTCACCTTCCCCACCCCTCCCCCACCTGTGGCCTGCACCTTACTTCTTATACACAAAAATAAATAAATAAAATATTTTTAAAAATAGGGGAAGCTAGGTATGAGGTATATGGACACTCTATATGATCCTTGCAACTCTCCTGTGAATTAAAACTATTCTAAAATAAAATGCTAACTAAAGTATACAAAGCTATGAAAAAAATAAAAAACGGGGAAAAAAAACCAAACCAAAGGGGCCTCATGTACACATGGGTGGGTCCACAGTTTAGTGCAACAAAGTTGGTTTGTACAAACAAGCCTCCTCAGATATTAGAGTCCCCCCGCTACTCAGCTCTGTGCCTGGGGACACTGGGTCTGCCCCTCACCAATACAATCAGGGTCCGGAACACTACCTCTGTCGATGGCACTTCTTGCACAACATCACGCGCTTCTAAGTGTAAGTCTTTCCTCTGGCAGGCTCAAAGGCCACACTTTCAAAGTGCTGAAGAATGGCCTGGGGAGCAAGTTAGAATGCAGAGTCCTGGGTGCCAGCTCAGATAATCTTTCACTGGCTACTCTGAGGTCAGTCCAGTTCATCTACATTTTAAACAGATCTCTGAGGATTCTCTGGGTCACACATTCTGATCAAGCCTGAACTGAAAGGCAGAGACTGCACATGGTTTGGGACTAAGTGGCATCTCAGGGCGCATCTAGTACCAAGATGCTCCCCGCGCACAATGAGCTCAGCAGAGCGTTGACACTCAATAAATATTTGATAAAAGGATGAATGCATGCATGCAGAAGCTGTCAAGATCAACATTCATTTCTTTTTCTGTTTAAGAACTTTGACACTAGGTGTCATACCTAAGGATCCATCAATGTTAGGAGACCATTTGAGAAATGAGACTTAAAAAAAAAAAAAGCCAAAATCCACCAACACCCAAGGCCATTCATTGCACAGATCCTGACTGAGACCCAACATGGTGGGGAAGATTTTCCTTCTCCGATGTCAGAGGGATTCTTATTATTTGTTGTTAGGAAACATGTACCATTTTTCAAGCAATACCCCCCCCCCAAACCACCACCACCATTTTGCAGGCTCAATTAGATGGGTCTGCCTTCTGAATCAGCAGCTCAGTAATTAGCTTGGTCACATTTGCAGGTAGAAAACTGGAGGCACTTTTTTCCCCCACAGGCAGAAAGATGCCTGTGCAATTAACTAATTGCAGCTTGACGCTCACCTGGTATAAACACATTGACACACACACCTCGAGATGCACAATGTGGTCTCCAATCTTACCTGGGGCAGAGGGCTGGCGGGAGAGACACAGAGAAAGACATGCTCAGAGGAGGTGAAGAGTCTGGGTATAGAAAACCTCCCCTTTCCACAGAGGCTCTCCTGAGAGGTCACTCCTCTGGTGCCCCCAAAAGCAGAAGGACACATGGGAAGGTGCAATGTCCCCTGTTCCCAGAATTCTTTTAGAATGGCTGTCATTGTTTAAGTTAGAATATTGCTGGTTAATTGTTGGCTCTGAAAGAAAAATTATGAGCAGGGAAACGGTTCTGCATGGATTTAGTGTATTTGAATAATTTAGACCCCCGCCGTTAATTTGACAGGATTGTTTTTCTCTCGCAGTAGCCTGCTGCTACAAGAATTAAAACTGTCGGAGAACCAGGGGCTGTGCTAGAGCTTAGTAATGAGGTTTATCAGTCAATAAATGATTTTATACAGCAAATTAAACTGTAAATTTCGTTTGGGTGGTAAATATTTAGAGAATAAAGATATCTGGCTAATGAGGAGGGCTGATGTGTGAAAAAAAAGGGAGAAAGGGAAAAAAGGAAATGTCAACCTTTTAAATCTTGAACGGGGTTGGGACTGGATGACAATTTCCTCGCTTACGGTTCTCTTGCGTGCTCGCTCGCTCTTTTTTTCTCTCTTTCTGTAAATAATAGAGAATGGCTTCATTGTTTGTACACCTAAGGATGCAGTGGAAAATGTTCAGTAAGACTTCCCTCACAGGGGTCTTCGGAATACATGAGAAGAAAGTATGCAAATTGCTCATACGGTATCCAGCACAAGCGTCTTCCATTCTGCTCTGATTCTTTTTCTTTTTCTGTATTTTTTTTTGTATGAAAAAACTGGGGTGTAGGTCAGAAGTGCAGGGTTAAGAGGATTCACCAGAGCAAGGAGCAGAACAAGCAGATCTACTGAAACACACTGTTGAGGGGAGCAGCGAGACAGGAGAAGTCTGCTGTGCCAAGGGGGTTAGCTCCCTGGCTGGGGATCAAACTCAGGCCACAGCAGTGACAGCACTGAGACTTAAATCCTAGGACAGCTGGGAGACCCTCTAACTATTTTTAAATGCAGATTCCCTAGATCCTTGCTGTCCAAGATGGTAGCCACTCACTACAATGTGGTTATTCAAATTTAAACTAAATAAAAATCAAATCAACTACAAATTCAGTTTTACAGTTATATTTGACACATTTCAGGTGCTCAATAGCTACCTGTAGTTAGTGGCTGCTGTACCAGACAGATCTTTCCATCATTATGTGGAATAATGTTGGATGACCCTATTTTAGAATCTGTCTGACAATTTCCTGTTTCCTAAGCTGGGGTACCTGTAAAGCAGGGTTGGCTTACTGGCACAGATTTTTTAAATTATCGTTACCATATATCTGTATGTATGTATAAAATGAACATTATAATGCAGTTACCAAATCAATGGTATCACACATACCAATGCTTAGAACAAGGTTAAGTAATATAAGGTAAAAGGAACAAGCAATTGAAGAAACAATTAAATAAATCAATATTGGTTTTAACTATTTGGCAAAAATCTGTAAGTCATATATGAAAGAATGTTTGAAAAACACTGAGTCAACACACCCCAAGGACTGTAAAACTTAAGAGGTGAAAGAAGAAAGAATATTGGAGTGAGAGGAAGAGAGGTAAGTGTCGACATCAAACTTCTCTAACCTTCCAGTTTGCTCTGGGTTGAGTCATATCACTTGGCCACCTACCTGTGTGAGTCAACACAACCTCTATAATTCCATGTTTCATGGCACTGCCAGGAATCTCATTCAATGTGAACTCTCTGTACACATGAGATCTTTGAAACAGGGTTCCAGGAAGTCTATGCAGCACCATCAAGATCCCAAATTGAGAATGATATACAGACATACTTTGCAGGTGAGAAGTCAAGATTTAAGGTCAGAATATTCTCTATGGCTTTCCATCTCCCAGTTCAAAATCAAGTCACCACCAGCTTAGGAGCATCCATCACCTGTCCCACACATGTGTGGCTCATTTCCTTAGTCAACTGTCTTCACCTTCCTGCCCTGGTCCACCAGTCACATCATTTGACATCTTCCATATTGTAACCTGTGACGTTGATATAATTTGAAAAAGGGAAGACCACAGGAGAGCTGGAAGAATAACTGTATCAGAATCCCTGAAGAAAAAGATGCCATAGTCAACACCGATCATTGGAAGAGAGTTTAAGAGATTACTATAAAAGGTATGGCAGTGTATCATAGCAGGAATTTAGAAAACCTAAGTAAGAGACCAGGAAAAAGTCTAATTAATACAAAGTAAAAATCAAAATCAACAAGCAACTATAAATCAGAGACACACTATGGGGGGGGGGCGGCGGGGAAAGGAAGGACTAGAGTCAAAATAAGGGGGAGGTGCAATTTTATGGGGAATATAACCAAAATGAAAATGCATACATTGTGCAAAGATAAAAAAAAATGTAAGAATTATATAAAATAAAATATTTAAATAAAAATAAAAAAAGGTTAAATAAAAACTTGATGTGAAAAAAAAAAGATATATGGGAAAGCAACTATATGTGAATAAAAAAATGGTCTTCTTGGAAAAAAAAAAAAGGTATGGCAGTATATAAGTAAACCACAGATTTGGTATCTTGGGCTACTAGCAAGGGACACCATCACTATTGCTGGCCCTGAAGGCACAAGGCAAAAGCAAGAGTGAAGGGGGTGCATGAGGCAAACTTCAGGGAGAGAACCACTTGCTCAAGATGACCTGCAAGGAGGGAACCAGAAAGAACAACTTCTCCCTTTCTCTCATATCCTGCTGATTTCCCCATTGGCTGAATTCAACTGAGAGCCAGACAGCAAGGAATTTATTGAAAATCCTAACTTTCAGGGTAGAAAGAAGAGTGTAGAGGGTGAAGACAAAATGAAGCTCCTAGTGCAATAATTCTCCCTGTTCATGTTGATGAAATCACATCTTTTCTTCCCCGAGTTGCTGAGGAGGTACAGAAGGCTGGGACGGTCCATGACCTGTACTGGCCACCAGGTATCTCTCAGGGACTTAGCCCCGCAGGCGAGTTCCTGAAGTTCAACTTTCTTAGAAATGCTTCTGTTCTCTCTTGGAGGTTGGATCTATGCTTGGCCACCTCCTCAGAGTGTGATCACAGGACTGGAGACTCCCCACCTTTCTCTTCCTCATTCTGGTCTAAACACTCAAAACTTGGTGCACTTACTTTAAGTTCTCAGGAAACAAGGTTTCAAGGCCATGTGCAAGTTGAAATTCTTTCAATAGCAAGTAAGAGCAAATGCCATCCCAAACTTGTTTAAATAATAAGGGTGCCATTGGGTGACTGAGTAGAAGTGCTGAGGCTCCTGGAATCTTGTGTGCTCACTCTTTCCCGTCTGTATTGGCTTTGCCTACATACAGGCTGTTGGCAAGGAGGCTGCAGTAGAGCTTCGCCTCATCTACACACAATCAGCTCTGTCCATTACAAGTAGAATGCAAGCCATACATCTAATTTGATTTTATTTTTTCCTGTAATATTTTTTTAATTTTATATGTTTTTTTCTTTTTTTAAAGATTTATTTATTTTTATACAAGAACTGGGGCACAGGCCAGATTTGCGGGAGGGTGAGAAGATTTACCAGAGACAGAGTGGGGAACAGAACAGGCAGACTGACGAAATACGCTGCTGAGGGGAGCAGCGGGCGAGACAGGAGAGGTCTGCCGTGCCATGTGGGCATCTCTGCGGCCGGCGGAGATTGAAACAGCACTGCAGAGGCTACGGACAGCTTCACAAAGCTGCACCCAACCACCCGCGCCACCAGGGAGGCTGTTTTTTCATATATTCTACAAAAATGAAGATTGATGTAATCACACATCTAATTTTAAATTGCCTGGCACTCACATTTAAGAAAAGTTAAAAGAAGCAGGTGAAATGAAATTTACTAGGCAACATTTATTATACAGAATGCCAGTATTTCCACATGAAATCAATAGTAAAAAGGAATATAAGAGATTTTGCATTTCTTTTTTCACACTAAGTCTTTGAGAACTGACGTCTATTTGGACTCAGCACGGGCCAAGTGCTTAGTAGCCACATGTGGCTAGAAACCACCTTATTATACAGTGCCCCTTGACCCAGTGGGGTTATTTCCTTCATGGAGAAATCACTGGCAGATGAAACTCAAGACTAGCCCAGGGGGCCTTCAGTGCTCCAGTTAGAGTAGTTTCCCTTATGAGCTACTGAATGAAGATGAGAAATATTAAAAACAAATGAAAATGAGTGTTCTGTTGGGTGAGGGGTGCTGGGTTATCCACAATGTCCACAACAGATTGGCTCTTCCTTGGGGAGCTTCATTGACTCCTGGCTGGAAGACCCATTCTATCTTGATTTAAATTCCTTTCCTGTGAAAGGAGAGATCTGGGAGGGCTGAGGGGCAGGTGCTCCCTCTGTGAAGCCCAGAGAGCTGACGGTGATGTAACAGAGCCTGCCATCCAATCCCGAGATTGATTTAAGAGGAGCTTACCTCATGGGGTTGATTGGGCCTTTTTGGGTAGAAAACTGCTTTGTCAAATGAACTTTATCTGCTGCTTAAGCAACTTCCATGCCCTTAGTGTCCAAAGGGACAGAACGGAAACTCAGGTGCTTTCTTTTTGGGATGACAAAGGCTAAACAGTGGCAAGCGTCTGAGCAGGCAGTTGTAATAATGATGGTTCCCGGCAATTAAACACACTAAGTACACCACCTCACTTAATTTTCTAAAGAAAGCAATGAGTAAAAGAAAGCGAGTGAGCTCGTGTTCTTTATTAGATAAATAAATGCCACTTAATGTCATTTTCTCACTTTTATCCCTGAGAGAAAGACAAATATGTGGGGAGCTGCAGCAGCAGGTCATGGAATGCAGGAAGGCCCTATGAGCATCACTCTAGGGAGGACTTGCAGCTCACAGAACAGGAATTAGGTGTGGTCTCTCTGAGCCTGGGGCCAGGGCAATGCTGAGTGTAAGTGAAGATCATGAGCCCCAACATATGCAATTCCTAGGTGGTGATTCCAAGGTGGTGATTCCTAGGTGGTGATTCCTAGGTAGTATTGCTGCAGTGTGTAGTCAGGTCGGGGGAAGAGCAGGTGCAGAGAAATAAGCACCAAGGAGAAGTGAAACTCAGGGCCTCCTCCTGACTGTGGTGAGCATGGACTTGCCTTTAGCAAATCAGGGTTCCTCACTCACAGATGATGTGACCTTGCGCCAAGACCTTATCTCTAGGCTCAGTTTTCATCTCTGTGAATGGGGATAATGGCTGCCTCATGATATTAGGGTGGGGAAATTGAGATGATGCAGGCCAAGCAATTACCACTGTGTCTGCTGTATGTAGCAAGAATTTAAGAAATGAAAGCCACAAAAACAATGGTAATGAGGCCAAGTCCACTGTACTGGATATGAAATAATTTACTCTGTTTTCAGCATTTTTGATGACAGAATAAGTTTTACTCATCTTTACAAGCACCAAAGAGGAAAAAAAAAAAAAGTACTGATGAACTGTATTGGGGGCAAAAGGAGGAACTAAACAAAACTTTGTTGAGGGAAGAAGAGAACTGGTTGATGCATAGTACGGAAATTGGTATCTTTGGAGGGATACTGAGGTCTTCCTGACAAAGGTCCTAAACTAGGGGTCAGAAACAGTTTCTATAAAGGACTAGACAGTAAACAGTGAAGGCTTTGTGGGACATCTACTCTCTGCCACAACTTCTCATCCTGCTCGAGTAACGCAAAAGCAAAAGACATCGGGCTGACAAAGGGCCATGGCTCTGTGGTCACAAAATGTGCAGAGCTGATCTACACTTTATTTTTTTCAGCTGTACTGAGGCATAATTGACAGATAAAAATTGTCTATATTCAAGGCACACAATGTGATGGTTTTATATATGTATACATTGTGAAATGGATACCACAATCAAGCTAATTAACACATCCTTACCTTACAAGGTCATCATTTATCATTTTGTGTATTTGTGTGTGTGTGCATGTATGTGTATGTATGTGTGCAGTGAGAACACTTAAGATCCACTCTATTAGCAAACTTCAAGTACATAATACAATATTATTCACTATACTCCCCATGCTGTAGATTAAATCCCCAGAACTCATTTTGCTCATAACTGAAAGCTTGTTCCTTTTACCAACTTCTCCCCAATCTCCACCCCCTCCCCAACCCTGGCAACCACCACTCTACTCTCTGATTCTTTGAGATTGGCTTTTTTAGATTCTGCTTTTAAGTGAAGTCCTATGGTATGTCCCTTTCTGGATCTAGCTCATTTCACTTAGCATAATGTCCTCTAAGTTCATTTCTGTTGTCATAATAGCAGGGTTTCCTTCTCTTTACAGATGAATAATATTCCATCATAGATATCCTAACCTCTGACATGGTGGTGGTCAGATTTAATGGAGGGATTTTATATATTTGCCAATTTCTATCCCAACACACAACCTGATCAGGACTTACCCCCAGCAAGTCCACAGCCTTTGTTCAGACATCTGCTGGAGAGAGGACCAAATTGTTCTCTGAAGCTGCTTGGAATGTTTGCACCTGCTGCATTCATCTTTGATTTTAAGTCAGAAGTTAAGAACTTCAGTATGGGCAAAGAGCTAATGGTTTGGGTGCTCCATCTCCTTTGAGGTGAATTAATGAGTGAAAGTAGCAGGAGACCACTTCTCTTGCTAAACAAATGCTCTTAGATGTTTCTGGAAGAAAGACAGACTTCCCCCTGGAGGAAACCACACACATACTAAGCCAGGGCTAAGACAAATGACTTTTAGGGTCCTGAGGAGCAGCTCTGCTCCCAGCTTAGTCCAGCCGAGCCCAGACATTCATCCAAAACCAACACGTGCACGCTGGACCATTCCTTTGTTAAGCGTGGCATCTGTTAAACAGCTTTGAATCATTTTTTAAAAAGATTTTATTTTGTCTGAGAACATCTGTGTCCATCTGGACACTTTCCTCTATAACATCTCACTTTTAAGTTTGATGCAACTATCAGATGTTCTTGCACAGATTCTGGGACAGATCTGGGTATTATTGAACAGACATCAATTATACTGATGTCATGAGGCATGTCAATCTCAGCAGGGAAAGTGACAGCTTCCTTATATCAAACCAGCATGCATCCTGATTAATGTGCTGGTGTTGTCAATAACAGTTCCTGGCAGAGTTGCACATGAGCAGAGAGCTCCCCCACCTCATTCTTCCTGTTGATTCCCTTCTAGTCACCACTTTCTATGGCAATTCCTCACATTATAGGAATTATTTGTCCTGTCAGTAAGTGCCACTAACAGAAAGAGAAATTCCCCTTTTAAGCACAACTTGAGTATTAGGTAGAGTACATGTCGCCTCTTTCCTTGAGCTTGTGCCAATTTTATTGTATTTTATTTTATTCTACTCAGGAAGCATCTAGCTTAGAACATCTCCCCTTTTACACAGGTCCTGGGAAACTGATTTAGCGATTACTTATAATTAAATAGTCAGACCTGGCTTTTAGAGTAGCTCATTAGAGGCCACCCATACGAACTGGCTTCCTAGGATCCTAGAAGCCTATTGCCTCTAGGATAGTTTGGTTATGGATTTTTAAAAAATTATTTATTTATGCATATAAGAACTGGGGTGTAAGCCAGTGGTGCGGAGGCAGAGCAGAGGGATTCACCAGAGAGAGTGGGGAGCAGAACAGGCAGAATGACTGAAACACACTGCTGAGGGGAGCAGCGGGCAAGACAGGAGAGGTCTGCTGAGCCATGTGGGTTGCTCCCTGGCCAGCTGGGGATCTAACTTGTGCTGCAGTGGCTGGTGATAGCTTTATAGCGCTGTGTTTAACCCCTGTGCCATAAGAGAGACCTCAGTTTTCAAGTGATCCTGTCTCCTCTGTGCTTTGGTGAATCCCCTTATATCTTTTAGGGCGAAAGGGGGAAGAGGAGGTGGATATGGGTTAAATCAAAATGATTAAGCCCTAGTTTATGATTTCCCACAATCCTAATACTGATTTTACTTTGTTTCGGTTTTAGCTTCCCTTTTCTTTTTGATTCTTACAACAGGACCCAGTAAAATGTCTCATTTGTTACAAGCCAGATTTCTTCATGTTAGTGTGTGTGCGAAACCTGAAAGGTCATTTGATAGATTGAGGTGAACTAGAATGAGCTCTGTCATGCTTTTCTAAATGGAGTAAAACTTTGAAAACCACCCTGTGACACATGGCTTAAGCTTAAGAATGACTCCTTTGGCTCTAGATAACTAAATCTCTTCTGCCAGTAATTACAGATCTATTAATCATCTAGTCAAAATTATTAATCACCTATTCAAAAAAATCACTTATTTTTTTCTAGTTACTTCTATCCCTATGAATGTATGGTTATGAAACCAGAGGTGTGCCCTGTCCTGTCCAGGAGTTTTAGGGAGTGCCTTTTCTTTTACATTACATACTAGGCACGCCATTGATGCATCAACTCTATAAAGTAAATGGGCAGTGGCTTGTTTCATATCGATGGTCCCCTCTGATTAAAAAAAAAGGAAAGGCTGCATTTGGAAATAACTAGACTGTACTGAGGTTGGGATGAAGCAGATGTTGAGTTGTGTCCTATTAAGATGGCCTCTGTGTTCAATGTAAGGTATGAAAAATGGTCTATTTCTTCAAAAACTGAAATGCCACTTTCTGGTCCACAAAACAATTCTCTACAAAATAAGAATCTAATGCTTAGTCAACATTTTTTAATCTCTTCCCATTCACACCATAATCCTTTATCTGGAAACATCTGCCCCACAAGATACAGGAAGGAAGCTCTAAAAGATAGTAGAGAGCAAAGTCCCCATTCCCTACTACAGCAACCACGTCTGCTTGGACAAAAGGGACCACTTGTTCCAGAAAGAAATATTTAATGAATGGCTGGGCCAATCAAATTCTCCCCCTTGGGAATAGGAATTAGGACACTGAAATAGAGCATTTTAAGAAAATGAAGACTGTAAAGGTTATTGGGGTATGGCCATATTTAGATCACACACACTAACATGAAGAAATCTGGCTTGTAACAAATGAGACAGAGTGAAAGAAGAGAGACACCTGCATTGATTAGACATAAAAGTTGATACGACCTCAGGAAGGGGGACACTCCTGCTTCCACTGACAATAATCTACTCCCAGATCCCATCCCTAGTAAGGTTTGCTTATACTTCCCTCCTTGGCTTTTGTAAAACTGTTCTGTATCTTTCTTTTAAATCTCCTTTCTGCTTTTGCTTAAACTGTTCTTTGCACCTGAATACATAAGACACCAAGATAGAGACAGGCCTCTAACCTGCTGAGTATAGTGAAGGACTCAGATTTAACTAATATTAGTTTTCCTTTCCATGGACAGGTTAACATGGGACATACCTATGGACAACCCTATAGACAGGGGTTGTATTCTGGAAAATATTAGGGTAATATCAGTTTAAATAGGGTGATAGTTACAATAGGTTTCCCAGGCAGTCAGCACAGTTTGGACCTTGGTGGGGAAGGGAGATAGGCCACTTAAAGAGTAAGCTCTATTATTTTTTTGAAAGATTTATTTATTTATGTATACAAGAACTGGGGTACAGGCCAGAGGTATGGTGTGTGAGAGAATTCACCAGAAACAGAGTGGGGAATAGACAGGCAGACTGATTGAAACACACTGCTGAGGGGAGCAGTGGGTGAGACGAGAGAGGTCTGCTGCACCATGTGGGTAGCTCCCTGGCTGGGGAGCGAACTCTTGCTGCAATGGCTGAGGACAGCTTCATAGGTTGTGTCTTAACCCCTTGTGCTACCAGGGAGGCCCCATAAGCTCTATTATTTAACTTCAGTGGGAATGTGTTTGTGAAGGTATGCATGCATATGTGTACCCACTGAAAAATGTTTTCAGAATCTTCAAGTCTTTACCCATCTGAGCATTGATTCAAGTTATCAGACTTCACATATGCCCAGGATTCATACAAATAACTTCCTGCTTCTCCATTGCCTCCTCCAGCTGCTCTTCCCGTCCATAGTCCTCTAGGAGTCCAAGGGAAGAAATGACTCATTCTTCCTCTGGCAGGGCAGACAGTAGGGTCATTGGAACGGGGTCTTCTAGGAAAACCAGGTGATCACATGGGGTGGGTGAAGAGAGGAAAGTGAAGAAAGTAAGTGCTTCATAGACATAACTTCATATATTGGAAGAAACTAAGAATGTGTGAGAGAACTTGATGCTTATGCTAAAGAGTATGGATTTTAACTCAAAAGCAGAAAATAAAAGCACTTTTGAACTGATGGAACCAAAAATCTTTCTAGGCAGGTCAAGTGTTTTAATGCAGGTTGGTGAGTGGTCCTATAACAGCCAGACTCTGCAGGCTGGCTACAAGGAGTCTCACACTCCACTGCTTGGGCCCAGGTAGAGTCGCCTCTCATGCTAAATCTGAACTACTCCAGTATCTCCCCTTCACAGACAGAATGTGACCCAAGTGACTCTGTTTTGCAGCTTTCACTTTTAGCTTGAGATGTCTAAGCTGCCATGTAAGATGAGAATATGAAAGGGTTCTGTTGAGCTGAAGTATGGTTAAAATGTGATTTATTTAGGGCCTCCCCTGGTGGCCCAGCTGTTGAGCGCTGGGCTGCGAAGCTGCCCTCAGCCTCTGCAGCACCAGTTTGATCCCCGACTGCCGGCAAGGGTCCCACATGGTGCGACAGACCTCTCCTGCCGCACCCGCTGCTCCCCTCAGCAGTGTATTTCTTTGTCAGCCTGTCTGCTTTGTTCCCTGTTCTGGCTCTGGTGAATTCTCTCACCTGCCAGTGCTTCTGACTGTACCCAGTGCTTGTATAAATAAATAAATAAATAAATAAATAAATAAATAAATAAATAAATAAATAAATAAATAAATAAATCTTTTTTAAAAAAAGTGATTTATTTAGAGCTGTGAAACTGCAACATTGAAATGATAGTAGTGCCTGACTAATGAGGTGAGGGACCAACATGCTGGAACAGGCAACAGCTCCCTGCCAAAAGGCCTGGTAAGGCAAAGATGGCCTATGGTCTGATTGATTGGTTGTGACTGCCTAGGAAACGGTGCTGAAAGGGATTCTAAGGATGGAGGTGGTTGAGTGTTAAAGTGCTGAGATAGATTAGTGATGTCTACATGGGCACAGAGTGAAAAATGACTACTCACATATAGTTTGTCACCTCAGAGATGAGGCTACTTCCCTTGAGCCTACTTGACTTGAAAGGAAAGGTCAAACTCTATAGACCCAGGGGCATGGGGAGAAGAGTTCTCACTGACCAGTTGACTGTCCTTCAGCGGAGCAAAGTGCTAAGCGGGAAGAAGAGGGGGCAGCTATGACAAGGACAGCACCATCTTGGGCAAGGGTCTCCTTCATTTCAACACAAGCCAGACCAGAACCCCCAGTACATTCAGGCTCCAGTCCAACAGGTGTGACAGACGTTCACTCTTTGCATTTCCCTCCAACAGCTCTGCCAAATGCAATACTAAAGGGCTGATGCTGAGCCAGGTGGGAAACTCAGAAACTCATCAGCTCCCATGGCTCTGAAACCTCCCTGGCTGCCTTGAGTTTAGAGACACTAGAGCTGGAGCAGATAACAAGCTCTGACACAAAGCAGCCAGCATTCCCTTCACAGCCAAGGCATGCTGCTTCTGGGGCTCACTGGCCTGGCTGGTCCCTGTTTGTTTTCTGACACTGACATGAAAAAGCATGGAGATGACTCCAGGTGAAGCGGTCAAAGCTTTCTCCAAAGCTCTGCGCTTAATGCGTCAACCTGAGCCCCTTTGTTGTTTGGTTTTATTTTGTAGTTTGGCGTTTCCTGCACAAAACCTTCAACAAGGTGCAAAACAAGATGTTTGTAAAACCCAAGCGGCGCGGGTGTCTGCTTTCATTATTTCAACTCTGAGATTGACAGTAAAAGACGAAATATTTCAATAAAATAAAAGTACTGTCAGCAAAAAAAAAAAAAAAAAAAAACCAAAGTGGGGGGAGGGCTGACATACGAAGAATGCAGCACTATGAAAAAGTAAGAAAAAATGACGAAAAGCAGAAACACATAAGACTGCAATTTAATCTTTTTATTTGAAATATAAATATTGTTACTATCAAGCTTGACAGTACAGAAAATGTGTGCCCTGCAGCCTTCTGACAAAACAAAATTTATATTTAAAACTTCCTGAAATAATACCTTTCATCCAGAGGGTTTTGTCACATAGCAATGGCTGAGTCTACTGTACGGCCCTGCACCTTTAATTATTTTATGCCTAGAAGACACATTTTAAATAGAAGAGGCGGGTTACAAGGGTTTTGACAGCTGAAGCTGATTAAAATACTGACAACATGCACTCTATAGAATTCCCTGAGGTTTTTGTCAAAGGCCCACAGGAAAGTTAAAGATGGGAATCCAAAAAAACAAACAACAAAAAAAAAGGAGTATTTTTACCCACCAGCATGGCCCCGCTAGTGTCATCTACTCCCTGGCCCTTGCCAGAGAAACTTTTAACGAAAATTCCCTTTTTCAAATGATGCAAGGCCACGCGGACTAAACAACCGGTCAGCCTATTGAGTTTGCTAATCTGTTTCCAGTTAACAAAGCACAGGGCCTCTTTCCAAGGCCAGCTGTTTCATCTCATTTGCCGAGGAGAAGCAAAGCCGGATGGCTTGCTTATTTATTTATCAGTCTCTTTTACAAGGGTGTTACCAGCTGGGCTGGTTTCCTGGATCTAGTCCCCACGTTGTCTCTCATTAGGGAGTGTGACTTTTACAACCCCTGGTGAAAATCTAGTCTCTACCCACCCACTCGCTCCTGTTGCCCATTGCTTGGGGTGGTGAGCCGGTGGCCACACCCATAAAGGAACCACAGCTGGAGACAGCCTCGGAAAGAGGAAGGTCTCTTGACACCTGAGGCATGGATCGCCGGGCTGGCTGCTTGAGGCCCCAGGTGCCTTTATTCATTCATCGCACTCATGTGGATGAGTATCTATGGGGCAGGCTCCCGGGGTCCTCTCCTTGAAGAGGGCACCTATCTAAAAACTGGGGCCTAAAGGAACAGCACCGGTAGCTATTTCTGGGGCCATACCCAGAGAGAGGAAGAGGTGATTAGGTGAGGCCAGAGGCACAGGGCCTCAAAACATTGGTGGAGGGCCTCCCTGGTGGCGCAGGCGGTTGAGCACCACACTGTGAAGCTGCCTGCAGCCTCTGCAGTGCCGGTTCGCTCCCCGGCCGCTGGTGAGAATCCCCCGTGGAGCAGCAGACCTCTCCTGTCTTGCCTGCTGCTCCCCTCAGCAGTGTATTTCATCAGTCTGCCTGTTTTGTTCCCCACTCTGTCTCTGGTGAATTCTCTCACCCTCCCGCACATCTGGCCTATACTCCAGCTCTTGTATAAATAAAAAATAAATCTTTAAACAAAAATGGTGGAAATGTTTTGGGTGACTCCTACAGGCTCAGGAAAGGTGACCTGGGGCAGGGCTGCTTATCACCAGATGAAGGTGTCGCCAGCAGATTCAATTACCTGCTGATCGTACTGTGGCCAGAAATCCAACTTTTAATATAGACCAGTAGGTTCCTTCCATGGTGCCTTGCCTCAGTCTGAATGATTCTATGTCTTTGGATATGGAACAATGGTCATTCCAGGGAGCTTTTCCAAGGGCTAGAAGGATCCCTTTGAAAGGCAAGTAGCATGTTGTTAGCCAGTCAAGACCAGGTTCTTTACCTACATTGCCTGGATTCACATCTTGGTTCCATTGATCACTTATACTCTGTGACCTTGGGCAACAAACTTAACTTCTCTGAGCCTCAGTTCCCTGCACTGTAAACCAGATGGTGATTGTATAGCAACCATTCCAGATCAAGCAGGTTCACTATTGATTGAGGCAAACAATAAAGGATTCTGGAACCCTCGGTAGATTTGACAGGCCTTTAATGCTGAAGCAGTGGACCAGGTACACAGGCAGGCTGGAAGGCAGGGAGGCTGACAGCAAATGAGCCCTCCACTCCCGTGATCCCTGCACTCTCCCTCTGGCTTTTCCCTGGCTTTGCTTCTCACACTCTTCACGCACACGCTTCTCGGCCCAGGTGTCTGATATTACAGGCCTGTGTGCCCTATGTGTGAGCTCCCAAGTACTGTTTGCAAAAACACACTATCATGTGTGGGTAATGAAAGCTGGGGGGGCGGGGAACAAGGCCACAGGTGGCAGCTGCAGAGGCTAGTGGCAGGAAGGATAAAAGAGCCCAATTTAACCCATTTTCCTTACATGATAGTCAGAGTACATACTTCCTAAGGTCACTGGAAGGATTCAATGAAACAATATCCCAACCTGGTGCCTGGGATACAGAGGGTCTTGAGAATTATTCATGGCTGTGAGTATTGTCACTTTGCCAGCTCTCCTTTTCCAGACCTGTGCTGTTCCATTTCACCCTCTTCTCTCCTGCTGTTCTTTTTGCCTGGGAAGTCCTTCACTGTATCATGACAAGACTGATTATTTCTACTCATCTGAATGTCAGCTCAAACATCATTGTGTCACTGAAGCCCAAATTGATTGTCACTTCTGTGTGAAACACCCTGCATACACCCATCTACAGAGGCTAAATGGTGACTTTTTAACCTCATTTTATTATTTATAACTCTTAAAATGATTTGACACTATCCTATTTCATTACTTGCTTCATTTTTTTTATTGTTTTCCTCCTCCCTCCCTTCCCCCACTAGAATGTAAGTTTCCTAAGATGAGGACATATTGTCATTCTCATTCAGAAGTTTCTCAGGTACCTAGACTGTATTGGGGGTATCATTCAGGGTCAACCGAGGAAGCAGAACCACCAGGTTACATAGCTTTAGGTATAAGGGAAAGGGGGAGGGAGGTACAGGTGTAAACATAGAAATAGATGGATGGATGGGTGGGTGGGATGGATGGATGGATGGATGGATGGGTGGATGGGTGGATGGGTGGTGGGTGGATGGGTGGATGGGTGGATGAGTGGATGGGTGGATGAGTGGATGGGTGGGTGGAAGGGTGAGTAGATGTGTGGGTGGATGGGTGGATGGATGTATGGATGGGTGGGTGGATGGGTGAGTGGATATGAGGGTGGATGAGTGGATGGATGGAAGGATGGGTGGATGGATGGATGGGTGGGTGGATGGATGGATGGATGGATGGATGGGTGGATGGATGGATGGATGGATGCTACAGGTGTAGACAGAAAAATAGATGGGATGGATGGATGGATGGATGGATGGACGGATGAGTGAGTGGATCGGTGGGTGGGTGGGTAGATGGATAGAAGAATGAAAGAAGGAAAAGAGAGAGTGATGACGGGGAGATAGAGAAGAAATATGTGTGCACACACACTCAAAAACTAATGGGTTTCTTACAGGGAACTGGCCTTACACATTGAGGGAGCTAGTTAAGTCATGTCTATAAAATTATTACCTCCAGTCTAATGGGGAAGTGAAGCCCCCAGAAACAGGAAGGGAAGATGGATTAAGTGGGGAGACCAAGGGCTTTCCAAGTCATCATAGATGTGTACTCAACACATCTTAATTATGGGCCTCCCCAGTGGCGCAGCGGTTGAGCGCTGGGTTGCAAAGCTGCCCGCGGCCTCTGCCGTGCCGGTTCGATCCCCGGCTGCTCCCCGGCCACCAGAGGAGGGTCCCACATGGCGCGCAGACCTCTCCTGCCGCCCGCTGCTCCCCTCAGCAGTGTACTTCGGTCTTTCTGCCTGCTCTGCTCCCCGCTCTGGCTCTGGTGAATTCTCTCACCCTACCGCGCTTCTGACTGTATCCAGTGCATGTATAAAACAAACAAATAAATAAATAAATAAAAACATGCCTCTATTAAAAAAAAATACATCTTAATTAGTGGAAGGAGGAATGAAGGGAGAAAGAAGGGGGAGATAGAGGGAGAAAGAGAGGGGAGAAAAAGCAAGGCTATTAACTATTCCTGAAGGAGTGGCATTAGCATAGAAATCCCCCCTGAATTTCTTGTTTGTGTTGCTTTCCCCATAGCTTTGTTTCCCTTCCTTCCAACTAACTTCCCAGGAGTCTACGACTCTCTTAGATCTTCTCACAAATCCATAATCTTACACTCCACCACAATAAACAACTAGCCTGTAAAAGGGCACTGAGATTCACCCCTGAAATTGGACGCAGACCATCCATCTTTATGCAGGGCTTAAATGCTACAGGCAGAATGAGTGTGCGCTTCTCGGATGACTCCGCAGGTTATGGGGTTCACAGTACCTCCCCAAACACTAAGTGATACCAACATTGACCAGTCTTCCCTTCTATGCCCAGTGCCTGGAATGCAGATACTAGATTCCACAGGTTAATGACGATCATATAATAAAAGTGCTGGGCAAATAAGGAAGTCTTCAGCTAATTCCCCAGCTCTTTCCTTAGAGGAGACTAAGCATAATAGCTGGATTTTGTGGTGATCCAGCTTATGAGATAGACTCAACAGGGTCTATGAAAGCCCAGTTCCCCCCAGATATAATCCTAATCAAAGCACCCTGTACAGGTTTTGGATACTCTGATTGACACCAGGAACACATCTGATTTAAATCCACATCTATGGGTCTACAAGCATAAGACGACGGTGAGAAATGCTTTAAAATACCCAGAAATAAACACCTAGGATATTTATGTAAATACCTCCTGACTAGTAATACCTCATTGTTCTTCAGGGAACATTGTTCTTCAGTGTCACTAAGACACTCATGATCCTTTCATTTCCCAGAATCAGAAGTTCCAACACATCCTTATATAATACTAAAGATGATGGTAGAGGAAAAACAGCCACTGGTCATGTGCAAGATGCCAAAAATAAGCGACACATTCTATGTCCTAAGTCATATTCAATTGTTTCAGTAGCCCTGTAAGACAGACTTCATTCTCCCCATTTTACAGATGTGGAAACTGAGACTCAGATCAATCAAAATGAAAATGTCACACAGCTAGAACAGGAGACAAAGCACATGTCTTGCTCAGGGCGAGTTCATACCTTTGATGCTTCACAAAATGTCTGTTTCACAGCAGCTGTTCAGCAAGAACTTGGCAAATAAAGAAATGCTGAATGAGTTACTGAGATGTTAACTCCATCAGCATGTTTTTCACCCTTGGTTCTGCTCATGAACACAAAAACCAAGTATAGTAGGAACTGATTCCCCCTCTACCTAGGAGGAGCTATGCAATTTGTGGGACCAAGTGTCAAATAAAAATGCAAGGTTCCTTTTTCAAAAATTAAGAATTTTACCAGAAGGAAAGATGAAATACAGCCATTTATAGCAAAATGGAAGTTCAATGGAATTAAGCATAGGTAAAGTAAGTTGAAAGGACCAAGACAATGTTGGGCATTTAGCTAATGGGAGACTTCACAAACTAAAGTAACTATAAAAATGAGTAGACACTAATAAGTGAAGTGAGATTTCTAAAGATGAGGTTGTTGGGGAGGAGAAAGGGTCAAAGGGATACAAGAGATGGTAGGAAAGGAAGAGAAGGAAGGAGAAAGAGAGGGAATAACAAACTTAATGGTACAAAGGGGGAAAAGAGTATTAAGAATTTCAAGATGGCAACACAAAGTATTAAACCAAGTTCCAGGCCTTTAAGCACAGGCCTCTGTACCTACACTGGTCATATACCACCATCCTCAACCCCATCCAGTCCTGCCGCCATCCAAATTTGAGATATTTTGGGAAGGGCTGTTCCCATGGAGTTAGTGGGAGTCTTCAATTGAGTCATGCTTTCTCATTCCCATACTATGCCGTCTCTGACCAAAAATAACTTCCAGATTCAGGACCCAAGAGAAATCTACCATTTTGCCCTGTAGACTATGTCCAAACATTCATGACCTTGACCTTGCAGACAAATCCCTAGACATCTCCAAATGGATGAGGGTAGTCTAAAGATGGTGGGAGCCATGACATGGGTGTGTGCTGCCACATGATTATGAGTTTCAAGAGAATTTCAGGGGCTTGGCTATTACTTAGAAGAATGATGTGATATGTTTAAAGACCCAGCTGTCCACAATGAATCCGAGTGCTGAAATTTGGGACATGCCATCTGCCTTAGACACAATTACATTGGTTAATCTCTTCTTGGTGGTTTTCATTTCTATTTAAGGAATTAATAAGAAAAAGTTAACCTCCCAAGTCTGAGAAAAGTGGGTGAGGGAGTCAGGCTTCATCTAAAAACCATCTGAACAACCATCTCTTCCCAGGGGACCCATCAGAGGGAAGCCAAAAGAGCAAAAGGGTGAAAAAATGGACCACTTAGACTTCCAAACACAATGAATTCAAGACTACATTTCCTCCCCCCTCCCCATACAACCTGCTCTGCACAGGAAAGCTTGACCCCATGTGGGAGGGGGTCACCTGGGGCATGGAGGGGGTTGGCTGGGACAATGTGAATGTTCCACTGGGTTTTATTCATTAAATGTCCTTGACATGTCCTGAGAGAAGACATTCCATGGAAGGCAATGTCTATGGCTTGCCAAATCACCAAGACCACCTACATACCCCAGAACATTAAAACATCTTGTACTTCAAAGTCACCATTCATTCAACTAATTCTGGGGGCCTTTCACAAAAACAACATTATGGAATGGGCACTGGATATTAAACCTGAAGACCTGGGAAAATCAATGATTCTGAGCATTTTTCTGTGAAATGTGGAATCTCTGAAAGAGTGAAGTGCAGTTGGTAGGATGGAGTAAGATAGTGTGAAATGATGCAGTGGGCAGAGCCTGGCAGATGTCAACCTGAGTTGTCATGAAGAAATACAGAAACAGATCTCCAATCCCAAGTGCTGGCTGGCTTGGTTCAAGAGAGATGCTGATTCCATTTCCTTGGGACAGTTGGTTGTAATGAGATCTATGTCAATCGGTCTCATGAGCATTTTCACATTAGTCCATTTCATCTTTGCGAGCTCTATGGGGTATGCCCATCAGCTCCATTTCCTACGTGAGGCATTGAGGCCCAAGAGTTAAATGGCTGGCCCATGATCATCTGGGCTCATCTCTTGGGATACTGATCCCTACATAGATTCTCCCAGGAGACTTCTGCACAAAGTGTGAGAGCAGCCCAATCCCTTAAGGGGGCTAGCTCTAGGGGTGAGTTCCCAGCATCCTTCATCAGTTGCTTTCTTACACAGGATCCCCAGTTCTGTTTCCTTCTTGTTTTCAGCTTATCTGAAGCTGCACATTTGTGAAATTCTGTCTGAGGCCCAAGGTTTTCATACACTGCCCCCCCTACATTTGGTTTGTCTCATCCATGTTCATCTGAAAGATGATTATTATTTTGTTTTTGGTCCCAATTATAAAGAAAGCTGAACAGGAGTGGAAACAAGTAACATGACACATTAGTAGAAGAGAGTTTCCTTTCTTGGTCTTTGAAGCCTTAAATTATCTGGGCCTAACTTGAAATAACTAGATGTGTTTGGGGGGAGGGATAAGCTGTCCAGAGATTTATCCCCCAAAGACTCAGCCAGTTCCTGGGGGTGCTGGTTAACTTTGAGAGCTCTAAGTCTCAGTGAGTAATGGGCCAAGGAAGTTTACATTGGGGAAGATCAAGTCATTCTGGTTTGCCCAGTTTTGTGCTGATCTTTTGGACCAGGAAATGCTTCAGTACCACTAAATGGAATGGATGGTTATACTAGTTAAGTTGAGGTGAACAGGGATGAACAAGGTAGACAAAGGGAAGAAAATGAGCCTAACCTGCCTTCCAAGGCAGCACACATGTATCTAATTGCAACTGTGCTGCTGCTGCTGAGTGAACAAAACCCACTCTTGCCTCACTTGAAGTTCAACTGGTAGAATATAGATATCTTCTCAAAAGTCACAAAGTAAAGTGGCTCGCAATTTAAGAAATGTATGAGTTGGGCCTCCCTAGTGGTTGAGCGCTGGGTTGCGAAGCCGCCCGCGGCCTCTGCGGCGCCAGTTCAATCCCCGGCTGCTCCCCAGCCACCAGGGAGGTCCCGCATGGCACGCAGACCTCTCCTGCCACCCGCTGCTCCCCTCAGCAGTGTACTTCGGTCCTTCTGCCTGCTCTGCTCCCCGCTCTGGCTCTGGTGAATTCTCTCACCCTCCCGCGCTTCTGACTGTACCCAGTGCATGTATAAACAAAACAAACAAACAAACAAAAAACAAACAAACAAATAAATAAATAAAAAAAAAAGAAATGTATGAGTCGAGTGCATAGCTAAAGAAAGGACGCGATCTCCAGTTCTGACTGCTAGAAAACAAAAACAAAACGAGTTTTCTCTTAGCAGAGTGGTTTGATCTGAGCTTTCAAGAATGACTAGGTTTGAATAACATCCACAAGATGACCAAGTGAGTCTTCCCCTTCTCATATCCTGTCCAAGCAATATCTCAGCATTTGTCTTGGTGCCTCGGTAGGAGCATTGGGATCCAAGGAGGAGACTGTGAGAGCCTGGTGAAGTTCAAGACTGAGGAAAACTGTATCCTTCCTGGTGCTGACAAGCCGTGTGGGTGGAGGCAAGTGAGCACCAGTGAGTATGCTGGCAGTGAAGCCTTTGGGAGAAGACTCGCCCCCCAATTTGGAATCTGCTAAACCTAGTTTGCACAGAGGCATAGAGGTAAGGGATAAAGGTGCACTGGATGCCGGTTACATGACTGATGCCTCCAGAGCCACGTTCTACCATTGATAACACTTGTGTACTTTTCAAATTTGGGCTATTACACAAACGGTCCCACAAACACCAATTACTGCGTGTCTTTTAGTGAAAATATTCATGCATTTCTTCTGGGTAGATGCTCTTTGGCTTTGTTTTTACTAGGTTCATACAGTATATGCTAGACATTCACCCATATTTTTAATAAAGCAGACACATTGTGTCTCACTGGCTAGTAACCAGAATTCTTGAAGGCACAGCAGGGAATCATGGGCCCAAAGCTCAATGATGCAGAAGTGGAGGGGGTGTTCTGAGGGGCACAGCATTGCAAGTTAATAAGGAGGTGGGCAAGATTTAGGGAAAATTTACTTCCGATTTGGGTTAGAAAATCCAGCTTATTATTACTTTATTGTGCTTTTATTAACACTTAATATCATTCTGAATCACTCCCCTTAAGCGATTCTTCTATGTTTCCCAGGCATAATGTCTTAAATAGAAACAAATTGCAACATTAGTTAAAGGCATTACATCATGTGAATTTTAAACACACAACTTGGGGGAAATAAAGCTTTATTAGGAGTTGAGTTATAAATCTGCATTAGACAAAGCTGTAGATATTTTTGGAAAGCTTTGGCTATTTGAGCTACTGAAAGAAAATCAGTTTCTTTGAATTCTCTGCAAGCTGTTGTGGCTTTCACTGATGCCACTGCCAATATTTCAGGGCCCTGTCTATGACATAAAGCAAAGGTATTGTTGAACTTGGTTCCTAAAGCTAGGAGGAGGGGAGGTAGGCGGTGTGTGGTTTGGGAGCTTGATTAAATTGAATTTAAAGTCAATCACAACATGCAAAAATAAAGAGATTCTAAATCACAGGCAATCTGAGCTGAATTTGGAGAAACCTGCTATATGTATTTTGTTGCAGTCAAATCTTTGACAGTTTTAGTTTCAGAGTCTGCGTCATTGAATATTTTGTGTAAGGACTATGCATGAATTGTATTCATTTACCCATAAGTACTTTGCTGAAATAGGAAGAACATGAATTCCAGAGTCAGTTAAACCTTCATTTCTAATTTCTGGTCTTAGTTTCTTGACTTTTCTGAGCCATGTACAGTTGCACAGTTGTTAACTGCAAAAGTTTCCCAGTCCAAGGTGCAAGAGTGGAAGCTATAATTCTGCCTATGCCCCACTGGTCAAGTTATGGAGCTGCGTCTTCTAGAGCATAAAATCATTATAGAGGGTGTTGTGTCCTTGACTTAGAGCCTCAGTCTCCCCATCTCTACAATAGAAAGAACCACGAACTCAGAATTGCTGTTAAATTGCTGTTAATCTTTAACACTAGAAAAGAATGCGGTGTGCTGTCTGATATCTTTTTGCCACACTTTTTGTATTCCCAATATAAGTACCTGCTACATACACCTCTCAAAGGAAATATAGGAGGAGACGAGGAAGGCATCTCATCTTGTGGTTATTACATATGGAAGAAGTTTCTTTATGGTGCCATTCATTGAGGTCCCTCTCTTTGGGTTGTTATTTTGTTATAAAAGCAAAGCACAGGGATCTGATGAAATAGAAAATTATCACTTAAAAGTGCATAACTCATTATCATCATATCTGTGGATGTGATGATGGCTGTTATATGATTGTTTATCAAAGAAAAATCATATAAATCAGGATACAAATAATAACATTAGCTAATGAAAAGTGGCTTAAAAATAAGGACTGAAACTGGTTCTAACCAAATAACCAAATTGACTGTTTTGGGTCAACTTCTATTCAATGGATTGGATACTACATATTTAATCTGATCCTGTTACAATCACTGAACCATTACAACCACTAATGATGAAATAACCATATCAGCTTAACAATTCAAGCTACTAATCTATTTGTTGCCACTTGACAACTGAATTAACTCTAATATGATTAAAATATGGTTGACTTAGTGGCAGCCCAGAGATATCATTTATGTTTGAGTAAAGAGGAAAAACAATTCAGAATGTGGCTATGCAAGACAGGATAAAGATGGACTATGCCTGAAGCTTGAGTCTGAGCCCAAGCTTTGCTATTAGCAGATGACCCATCCAGGAACAATTAGCTGATCAGATAGCAGAATCCCCAAGGGTATGTCAAATAGGTGCCATTACCAGTTCAGTCCAGAGGAGACCCATGTGAAACAAGAGAAAGAGTCAGAACCTGGAAGATAGAGCTCAAATTTAAAATCAGAGCACCTCCCTGGTGGTGCAAGGGGTTAAGACGCAGACTAGGAAGCTATCTGCAGCCACTGCAGCAGGAGTTTAATCTCTGGCCAGGGAGCTACCCACATGGCGCAGCAGACCTCTCCTGACATACCCGCTGCTCCCCTCAGCAGTATATTTCAGTCGATCTGCCTGTTTTGTTCCCCATTCTGTCTCTGGTGAATCCTCTCACCGCCCCCACCCCCCTCACACACACCCCTCTGGTCTGTGCCCCAGTTCTTGTATGCATAAATAAATAAATATTTTAAAAAATAAAATCAGAAATACGGGAACTCAATGCATTTAGCTGAGACACAAGATGAAAGATGGCAAGGAGAATATTAGAGACAAGAGGACCAAGAGAAAGCATAGAGGATTAGTAGATCAAAAGGGAGTGATTTGTTTTTATTGTAATTTTGCATCTGTTGAGTGTCTGTTCGTAACATCCGCCCTAAGATTGATTTTGTGATAGTCTGTGATTGATGGGGGGTGGGGGGTGGAGGGATGGTTTAGATGGGAAGCTTTTAAAAGGAATGAAATAGGTCATATAAAATGAATAGCATAACATAGCACAGGGCTGAGATGGGAGTGAGTGTGCAGGATGGAAATAATTTTTAAATTAAGCCCAGTGAAAGAGACATGTATTTGTGTTCATCCAGTGTCATAAGTGGGGGCATTATCATCTACTCTGCATGAATCTTTTCCACAGATTTGATTGTTTGGGATTTTTAAATGCTTAAAACTTACTTAATAGCACTTCTTTTATAAGTGGGGTTTTTGAGATAAAATTTCAAACATTAGAAATTATTGTTCCTTTAGAAGAACTTGTCTGAACTGATAAGAGAGGTTACCCTGAGTAAGATTGACAGTTTCAGTCAAGGGGCATAGGAATTTTATCTGCATCTTTATCACTATTATCTCTGCAATGAAAATGTATAGAGGAAGCATATGTATAAATACAATAAATAACTCTTTTAAAACATTGCTGGGCCTCCCTGGTGGTGCAGCAGGTTGAGCACAGTGCCGTGAACCTGTGCACAGCCTCTGCAGCGCAGGTTCGATTCTCAGCCTGCCAGCGAGATTCCCACATGGCGCAGCAGATCTCTCCGGTCTCGCCCGCTGCTCCCCTCAGCAGTGTATTTCAGTCTGCCTATTCTGTTCCCCACTCTGTCTCTGGTGAATCTTCTTACCCTCCCGCACGTCTGGCCTGTACTCCAGTTCTTATATAAAAACAAATATATCTTAAAAAAAAAAAATTGCTGTACTCATTTTAATTTTTTTTAAATTGATGGTAAAAATGCTTTATTCTTTTTGCCTATAGCTCTATAAATTTTAACATATGCATAGATTTATGCAACTGCTACCACAATCAAGATACAAAAAAGGTCCTTCACCTCCCAGTGGGCTACTACTTTGTATTACCTCTTTGTCCATCCCTAACAATTGGCAGTCATCAGTTGTTACAGTTTTGCATTGTCAAGAACAACTATGAGTGAAATGCAATAAAGACTGGCTTTGAGACTGGCTTCTTTCACTCTGCATAAGGTGTTTGAAATTCATATAGATTGTGTGTGTCAACATTTCATTACATTTTATTGCTGAACATAGTCTATTGTATGAATAGTATACACTGCTACCACAGGACATCTGGATTAACATCCATTTTCAATACTATATCCAGAGTTCTTGTAAATATTCCCAGGCAGACTTTGTGTGAATGTTTTAAAACTTGCTTAATATCACTTCTTTATCATTAAGAGTTGGGTTTTTGAGATAAAATTTCAATCATTAGAAATAATCAAGTGCTGGGGGCCTCCCTGGTGGCTGAAGTTTGGTAAAGTCTCAGCACTATTACCACTGCTGCCTGAGTTCGATCCCTGGCCAGGGAGCTGATCCACATGTGATACAACAAACCTCTCCTGTCTCGCCCGCTGCTCCCCTCAGCAGTCTATTTCAGTAGATCCACCTGTTCTGCTCCCCACTCTGTCTCTGGTGAATCCTCTCACTCCCCACATCTGTCCTATACCCCAGATATTGTGAAATAAATAACTGGGTGCCAAAATGCTGTATTACATATGTGTATATTTAACTATGAGAAACTATCAAGTTATTTACCAGAGCAGTTCTTCCCTGCTATATTACCACCAGCAATGCAAGAGAGTTCCAGTTGCTCCACCCCTTTAGCATGACTTGGTATTTTCAGTAATTTTTTTGCCACTCTAATAAGTATAGTGGTATTTCATCATGGTTTTAATATGCATTTAATAAATTGCTAATGGTCAAACATCTTTTCATGTGCTAATTTGCCTTCTCTGTGATGAAGTAGCTGCTCAAGCTTTTTTTTTTTTTTTTTTTAATTAGGTAATTAGTTTTCCAACTACTGAGTTTTGAGCTTTCTTTATAGATTCAGGATATAAGTTCTTTGCTGGATCTGTGACTTGAAAATATGTTTTCCTAGTCTGTAGCTTATCTTTTCATTCTTGTAACAGTGTCTTCCACAGAGCAAATGTTTTAATTTTTATGCAGCTCAATTATAATTTTTCTTTATTAAATTGTGCTTGTGTATCTTGTCTAAGAATTCTTTTCCTAACCCCAGGTGACTAACATTTTTCCTCTTGTTTCTTCTAAAAGCATTTTTGTTTTATATTTAGATCTATTATGCAATTTGAGTAGACTTTTGCGTAGGGTGTGAAGTTTAGGTTAAGGTTCATTTTTTATATAAATATCTAATTTTCTAACACCATTTGATGTAAAGAATATCCTTTCTACATTCAATTGCTTTTTTGACCTTTTAAAAATCAATTTGCATATGTGTGTGTCTATTTCTGAATTCTCTATTATGTTCCATACAGTCTATATGTCTCTCTCTTAACTAATACCACATGTCTTGATTATTGTAGACTTATACTGAGTCTTAAAATTTGATAGAGTGATTTCAACAACTTCCTTGTCTTTCCTTATAGATTTTAGAATTTATTTTTCTGTAATTCCTACTGGTTTGTTGATTGGAAGTGCATTAAAGCTATTGATCAATATGGGTAGAACTGACATTTTACTACGGTGAGTCTTCCAATCCATGATCATGTCATGTTTCTTCATTGATTTGGGTCTTTTACATCTCTTACCAACTTTTTCTAGTTTTCAGCATCAATATCCTGTATTTTACTTCTACATTTATATCTATATATGCCACATTTAAAGCTATAGATGGTATTACTTTTATTTGTTCATTTGTTTTTCTTTTTAATTTGGGTTTCAGTCTTTATTGCTACTACATAGAAGTACAATTGATGTTTGTGTGTTAACTTTGTATCCTACAATTTTCCTTAACTAACATATTAGTACTAGGATTTTATATCATTGCTGCTATTGTTTGTAGATTCATTGGGATTTTCTACAAATCCAATCATATCTTATGTGAATTGAGACAGTTTTTTTTCCTTCCTCATCTGTATGAATGTTATTTCCTTTGATTGTCTGATTATACTTGCTAGAATTACCACCAAAAAATTTTAACTAGGAGTGCTAAGAGTAGATCTTCCTTATTCTAAATCTTAGAAAGCATTCAGTCTTTCATCATGAAAATCTGAAGCTAGATAGCATGTACATGTTGAAAACTTTTACCAGCTAATGTTGCATTTTTCTTTCAACCATCAAGCACATTTCTCTCAAAGGGGGAATTCACCATTTTATTTACTGAGATATTAACCATTTCCACGTCTCCTCCTTCATTTCCGATGCTCCTAGTTTCCATCTGCTATCACTTCCCTCTGTCTAAACTACTTTCTTCAATGATTATTTTAGAGCAAGTCTAATAACACAGTTGTCCTCCCATCTGAGAATGTCAGGGTGGCCAAGAGTCCCTGTTTGCCTGGCTTATCACTAAAAGTCCTGCACCCTAAGAAGTCCCTTTGCCCAAGGTAAACTGGGACATTTGGATCCCCTACCTTATTACCTTTGCTCCTCACAGATATCCTCACTGGTTCTAGAATTCTGGAATGAAAATTCATTTTTTTCTTAAAAGTATTGTCTGACTTCCTCTGACTTTCATGATTTCTGGGGAGAAAACTAAAGTCATTCAAATTTTCTGGCTGTCTTCAAAATTTTCTCCTCTAAAATTAAATAATTTGATTACAATATATCTGAGGATATTCCCTTTGGTTTATCTTGTTTGAGATACACTGAGATTTGTGAACTGTAAACATGTCTTTTCCTGAATTTGGGGAGTTTTGGTCTATTCTTTTCTTGTTTTTTTTTTTTTTTTTTCCCTGTGCCACACTATTCCTTCCACTACTCCTGTACACAGATGTATTGCCCTCAAGTCCCTGAAACTCTTTACATATTTTTTTCAATCTCTGTCACTCCATTATTCAGGTTTGATAATTTACATTGATCGATTTTCAAGTTCACCTACTCACCCTTCCTCTTCAATGTCTGTTTTGCTATAAATTCTCAAATGTCCATATATCTTCTCTTTATTAGGAAGAATGTCCAATATAGCATATTTTAAAAAATGTAGACTCTTACTTATTGGATCATTTTAATAATACTTGTTCTAAAGTCTTCATAAGATAATTTTGGTATTAGTATCATTCAGGCATTAATAGTTTATTTGGCTATCTTTTCCCATGCAAATTGATATTTTCCTGGGTGGTAGTGACAATGTGGTGTCAGTGATGGAAATGGGAGTCTTCAAGCCCCCATTTGGAGCTTCTGATGAACTCTGATGGAGATGAGCCTTCCTCTCTAATTGGCCCCAAGTTGCAGTCTTGATTTCAGTCATATTTTCAAAGCCTTGCAGTGCTATTTGAATTCATCCTGTATGTGTCCTACTCAGACGACCCTCTGGGAACTAAATAGTGGGCTATCTCTTACTTAGTTCAGTTCTCAAATCTATGTTGAGTTCTCTGTGATCAGAAACACAGAGGCTGAGTGTGGGAGTAAACCATGCACAAGCTGCCAGATTGACTTTCCTAAGCTCCTCTCCACAATCTGTCCCTGCTTCTGTCCCTCCAGTCAGAGCTAGGTGGCTTCTTTGGTGTTCTCCATATGCATGGATGTCTAATTGGTGTTTGCACTGTCCCGAGCCTAGGCTGTGGCACAGAAGGAAAAAAGGTGATGGATTCAGCACAGACTCAGTGATACCTTTTATTCTGCTCTTCTCTAATCTGCCTTCTACTTCTTAAATTCAAGGTTTTCAAAGAGCTTCTCTGTGCATTCTGTTGAACTTTTACAGCTTCATTCCATGGGAAAGACAGGATGGAGTGTGTGTACATATTTGACCTGAAATTGAAACCTGCTGCTCTACTTTCAGGTTTATCCTTAGAGATTTATATTAACATGGACAGAGCATGGGTATTGAAGTCATATTTCAGACAGATTTTTTTCTCTGATGCTTACAAACCATGTCAACTTACTCATGTTGCTTGGCTTCTGTAAGCCTGCTGCCTCTCCTTTTAGACCAATACCTATGCTAGCATTGTGTGTGTTGTGTAGTTCAAACAAGTAACATGTAGGGTACCTGACACGGAGCAGGCACTTGATTACTATGCATCCACGGCCTCCACTTCCCCTCTGCCTCCTGGAGCAATGACAAGGTGACAACCTCAGTGAGAGGAGCCATGTTCAATCTGATTTCACAACATCTTGTGACAGGGAAGTGGTGGTAAGGGGAAAGAAAAGGGGATAGTGGCTGCATAAGCGTTAGGCAACTTCAAGATTCCATACAAACAGTTTTAAAGACAGAATAAAGGCATCAAGGGAGCAAGTCTCAAATGCTTCTGTCCTGTTTAATATATTATTACAAAGATCCCTATTAACATACTACAGCAGCTATTGGCATTTCACTACAAAAGCTTAAGATAAGACAGCAAGAAGTGATTTTATATACATACATATTTTTAAATATATTTAAAAAGCCCAGCTGTATGTTTTTAGCACTGGAAATAAAATGAAAGAGAGTGGTAACTGATCCTTTAGTTGACTTTTAAAAGGTGACCATTATTTTTGGAAGGCAGCACAGAGAGTGCTATGTAATGATAAATGAAAATGCTACGAAAATATTAAGTTGGAATGATAAAAAAAAAAGTAGATGATTCACAGAGTTAATGGTGTGGTACCCATTTGGCAAGACCTTCCTTGTCAAGGACCATTCTGGAAGCAGCACTATGGACCCTTCACTCTTTTCACTGTTGAGAGCAATATTTAGCATCGTGCAAGAGATCCTCACTTTGAGAACTACAGGAGGTGGGGAGGGTATCTCGCTGGCTTCAGTAACTACAAGGCCTGGATATCTCCTTCGTGCTGTTTATTTTCCTTTTGTAAACTCCTTGAATCATGCACCCTTTTTTTATGTTGGCTGCCAGGACAGCTCCAAAGATGCAGCCAGCTTCTATCAGGAGAGCAGCAAGCACAACACGCACTTAGTGTGCTGAGCTCACCACTAATTTTGTTTGTCTGTCCTAAGAACATGTGCTGCTCACCGCACCCAGGCACTATTGCATCAGAGCCCACATCCTTGGCCTCCGCTGGTTGGGGCTGAGGCTGACAGAGGGCACGTGTCGAAGTGGATGGAGCTGACATGTCTGCAAGGGCTAGGACTAGGGCTCATGCGTCCCTGCCTCCTTTGCTCCACAGAGTGCCTAAGACCTGGTAGGTGTTTAATGCTTGCTGAATGAACTAAAGGAACAGGGATACTTCGACTTAGAGAAGCTCCTGGAAACATTGATCTCTGATGGGGGTGAGGAGGATGAGGAAAGGGCTTCTCCAGTTGGGCCTTTGAAGCCTCCATCTTGTGCCACTTGAGATCAGGGCTTAGTTTGCCTCAGTCCCGAGTCTATAAATCGGGAAAATGCCATTCACCCACTTCCTCTGATAACATTTTGGAAATCTCACGTTGTGTACAGACACCAGACAATGATGCAAATGTGTGCCAAAGGCAGACGGTGCCGCAGACTCGCCCCCCGCCCCCGCCCCCCACACGTGCACAGCTCCTCGCTAAATTGCTCATCAGGAGCATTGTTGGAAACCAGTGCAGCTCCCACCCTGTGATTTCCGCGAGTTCTAGAGAACATCTTGCAACTGATCATCGAGTTTCACTCTCCCTCTAGCTGCACCATGGTGGGGGGCTTGGTGGGAGGAGGGGTAGAGGAGCAGGACTTTGAAACATGCTGGAAAGAGAAAGTCAGAGATTTGGGCTTCAATCCTTACCAATTAACCGCAGGCAGGCACTTCACCTTGTAGGTACCAGCATGCTCATCTCTAAAACCCTGAAACCCAGGGCAGGCAGCTCCTGGGTCTCTGAGAATCAAACAGTGTTAGGAAAGCACTTAGCCATGGGTGGCACATAGCAGGATGCAGCGAGTGGCTGCCAATTCATGCATCTTCATCTTCTTCATTCTTGGTGCAAAGATAACATGGACCATCTGGATTTCGCACAGGGAAATCAAGACATTTCAAACAGTGTTGATGGAAGAGGACCCTCTCCACCAACACCAGACTGTCTTGTCCATACCTTAAAAGGACAGGATTTCCCCAAATCCATGTGTGTAGGAGTGTGGCTGCATTGGGTGGCTGTTAGCAAGAAAATAACCTGAGAATGAAGTACAAGGAAGGGGGTTATTTCCACCTATCACATGTGAACCCCTTCGATGGTACACCATTATACTTAGAGCAACATTTGAATTAAAGACATACACACCATTTAGTCTCTGCTAGTTTCTCCCTTTGGTGCATCAAAATCCAGGCATAAGGGCTTCCTCAGATTCTAACACTCATATTCACCACAAGCCTTTATTCTTGCTCCTCCCTCTCCTGGAACACTCTATCCACACATCTCAAATAACTGACTTTTTCTCCTAGATGTCTCTGCTAAAATTCCATATACTGGCATTTTACCAACCCAAAGCTGAGCATCTCATGCCACTTTTAACTCAACCAAGGTCTCTATTGCATAGCCATGTCCTTCAACACACATGCTACTACCTAGTATTATTCTCTGTACTGGACTTTATCGGTTTTCTAGAGAACCTAATGGATTTATAGCTTACAAGAGCAGCTTGATAATATTTGCTCAGTGAATGAATGAATAAGAGCTAATGCTTCTAGCACACGTGACATATACTGCTCCAATCTACACTTTTTGGAAAATAAATTTGCTTTCAGATGGGAACAATTAAAGAAAATGATAGGCCTGGTTCATTATTCATTAATCTCATATTTGCTGGGTTCACACTATATACCAATCTTTGCAGGGTCCCAGGAGCACAGAGATGAAGGCAACAGCACTCCCATCACCAGAAGCTCATTGCACAGACAAGAGGACAAGTGTGAACCAATATTACTAAGCACAACCTATGTATAAGGCACCGCCCTCCATGGTTTACATAGATTAACTTTGTAAAGAACTCCTGGATACCTATGGGTAGGGGGCTATCATTATCTGCATTTTACTGAGGGGACACCAATGCCCAACAATGTTAAGTAACTTGACCAGAAAGTAATAGAAACCTAGAAATCCACCTTTAAATTCCTTGCTCTCAAATGCTCTACAGGTGCTGCTGTGCCTGTTATAGGACACAGAGGTTCCTGGGAGAGCAAGGGTGACGCCTCAAGGGAACCCAAAAAGCTTACAGCGACTTGATGCTGGGTGTGTCAGTTGTCTACAAGATGGCCACCAGAGACCCCCATCCTCATGTGCACATGCTACTGTTTACATCAAGAGTTGGAGTGTCTTTCGTCCCCCCTGGAATACAGGCTAGTCTGTGTCTTGCTATGATCAATGCTATTTGGTAGAGTGATGTGCCACTTCTAGAAATGAGTCCTTAAGAGGCCTGTTTCCATGTTCATTCTCTTGAGATCCAGCTGCCATGCAACAGAAGCTCAAACTGGACTCCTGAGGGATGATGACCAGTAGAGGCAAGGAGGGTAAGTCTCCCCAACCAAGCACACCTCCCAGTGGTGCTCCCACATGAAAGTCATAAGACAGTACCACCTGGAACAGAGATAAGCCACCACCACCCAACCTTGTGGAATTGCAGAGCCATGAGCCAACACACTGAATTGTTTTACGTCACTAAATTTTTGTTTATTGCACAGCAATAGGTAACTGTAATTTTGAGACGGTTTCTACCTCAGACAAAGCCTGGTACACAGAGTATCTGGACAGTGGACTAAGTACTGGTGCTGGGAATATGGGATATAGTATTTCATTCACACATTTCCATGAAGATCACCTTGAAGGCCAGTGCAGCCTAAGAGGAAGTGTCGCTATGGTGTGTTGTTGTTTTCTTTTCTTTCTCTCCTTCCTTCCCATGAGCATGTTGCATGGAAGGGTTTGTGCTGTGGCAGATGGTCATAATGAATTGTGGAAATTGAGTGACATCCATACTCAATTAGTTGTGCCCCTAGTCAATAGGGTGGTTGGCTGGACCACCAAGACAAAGGGATTTTTAAGGGAAAAACATACATCTTTCTTTATCTTGAATTTTGAAACTCTCTGCTCAAATTCAAATCATTCTCCAGTTGAGGTAAAATGCCGAGGCCCTAGCCCCACAATCACTGCGAGAGCGGTTAACCAATCTGCAATACACATTAGAGTGAGGACCCACCATGCTCATTTCAGTGAGGACCATAATGCACATTAGAGTTTTCAACTGGAAATAGAGCCCCTGGTGCTTACAAGGCTTTAAAATCAGCCCTCACGGCTGCTCGTCTCCTAGTCTTCTAATAAAAATCAAATGGTTCAGAAATTACACTAAATTATCCTTATTGGTTAAACTAATTCAGAATCATAAACCAGAACTTGGAAACTGTCAGCATGTCAGTCTGTCCAATTCACATCAGGTTCAGCGTAATCTCCATTATATAGAAGGTAGCAATTGGACAAGCCTAGATATATACTTAATTCATGCATAGTATTACTTAGCTTTTAAAACATCTCTGCTTTAACAAAGGTATAATTGAGAGGTATAATTGTGAGTCAAAAGAAAGGGAAATATTGCTATTATAATTCAGATATCTGCATGTAGTGAAAAGAACCACAGGCTTTGAAAGCTGAGTCTTTATGCCCTGTTTTTTCATCGACTAGCGAAAAAATACCAGTTTGTGCAAATGATTAACCATTGCTGTGTGTCTCCAGCACTGTTGCTTGGCTGACCTGACCCTTTTCCACAACTCCCTTTCTTTGGCCAATATCTGCCTAGGGGTAGCCTAGTAACAGCCCTGATCAACAAAACAAAAGTGCAGAAGTCTCCAGAATGGGACTCCAGAGGCAGCTTTGATTTAGGAAACACAAAAGGACATTCTCTTGGGATATGACTTTGCCCTTCACGTTTCCTCTGAAAAGTCTCTAGAATTATGCCGAAGAGAGAGCACAAGGGTTTAGGTATCTGCTGGCACGTACTACTCTGTAGGGCTTGCCACCTTCTTGTCAGGTAGGATAAACCAACCTGTTTCATTATGCCAGTCCAGGTGTCTAGTCCTGGCACCTGAACAAGTTGTGGGGTTGTTTGTTTTCATTTTAAAGATAAACAAGGACTTCAGTCCCCTAACCTGTAAAATGGCGATGGAGACTCCTGCTCTGATAAGATTTTTGGAATGAAGAATGAAATAACAGCAAGGGGGAAAAAAAGTCACATAAATGCAGTCTATTGGCAAGATGCTCCTAGACAAGTCGTTGAGGAGATGTTTTATGTTTTGACTCAGTCTCCCTTTTTCTGATCACTTTTCAAAAGTATTCAGATACTTTATCTGACATTTATTTAATCTTTTTTTAATTTATTTTATTTATGTATGCATACAAGAGCTGGGGTATAGGCCAGAGGTGCAGGGGTGAGAGGATTCACCAGAGAGAGAGTAGGGAGAAGAACAGGCAGATCTACTGAAATACACTGCTGAGGGGAGCAGCGGGTGAGACAGCAAAGGTCTGCTGCACCATGTGGGTAGCTCCCTGGCCGGGGATCAAACTCCTGCTGCAGTGGCTGTGGATAGTTTCCATAGTGCTGAGACTTAACCCCTTGCACACCAGGGAGGCCCTTATTTCATCTTGATTGGGGAAAGGAGTATGGAGAATGGGTTTTGATAAAGAAGACAGAAGAAAAGATGTGTTAACAATTTTTTAGAATCTGATATGGCATTTGATTATTTTGTGTGTGTTAATATCTAACTTCTCTTATTGATACACACACATATATGCAGTGATGTATGTTACTATACTTCTTGTTGATAAATACATATACACATATACACAAGTGTGTGCATATATATATATTTATATTTATATATACACACACACACACACACACTGTGAGAATGCAGTGAGTAAAGCGTAACTTGAGTCACCACTAACAACTCCAAAATAATGTTTTTTAAGTTTGTTTGGAAATGTTGTTGAGACTTATTGACAAGTTCCAATTCTCTGGTTACCTCATTGAAGGTTGACAGCAATATCTACTTCAAAAACCTAGTAATAACCCATTTAAGTCAAATGATTTTGCTCTGTGAAGCTCAGTTTAATGGCATATGAATTGAGTGATGGGCTGACCAAAGAGGGTGCCTGTTTTACTTTTAACGGTAAATGGGAAATCAGCTTATGCCATAAACTAGGCTTAGGGAGATTATTTCATTAGATTTCAGGGTAATGTTATTAGCAGGCACAAAATTCCTTTTGGTTTTTGAACAGTCTTAATCCAACTCTGGGGCTATAAAACATTCCTAAAGTATTTTTCATTGTTTGCAATCCACCCAAAACAGTCACTTCAACCTGTAAATCCATAAAATATTTGCAGTTGTTTTCACATAACAACACTAGAAAGTCTGCATCATGCTGGGTTAATTCTTGTTTTATTGTATTTGGTTTCACTGACTTTTTCCCAAAAAGTGGAATCTGAGATCAACCCACACTCCAACTCCAGGAGATAATATACAATATGCCCTCATACTCATTTAGCCACATGTGTGGAAGACTCAACGGGGAGGTCTTCTGAGAAAACGAGCCGTACATCCTTCAAGAACCCAGGAAAATATCCCATCCCTGTTTGAGAGCCAGCTGCCTCCTTGGGGATCAACAGTCTCAACCATTTCCAAGGGAAACCAAGAGTCCAGTGTCACTTGGACATGTTCCCTGCCCCTGAATTCAATTATTACCCTGGACAACCAGGAAGCCAATTATTGGTCAAATTTTGTATTCCCAAGGCCCATGCCATTTTGATAATTCTCAAAGGGAAAATCACGAGATTTTTTTTTTGTTCAAAATGCAAATACCCTTGGTGGAATTATTTGAGACCAAGGGTATTTGGGGTCACGATGTCAAAATGCCCTTTGGACGCACTGCTATCATTTTGTTTTGGTTTCCTGTTCCTGGAAGCCTGCGCTCTAGATTATTTTGATTAAGCCCAGTTTGGGAAACCAGATTCTGAGTGCACTCTCCACCATATTTTATGATAAATCTCATTCAATTTCCCATGTAGGGTGGCAAGCTTTATTGCTTAACAAACATTGCATCTACTCGGCCATAATTTATATCTGAATGGGTTTATTATAGGCGTTGCATTTCATTCATTGTGCAGCTAATTCCATAACATGCTGCCTGCTTTCTGTATGGCTGTTTGGCCATTATCAGCTTCCAAGACAATTGAATCTTTCCCTTGCAGTTTCACAAAATGGTTTATGAATATGTAATACAAACTGTGTTAACAAGGCAAATATACTTCATTTCTTTTATGGCTATTTCCAGGCTGTGGCTGGGAAGAAGAGGCATAACAGTGTATCTCACGTAGAGCGCCTTGTGCCCTTAATAGAGAAATGCACTCCCCTTAGCGGGTCTCTTTGAAGGCCCGTATTGTCTTTGAGCGAGCCATGTGCTCTTGTGCGGTTCTGTGTGAAATGAGCCCCAGTCGACCTCCCATGGATTCAATTATCTTCTCTACACGGATGGCACGCTCTTCCCCTTGCCTCCCCCAAGCTTGCTCTCCTAGTGTGGTCCTACGTGGTAGTCTGACTACAAAATAGCTCCATTTGGGCGCCCTGCCGTCATGGTGGGAACAGAATTGCTCATTTTCAGCATATGGCTCTTTCCCTGTGTACCTTTTCCCATGACCTTCATGTTCAAGGGCAGCTCTAGAGGAAAGGCTTATCCAGTGGAGTGGGAGATACTGACCAGGTTCCACTCTGGAGAAAGAGGAGGTACTGGCTCTGCAAGTATTTATAATTATAAACTGACTCTACCCGGATCTCAACAATATCCAAAGACTGTTTATAAGGTGGAGATTTATATTTATATATCCCTAGGGAACACCCCTTCTGCTAAGGGGGTTTGTGCTACAATGTTCTTTTTGGGATAGGTATTATTCCCATCTCCAGGGGAAATTGATGTTCTGGGTCTTCAGTAGACACTGTTCTTATGAAAGGTCAGAATGGGGCAGAAACTTTTCAATACTGAGAACCAAAGTCACTTTTTGGTTTGGTCACAGTTACTTCTACACAGACTTCACATCTGCTCACTTGGTTCTACTTCCACTGCCACCATCTCAGATGCAACTACTGTCAAGTCCCACCTGGAGTTCTGGGAAGTTGCTTCCTGCCTGCTTTCCCTCACCCACCCTTATCGCCCTGCCCAGCTCATGCTCCGCTCTGCAGTTAGGCTGTTTCTTCAACAAAACTTTCGACGCTGGGTATGTCCTAAGTTTAGGTTATCCTCTGTGGCAGCTGCTAGCCACATGTGGCAACCAAGCACTTAAAATGTGGCTAATATGATTAACAGACTGAATACTTAGAATTGCTTAATGTTTATTGATTGAAATTTATAGAGCAAATGGCTACTGAGTTGGACAGCACAGTTCTAAAGAAAAAATCTGACCCAATCTCACTATGGAGTAAGACTATTCAAGCTATTCCATTTCGGGGGCCTCCCTGGTTGGTTGCCTAGGGGTTAAGTCTCAGTCTTGGCTATCACTGCCAAGACCTGAGTTTGATCCCAGTCAGGGAGCTACCCACATGGTGCAGCAGACCTCTCCTGTTTTGCCTGCTGCTCCCCTCAGCAGTGTATTTCAGTAGATCCATCTGTTCTTCTCCCCACTCTGTCTCTGGTGAATCCTCTCACCCTCTGCACCTCTGCCCTACATCCAGGTTTTTCTGCGTGTGCGCGTGTGCACACATAAACACACACACAAATATATTGTCACTTCTCACAGGTGAAGGACTCAAAGCTCAGTTCACACAGGCTCCATGTGACCCAACCCCTGAGTGTCTTCCAGGCTATACCTGAAATGTTTCCTCCTCACACCCTGCACTAAGCCTCTGGCCTTCCTTCACCCCTGACCTGTGCCACATTCATTCCCTCTTATTGCCCTCACACAGAGGAATATGTTTTACTTTCTCCTTACCTGCCTCTTCTCTCAGATAGTGTCCTCCCAACCTCTACCTCTCCGTTCAGGCTCTGTTGCTCCTTACATTTCCTTTCTTGTCCTGCTTTTAACCTCCCCTCTCCCCGCCACACTATACATTCATCCCTCTAAGTCCTCGGATTTCCTGATAAAGATATAGTTTCCTCTTATTGGTTAACAAGGTGCCACATATTTAGTGGTTTAAAACCACAGAGGGGGCCTCCCCTGGTGGCGCAGGCGGTTGAGTGCTGCGCTGTGAAGCTGTCTGCAGCTTCTGCAGCACCGGTTCGATCCCAGCTGCCAGGCGAGGGCCTCGCATGGCACGACAGACCTCTCCTGCCGCTCCTGCTGCTCCCCTCAGCAGTGTATTTCGTCAGTCTGCCTGTTCTGTTCCCCACTCTGTCTCTGGTGAATCCTCTCACCCTTCTGCGCATCTGGCCTGTACCCCAGTTCTTGTATAAAATAAATAAATAAAATCTTTAAAAAAAAATAGAGGCGTGTTCTATTACAGTTCTGAGTCCAAAAGTCCAAATGAAACTTCACTAGGCCAAAATCAGTGTCAGCCAGGGCTGCATTTCACATCTACCAAGTTCCTTTAACACATATGGTAACATATTGACAGGTTCCATGGATGAGCACCGGGACACCTTGGCAGGGGGTTATCATTCTGCAGATTACACTCCCCAACTGGACCATAATCTCTGTGATGGCAAGAAGTGCTCAACATTGCCAAGCACAGTACCTGGTACATTGTTTAGTGTGTGTGTGTGTGTGTGTGTGTGTGTGTGTGTGTGCGCGCATGCGCGTGCACGCACGCACGTGGGCACATGTGCATGCATATGTGTGTTTTAAAAGAATGAACCTATGGCATTCCTTTATCAGCCAGAGGCCACCTTGCAGATAAACCACAGACAGTTTATTGAGCATCTATTTAGCCAATATGTTTCTGGAAACTGTAACTGTCACCATGCTACATGGAAGAGAAATAGGAGTGGGAATGCTGATACTAACCAGCCTCCCTTCTTGGTTGGTGTTGTCAGCTGGTCTGCTTGATTCTCACCTGCCATCTCTTCCCATTCTCTGGGGTTATTTAGTATCATTTCCTGCCCATATCCCTGGTGACACACACATATTCAACTGAACTGATGGTCTCCTTGCATTGAGGAGAAATACCACTGGAACAGGACTCCAGAAAATGAAGACAAACACACTCCAGAAAATGAAGACAGCACACCAGCACTGGTCTGATTCTAGAACAGCACTATCAGTAGTCGTATCTTTTTTCCCTGAGGCCTTTAAGTGGTGACAGAACTCGGTAAAAGGTTCCCACAAGCCACAGTTGTCACTATTCAGTTCATGGGCCTGTACGTGTGCAAATACACATATGTGCACACACACACGTACATTTCCATCTAATCTATTTTTAAGGCATAGAACAAAAGTCTTATACTAACAGCTGTTGTTTCTATCACTGAATTTCAAAATACATGTTTTTTTCATAACTTGTGCATAATTTCAGAATATTTTTGGAGTTGGATGGGCTTTGACAGCACCTCAAGAGTGTAAACATCTCCCATCCTTCCTTCCAGGTGAGGAAACTCAGACTCAGAGCAGGGGCCAGTGGCTCCTGAGTCCTAGTGCCATGCCTCCTCAACAATCACATGCTCTAGAAACATTTCTGAGGATGTTGTTGCCTGGGCTTCTCCTATCCTGACCTTCCTGTGAACTTGGATTTGGAGTTGAACAGATCTAGACTGAAATCCCCTCTTGCCATTTCCCATTTCGTGCCTTCCTTGCCAAGCAAGTGTCTGCCAGTTTTCTCCATGAGAATGAAGGGAGGGAAGGCAGGAGAGAATACCAGCTTTCTGATGTGGCTGCCCGGGCCAAATGAGACCATACTTGTGAATCCACTTCTTGAGGTATTTGCTGTCATGTTGACTGAACAGAGTGTTTCCTCCTCCCTGCGTACCTCCCTTTGGGGTCTGCCTTGGGGAAGGTGTGCGCTCAGCAAGGTGTCCATTCACTCGGCTGATGCCCCTCAAGTCCAACCATGAGCCAGGCACTGTACCAGCCCCTGGGAGAGAAGAGGAAGTTGGCACTGCCTGGGAGGTAGAAGCAGGAAGTTTCCCAAGTCTGCTGTTTGGGGGAGCCTGCACCTTAGATTCTGCTGCTTGCTGGAGCAGAGAATTTGCTGGATGTACCTCACTGCTTGTTCACAGTGGTAGCCATGGGTACCTTGACCCCCTTCCTGAGCAGTAACGAGTGTTTATGCAATGATGGATGGGATAGCAAGTTTCCTCATACAAACTATATAAAACCCTGCCATTTTTGCTCCTGGGTGCTCAGCCTTTTGGGAGCTATCCCACTGAGCCCGCCAGTGTGACAAGTAAATCTCTCCACCTCTCTGAGTGCCGTCTGATTTCTCTGGGAAATTGCTGTAACAAGGTCACAGCAGTGACAGGCTCAAGAAGCATCTAGTGAGGTGAGCAGGCAAGGGGTGCTGGCAGTAGACAGTGGCTCAGGAGGTACAAGTGAAGAGGTACAGGTGAAGGGGGGCACATACTTGGTTTGGACACAAGGGGCATCTAGGGAAGAGGTGATGTCCAGGCGACACCTAAGGAGATGGTGAAAAAGCAGGCACAGGAGTAGCAGCAGAAGCAAAAGGCAGAAGGGAATGGCATAGCACCTGGGCCCCCAGGGTTCACTGAGGCGAGATGTCAAGTTGAGGGCGTTGGCCAGGGAGAACGAAGCCAGTCAGAGAGACAGATGGACATTACAGGGGAAGGTATCCTCCAAGGCTGACTGGGCTTGAGGACAGAGCCGGGACCTGACATCAGTTCCCTGCTTCCACAGTCTTAAGTTCCTGGGGAGCAGAGCAAGAGGCACAGGCTGCCCTGGCGGGGGAGGGAATTCGAGCAGATAGCAGTCACCAGAAATGAGGTGTGAGGCCCTGGGCCATGAACACCCAAAGTTGGGGATTTTCAGCTGAGTCCAGCGCACCCGGCCTCCCAAGGCTTTATAAGGCTCCTCGAGATCCAGCCTCACCGGGCCCTTAGATCAGGGCTCACGGAGTCAGGAATGTGGGGTTTTCAATAAAAGTGCAGGCAATGGGCCCGGAGGGAGCCCTGGCTCAAATGAGCTTTTATATTTTTATGTGGAATGTAATCACGTTTGGTCATGATCGAGGCGGCCCTGTTACTGCTATTAGAGTCTTTATGGTTCTAAGGGGGATACACGTCTTTGGCGCTACGTGCTTGCAACTAAAAGCAACAGGGCCTGCTGATTCTAGAAGCTGCTGTGAAAACCTAACAGCACAGACCTGGGGCTGACATGCATTGCCTTTGAGAGCTTGGCTGAGGGGAGTGGTGGTATCTGTAGGCCCTGGGGACCAGACAGACCCAAAGAGGCACCCTGGGCTTGGCAGTTCTTACCAGCGACCTCCCTGGCAGAGCATCATAAAAGCCATAATCACCCAGTATGGCTCTTAACATGCT